>NC_084480.1:259032480-260232480 GCF_030035675.1 Rhineura floridana | reverse complement strand
ACCTCTGCCCACCACACCGTCCAGTACTGGACCTCTGATAAAGAGCAGTCTGTTACTCCCAGTGCAGCCTGGTGGGCAATGAGGAACAGGGAAAAGGGGATGACAAAAAGCAATAAAAGGGGTTGTCTTGCCACTTGTGGCCCTGGCCTCACCTACTACCAGCACGTGGCCCTTGAGAGATGACCTCTTAGGGCTGCCTTTCCCAGTCTGGTGACCTCCAGAAGTTTTGGACTGCAACTGTATGCTGAATAAGGGTGATGGGAGTTGTAGTCCAGAACACCTGGGTGGCACCAGGTTGGGGAAGGTTGCCTTGGTGAATGTGGCCCTCCCTCTACAGAAAAGAAGTTTCCTACCCCTGCCATGATAAATGGCAAATGTTAGTTCATGCACCACTGTTGGCTTCTATTCTTTGTTCTTCATTTGACTAATGACAATCCTGCAGGATCTTTTGAAAACAACAGAGATCCTGAAGGGCAAGCTGATTGCAGAGAGACAAGGCAAGCTACTTCTTGAGGTGCAAATACGCAAAGAGATGGCTGAAGCAATGTTTCAGCAATTGATGGAAACGGAAGAAGCCTGGAGGTAACCCTTGAAACCTTGTAGCTGCAAGAGCCCATGTGCATACCACTTCAAGCATGGTTTAACAAATCATCAGTTCTAGAAGAAGGAATCTTTAGATGCCTTATGTTAGCATAGGTTATTGATCTGCCATGATCTTTATTTTGTGTGGCATCTCAGGCTACTTCAAAGGCTTGAAACTGACTTACGGTTTTCAACACCATGTTATAGCAAGCATTCTAACAATCATTTAAACATATTCTGTAATGAATTGGCACATTGCAGACATGTTGTACTGTGTCTCAAGTCCTTTAGCTAAGATGAATGTGTACTATTGCACTTGTATGGTCTCAAGGAAAAACATCTTGTGCAATGTTGTGGGTGGCCGAGAAAAGAAATTTTCTTTCCCATCCCACAGTTTACTTCAACTTTATATCTAGCCATCAGCAATGGAATTATATTTTTAGAGTGAATACCCCCAAATGGTATGGGTTTAATCCTGTAGAAAACTGATGGCATATACATTTCTAGTTACTTGCTGAATGAAAATCTTAAGTCTTTGATCCAGTGCATGTTATTTGGAAGTGAGGCCCACTCTATTCAATGGGCTTTACTTACATGTAAGTGTGCATTAAGTCAGCGTTTGATTCCCATGTCTTTTAGACTATATTGCTATCCTTCTATTCCGTTTTATTTCCAGCTCTTAGGATAGGAACTTCCAAGTACCTTTTCAAAGGTAATGAAATATACTAGGTTGCATCCAGCTGAATCATTCTGCATGGGGAACAACTTCCACAAATGCAGTGCAACTTCCCCTCCCTCTCCTCACTGATGTGCCCCCTTGCACAGTCCCCAGATCTGTTCTGGAGGGTTGTGAAAAACTTCAGAGCAGATTTGGAGGGGTGCCCATGGGGAAAGGAGAGGAAGGGGAGGTTCTGTTGTGCTCAGGGAAGTTCTGCATGTGCAATTATTTAATTAGATGTAGACCATTACTTTTAATATGAAAAAGTTGTTGTTGGGGATGGTGGAAGAATCTGTGTTCATTGTGCCAGCGCTCTAGGACTAGCTTTCTTCTTAGGCCATCTGATAGGACCCTTTACATGGATGTTTTGTGCTCTTTCCTGCTTATAAGTCCTTTCTGTGCACCTATATGAAATGGTCCTTACTCTGCTCTACAGAGCATGCAGCACAATCCTAGGCACATGTACTCTAAGGTTAGTCCTACTATGTATGGTGGAACTTATCCCAGGTAAATGTGCATAAGACTTAATTTATCATTTCTTAACTTATAATTTCCAGCTATGGGTTGGACATGAAGGAGTTCTTCCCATTCATGGAAATGGAGATGTCTATAAAAGAGAAGTGGGCTAGGAGGCATATTTTGCCAGTCCCCTTGTGCTGCCTGTTGTGTTGTTTGGGAAGGTCCTCTAACCTCTGGAGCAGTTTTTTAGAGGAGGAAAGGGTGCTGAGATCAGAGTGTGCTGCATTCTGTGAGTGAAGCTCTGGATCCACCCATACATGTGAAAATAATTGAGGATATTAGTAATTAAAAGTGTCCTGTGTTCTGTCTGTCATTGCTATAATATCATCCAGTAAGCGCTTAGAAGATCTGAAAGAAAGCTATGAAGAAAAACTGGAGAGTAAATTTGAAATGTACAAGGAAGCCATAAAGAAACACGCATATATGTGTGCAATGGAACAAATTGAAGAGCATTATGTTCCGATAGAAGAGTTCATAGCTGAACAAGCAAAGGTTGAGGTATATCTTCTCTAAAAGTTGCTATCCTAGTCCATCACATATGTTGGCATTCTTTCCAAGGCACCTGCAGAAATTCTGTTAATAAGTGAATTTGGTAAAGCTCTGAAGATCTGAAAGGTGGGGGGGGGGGTTGGGGGTGTGTGATAGTTTATCTCAATTACTTTGGATGTCTCTCTATTTTGAAATGGCTGTTTCAGAAAAACATTGTGACCGCTGTCACCTAAAAGTACATTGTATGGCTGCAGTAAAAGGAGTACACCAAGAAAGCTTTAGAGCTAAAAGAATTCCTAAATATATTTCATGTAGAAAAGTACTAGATAGAAGAGTCTTGCGGCACAAAATGTAATGTTTGCTTTCCACATCTTGATAAGGAAATAAGCGTTAACACCTATCTTAATTGTTGCTTAAAGTGATTTTTGAGAGGGCAAGAGAGAACAGCTAAGCTTAAAAAATACTCTTGTTTCAAACCAACTCTTGCTGCAAAAAAAATGCCATTTGCAGAAGACCTTGAAAACTATCATAGTTCATCTTGTTGTTCAGGACAGAGAGATGAAAATACTACAGTTGAAAGTAAAACTTGGAGAACACAATGCCTTGCCTTTGGAAAGTCCCAATTCTGACTTTACAGAAAGGAAAATTAATCCAGGTAAGAAACAAATTCTACTTTATGGAGCTCAACTGTTTTCTGATACGTGGTCCAAAAATAATATAAATCTTGTTTTGCTGCACACAGATATTAAATGCAATTCTTCAGATGCTTCACAGAGACAGTGTGATGAGAGAGATGAGGTAACTTCTTAATTCTATGAGTCTATGTTGCATCCTGTATTGAGCAGGAGGTTGAATTTAATGACCTCAGAAGGTCCCTTTCAACTCTGATTCTATGATTTTTTACTGAAAGGAATTTTTATAATAAAATGGAGCATAAATGCTCTTTAATGTGCAAGGACAAATCTGTAAAGGCTGTGATATGCTATGTTATCAGAACATTTAGGTTGGATCCAAAGATGAAGAGAAGGGGTTTGGATCCAGCAGACTTCCATGAATGGAAGTAGGGAGGGGAGATTTGTTAATCCCTTCTTCACTCTGCATGCTTTTCTAGAAGGTCCCCCATTTTCAAGAACAAATTTTTGGAGGGGGAAGCAGAGTGCCACAGACTGGATTTGACCTATAGTAATCAAATGGAAGGTGGAACTGTTTCCGCATGAAGTCTGCCACGAAAGATAAGCTAAAAATGCCCCTAAACTTCCTTTTGTATAAACAAACAGCTGTATTTTAGTCTTGTGGGAGAAGGGGAAGTATAGTGCTGTGCTTGAGGATAATACCCAAAACTTCCCGCATCACCCTTGAGAGGAAAATTTAGGCTGCTTCTCTTTCTTCCAGCTGCCAATCTTCTCATGGAGCAGTTGTGGGATTGTCATAGGGAAGAGGGCAGTCTTTTTTTAAAAAATGCTTATCTCCCCTAATTGAATTCAGGACAGAAGTGAAATGGTTAGATGAGTGGTAGTGAGAGTGATTCTATGAACCTTTTTAGCTAATGCATCACACCTGGTAGTTCCTACACAATTTGTTTTCCAAACTGTCTTCTTTATTTTTACAATATATTTCTTTTAACTGGTTTGTGGACTTTTGCTGTATTTTATCTACCCCGTGGAGAGCTCTCTGATTGTAGTTTATAAATCTAATAAAACAACTCAGGCAGGGACGGTGAACTTGTGGTTCTCCAGTGTGGGAATATAACTCCCATAATGCCAGATCGTTGGTGCTGCTGCCTGGGGCTGATGAGAGCTGGGTCCAACACTATCTGGAGGGCTACCTGGTTCCCAAACCTTGATGAAGATCATGGTCAGCCAACGTTTGCAGCAGACAGTTCCTCCAGCACTATTCCCTCTTTAAATTCTAATTGTAATAATAAGCTTGTTTTGCAGCTAATAAAATCATTGAAGTTACAAATAGAGAAATTAAATGAAATGTTGCAAAACTCCAATGAAGTTTGCAGAAAAGTAGTGGAGGAGAATAATCGACTGAAGCATATGATGCTGCTTAAGGTAGGTCGCATGTCTACTAAAGCTGCATTTAGGGATATCTGTGTGCTTCTCATGGCTGTTTGCAATTCTATTTATGACTGTAATGTACCATTTAGTCTTGGCCTCATGCATGATTTGAAACTGTCTGCACATTAAGTTTGTCAGGAGAACAGCATTGACTTGGAAATCCACTTCTATGTTCTGGTCCTTTTTAAGTTTCTAGGGAGGGAGGGTGGGATCTAAATTAAATAAATAGCCAATACAGAAAATACAAGGTCTTCAAGCTTCAAATAGACCAGTTTAGTATTTACCCAGTTTTAGAATTCTCTTCCTTTATATTGAAGGACACAGGAAGCTGCCATACAGTGCATTGGACCATTAGTCCATCTGGCTTTGTTTTGTCTACACTGACTGGCAGCAGACCTCCAGAGTTTCAGACAAGGTCTCTCGCAGTGCTGCCTGGAGATGCCATGAACCTGGGACATTCTGTATGCAAAGCAGATGTTCTACCACTGAGCTATGGCCCTTCCCCATAATAGGGGGTATCATCTTGACTTCTGGATGGGCGATTTCAGGATCGTCTCTACTCTATTAGAAAATGTTACCCATTAGTTTGGGTGTTCACCTTCAGAAGATGCCAAGGAAGTGAATTAAAAACAGTGAATACCATGACTAATCCTACCTCTAATGCATCTTTTGGTTGTTTCAATAGGAACAAGAAGTCAAAGGCCTTCAAAACTGGGCTAAACGTGGCCATGAGCTTGAAACCACAGTCTCTTTTTTACAAGAGGAGTTGGATGAAAGCAAAAAACTCCTAAGTGCAGATCTCAAGTATCAGAAATCCAAGAAGGGCTTTTTTGCAAATCTGAAATATACTGTAGCAGACATTCCTAAAACACTCAAAGATCTAGAAAAACCTGAGGCATCTACATGCTCTCACAAGTGATGTCAGCAGCACATAAAATAAAGTCATAACTTCCGGGAGAAGGTTAATGCAGCTACTGAATTAGTCAAGGCACTGAATTGGTGGGTGATCAGAAGGCAAAAGCACTGAAGGCAACCTAAATATTTCTCTACTTTGAAAGGATTTGTGCTCCTTTAAATCCTGTGATTGAATTGCTTTCCTTGTGTGAAGGAGTTCGATGGAAATGTGTAAACCAGTTATTTTATGCACTTGCTAATAAAAATGTTTACCAATACTTGAACAGTGATAGTATGTAAACACTTACCTAAGAAAGCACAAACTTATTTAAAGCAGTATGCCAACAAGGAAAGCTTTTAACATATTTGCTGCCACACAATGTGATTATTCCTTATTTTTGAGTTAACAGCTTAGCACATACTCAAATCTATCAGGGTCAGAATTTCAAGAATGCTTATTTATTAAAATCACAATAAAATGGAAACAGTATTTACAGGTGGACAACCTGGTTGCCAGTTTGCTAGCTGGATTCCTTCACTTTAAAATAGTAAACATGTGTACTACAAAAAAATTGGTTTGTGCAACTGAACATAGTTAGAATTGCAATGCTTCTATAGTAGCCAAGTTGTGAATAAGTATTTCAGAAGAGTTCTCAATCATGTTGTCCTTTTAATTCTTAGCAAGATAGAGAAAACATAACCCAATTGGAGAAAGCCAAAGTACAGAGTAGTGAGATCTCATCCAGTTCATAACTTCACTCCAACCCTCGCTTTATACAACGGATGCTCTTCAATCCTGATTTTTCAAGTGCATTTGTCTCTCCCTGCCCCCTGACATTCTATGTAACATGTGCAACAAAATATATAGGCTTTTGTTATAATAGTAGCTGGGTGTACTTCCTAAAGGAAAGTTATTTTAGCTGTGCTTTTTAAACCAACATGTCATTTGACAAAATAGTAACTCTGTACAGAGAACAGGGCCAAACCCCAAGGCTTCTATAAATGAAGGAAATACTAGGAAAGACCATTCTAAAGTTAAACCTGCCTAGTTAACCTTTGCATATTTAGTACTACCCAGTTTTAAGTGTTGCCTTTAAAAAGGACAGTGGTAGAAGGGATTCTACACCACACACTTATTTCACCTTTATCAGGCAATCTAGAAAGCCATGCTCAATATTTTTTTAG
This sequence comes from Rhineura floridana, assembly GCF_030035675.1. Taxonomy (NCBI): domain Eukaryota; kingdom Metazoa; phylum Chordata; class Lepidosauria; order Squamata; family Rhineuridae; genus Rhineura; species Rhineura floridana. The sequence goes on along the minus strand of NC_084480.1, from coordinate 260,226,030 downwards.
GTTGTCACTGCTAAATGTACCACATTTTCAGTTTCTACAGATTGAAAGGAGGTAATGTGAACCTAGCAAGCAGTTTCTTGCTTAAAATCAGTTTCCAATTGAAAAAAAACCTGACTTTCTTCTGATATCTCACTCACATCATTCAACAGTGCAATTCCACCTTATTTCTTAAAGACATACTAGTATAGATACAGCAGCCTTTACTGTTTAAGCACCCTCATCATATCTACTTTTGCAAGGCACAAGAGGAAAGAGCTGTCTTTTTAAAAACCCAAGGCCAAACTACATGTCACATAGATGAGCACACACATTATTTTTTTTAAAAAAGTGAAAAGCAGTTGCAGCAGGGTGAGCTACTAAATGGAGGAGGGGAGTAGACAGGCTGATTAAACATTGCCTCTGCCACTGTTTGTTCATTCAGTGGTGTCTCGCCAAGCTGCTGTCCAATTTAAGCAGGATGAAAGATGGAGGTCCTGAATCTTTTATCCTGCAGGTGGGCAAGCAGCTTGAATAGATGTAATTTTGAGCTAATAAATAGAAGATAAATGATGTTTTTTGTAGTCCTTCCTCCATACCATGTCTCAGAAGCTTTTCAGTTAAAATAAATTGGTCGGGACTGCTCATGTATAGCTATAGCATCTAGTTTGGCCCTAGAACAGACCATTTTTAGGATGCATGTTGTGACCTGACCATGTGGGCAAGTTCTGGTTACTGTCATGAACACCTGTTTCTGTTCATTATATTTGCAGCTGCCTCTGCCTCATGAATTTTATTTGGAGTGGGACAGCTTTTCTTTTTGATCTTCTGGTCTGTCAATAGTTCATCTTATCTGGGTGTGTGTTAAGCAAAATACAAAGAAGGCATTGTCCTTAGAGGACTTTAAAGCTTTAAATGGGATAGTGATCATTTGCATCATCCTCGTGAGCTGCAGCCTTCAGTTTCAGGAACCACAAGCAGTTAGGATATCCTAATGCATAAAAGTAACTGGCTCAACCACATTGTTCCATTAAGAGGTCGACACCAAGTAGAGGCAAGGAGAAGGAGCTCCTTTCTTTCCTAGGGCTGCTGCTGGTATTGTCCTTCTGTAGCTGTGTAAAAGTCATCAAGGACACTCTGTAAATATTCAAAGGTTGGTCTCTCTTCTGCTTTATCTTTCCAGCATGTTTTCATGATGTCATAGAGCTCAGCTGGACAGGCTTCCATGCGAGGCATGCGATACCCACGTTGAAGAGCCATCATTACATCAGAATTACTCATGCCTGAAAAAAAGAAAGATTTCTTTAATTAGTAAACTTGACAATTTGTCTAACGAACAAGCCCAAACCTGTGCTCCCTATGCCTATATTAAATTCAGTCACTGAACAGTCAAGCTTTTGTTACTGGAGAGAGTCAATAATAAGGAATTAAGATAATTTATTCCTTTATTTACAAGAGAAGAGAAGAGAAGATCCCTAGGCTCTCTCCGTGGAGCAGAGTGGTAAGCCGCGGTAACGCAGCCAAAGCTCTGCTCACGGCCAGAGTTCGATTCCAACGGAAGAAGGAAGTTGAATCTCTGGTAAAAGGGGTCGAGGTCCACTCAGCCTTCCATCCATCGGTGGTCGGTAAAATGAGTACCTGGCATATGCTGGGGGGTAAAGAAAGGCCGGGAAGGAACTGGCAATCCCACCCCATATATACGGTCTGCCTAGTAAATGTTGCAAGACGTCACCCTAAGAGTCGGAAACGACTCACACTACAAGTGCTCTCTTATTTTAATATATACCAAAAGTTCAGTGTGGCTGACATTGTTGGATGGATATCGAGACCTGTCTTCCTAAAGCTTATAAAAAGACCAGAGCGTTGGAGGAAATTAACTGAGAAACAATAAACTCCTTCCTACCATCCTAGCCCCCTGTCTCTCAAAGGGAACATTATTTCAGCTACATCCCAACTCATCCCTCAAGCTTGCCAAACCCCAATTTTATGACGATCAAAACTGTCCCAAAATGAACCCTTCCCTAGCCATAGTGGCCCATGTTGCCTTATGTAAAGTAGTTCTCTCTCTATAGGCCTGGTGTGACTTTGCCCCAATGGTCATCAATGAGAAAGCCGAAATACTAAAATAACTTACTATGGACTGGTCTCCATTAAACACAGAGGGACTTGCTGCTGCACTATATGATTGCACTATATTTATATAAGTGTTTATATACTGCTTTCTCACATAGTATCAGGGCAATGTACAACATAAAAACATTTAAGAGCAATACAAGACAATAATTAAAATTATTGCCTATTCAGAAAACATTTTAAACAGCTGCACAGGCTTGTTGGTAATCTGAATGTCAGCTATTCCAAGCATCCAAAATACAGGCATCCATTCATGAAAGGACAGGAGTCTGAGACCAGTTCTGTGCCCAATTGTGTGAACACCAGAAAAGCTAATAGCTTCATTTTAACAAGAAAAGATCATGGAATTTTAAGTTTTTGGCAATTGTAGAGACAAGTCTTAGGTTTCAGGGACACAGTTTGCACTTTCAAATGATTCCTGCCTGCTCATGTAATAGCTGCTCAACTTCTATAAAAGTAAACAAATATATTACAGAAAAACATAGGTCCATACTTCCCTATCCTCCATGGGAAACCCACCCAGGCATCCTGTTCATTCCATCAAGACCACATTCACAGCAGATGTTTATTCCACTTTAAACAGTCATGGCTTCCCCCAAAGAATCCTGGGAACGGTAGTTTGTGAAGGATGCTGAGAATAGTTAGGAGACTCCTATTCTCTTCACAGAGCTACAATTGCAGAGCAGGTTAACAGTCAGTCCCTCTTCCCAGAGGGTTCCGAGAATTAAATGGAATAAATGTATGGTGTGAATGTGGCCAAACACTATGAAGTGCTTCCAAATTGGTGCTTATATGGGGATTGGTGTTCTTCATTGTGTAAAGTTATTTTACTGATCAAATATAAATTCTATCATTGTTGAATTTGGTCAGGGAAGTACTGCTACATGTGTGTGTAACATCTAAATTTGGAAAGGAGCTAGGCATATCTATTTACAAGCTTTGTTTAGAATTATGGAGCAACCCAGCAAATCTATACCATTCTGTTCCACACAATGATTTCACTGATGGCGGTGACTTGCAACAGTTTTCCCATGAGTGAAAACCAAAATACTGGCAAGATGCTCCTCTGCCCAAAAGACTAATGCAAGAACAAAAGGAAAGTATTTTTTTTTTTGTATCTACATTAGGCATGGGAAATTACAGCAAGGAACCCACACAATATGTGATAATGAATGAAATAAAGTGGAAGAGCAATGCCCTGCAGGCAGAAGGCCCCATTAAAGTGCCAGCATCTCAAGATAGGGCTGGAGAAAGCCACTGTTTGAAACACTGAAGAACCACTGCCAATCAGTGTTCACAATACGGAAGCAGATGAACCAATGGTCTGACTTGCTATAAACCAGCTTCCTAGGTTCCTGTGACTGTTTCTGGGACCAGGATGAAGACAGGATATAATATGCAGCCATTGAACTAAGACAGTTCAAAACATTGTTCTGTTCTGCTAGCAACTCTGTCCCCAAAATCTGCTTTGCACACTACCCTTGGAGCTAGGTGTACTTGAGCAATTCTACATCTGTGCATAGAGATGATAGCATTAGGATGACCCCTCTTAATGATCCCACAGCATACTATTTCGTTGCCGCTTAGCTGAGGAGGAAACGCTGATATCTACCTATACTATATTTTTGTAAGTGTCACACTACATGTGAACCCTTCTGCACAGGTGCAAGCTGCATTCTTCCCCATATTCACCTGTAATTAAGTCAGATAAGTGATTGCTCAAGTTCAAACTTTATGGCTATGCATGTTAAAAATCTGTATCTATCTATATGTAACTATTTTATGGTAAAATTGGCTGCAAGAGATGCCAATGAACATTTCCCACTAATTTTCCCAGTTGTATTAACAGCCTTTTCTATTTCATCACTAAATTGCTCAGTTTTACTTAATAGAAAACAAAGCGTGGATCAGTTAAGGACAACCTTTGGAAATACTTCCTTGGAGTTGGAACTGTCATTTTACTATTGTTTGCCAATAGGAAGGAACAAACCCTAGGTAAAAAAGGGAGGCCCCATAACATGAAGCTCTTTGGACAGCTTATTTTGTGACTATTATTCTCTGTAATTATTCTTGTATTAGGGGTTTCACCCTTGCGTGCTTTGTGTGCCAACCCCACATACACACAGACTCCGAATTCCCCCAAGCACCCCTCCACAAAACCAGGCACTCCCAAACCGATCCACACACATGCAGGTAACTCCAAAAAGGCCCACTTCCACCCCAGTCAACTCCCAAAACACCCCCCAGGCATTCGCTACCACCCATTTAGGCAGCTTACTGGGTTCCCACCTGCCCAGGCTGTCGCTGCCCTGCCTCATCTGCCTCCTGGGTTGTCGCTGTTGCCCACACATTCACTCCTAACTCTCGCTTTCCTGACCGCTCACCCCAACACTCATCTGCTTGCTCGCTCACCTGCCCACTTGCCCTGATGCTTACTCATCCACTGATGCATGCTCGTTCATTTGCCCACCTGCCATCCTTGTTTCCCTTACTCCCTTAGCTAGGTGTACCACTGTTATGATTGCTATTCATTCTGTGTGAAGGTGGTGGTGGTGGTTTTCCTTCAAATTTGTAATTCTGAAGGGCTTAATAAATAAAATTACGAAGATATGAAGCTACCTTTTATTGCATCAGACCACTGGCCCATCTACTTCAGTATTGTCTACACTGACTAGCAGCAACTCTCCAGGATTTCAGACAGGAAGTCTTTCCCAGCCCTACCTGGATATGCCAGAGATTGAAGCTAGGATCTAGGTGCTCTACCTCTGAGCTCCAACCTTTCCTAGTTAAAAAAAGAAATGCATGTTGTCTTTTATAAGCCATACACCGAGAGCATTCTTTGCCTCGCTCTTCTCACTTTATCCTATCCCTACATTATCACTAATATTTGAAAATGTCTCAGTTATAAGTGATCCTGTACCACTGCTAATATTTCAGATGTCATTGGTTTCTAGATTCTGCTTCCATGTTCCACAGAGTGTAGAATCTCAGAATAAATGTCATCAGTGTTGAAACAGAAGCAATTCTGAACACTTTCTATACTAAGGAAATACTCAGCTTCTTACAAATAACTTTAAACATCATGTTCGAAGGACTTAAAACCTGAAATCTCCAGTCCCTAGCATAAAATTGCCTATTGAAACCTCATTTGATAAAACTTAGTTTTGCAACTTCAGTAAAAAATGGAAAATTTTCAAACTGTATCAAACACATCATTTGCTAATTCTTAGCTATGTTAAAAGTAACATGCATTACGAACATCCAGCATCTATGAACTTTAAAGCCTTTTTCTTAAGTACAGCCAACAATACATATGTTTTAATTATCAAAATGTTTCTCATTGTATGTTCGCACTCATTAAATTGCTTTGGTACCTCTGTAAACTGAGGATGAATGAGACAGAACAATAACTAAAATGGTGTACATACCTGGATAAGGAATTTTTCCAAAAGTAATTATTTCATATAGAAGTATTCCAAAGGACCACACATCAGACTTAATAGTAAAAGAGCCATAGTTAATGGCTTCTGGTGCTGTCCATTTGATAGGGAATTTTGCACCTAAGAGAGAAAAACAACACCATCGTAAATCTGGCTTAATTTATGCAGCCATTTAAAGCTATTAAAAATGGAAGGTGATTGAGAAAGTGGATAGGATTCAGAGGAGAACAATAAAGATGATCAGTGGCAGTGGAGACTGGTGGCTCTGATGGCAGTTGGGCAGTGAATCCGCTCTGGGTTTTAGTCTGAACTTTGAAGGAGCTGTCCTTGAAATAGCTCCTTGAAAATTCAGCCTAAAACCCAGAGCAGATTCACTGCTCCTCTGACATTGGAGCCACCAGTTTCCACTGGTCAGTGGTATGAAAGGTAAGTCCTGTGAGGAAATGTTAAATAAGGAACTGGTGTTCAGCCTGCAGAAGAAGACTGGGGAGATATGTTCGCCCTCTTCAAATACCTGGTGGCAAGCTCTTCTCTGTCAACCCACAGGGCAGGACTAGATCTAATGGGCTTAAGTTACTTGGAAGTAGATTTGGATTTAGCATTAGGAAAAATGTCTTGATAGCAAGAGTGGCTTGGCAATGGAACCAACACCCTTGGGGGGCAGTGGTCTGTCTCTTGGGGGAGGTCTTCAGCATATACTCTCTATACTGGATGTCTTCATACCATCTGTTGGGAATACTCTAGTTCGACAAGTAACTGAGCTAGAACAGTAGCCAATGAGAAAAATGTAGAGGCCTGTTGCCCAGCAACTACAAACCACCTCCAAGCAACCAGGTGCAGAATCCTCATTTCTATGACAATTGCTCCTGGACAGGCAGGAGGACTAGAATGGCATGTGCTCACTAGGAACATCTAAATAAGAGGCTATTAACTGCATTATTCTTATAAGGATTAACGTTATAACATCATACAAACCTTCCCGGGCTGTATATTCATTATCCTCAATTACTCTAGCAAGTCCAAAATCAGCAATTTTGCACATTAGCGACTCTGAAACTAGAACATTTGCTGCTCTCAGATCACGATGTATGTAGTTTTTTCTTTCTATATATGCCATCCCTTCTGCAATCTGCAACAACAAATGAACGGTCTTAAATGTTTGGACTGTATTTTTTCTGTGCTTTCATACTCACACAAATAATATTTTTAAACAAACTCCTTTTTTAACATAACACTTTCTGCTTTTGAAGTTAGCTATGCACAGCCTCCAATACGTTTTAAATGAAAATAAGAAAACACCCGAGTACTGATAACACACCTTTTCTTACATCAAAGATCAATATGGCAGATTGTACACTACATAATGCTTCAGTGTTCAGATGCGTGCATTATTTCATGTTGAAAAGGCATCCAAAGCAAAATTAAAATAAAACCAGAATGGAGGGGCGAAGGAAGGGAAGTGGATGAGCATTCGTAGCTTTGCTCATTTTCAGTTTACAGAAGTGCCATAAAATACCTGTACATTCAGCTAGGGAAACAGTTCAGTATAGGTTGCCCATATAGTTTGGTAAGTATTGCATTACTGTAATCTATGTTATTTAGCTAGTTCATATATGGCGAGCAATGATAGGTCATCTGCCCATTGGTGGACTGTATTTATTTTTCAGTGTTGTGGAATGATGCATTTGGCAGCCAGCAGGCCACAAGTAATCCATTTCCACTGCCTTGGAGTAAGCTTCCACACAATAGGGAGGTATCCTATCTGCATTGCCTTATAACTTTAAATGACTCCTAATCCTTCAGAAAAGTTTCTTTAGCCTTCATTCATTCAATCAATCAATCAATCAATCAATCTCTGTCTCTGCTCCCCCCTTATTCTGGTGTTTTCTTTCCTGTAATTTTTTTCTACTCTTCTCCTTTTATTTTTCCTTTTTGTGTTGATTCACAGTTCCTTATTCAGGCTATAAACTCTGTCTTGTATGCTATCAAATCTTGTTTACTTCAGCTGTCCTGATTTTATGGCTCTCACTCCTGGTCAGTTGTTTGTTGGCTCCAACTTAATTTAGTCACTCTGAGATCCCATTGAAATCAATGTTAATGTCTTTCTTGCTTAAGTTACATGGATTTCATTGGGACCTAAGTGCGACTAACTTAGGTTAGATCTAACCCATTGGTCTCTACTTTGTCCCTATTTTTACTTTTTTGGAAAAATGTGGGGAGATGCATTTTAAAAAAAGTGCTGTGTACTGTTATGGAAATTTGTATAAATGAGCAGAGATCGTCAACAGTAAGAGATGTGTGTGTGCCTAACTAACTAAATTGGAGGCACAATGCCCAGATGTGGGTCCTGCCCTCATGGCTCAGGAGAGAGAGCAAAAACAAAGATGGACAGGAGAAGAAGAGAACAAAACAAAGGGCGGAAGGAGGAGGGGTAGATAAACTTCCCTAAGCATATCAGTTTACAAGAAAGTTAGTCAGAGCATAGCACAGGTAAAAGTAGGCAAGCCTAGCCATCTGACCCTAAATCTCCCTTCTGGAACACAAAGAAAAGAACAAACCAGGAGTTGCTCTTGACCCACTTTCAACATGTACAACTCGACTAGTTACCATTCTCTGTGTTCCACCTCCCAGAAGGGTCGCAGTTGTTATTGGTGATATTCTTAACCAGGGATAGACGTGAAAATCTAAGAAATTCTCATGGACACCACCATTTCACGGAAGAAAAGCTAGTGATGCTCAGAACTCCCCTTCACCCCAAAACAGGCTAACACCCCTACACAGACCTAAACAAATAAAACCAGACTGAAAAAGGCAAGGCATTCCTGTCCAAGGCAATCCCTCCAAGGAAAGGAAAAGCCCCCAAAACAAAAAAACAGAGTAGGGCAGAGGGCTTGGTTGGCACCAAGAGGGGTGTCTAAGGCTGCTATGGTGCCCACAGGCACTATGCTGGGAAAGAAACAAGATAACACTTTATGGTGGCTATAGTTTATTTATTTATTTAAATCTGTATCCCGCCCTTGCTCCCAGCAGGAGCCCAGGGCGGCAAACAGAGCACTAAAACGTTTTAAAACATCATAAAAACAGATCTTAAAACACATTAACAAAACAGCATTAAAAACATTAAAAAAAACAACTTTAAAAAAGGGTTAAAAACATTATTAAAAAACATACTAAACAATTCTGACACAGACGCAGACTGGGATAGGTCTCAACTTAAAAGGCTTGTTGAAAGAGGAAAGTCTTCAAAAGGCGCCAAAAAGATAGCAGAGATGGCGCCTGCCTAATATTCAAAGGGAGGGAATTCCACAGGGTAGGTAGATTATAGTTTATTTATTTATTTATTTATTTATTTATTTATTATGAGATTTGTTAGTCGCCCATCTGGCTGGATAACCAGCCACTATGGGCGACGTACACGATAAAACAGTATATAAAACAGTTAAAAATTTAAAAACACAGTAAAACTAGCCCATTCCAAAAGCCTGCCTAAAAAACCAGGTCTTCAGGGTCCGGCGGAAGCTCATTATAGACGGGGCATGGCGTAGATCATTTGGGAGAGAGTTCCATAGGGTGGGGGCCACAATTGAGAAGGCCCTCTCTCGAGTCCTCACCAGTCTAGCTGTTTTGACAGGTGGGATCCAGAGGTCTTCTGAGGCTGATCTTGTTGAGTGGCATCCCTGTCGGTGCTGGAGGCGCTCCTTCAAATAAGCTGGGCCACAACCGTATAGGGTTTTAAAGGTTAAGACCAACACCTTGAATTGGGCTCAGTACACAACCGGTAACCAATGCAACTCCTTCAACACAGGAGTGATGTGATCTCTACGGCGGCCGCCTGTAATCAGACGCGCCACTGCATTTTGTACCAGCTGTAATTTCCGAACCGTTTTCAGGGGTAACCCCACGTAGAGCACATTACAGTAGTCTAGGCGAGGGGTGATCAGGGCATGTACCACCGGTGGGAGCAGATGATTGGGAAGGTAGGGGCATAGCCTCCGTATCAGATGGAGTTGATACAGAGCTGCCCGACTCACAGCCGAAACTTGAGCCTCCATGGACAGCTGGGAGTCAAGAATGACCCCCAGGCTACGGACCTGGTCTTTCAGGGGCAGTCGTACCCCGTTAAGCACCAGGTCTATATCTTCCAACCTTCCCTTGTCTCCCACAAACAGCACCTCGGTTTTGTCAGGATTCAGCTTCAGCTTATTCCTTCCCATCCAGCCACTCACCGACTCCAGACATTTGGACAGGGTTTCCACAGCCAACCTTGGTGAAGATTTAAATGAGAGATAGAGCTGTGTGTCATCCGCATACTGATGACACTGCAGCCCAAATCTCCTGATGATTGCTCCCAGCGGCTTTATATAGATGTTAAAAAGCATTGGAGAAAGGATAGACCCCTGTGGTACTCCACAAATGAGGGGCCAGGGATCTGAGACCTCCTCCTCCAGTGCTACTCTTTGGTACCTCCCAGAGAGGAAGGAATGGAACCACTGCATACAGTGCCCCCAATACCTAACCTCTGCAGGCAGTCCAAGAGGATACCGTGGTCAACGGTATCACAAGCTGCTGAGAGATCGAGAAGGACAAAAAAGGTGCATTCGCCTCTATCCCACGCCCTTCTCATATCATCTACCAAGGCGACCAAGGCTGTTTCAGTCCCATGTCCTGGTCTGAAGCCCAATTGAAGTGGATCTAGATAATCCGTTTCTTCCAAGTTTAATCTAATGCAGTTCTTCCCAAACTTTATGAGTATGGGACTCCCTTTGTAAGCTCAAAAAATTTCATGACCCACCCATGCTAATTGTAATTTTTTTGAAAAAAATGGTGTGGCAAAATCACATCTCCAAATATCCCTTTCCATTAAAAGCTCCCTGCAAATAGGGAGGTGTTGCTTTCTTTTCTTAATGCAAAAGTCCAGTCAAATTGGTATCTCTCCCCCCCCCCAGTCTGAAGATGTACAGTCCTGTCTCCCAACACCAGTGGGTTACAGTGTTGGACTAAGATCCAGGTTCAAATCCCCACCCAGCCATGAAGCCCACTGGGTGATCTTGGACCAGACACAGTCTCTCAGCCTGACCTGCCTCACAGGGTCTCTGTAAGGATAAAATGGAAAGGAGGAGGAAACATGTGCATCACCTTGAGCAACTAGGAGGAAAGGTGGGATATAAACGCAATAATAATTAGATAAATATGTTTCAGCTGCAATATGCAGACCCCAGCCTCAGCCAGCTTGCTGAGCTTTTTAAAAATCATCATCAAGAAGCAGCAGAGAGACCTCGGGGTTGTAGTGGACAGCACGATGAAAATGTTGACCCAGTGTGCGGCAGCTGTGAAAAAGGCAAATTCCAGGCTAGCGATAATTAGGAAAGGTATTGAAAATAAAACAGCCGATATCATAATGCCGTTGTATAAATCTATGGTGCGGCCGCATTTGGAATACTGTGTACAGTTCTGGTCGCCTCATCTCAAAAAGGATATTATAGAGTTGGAAAAGGTTCAGAAGAGGGCAACCAGAATGATCAAGGGGATGGAGCGACTCCCTTACGAGGAAAGGTTGCAGCATTTGGGGCTTTGTAGTTTAGAGAAAAGGCGGGTCAGAGGAGACATGATAGAAGTGTATAAAATTATGCATGGCATTGAGAAAGTGGATAGAGAAAAGTTCTTCTCCCTCTCTCATAATACTATTTATTTATTTATTTATTTATTTAGTTTAATTTATATACCACCCTAAGCCCGAAGGCTCTCTGGGCGGTGTACAAAAAGATAAAAACAAGCACAATATATAAATACAATAAATACAATAAATAATAATAATAAAAAACAAACAATAACAAACCAAACAACATCCAAAATACGGAAATGCTGTTTAAAATACACTTTAAAATGCCTGGGAGTATAAAAAGGTTTTCACCTGGCGCCGAAAAGATAGTAGTGTCAGCGCCAGGCGCACCTCATCGGGAAGACTGTTCCACAGTTCGGGGGCCACTACTGAAAAGGCCCTGGTTCTAGTCATCACCCTCCGAGCCTCTCGATGGGATGGTACTCGGAGGAGGGCCTTAGATGTTGAGCATAGTGTACGGATAGGTTCATATTGGGAGAGGCGTTCCACCAGGTATTGCGGTCCCATGCCGTGTAGGGCTTTATAGGTCAAAACCAGCACTTTGAATCTAGCCCGGAAACAAATAGGAAGCCAGTGCAGACGGGCCAGAACAGGTGTTATATGAGCGGACCTTCTGGTCCGCGTCAACAATCTGGCCGCTGCATTCTGGACTAGCTGTAGTTTCCGAACAGTCTTCAAGGGCAGCCCCACGTAGAGCGCGTTGCAGTAGTCCAATCTAGAAGCTACCAGAGCATGAACAACTGAAGCGAGGTCGTCACTGTCCAGATAGGAACGTAGCTGGGCTACCAATCGAAGATGGTAAAAAGCATTCCGTGCCACCGAGGCCATCTGGGCCTCAAGAGACAGGGAAGGATCGAAAAGAACTCCCAAGCTACGAACCTGTTCCTTCAAGGGGAGTGTAACCCCATCAAGAACAGGATGAACATCCACCATCTGAGCAGAGAAGGCACTCACCAACAGCGTCTCAGTCTTGTCTGGATTGAGCTTCAGTCTGTTAGCTCCCATCCAGTCCATTATCGCGGTCAGGCAACGGTTTAGCACGTTAACAGCCTCACCTGAAGAGGATGAAAAGGAGAAATAGAGCTGCGTGTCATCAGCGTACTGATGACAACGCAGCCCAAAACTCCTGATGACCGCACCCAGCGGATTCATGTAGATGTTGAAAAGCATGGGGGACAGTACCGATCCCTGCGGGACTCCACAATGGAGAGTCCAGGGTATCCAGCAATGTTCCCCAAGCACTACCTTCTGGTGGCGACCCACCAAGTAGGAGCGGAGCCACTGCCAAGCAGTACCCCCAACTCCCAACTCCGTGAGTCTTCCCAGAAGGATACCATGGTCGATGGTATCAAAAGCAGCTGAGAGATCAAGGAGAACCAACAGAGTCACACTCCCCCTGTCCCTCTCCCGACAAAGGTCATTGTACAGGGCGACCAAGGCTGTTTCGGTGCCAAAAGTGGGCCTAAATCCGGATTGAAATGGATCAAGATAATCAGTGTCATCCAAGAGCCCCTGGAGCTGGCCGGCAACCACCCGTTCCAGTACCTTGCCCAAGAACGGAACATTCGCCACAGGTCTATAGTTGTTCAGGTTATCTGGGTCCAAAGAGGATTTCTTCAGGAGTGGTCTCACTACCGCCTCTTTTAGGCAGTCAGGGACCACTCCCTCTCTCAAAGAGGCATTTATTATCTCCTTGGCCCAGCCGGCGGTTCCGGTCCTGCCAGCTTTCACCAGCCAAGAGGGGCAAGGGTCCAGAACAGATGTGGTCGCCCGCACCAGTCCAAGGATCTTGTCAACATCCTCAAGCTGTACAGACTGAAACTCATCCAATAAATAAGGACAAGACTGCGTTCTGGATGCTTCGTTGGAACTCACTGTCATAACATTGGAGTCTAAGTCCCGGCGACTATAACTCGTGGACATTCAAAGAAGCTGAATGTTGGAAGATTCAGGACAGACAAAAGGAAGTACTTCTTTACTCAGCGCATAGTTAAAACTATGGAATTTGCTCCCACAAGACGCAGTAATGGCCACCAGCTTGGATGGCTTTAAAAGAAGTTTAGACAAATTCATGGAGGACAGGGCTATCAATGGCTACTAGCCGTGATGGCTGTGCTCTGCCACCCTAGTCAGAGGAAGCATGCTTCTGAAAACCAGCTGCCGGAAGCCTCAGGAGGGGAGAGTGTTCTTGCACTCGGGTCCTGCTTGTGGGCTTCCCCCAGGCACCTGGTTGGCCACTGTGAGAACAGGATGCTGGACTAGATGGGCCACTGGCCTGATCCAGCAGGCTCTTCTTATGTTCTTAGCAGCAACGTGGTTGTGGTGGGGATGCTGGATTGTGAAGACAAGAGGGTGGATAGATTGGGGAGGGTGGTTAGTGCTTTTAGCCACTGGGATGATCATCAGAACTGATGACTTGGTTAGCGTGCACTTGGGGAATGAGAGTGGAGCAGAAGACAGATCAATGTGCGTGCACACACACACACACCTCTCTCTCCTGCAAGCATCTGCAGGCGTGCATGCATTTGGGCATGTGGGAGGAGGGAAGCCCTCAACTCCCTCAGCGTCTTGAAGAGAGAGATTGGGGGTGGAATGTAGATGGAAGAAAGGGGGGGAAGCTGGCACACACACACTTAGCCTCAGAGAGGGGGGGTGAGCAAGTCCTGAGTGTCCTCACTGCTCCTTGGCGCCATCTGGGTCAAAGGTGAAATCTGAGCAGCCTCACAAATAAGAATAATTTTTAAAAGGAGGTGGCAGCAAAGCAGGAGTCAAGAAAGGTAGGCAGGGGGAAAACAGCCTGTCCTTGCAGCCTTGCTTCTTCTGCTTCATGAAAAGCCCTCTCCTCTCATTCTGAGCAAGGGTGTCATCAGCAGCGAGGAGGAGTCAGCGATAGTAATCTCCTTTTCTTTCTGGAAGCTCCACCATCAGCCTCCTTTGGCGTCTGCCACATGTTTTATAGACAGACTCCTGCCCTCAGCACGCCTGAAAGACTCGTTTGGAGCAAGGGGGAGATGTCATCTACAGTGGCAGTGGGGAGCAGACAGCATCCAGGGAATGAAGATTTCTTTAAAAAAATAATAATTCATTTATTTACTGTTTGCACCCCTCCCCAGATTATTTCATGGCCCCCAGGTTGGGAATCACTGGTCTAATGAACTATCTACGATCTCTATCAGAATCTTAAGAAAAATCCATATATTTGCCATGAATTGGCTCCCATCTGTAGATATGTTTTGCTGTAAAAATGGACCCACTAGTATGACTTAGTTGGATATCACCCATGCAAATTAAGTGATAGTTAGCTAATGCAATAGTTGGCTTTTCTAACTGTGCAAGTTCCGTAAGGCTTCTTTGAATCCAAGGCAAATTGTGAAAAGCATAGCACATAAACTGATGTAATATGACTCATATGTAAACACCAATAGCAACTGTATCCAAGGTAAATTATTTCTAATTTTATAAATAAATATTTCCACTCATGGGGGGGGGGAGGGAGGCAGTGAAAGGAGGAAGTCGTGTTCGCCATCCCTTACAGAGGTAAGATTTTCTGGATTTTTCATACTAGTGTCAAAATTTGACCTTTTCTTATCCAGTTTTGGAATTTGGCTCCTTCTAAAATGTTGATATCTTATATCTGTAAGTATATATGGTCAGAACATCTGATTTCTCTCATCAGTCTGCCACTGCATTCTGTACTAGTTACAGTTTCCAAACTGTCTTCAGAGGCAACTCCATGTGGAGCACATTGCAGTAATCTCACCTGATCATCAGAACATATTGAAATTAGATTATCCCTGCCCAGACTGGGTAGTAGCTGGGCCACCAGACAAAGCTGGTAGAAGGCCCTCTGGGCCACTAAGGCCACCAGTAGAGGATTCAGCAGAACCTCAAAATACAAACCTGCTCTTTCAGGGGAAAGCAACACTGTCCAGAACAGGTTGAACACCACTCATCTGGTCAGAACAACCAGCCGCTAACAGTACCTCTGTCTTGTCTGGATTGAGTTTCAGTACCATATTCAAAACTATTCACAGCTGACTCACCAAGTATACCGTTACAACCTAACAAGCCCTTCATTTAATAATGTTTTTACATGCCTTCTTATTCTGAGATAGATTAGGTGTCAGGAGGCAGAGAGTCAATATTTCCAACTTCTTTCCACTTCCCTCCCTCCAGATCACTATCAGACCTACACCACACATCTGAGTTGGTGTGCTCTTCTATCTTAGGATGGGTTGCCTCATTTCTATCTTCGCTGCCCCAGAGTTGATAGAGACAGAGGACTGTGTAGCACAGGGGTCACAAAACCTTTTTGAAAGTTCTGTGGGGTCAGTTGCAACATGGCTGCTGTGGAGTGTGAGGCATTAACACACTTCCACATTTAAAACAGCAGAAAAAAGACAGGAACACAAAATGGTGCAGGCACCCCCACCTCCATCCCATGCATTGTTGATTTTTGAAGGGCTGTTTACTGAGGCCTTTTGTGTGTACCATAGGAGGTACTCGCAGGTGCCATGTTGGCAACCCCTGGTGTAGTGTAAGGTCGCTGCATGGCAAGGCATGGGTGGCACAAGATAGACAGTGCAGGTCAGATCACAGAGTTCCTCTCCCCCAACACTTTCTGTTCTCTGGCTTCCAGTACTTCTGTAAGGATGCAGCCAATTCTGTCACTTTTAAAGGAATTCCATAACATACCACCTGTTTTGGGGGTATGATACATACATAGGAGCCCCTAATCCAGAGAGACCAGGGCAGATATTCAGATTGGAAAACATACTGACAGTTGTTTGTCAGAGATACATCTACAAAAAGGTCTGGGCTTTGTTCCCAGTTTTTATTTATTTATTCATATGTTATATAAATCAATACACATATAAACATTATCAGTCCCTATTTTTGTTGAGCATGTTAGTCAACATGCAGCCCCACCAAGCCTGGTTAGCAACTAAATTTCATCTCATGGTCATGCAAGCAAACCAAATGTCATTCTTTTAAAAGTCAGTCTGACTAACTTGGTTAAAATGGAGTTTGGCTGCTCAGGGAACTGTAGAGCTATAAATAAATACCATAAATGTACGCACACTGGTACACCAGTCCCGTTATGATATGCAGATCAGCATCTATTAAAGAAAAAGGAACTGCACACTCTCCTTGTTCCTCTTTTTGTGCACCAGGCAATGGAAAAATACTGGTGGCATTTCCCACCACACTGTTACAAGCGCTGAACACAGTTTTTGTAATGAGAAATATTGCACAAAAACTAAGCCCTGGAAAAGGACTAGCAGTTTCCATCTGGTGCAGGTTCAGAAATTAGGGCTTTTTGTCAGCAGAGGATGTGACTACTCCCTCTCTGGCAAATATTTCCTGTCCCTAGGATCCACTGATGTTGAACACCGTTTGTATAATTTATAACAGATGTAGAGGGAAGGCCTTTCTTCATCTCCTCCCTTCCATGGCCCCATGCAATATTTCTATTCAAATGAATGAGATACTTAATTTATATTGGGTAGGGAAGGAGGTGTAACAGAACAAAAGGCCAAAATTCATAAGCTGTGAAGATTTTTGGGGGCGCGGGCAGTGGTGATGTGTACAGTACTTGTATTTCATACCTTTAAGATTAACTGGGCAGTGCAGGAGATTGCCTATGGAAGTTGTGAAAGTTCTTTTATGTACTTCTTAGGTAAATGTAGGGGACAGTGTTCCTTTCCAGCTCTTTTAATTCCTGGCCCTCAGGAATCCCAATTTATCAGTGAATATGAAAAGGTTAAGAGCATAACACAAGTTACAGCATTAAGCAAAGAGACAATCCAACTGCCGCAACAGAATGCAACACACCCATGCACACGCATGCAGAACAGCAGCACTCCCCTCCAGCAAATGCAATTTGCCCAGAAGGATTTCACACTACAGCTTGTGCTCCAGCTTCTCCACAGATATAATCTCTCAGTGAGCAGAGCAACAGGTGCGGTCTTCTCTAGATAAGAACATATTCAAAACTGCAGTCCTAGGAAGCAATGTGCACAAACAGGGGAGGAACTGCATGACCACTTGATCTCTTTCATGTTTTTGCCACACCAATTCTGATGATCAAAGAGGCAAGCCTTTCCTTAATCTGAAGAGCAGCTTGCCTCTTCAGGCTGTCACAGTTGCAGCAAGAAAAGCTTCAAAGAAACAACTGGCTGCAAACAGATATATAGCATCCTTGGATTGGTGCATAAAAAGTATACAGTTATACACCATATACACCTTAAATAGTAAATAATGTTTTAAACTAATCCTATTGTCTACTGGCCATAATTGTGAGATTCAAAAAGTTTCCTCATACTATTAGACAAAAGAAGAAAAGAAATCTTGACTATTGTACTTTCTTTCCCCTCAAACATTTTAGAAACCATTTAACCGCTTGTGGGCTTCCCATGTGCATCTGGTTTACCACTGTAAAAACAAGATGCTGTGCTAGATGGGCCTTTGGCCTGACCCAGCAGGGCCCGTCTTACGTTTTTAAAGTAGGGAAACAGAATGGGTGAAACCTAATGGGTGTCCATTAGCACAATACAGATTCTCCTTCCTCTCCTCTGTGTGCCTCCAAAATATGCTCCAGAGGGTTGAGATACCCCTGAGGGCAGATTTGGAGTGTGGGGAATTTAATGGGGGGAGAAGAGAAACCAGAAGTCCCATTGTGCAAGTGGATTTTGCCCACAATGATTCATGCATCAGTGGATGTCGCCCAATGTGTTGGTTTGAATTGAACAACCCACTGGAATTCCCTCCCCCTTTAATGTTAGACAGGCGCCATCTCTGTTGTCTTTTTGGAAGACCTTCCTCTTTCAGCAAACCTTTTTAAGCGCATGCCTTTATCTTAGTCTGCATCTGCACTGGAATTGTATAAGGTTTTTTTTAAAAAAAGATGCTTTGTTTTTAAGATGTTAAAGATTTGTTGCTGTTGTTTTATCACTTGTTTTTTGACACCCTGGACTCCTTTTGAGAGGAAGGGTGGGTTACATAATAATAATGATAATAATAACGATGATAACGATGATAATGATAATGATGATGACGAGACGATGACAAGAACCCCATGGATATTCTATTATATTAGAAATCCCTCCATAATTACAGCCAAGTCTATATGGGACAAGTATGTATGGTATTTAGCCAGACACTTAGTACTTTTAAGTCACGACCTATCTATTTTTTAAGATTTCAAAAACATTGTTAAAGTCTAACTTTTAGAAATTCCAAATTGGGGGAAAATAACAACTTTTTTCTTTTTAAATATATCCTGGGAAAAAAGGAAAATGTCAATGATATCCATGAGTAACATATGAAACTGGAACAAAGAGCAGCATTACACAAATTTTTAATTAAAAAATGGACAAAAAGTAGGTTTGAAGCTGGAATTGAAGATTCCCCTCCCCCCCAAGTGCGTCTAGTAAAAATTGAGAGCACATGCAATTTAACTATGTTCCTCCTTAGCACCAGCCTGAGATTGAGAGCAGCTTAAACATATCCCTTTGGGTTGGGGCTGATGGGAGTTGTAGTCCAAGCCATCTGAGTTGATGACAGCTGGTCTATGAAGGAAATATGAGGGCCTTCTTTTGCATATACACTGGAAGGGATATATGAACATATGAAGTTGCCTTATACTGAGTAAGAGTATTGGTTCATCCAGCTCAGTATTGTCTGCACTGACTGGTAGCAGCTTCCTGGGGTTTCAAGATGGGGTCTTTCCTAGCCCTATCTGAAGATGCTAAGATTGAACAAGGGACCTTCTACACACATAGCATGTGCTCTATCTCCGAGCTATGGCCCCCTCCTCAATTGTATCATATTGGCTCAGAGCACATACTTTATCTGGTCTATTCGCCCCGTCCAAGAAGTCCAAATTACAATTCTTTGCAGGAAAAAATAATGAAATATTCCCATTTTGTGCCAGATATACACTTCACACACACACCAAGGGAGTTTAATGGCTGGCAATACTTTTTCCAAATGTCCTTGAAATATGAACCTCTAAACACAATTTGAATCCTCAAGAACTGTTCTGTCACTACTTCTGAACTAGTGATGCTGGTTTTCCAGAAAATTTTGATTTGGAAAATTAAGGTAATTGCATAGGTTAATTTGCATCAGAAAATTTTCAGTTTGTATTGGAACATTTTCTGATACCCTAGAGCAGCCTTTCCCACCCAGTGTGCCTCCAGATGTTGTTCAACCACAATTCCCATCTTTCCTGACCATTGGCAATGCTGGCTGAGGCTCATGGGAGTTGTGGTCCAACAACATCTGGAGGCACACTGGGTGGGAAAGGCTGCCCTAGAGAGTGATAGATGTAGCATGTTAATTTCACTTGTATTTTGTAAACAAAGCTAAAAACTAAAGCTGAGACTGCCAAGCTTTTCCCATATTTATTTGCAATTTATATCATAATGAATTTATGAAATAGATTTTTTTCTGCAGAAAAATAAAGCATTTGGAATATTTTCCAACCGAATCCACAGTCCTGAACATGTGCATTATCAGTAGCTCTAAGCATTCATCATTGACTAAATGCCTAATACTTGAGGGCCACTATTCCCCCAAAGATGTAGTTTTTTGGACAGGTTACAATAATGTTGTCAATAGTGAACGTTGATAAGATACCAAGGCAGGGGAGAGGAAAATGTGCATGAGACAAGATAAGATTGCAATCTGGATCTTGAACTGAAATCAAAACAACAAGAGTGTCCTTTAAAAAAAAAAGTTTGTGAAGTACTGGGTCAACTAAGGCTCTCAATTTCTGTTTTAAAACTATGCAATTATGAACCACTTGTGGATTTTAAAACAGAAAGGTGAGATATACAAGTGTTAATAAAGAAATCACCATTAAAAGATATGAACATAGATATTAAAAGTTGCTATTGCGGCATGTGATATAAATGTTGATATGAGACTTCTGTTACTATGATGATAATTTTCAGCCAGACTGAGGCAAACTTTTGCAACAGGAAATTAAGGACCATGTTCAATGAATATTTGGTAGAGGACATGTCGCTCTGTAGCACTGTGCCCTCTGGTAAATACTGATTCAAGTAGGATTTGAATGTTTTTGTTTAAAATCTAGCCCAAGCGTTGTGTACCCTTTCCCACTTATACTTTTCCTTTTCATTGTCATTGTTTTCAAGATGAACACTGAATAGAGTACAGTGTGTTTCTGACCAGCTGCTATATGTTCTAAAGAGAATGAAAGCCGGTTACAAAAACAAGGAAGATGAAACCAAGTATGCTGTTGAGCCACCATTTACCAGAATGCTACTCTTTTACCAACTTCTCATTTGCCTTCCCCTGAATCTGTAGTAATGGGGGTTCATTTCGACAGGGACATTTGTGGCTTCTTCTACCAGTCTGGGGGGGGGGGGAAGGCAATGCATATTACTTTGAATCCCTCTCTAAACTGACAGATGGGGCCAAGAATACCACTCTGATGGGTTGGTAGAACACACTCAAGGTATTTCTTTACCCACATAATTCCAACTCCTTAAGAATTTAAAACACTGTTCTATACCAGCTCTAAGGCCAGGTACCAAGAGAAGCAAAAGTGTGTCTTCCTGGGTTTGTGGAATTTTGGAGTTTGCTTCAGGTTCTACACAGCTCTCAGCACCAGCTCAGGACATTCACAACTCTAGGATGTATGAAGGCAATGGATGCCCAGCCCCTGAAATGTGTTACTTCTGAATAAGATTTGAAAATGAAAATGAAATGGACTGCCTTCAAGTAGATTCCAACTTATGGCAACTCTATGAATAGACTTTTCATGGTAAGCAGTATTCACAGGTGGTTTACCATTGCCTTCCTCTGAGGCTGAGAGGTAGCGGCTGGCCCAAGATCACCCAGTGAGCTTCATGGCTATGTGGGGATTCGAACCCAGGTCTCCCAGGTCGTAGTCCAACACTAACTACTACACCACACTGAATAAGGATTTGTTGTTGTTATGTGCCTCCAAGTCGACTAATAGTAAGAATTAGCACTTTTAAATATACTGCACACTCTTTGGCTGCTTATCACATACAGGAAGTCGTTTCTGTCCCTGGGAACAGCATGACTTCCTTCATCCTTATACCTTCCAGGTTCAGAGCAGTCCGCATCAGAGGTTATGCATCAGCCCCTTTCTAGGCAATGCTGCCACTCAACTATGCCAGAGCCACACCCTCGTTTGGGCAACACTAATTGTTATCTCCTTGGCAATAGAGCAAGCAGCAATTTAATTTAGTAAACACTATGACAGCATTTTCCAAGGCAGCACAAAAATGATTTCTTTCTTTTCTTGCTGATTTCCCTCCTCTAATTAGAATATTTGTGAGTATTCCATGACATCACAGCAACTTAGGCAACTGTTGTAGTCAGAGTGAGAGACAAACACACAGCTCTGCAAATGCAATTAATTGCACCTTCATAATTAAACAAAGTTTACACAATAAAGGTAGCTTTGCAGATAAACCATAGCCAGGGCTTCAATGGCTACCTTTACACACCTAGGGTCAGGTTGAGGCCAGTTACATCCTCCCATGTTGTGCACTGAGGTAGCTATTATTTATATAGTTCAATTCAGGCACATCATTCTATTATACCTAAAGGTGACTTGCCATTGCCTCCTCAAAACGGACCTTGATGTGACTCGTCTAAACCACAAATGGCAAGAGATAATACAATGTGCCTGGGGAAGGTTAATAAACATCTGTCCCAACAATTCAGGGAGCAATTTTCTATTACCACATCTGCAGGAGAAATCCACTTAAAACCAAACATTCAGCATCCAAAACCTGTCTCAGTAAACCTGGCTTCCAGGCAACTGTGGAAATGAAGAATAGCCAGGGCCAAACCAGCTCACTGTCACATGTCTTGAGCATGAACACATGGAGCTTTTGAGTGGTGGTAAGAGGGGGGTGGCTGCATGGAATGGCTCCTACGTTTTCCCCAACTTGGCTTTACCATTGCAGAAAGCGCTGGGAAGTAAAGTTCTCTGTTGCAACATCAGCTTTTTATAAAGCAGCCAGTAAATACAGCAACAGGCACATAATGCTCTTAATATAATTTTTGTTAAACTTTATTTACCTGAGCTGAGAAGTCAATGAGTTTTGGAAGCAGTAATTTTCCACCCTCTGAACTCTTCAGAAAATCCAGTAAGCTCCCTGCGTGGATAAGGCAAGTTCAAGACAAGTTGGAAAGAAACAAGTCAAACACAGATGTGAGTGATTGACTTAAAAATCTTTTTTTTTATTCTTTTGAGTAAATGAGATACAAGAATCATTGACGTATATTTGAAAGTTAGGGAAACATTCCTATTTTTCTTTCTTTTTGCAACACTGATCCACTTTTCAGCTTTCTGCTCTGCAAAACCATGCCCAAGATGATTGAATTTATGAGATTGGTTTAAGAGCTACTTTAGGAAAGTGGCAAGAGGTTTCCAGTGTGTACATATTAGGCTTATATACACTGGAAGATATCTGTAGTTTCTTAAGGGTGCTGACAGTTGTTAGGAGATCTCATTCTCTTCACAGAACTACAATTCCCAGTGTGGTTTAAATATGAATTTCTATTCCCAGGGAACTCAGAATTGTAGCTCTGTGAGGGGAATAGGCATCTCCTAACAACTCTCAGCATCCTTAAACTACAGTTCCCAGGATTCCTTGGGGGAAACTATGACTGTTTCAAGTGTCATGATACTGGTTTAGATGTATAGTGCAGATGGGACCCTATATGTAAATGGTACTTCCCATTAACGAATTCATTAATACCCACCTTTTGCCATGAATTCGGCTATTATATAAATAGGTTCTTCTTTGGTAACTACAGCATAGAGTCTGACCAGCTTGTCATGCTGAAGTGTTTTCATAAGGTTGGCTTCTTCCAGGAATGCTTGCACAGACATAGTCCCTGGCTTCAGGGTTTTCACTGCTACTTTGGTATTGTTATTGTAGTAACCTAGAATGAAAAGGATTGTTGTGGGAGAAGAAAAATCCAAAATGCTAAACCTAGTGGTCAAATGTCTTCTATGAGACACCTTTAATAATTTTACAGGCACGAGAGTGGCTGTATACTACAGTCAGCATGGATTTTTCGCATTCTGCAATGTAAAATTGAAAATACCCTCCATGCCATTCTGATGCTTCTTGTAAGCCCATTTCAAAACAAAACCTTACAAAACTTATAGTCCTGAACTCAGAAATGCTTGCTTAGCAACCCTCTAAATTTTCACAGCGATGCACAAACAGTCAGAGAGAATTGAAAGTTCAAAGTGTAAAAAGAGGGAGAGAAAAAACAGACCCCTTTTGGACTTTTTTCTGTCAGAGTTCTCATAATTTGTTGAAACTAATTAAAAATCATCCATGTTCACAGTGTACCTGTAATCCTATCACTGACCTTGCCCCAAACTCTGACCATCTTCTACAGTTTAAAAGTTTTTAAAAAATGCCTAGCTGATTTTTAATTAATTTAAGAAATTTACCATTGAACTCAGAAATAAGCCTGGGCATGCTCAGTAAGAACCAACAGTCAGTGTTCTAAAAGCCAGACTCACAGCTCCTTGGGTTGGCTAATCAGGGGGCCACACCCACACCAGACCTTTATTTCACTGAAGACAGTCATGGCTTCCCCCAAAGAATCCTGAAAAGTGTAGTTTGTGAAGGATGCCAAGAGGAGACTCCTATTCCCTTGCCAGAGCTCAAGTAGCCAGAGTGGTTTAATAGTCAGCCACTCTGATTGTTGCTCTGTGAGGGGAACAGGGCATCTCCTAGCAACTCTCAGCACCCTTCACTAACTACACTTCCCAGATTCTTTAGGAGAAGCCATGACTGTCTAAGGTGAAATAAAGGTCTGGTTTGGATGTTGCCAGTGACAGCTTTCTTTCGTTTAAATTTGGGTGGAAGACTACATGTGCCTGCTATAGAATAAAAAAGTGGGAAAACACTGAAAAATAATGACACTATTCACAGTGTTTTCCTTTAGGAAAGGAAAGGAAAAAGGGCTTCCCCTCTGCCCAGTGCTCACCTATCCAATCTCCTCCTCTCTCCTGACCCTTCCTCCCTCCCCCTTCCATTCCTGCCCCTTCCCCAGGTCAGTTTCACCTATCCTAAGCATGATTGCACAGGAGTAAGTCCCACTGAACTCAAGAAGCATGCAAATGATCAAACCTGCCCTCCCTTCCTATTCCCTCTTGCCCCTTCCCTCCTCCTTCCTTCACCCCTTCCTTCCCCTCCCCATCCCCTTCTTCTGCTTCCTCCTTCTCCTCTCCCCCATGGCTAGTTTCATCTATCATAAGCATGATTGCACAGGAGTAAATCCCATTGAACTCAGTAAGCATGCAAATGATCAACCTGCCCTCCCCTCTGCCTCCCAGCCATCACCTCCCTTTTGCACCTTCCTTTCCCATTCCTTTACCACTCCGCCTCCCCTTTCAATCCCCTCCTTCCCCCTTCCCCTCCTTCTGCTCCCTTCTTCCCCTCCCTCCTTCTCTCTCCTCCTCCTCTCTTCTTCCCTCCCCCTCCTCCTCCCCCAGGGTCAGTTTTACCTATCCTAAGCATGATCACACAGGAGTAAATCCCACTGAACTCAATAAACATGCAAATGATCAAACCTGCCCCCTCCTCCCCCTCCTGCCCGCTCCCCTGCCCCTCCTGCCCATCCCATCCCCTGTGGTTAGTTACTACAATCATGCTTAGGATAGGTGAAGAGTAAATCCCACTGAACTCAATCAGCATGCAAATGTTTAGTCCATTCTCAGCAAACTTGCACAGAATCCCATTTCTTACCTCCCAGATTAAAAAGCAGAAAAATTCACTAAGAGGCAAAAAACCTTGCAGTTTAAGGATGACCTATAGCCACTAGATATTTCTATCAAACTATAAAAAGCAGGGAAATTGGGCAGCTATAGTGAATGCACCAGGGGAGCAGGAAACCTAACCTCCTTTCTGAGATATTGTACTGCCCTACAAATTTGTAAAAATGCAAACACCATTTGGGTTGGTCTTTCACAGTCCAATCCACTTGCTGTGTATCTTGGAAGAATTTGGTAACATGTGCCTCTGAGCATATGGTGAGTGGTGGCAACACCTGCCATTTTTTTTTTCCAAAGGAGGCTTGCATGTCACATACTCTGACATGAGTTAGGCACCAGACAAAGACTTTTTTATTCTCCCAGGCATTTTTAGAGAAGCAGGGCTACTCCATCACCCTAGCTGAGAGATCAGTTGCCTCAACAGTCACCTAGGAGGCAACCATTTCATAAAACTCCCTTCCTAGCTCGTTATTACAAAAACCTGTAACTTTAGGAATTTGTGCCCAAGCTTGTTTTTATTTTTCCTCTCCACCTTCCCCATCCCTTTTTCCTTGTGTATCATATCTTTCAGACTGTAAGCCCGAGAGCAGATACTGTCCTGCTATTGATCTTGTACGTTGCTCTGGGAGCTGTTCAAGCTGATGAATGAGCTAGATGTGGTTCATCAACATGTTAACATGCAGAAGACATATAGCAAAGTTAGATGAGAAAACTGAGCCAGCCCCTCATGGATAGGTCTTGCTAAGACTCACAATCTGGACTTAGATCAGACTTGTTAGTGACTTGCGAAGAGAGAAATGCCTTTCCCTAGAGCAGACCTGGGGAAGTCTTGGTCCTCCAGATGTTGCTGGAGTCCAACTTCCATCAGCCCCAGCCAGCACGAACAATAGTGATGTACGAATAGAGCTGGAGGCCAACAACATCTTGAGGGCCACAAATTCTCCAGCCCTACTGCAGAGTATATTCCTTAGTTCATTTGAGCCTTATGGAGCCATTTGCCCTTCAGGTACCTTCCAAGCACCTTGTTATCCGCTGCTGTACACTGTAGGAGATAGTGAATGGTCCTATTATGTGCAATAGGTTAGTCTAGAACAGGGGTGGGCAACTTTATTTCTGTTGAGAGCCATATTCCCTGGGAGATAATCTGTGGGAGGCCATATATTGGCAGTGCCAGTGTTGGGTGGGGGTAGGCCCCAAAGTGGGCAAGGCTATCTACTTTTCTCTCTTCCACCTCCTTTCTCTTTTTCTCCCTCTTCCTTCCTGCCCAGCAGGCTGCACTCTGGCCAGAGGTCCGAACTGATAGCTTGCAGGAACCCCTAAGGTCATGCGATTGCCTCCCACCCATAGTCTAAAATCCTTAATCCAAGGCCGGGAAACCTACAGTCCTCCAAATGTTCTTAAAGTATTGATCCAATCAGCTTCAGCCAGCATTGCCAATAGTCAAGGATGATGGGAGTTGGAGTCCAACAATACCTGGAGAGTCACAGGTTTCCCACCCTGCATTTGTCATATTAAACCTGTGAACAGTTTATGATGAAAACAAAAGGGAGACATGCCATGAGCGAGTTATAATAAATGGTTCTACCATATCATAGCCAAGATCCAAAGAAAAGCTATACACATGCAGAAAGGAACTACACAGAAATAGCTGTAACTTTGTTGTTTTCACTGCAGAAGAACTCTGAGGCAAAGAGAGATGTTACGCCACCGTTCAGTTTAAACAAGCATGTTGGTAGATTATTTTTAATTTGAAAACTACTACAGAGGAGGAGGGAAGAAGAACTACCCAGCAAACATCTTTCTGTGTACAAGAGATACTTTGCTGTAGAAAAAGCCAGTTTTGCATTACTGCTTCCTTCAAAACAAGAATGCACAGAGTCCCCTTTGTCATCACCTAGCAGGAATGTAAACAGGGCGAGATGTTTAAGTCAATAACTTTTGTATATCAGGAAGCTAAATGAAGGGTAGCTGCTCTTTCATACAATTACACAGCAATGATGCTTGAAACCTCTCTTTTGAGTTTTCTGTTGTCAAGTTTTCCCCCTGCAAGATTTGTTGTATTTTTACCCTGCTGCTCCTCCAAGGCACTCGGGTTTGCACACATGACTCTCCTAACAGTGCTATGAGTTAGGCTAAGGAAATAGACAATGAATGACCCAAGGTCACCCATGGAACATCATGGTTGACTAGGGAGACTTTGAACTGGATCTCTCTGCAAGTTCAACACTCTAAACCCTGTTGTTCCTTAACTGGTACCCTTCAAATATTTTGGACTACAACTCCCATCAGGTCCAGCCAGCAGAGCCATGCTGTCTAGGGATGATGGGAGTTTTAGTCCAAAACTTCTGGAGGGTACTAGGTTGGTGAAGAGTGCTCTAGCTACTACACCATACTGACCCTCAATTATCAATACATTTGATTTGGTTTCATTTGAATTATATAGACAGTGCACACAAAGATCTTATTTTAAAGGGGTAAATATGAAATAGATAACCAGGACCAAATCTTGGCATTTTAGGGACTGTAGGTAGACAGCAAGAACTTCACTGAGGTTTTGACATACATCACACTGGAAGATACATAGGCCTATGAACTATTATACTATAGACTGGAGGGGGGAGCTTTGGCCCTCCAGATGCTGCTGAACTACAACTCCTGTCATCCATGGCTGTTGGCCATGCTTGCTGTGGATGATAGGAATTGTAGTTCAGCAACATCTGGAGGGCCAAAGCTTCCCCACACCTGCTGTAGATTATATTATTTAGAACTGAAATCCTCTTGCCTATGTAGTTATAGGGACAGTTGGCACTGACTGGGGTGGTTGAATTTTGTTGATTCCAATTGATCAACTATGTGTCTGATTTCACTGTTAATTGCCATTTGCAAATAGTCTCCTCCCCGTTATTTCATGCCTCTGATGAAAATTAGGCTCTTGCCCATAGAAGTTCATATCACAATATAGTTGCAGCTACTGTGTAAGGATTTGCATCCTGAAAGCTGGGATATAAATAATAGTAATACATAATAAAGTGCCACACAATGCTCTGCTGTTTTAGCTCAATGTACAAACAGAAGTTACTCTTCTAAAATGTTAAAAAAATATTATCTTCTCTCATCACCTGGATGTGGCTTCATAAGTTTTTAAAATTATATTTCTTTCATTCCTTTTCCATCCCAAAATCATTCTGAAACAAACAATGCTAAGTGAACCCAATCTTTAGCAGTTGATGAACCTTTTGGCCCTCCAGGAAGACAAAGGCAACTGGAACTCTACCGAAGCATGCAGTTTGGTTCCATTCAAAAGGTTTGCCACAATGCAAATCAGGTTTTCATACTTTGAGCAGGGAGAGGAAGAATGTAGCCAGGCTTCTGTAGCCGGGCTTCACAGTGCAGTAATTTTACCCATAACGTAACAGTAACCCACAGAGGACCACGTTAAGCCAAATTTAGATGTCAAAGAGGCTCACATAAACAAAGAGGAAACATCTTGAACCAGAATCCCCCCCCACTTCTGTAAGCACACATGCAGGAACATAACTTCCTGAAATTAGTTCTTCTGCAGCTGACAGCACTTCACTAACCTCTGCATATTAGCTCAGAAGACAAAATATTTTCATAAGGGCTTATTAAACAGCAAATGATGTCACCATCAGAAAATGGAGGCATGTTTTCTATTAAACTAGCAAAATGACCCATCATCGTGGTGGATAGGAAAGGGAGGAACCCATAGAGATGGGATTGCCAAATTATACTGAGATACATTATTTAGGGAAGTATAGGCAATGCAGTTCAAGTGATATGTCAGCGGTACTAAGGGCGCTTTGGGCCAGGGAAGAGATTTTGCCCATGCCCCAACAATATCCACCAAGTACAGCGTTAACCCCAGCTTCATGCTGTGAAACCAAATGCTGTTACTATCCCTGCTCTCCTTGACACAACTCCAGATGTCACCACCACATTTAGGGTTGCCACCACATCTGGGACATGCTTAGGGAACCACAGATGAAAAAGCTACTTGTCTGCTTTCTGTCCACTCAGAAGTGGAGTCGGGAGGTAGAACAATGGCAGATGCACTTGAAAACCATAGCTGATGCAAATAACTATGTGAAAGCCCTGTTCAAAAGATAGCTTCTGATTCAAGTATGCAGCAAAATCTAAAGCATGTTTGCTGTTTGTACATCATCCTTAACCACAGTTTATATCCCACCTTTCTATTCTACAGAGTGGGACTCACAGTAAAATAATTTAATGCACAACAATTAAACTAGGGGTAGCTTAACTGTGGCCTTCCAGATGTTGTTGGACTTCAACTTCCATCAATCCCAACCGGCATGGTCAATGGTCAGGGATGATGGGAGTTCTAAGTATTGCCATATCTGGAGTGCCACCATAAGTTAAAATTTTCTTAACCATGGTTTAGTATGACATCTGAATTTAGCTTCAGAGTAAAGTAAAGGTGAATCAGCTTCTCTAGAAAATTTATAAGCTCCACCACAGCTGACTGAAAGGCAAAGGTGAAAAATCAATGTTGATTGCAACACTACAGAAACACTGTGGATTGCTCTGGCCTCTAACAAACAAGCTAACATCAGGGTCTGGTCCTTGATTATACAGCTGTATACTGTAGTCAGCATGGATTTTTTGCATTCTGCAATGTTAAATGGAAAATATCATCCCATGCCATTCTGATGCTTCCTATAAGCTCATTTCAAAACAAAACCTTACAAAACTTATAGTCCTGAACTCAGAAATGCTTGTTTAACAACCCTCTAAATTTTCATGGCAATACACAAAACAGTCAGAGAGAACCAAGAGTTCAAAGCGTAAAAAGAGAGAGAAAAACCAGACCCCTTTTGGACTTCTTTCTGTCAGAGTTCTCATAATCTGTTGAAATTAATTAAAACTCAGCCATGTTCACAGAGTACCTGTAATCCTGTTACTGACCTTGCCCCATACTCTGACCATCATCTTCTAGAGTTTAAAAGTTTAAAAAACGCCTGGCTGATTTTTAATTAATTTAAGAAATTTAGCATTGAACTCTATGATAATGTTGGGCATGCTCAGTAAGAACCAACTGTCAGTGTCACCACTCACCATATTCTAAGAGGCACATGTCATCAAATTCTTCCAAACTACACAGGAAGTGGATTGGACTGTGAAAGACCAACCCAAATGGTGTTTGCATTTTGACCAATTTGTAGGGCAGTACAATATCTCAAAGAGGAGGTCAGGTCTCCTGCTCCCCTGGTGCATTCACTTTAGCTGTCCCATTTCCCTGCTTTTTAAAGTTTGATAGAAATATATGTTGGCTATAGGTACATTCTTAAACTGCAAGGTTTTTTGTCTATTAGTGAATAAGCACAGAATTTCCTCGGAGTGGGGGCAGGCTGCAGGGGGAAGAAATATATGAGCATACACATGCACACATACACGCACAGAGTGCTTCTCTATTATAGGGTTTAAAAAGAGTCCCAGTTTTTGGAACAAAATGGGCCATTTTTACAAATGAATGAACCTAGGTCATTTGCTGTGTTGCATTACTGAAAATGAGGGAAAGACACAGTTAACAATCTAGTACATTAGGACTATGATGTCAGACCTGTTGCTAAACATTTGAGTTCCCCACATAAACAAACATCTTACCCATCCAGACTTCTCCAAATTGGCCTGCTCCAAGCTTTTTCACTAATTTTATTGAGTCCCGCGGGATCTCCCAGGCATCTTTATCCCATGGTTTCTGTGGTTTGGGACTGATGCATGCCTTCTCCAACTTTCTGCACAAACCATCTGGCTGCCCTGTTTAAGAGACAAACATCCTACATCCATACCTTAAGCAACATCAAAGTACACAACAAAGAATAGCATACATTCACAGATTTAATCTTTCTTTTAATTCACCTTTACAAGAAATTATGAAAACGCGACAGCAACAAAAACTGTAGAACAATTCCAGACGACTGTGGTTTTGTTACTTTTCTTTGTTGCTGTTAAGCAAAGTTACTTGGGACATAGCTTCTGCTATACCCCTCTGATCTTGTCCCAACATGGTATAGTAGTAGTAAAGGCACATGCTACTGGGAGAAAGTACTATCTAGCTTTGCTATATGGCAGCCGTCCCCAACCTGGTGCCTTCCAGAAATTTTGGACTACAATTCCCATCAATCACAACCAGTATGACCAATGGTCAAGAACGATGAGAGTTGTAGCCCAAAACATCTGGAGGGTACTAGGTTGGGGAAGGTTGGTATATGGCAACAGGTGTACTGGTGCTATGTATACCAGTGTACTGGTGCTATGTATACCCTTTGCTATTTTCACTTTGAAATGTATCTTTGCCTCTTTTTACTATGTATAGGAAGATAGCTTAAATTATAGCAAAGGGAGGCACAGGCTTGAATCTTACATGGATTGTTGACAACTCTCAATAGGAAACAGATTTTAGTTTGATCTATGTCCTGTAAAAACCTGTTTTGGTCACTGGGATAAACAAACATTCTTCAGCTTCAGTTACCATCTGAAGTCATGTCGTTTTTACTGGCTTTTTAAATACAGAGGTGTGCCAAGATCCTGGGAACTGATAAGATTAAGTGTTGTTATTTTATTGTTTTAATATTGTTATACCCTGCCCTGGGGTCTGAGGACAAACAGTGGGATCTAAATTAAAAGGAACTTCTTAATTGCAGCAGTCATTCCTTTTAACCTTAGAAAATGCACTCCTATGAAATTACAGCTTATAGTTTTAAACAAAGAGTGGTTATTTGCCAAACACCATATATTAAAAGAAATGTTGTACAGTATTTAAGATTGAAACCAGATTGATTCGAACTACGGCTTTCCCAACATGTGAAAATAGACACATGAGTGTGGGGGAGAGAACTGCAAATTTCTAAATAACGAGTTACTGTGCATGAACTAGTTATACTCCCTTAAAGGTCGCTGGTAGTTTTTCTTTCCCATAGCAAATATGTTCACAAGACTGCCACAGTGTTGGCAAAAAATAATTACAACGCTGATAACTTCTCATCTTATCACTATGTCCATACAAGACTTCCCATTTACAGCTAAATTGATACTTCTCTTACACTTAGCTCAGTTTCAGATTGATGTAAGCCCTGTGATTAATGTGGATTTACTTCCAGTTCCCACCCTTGCAAGAGTTGCACTGAATTTTCAATAATGTTCACCTCAACACAATCTGCACTATAATTTAGAATGTATTTGACTTAAGTGACATGAAACAGAGGAGCAGTTTTTGTTTCTGACAACAGCTAGCATTTTTATAAACAGCCCAGTAAAGCTATTGGCTTACTTTGGTAATGTTTGATCATGTCATTGATACAGGGAAAAGTAATTCTTGGGGAGATGTAATATCCTCCATTGTCTAGACTTCTGATTTTGTAGTGCTTGACAACATCACCATGTTGTTCATCACGGTCCCTGATGGACAGAGAGAAGCTACCTGTGGACAAAAAAACCCCAACAGATTAAATTGTAGTTAAAACAGATACAACTAGCCTCATCAAATCAGAATTTCTGCTGAGGTTTTCTGGCTAGTTTAATATTAAAGCAGCAAATATTCTAGAAAGGACAGCCTACTAGAAGAAAGTACTATGTAGCAGTCTAATGATAATTTTGGAGGTGGGGGTCAAACCCTACAAAACTAGAAATACTTCTGAGAGAATTACGATTCAGAATCAAAACAAAAGAAAACACTCAGTGGTTGCTTGTTATCTTCCCCCTTTCTCTTGTGCTACCACACTGTCTAAAGATTCAGTCATTTTAGAAGATGTGTTTATTTTTCCCATCATACCACTGATTTCAACTACTTCCTCCAAGCAAAACTGCACAGTCTGTTTTATCATGTTAATGCTTATAAGACATACATATTAAAACCTACGCTAGCAATCATCACATGGTAATCTGGTGCAAGTAATGTAGTATCAAGTTTCCTATTGTAAAAGTATGTGAAAAGGCTGCCGCATAGCACCCTACTTTTAACCACTTTCCCAGAATGGAACCTGTTCTTCCACATAGCAGCACCATCACCAAACCACCATCATAAGGCATATGTATAAATAAAGAAAATACCTAGGCTAGGAACTGCTGGATTTCCTTCTCCCATTAGAAAGGGCATGAGAGTCACAATGTAGAAAAGTGTGAGATACCATTTTGCAGAGTTTATATATATACACATACACCCATTTTACACCAAGTTATTTTTTAAAGTCTACACATAGGCTGTCTACACCTGTTATGGTAAACTGTGAACATGCAGATAGCTCCTGCTTCACTCCTTCCCTTGTATAGGAGCAGCAAACCATAATCCCTTGGTTAGCATTTTATCTTAACCAGGGACCATGGTTTGCTTTGCTCCAAACAAACCATGATGTTAAGCAAAGAATAAACCTTGGCTACAGATAGTGATCTGTTTGGAGTAAAACATAAACAACCACCCTTGGTTTGGATGGACTGCCCAGCTAAGAACCTTGATTTGTGGCTCCCATTCACACTATTATTATTATTATTATTAACTTTATTTATACCCCGCCGTTTTTCCAAATTGGAACTCACAGCAGCTTCTAGATAAAAGACACATACAATTAAAAACCTATCAAAAATAAAAGCATATAACACATAAATGAATAAGTATAAACAGATATAACTAAAAAATGAACTCTAGTTTAAAATAGCATTAAACTGTTTCTAATAATTAAAAACCATAATAATAAAATCAGAATAATTAAAAAATAAACTGGCAAGAACAATATAAGATCCTTTTGGGCCTATCCTTGGCCGCCTTCGGAATCAAAGTCTTGCTGAAATAAGAAAGTTTTTAACTGTCGGCGAAAGGACTACAGGGAAGGGGTCATTCTTATCTCCATAGGGAGGGAATTCCAAAGCCTAGGGGCCACCACCGAGAAGGCCCTATCTCATATTCCCACTAGTTGTACTTGTGCGGATGTAGGTATTGAAAGAAGGGCCTCTCCTGAAGATCTCAGGGTCCAGGCAGGGTCCGGGCAGGCACGTAGAGGGCGATGCGATCTGACAAACAGACTAGGGGAGGAGCAAGGCAGGAGCCATCTGTACATTCACAGTAAGCCATTAACTATGTGGCCACTATCTCTTAAAACTGAATCCAAAACCTTCCAGCACACCCAACAAAGCCTCTTTTTCTATGTAATATGCAACCTACAAGGTCAAGCATGCTAAACATGACCAAACAGGTCATGTATCATTGTGCAAAACTGGAATATTTAGACTGACTAAAACACAGAATTCCATGCCATGAAGAATTTCCCATGTCATGAAGAAACTTAATTCTTTTCAGACATTGAACACATGCTCATTTGAAGGTCAGGGCAGAGCCTATCTTGGGATTTCTTACAGGAGAGCCCACTCTTGCCCCTGTCCCATACACAAGCAAACAGTAAGTGAAAATGCCTATATTTCTGCCCAATAACTTCCAGCCCTTGTTTCTGGGAAGTTCTAGCCTCTGAAGTCTTCAAACAAGTATGCATGCATTGTTTCTTTACAAGTATGTAAAAGGAGCCCAATAGAAATTTAGTGCTCCCATGACTGAAAAAGCAATATATTCTGTAGCACTAGAGACATATGGAACACATGACTAGCGATATTAGATTATACTCCTGCATATAAATAATCTATTCAGTTGCAAATGCATATTGCTACTATTACATGTTCACTGGTTCAGTAAACCCAGGAATTAAATTGAAATTCGATTTAAGTCTACCCTTTCAGTTCCTGCTGTCAGAGAGTTTCCTCTCAATACAGCTGCTGATCTCCTCCTTGTTGCTACACTGAAGGAGGAGAATGTAGGTTGGGACAAGTAAGCCTAGGGGTGGCTCATTCCCATCCTGACAGACCACTGTTTATCATGACATCTGAATGCAGCCCGTGTCAGTGCCAGCTTGCTCCATATTAGTATGCTACAGATATTGACCACACTGACATAATATCTGTCTGTATGATTACCCAGTTGGGCATTCCATAAATGATTAATCAAGGTTTTGATATTAATTCTTTTAGCACTCTATGAAGATCCCAAACCTGAGATAAAAGTATTTTCAATAAAGCCTTCTAGGAAAAAACCCAAAAAGATCTACATGGACAAACCATGTTATAATTCTACTATATTTTAAACCTATACCGAGATTCGAAGATTTAGCAAGGAAGAAACACAATACCTACACAATTTTACAAATTGTAGGTTCAATTTTTACCTGACATTCTAGGAATATGAGAAATCAGAGATATTAAAGCCACACAGTTAACGTCATATAACTAAGCTAGATGATCCAGTAGATTCTATTGATAAAATCAGAACAAATCTCTCTTTTACTTTTGTTTTTTACTCTAAAAGTTTAAATTCCCTCAATATAAACACTCAGATCCATATCAGTATACAATACTCTCACCAGTTCCAGAACTCTTTGGTCAACACAGGGATGGAGTTCACTTTTTGGTTCCAGTCTGAGTTTTGGTTTTTGCAAGTGTCTTGTGGTGCTGATCCGCAACATTCCCCCCTCCCAATTTTTTTTCCTATTTCTGATCCACTTGTAATAGCTAATGAAATTGCTAATGCTGTTGGTGATCTTTCTACCCATGGTCTCTTGGGTTTTCTATTTAAATTTAAATCAGACAGCCTGTCAATTCTGCCTCTTGCCTCAGGCTACAGCAGTGCTGACCAAAGATGTTAATGCCGATTGTTATCACCTCACTGAGACAGAACTTCAAAGGAATACACATTGCAGCACTTCAGAGCAAATCTGTTTACGTTAATAACTGTGTCAAATTAGCCGCAGATTTGTTTCTTAAAAAAACTGGTGTCACTGACAGTCAAAGCATTCATCAAACCCAATCTGAAGACATACAAGATTTACAGATTCTGACAGAATTTGGTAACAAATCCAAAAATGCTGAAATTCACCCCCATCTCTAGTCAACAATGATCACAAGAGTTTCTCCCAAGCCATTCTCTATCTACAAAGACTACATAGATTTGATATTTTAGTTTTGCAGATATTTAAGAATTATATGGTTTAAGGTAAATATTCCAGTTTGCCAAGTAATACATTTTAGAAGCCGTGTCTAATAGGATAATATTATTTTAGTAATAAAAAGGGAGGAGCCTAAATGTAAGCATTTTAAAGGCTACTGGTATTATTTGGTGACAGATAATAAGTACATTAACATGTATGAAACAGAACATAGAAGCTCCCAGCTAGGTAAGTTTGAGCCTATCATAGCAGAAGGCCAAGTTTACCAAATTCAGAAAGCCTACCTTTCAGTGTTTCACTCTCTCTGATAAGGAATGCTCCAGGAGCATTTCCAGGTGCTAGAAGTTGCCTTTCTGCATCTTTCCTTGTTATGTCTTTAAAGAACCATCTGAAAAGCATTATGGAAAGAAGTTACACCTTTTTTGTCTTCCCCAGCTGAACTGTAATCAGTGGTAAAAATCAAATATCTCAAGGGCTATTTCAACCTACTCTTCTGTTTCTAAGGTGTTAACTTTTGCAACATAGTTGCTTGGGATAAAGCCTTCTTTCTTGGTCAAAAGCGACTTGGCTCTCCACCATTCTCCATGTCTAAGAAAAAGAAAAGAGCAGTATTTATCTTTGTAAAGAGGAGCAATATTGACCATCTTCAGCAGCATCTAAAAAGGCTTTGACCTCACTGGAGGGAGCAATATGATGTTGTCTATCAGGCATATCTGGAATCAAGTGGTTTGAGGATATGTGCATATCACCAAAGGTTGCAAGTCCAATTCCAAACCAGACATTACAGATCACAGGAATGGAAATACAAGGAGGCTCAGGACATGCCACTAAGCATCAGCCTGTCTGCATTTCCGTAAGTGTGAGTTAGTATTTTCTAGAGAGGCAAACATATTAGTCTGTTGCAGCAAAACAAATACAAGACCACTATAAGGTGCCACAAGACTGCTGTTTTTGAAACATCAGTAGATTAGTCATAGTAATCCCAATAAGCTACAGTTTTGTCATTTTTATTAAGGCAGGCTTTTAGGGGTTGAGGATAAGCAGTGAATTTTGAAATGGAAAAATATGTGTGTGTTACTAACATAATACTAGTTACAGTGTTGCAGCATACATATAAGAAGACAGAACAGTAACTATTTCTATACTTACTCCTCCAGAATTCTCATTTTTTCTCCTTTTTTGAAGGACAAATCATCTTCATGAAGGCCATCATAAGGATACAAGGCTACCACAATGTCCTGATGTTCCTTTTCCTCTGTTAATACAGAAATTAAAGCAAGATATTAAAACTCATTTATCAAGTTCAACAAAATAGCAACTTGGAGCAGTAACCAACAGCCTTTTAAAAACTTACCTTCCTTAGAGAATCTCTGACCTGGCAGAAGGATATCATCATTTGCCTAGAACAATAACAAAAATTAATAAAACTGTTCTATATTACCATCATATGTATGTACATGTATATTACAAAATTAGAACATCTTTTAAACATAGCCACTATACATTTTTTCCACTATTATATCTCAGGCAGTATTTGGATACAATTTATAGTATCTGCACCGAGATTGTTAGAAGACTAGATGTAGCAGTTTATACTCTTCAGCCATTAATACTTTTGGAGTTTGGAAAAGAAGCAACACCACAAGTTCTGACTGATAGCTAACTAGGCAACTGGTATATGTGTATCAAGGAACAGGTGCTTTATTAATATGCCTAAACCAGATCCCCCCCCCACAAAAAAAAGAATGTTGGAATTAACAAATGGATGCTTTGCAACCTGTTTATGATTGGAATCAAGTTCCACGGAGCTAAAAGGAACTAACAGTCACAGAAATTTAGATTGTCTGAAATCACCCTTTGGAAAGGGTGGCAGCTCTAGACCATTAACGGTCAAAGAAGGTTTATTGTTACAAGCATGGCAGGTGGTGGGGGAGCTGAATATTCAGGAGAGTATGCCAATGCTTAATAAAAGCTTGCTCATTTTTCAGAAAACAAGAACAGCTGCACAAAAGGTCACAAAATTAATTTTACTTTTAAAACACCCCCCTCATAAATTTAAGACAGAAAATCACTAGAGAGTTTTCTAATGATCTACAGTAGGGCCCCACTTCTCGGCGTTTCGCTGATACGGCGGTTTTCTTCAGCAGGCGTGTCCAGACTGAGGGGGCGAGCGGGCATGGGCAGGCTGGCGAGTGGGTGGGCAGCTCCCTCCCTGCGATCCACAGCAGGCTCCCTCGCCTGTTTAAGGTAGTTTGGGGTACAGTAGTTGCTTACTTGGTTCCCCCCACCTCCCCATTTCTACCTCTCTAGCCCTGTTCTGTTTTTGGGGGGACAGCAGAGGCTGCTGGAGCGGAAGTTCACTCTAGCACGGCCCACTTGTTGCTGTGCCTGCCTGCAGCTCGCAGTGGCGGCTTCTGTCCCTCTTGGTTGGATTGGGGGCGCCTGCTACAGTGGCCTGCCTGGAGCTCACAGCGGCTGCTTTTAGGATCACTCTGGAGCTCGCGGCTGCAGCTCCGGTCAACTGTGGGGAGGCAGGCTTTGATCAGCGGCTTCTTTCCCTTCCCCTGGTCGAGGGTTGGATCGGCAGCACCTGCTACAGAGGCCCGCCTGGAGCTCGCAGCAGCTGCCCGAAAGACCATACCGGAGCTTGCTGCTGCTGCTCCGGTCGACTGGGGGGGGGGGGAGGCTTTGATCTGGCTCTCCCATCTCAGGACTCACCACTGTGGTTCAAGCAGTCTCTCCGGAGCTTGCGGCTGCCGCTCCAGTCAACTATGTGTGTGTGTGGGGGGGAAGGATGGCAACATGTCCAGAGCCTGCACAACCATTTTGTTGCGGCCTTTTTGGCTCCCCACCATGCTATGTTCCTCTATTTGGCATTTTTCGCTTTGGGGCGGGGGTCTGATCCCTAACCTGCCGCATGAGTAGGGCCCTACTGTACAGGAATGAAGAAAACTCTGATGGGTCGTCTTCCTGGTATGTGGGTGCTGTTGGGCTTACCTGGAGGTGGGTGCCAGCAGTGCTCCAATGAGTACTGAGCAGCTGGTTCTGAGGAAAACCACCATTTTCATTTCCTACAGTGACCTGATGTAGCATCTCTCTAAAGAATGGTGGGAAATTTAAATAGGACAGCTTCCCCAGACCAACTGCCCAGCATTCACTGGATTTTTATTAAAAGAAGAAGAAGGAAGGGCATGGGACAGATGTCAGCAGTGAATCCTGCCACAGCAGTGGAACCCCAGCAGCTGCCTAAAGATGCCATTTGTTGATTTCAGCCTTATCAGTAAGAAAAATGCTCTGTTGATACCAGCAGTACTGCTCCTTGTTAATATCAATGGAATTACGGTCATAATTCTTTTATTCAGATTTGGTTCACATAGTCAGGTTCCCTATACTTGCGCAACTGTAGCATGTCCTAGGCACACAGCTTGTTCACAGAGATGGTTTTGTGAACCAGAATGCACACAGATACAGTCACATGGGTTCTTGTGCCTCTGGCAGATGGAAAAAGTACTCCTGGTATTGCAGAAATGGCTGAGTGTACCATTCATTCTTGCATACATTAGCATTTTCCCATGTAATTATGGATGTGTATGTGACAAAACATCTTAAACACAGAATCTCTGCTTAAATAGACACAGCCCAATTCCACAGTGCTCATAAAGCACAATACAAATTTGAAATGGTGATGCTTTGAAAGTGTTTCAGATATGCTGTAACAAAGACAAAACAAACTTTTGCCACTTTATTTCAAAGCACCGCATGCAAGAGGGGCAGGCAACATGGTACTCGCCAGATACTGCTGGACTACAACTCCGTTCATCCTTAATCATTTGCTATGCTGGCTAGGGCTGATGGGAGTTGAAGTCCATGAACATCTGAAGAGTATCACATTGGCTACCCACAGCATACAGGAAGAAAAAAAATCATAATGCAATTCTCTCCATGATTAAAACAAATGGAACGTAGTCCTCTTTATAGAATGAGCTACCATAGCCAATAGTGGCTGGTGCCAATTGAGATTGGTAGGGCAGAAGGCAAAAAGGCCAACAGTAGGTGGAGCCAGGGCCACCATAGGCAGAGCCAACTAATTCTAGTTTTGCCCCATTCTCATCCCTTTTGAGTTCTACAAAGGCAACACCATGACTAAGGAGGAGGAAGTCAATTGCCAGTGTCAACCCCTGGACTGTTTGTAAGTAAGATGGCAGGTAGGGCATGGCTGAGGTTCATAGAATCATAGAATAGTAGAGTTGGAAGGGGCCTATAATGCCGTCGATTCCAACCCCCTACTCAATGCAGGAATCCAAATCAAAGCATTCCCGACAGAGGCTGTCCAGCTGCCTCTTGAATGCCTCCAGTGTCGGAGAGCCCACTACCTCTCTAGGTAATTGGTTCCATTGTCGTATGGCTCTAACAGTTAGGAGGTTTCTCCTGATGTTCAGTCGAAATCTGGCTTCCTGAAACTTGAGCCCATTATTTCATGTCCTGCACGGGTAGTAGGGAAGTGCCCCATTTGCTCTAATGAGCAAGCTTCTATTGACCATAGCTATGAATCCAAAAGCCAAACTAACTGGCTACAATTGAGGGAGGGACTCTGCTAGGACTGATAATGGTGATAGGGAAATGCATTTCAGTGCACTCACAAAACTAGCAGGGAGAACCCAAAATACCCCAAATGGTTGTGGATTTCAGTCACACTCTGTAGACTGAACAATCCAGCACTGCAAAGTAAAACTGCAGACAGGGAAGAGAAAAAATAAGGAATCTTTCATTTTCTGCAAGATTTTTTTAAAAGAAAAATGTAAGATACGCTAGTCATGGTGTGATGTCACTCTTGAGAATTCTTCCCTGAAACTAATCTACTTACTGGCCTTTGCTGCTTATTGGACGTTGGATCCCTCACATAAATAGTTCGTTCAGTTTTACGTACTGGTTCGATCTTCACATCTCCATGCAGATTCTCTTTCTGTTTGGATTTGATACATCCCATATTTCCTGTTGGAATAAATAAGACTTATGCAAAAAATCAATGTTATCTAGTTTATATAGCAAAAACCTGCCACAACCTTTCCCCATGTGCCTCTTTCAGCAGAGTTCTAGCCATTATCTACAGGGGAAAAGTCTTTCCTGGCAGAGATGTCCTGCTCTTGGAGCCTTCTCCCCACACCACTTCACTGGGTGCCAGCACTGCTGGGGGGTTGGTTAAACCCCAGACAAAAGCACTTTTATTTACCCAGCCATTTTAGCTCCTCAGATTTAAGCAAATCTTACATTTGTTTTAAGATTGTCTGGCACTTCGTTCGTTTAAATGCATTTCTAAGCAGCTTAATGTTTTAAAATTGCTGTGCTATATACCAAGCTTAATCTATTTTTGTGTTTCGAAACATTGTATGTGATACACTGTCCTGCGTCATTTCAGATTTCAGGGCAGGGCCCACATGTTTTCATAAATAAATAAAATCTTTCCCACACTAAGGTGAGTAGTATGACTTCTAGAAACTGGGTGTTCATATATCAAACTGTTGACTGTGACTAACTGAATTTAAACAGGCAGATAAAGAACTGAGCTGAAATAACTGTTACCGTGAGTCAAGTTTCTCTCTGTGTATGTATGCACATAATTCTTATTTACCTAATATATTATTGTATTTCTTCACAATAAAATGTTAATGGGTTTTTTTAGGAATCATTTTAGAAAGAAATACTTCTGCCAGAATTATTTAACTTAAAAAACTTAGGCTGAAATGCTGACTCATGTTGGACAGTTTAGACATAAATACTGAGCTACTAATGGCCTTATCTCTAATACAAGTGTTTCCTATTTGCCCTGACATGCTGGTTTATCAAAAAATTAGCTGTGGGGGTGGGGAACCAGTATAAGCACTGGCTGAGAACTCTTCCAAGCTGTTCTGCAGCAAAGCCTATTCAGATTCTCAGATGGGTACATGAGACAACTAGGACATTTCTGTTGTTCAGCATTTATTTGTGCCAGTATGAAGTTTGCCAGAGTAATGACATTCCATGCTGAACTGTAATGAACAAAGTTGGCAGCAGGTCGAAAGTCACAGTGCACCAGTTTTCGGCATAGAGTTTACTCACTCATGAAGTTGGCTTCTTTTTACATAAATGAGCATACACTAGTGAGTGGAATACCCCACCAAAGAAACAAATAGGAAAATACTTCAAATCTGCATCAGCAGTGGGAGAAAGATGGAATTTGGGAAGTTGGAGGCATTAGCAGGAGGGGCACACGGCATGGACTGACCAAAATTAATTCTCCACTCCAAATTAAGCACAAAGGTATATTTCCACCTCCATTCACACCTCACTTTTACAACTGGCAGACTTCAGGGGTTCTATGGGGGGGGGGCTTTGTTCCCTATTTTGCTTGAAGAAGAGTTCTAGATACTATTTTGTGACATTTTAGTTGGTCATAATAAAAAGTACTACCCCCATTTTGTCAGCGGGTGGAGAATTCTAAGAGACTGACTGCCTATGTTTGTTTTATCTCCACCATTCCCTCCTATGGATTTCATGTTCTGGAGTTTCAACAGCTGAACAAAGGACTATTTTGTTTTTAACAGAGGGTGAATAATGGGATGTATTTGCCAGTTTTGGTCCTAGTACGATTTTTTTTTCCATATCTTGCATATTTTTTCTTACATTACAATAGCCAAGTAGATCAGAACCAAGAGGCAAAATTACGGGTGACTGGGGGATATTTTCAGTAGCATTCTCATGTTGAGGTATCCCATTCTTCCCTATAACATATAAGGACACTTATTCTGGGTCACAACATATCTAGATTACTTTTTGGCCTTAGCAAGGATCCCCGATACACTCACAACTGATAAAACTATTAAGACAAGTTCAAACATTGCAAACAACTCTGAAACAGCAAAACACAGCAGGAAAATTAAAACTTCAATGACAAACCACTGAAAGCCAGGTGAAATAAAACATTTTTACTGCTCGTCTAAAAACCAGAAGGTACATGGCTAATTTAATTTCACTCGGGAAAGAAATCTGTAACCAGGGTGCTGCCATATCATGTTCTCACCATTCAAACATCTTTTAGATGGTGGTATAAAAAGCAAGACCTCCAAAGATTAATGTAACCTATAGCCAGGTCCATATAGGAATGGGCAGTCTCTCAGATATCCTGAGCCCAAACTTCTTAAGGCAGGGCTGGGAAACTCTATGGCTCACCAGATGACCACTGGCCATGTTGGCTGGGCTTGATGGGAATTAGAGTTCAGCAACCCTCTTCTTTCCCAAACACAGCTGGTGCCAACTCTTATGAGATTCAACTGCAGCTAAAGACATATTTATTCACCCAGATCTTGCTTGCTGAGCTAGGTTTTGCATTTGTTTTATTGCTTACTATGCTGGTTTCTTTTGTTGTTTTATAATATTATTAAAATATTTGATGTAACCTACTGTGGTATTACTTTCAGTAATGAAGAACAGTTACAATTTTTTAAAAAATAAATAAGCATATCTAGAGGGCCACAGGTTCCCTATCCCTACCCTAGATGTTCATATATTATTTGTCAGTTGTGGTTAGGTGGCTTGCCATATAAACTATTGTTGTTGTTGTTACTATTACAGTATTTATATGCTGCTTTTCCACCACACACATAACCCTCAAAGTGCCTTAATAACAACAACAACAACAACAATCCACTACATAAAACTCAAGTCTCATAAAACAAAACAGTAACCAGAGACTATCAAATTCAGATAGAAAACCAGCATCAAATGTGCATTTTAAAAACATCAGTCTTCATAGCTTTTCTGCAGGTTGAGAGAGAGAGAGTTAAACCTCCTGGGATTGCCAGTTCTAAGCACCACCACCATTTTACTGATATAAAATCAATACCAATATAAGTCTTTACAGATCAGAAAGTAATAGACAGACTGTGGAAGGAAAATACAGACTCCAAGGAGGAAAGTGTGAGAAGGATATTAGGAACCGAAGCAGATGATTAGATATCTATACAATTTGCGCAGTTCTATCAAAGTCAGGAAGGACAGAATTACAAGTTATCCTTACAATATAATGTACAAATTGCAGAGATAATCATCATGACTGCCTCAATCATGAATGCAAACTGTGAACAAGCAGGACAGTTCTGATCATATGGAAAGGCACAATCCAAAAATATTAGATTGGTGCTACATACATTTGCTTTTAAGCTTTCAGTAGTATAATAAAAAAGGAAAATAACTTACTATCTTGCCAGCTAACAACTTTCTTCTGAAAACTAAAAAATGCAACTGATAAAATAAGTGACTTGTAATACCATTCTGAATACTGGTTTATCTCCCATTCTGATGTATACAAAAACACACATCTAGAATTCTCTGTTTGGGTCCCCTGTCATCTGCCAACACTTCATTTCAGTCCAACAATACAAGGATGTTTTCATCTGTGCTTTTCCTCTGCCTAGAGTTTCCTCTGGTTTCAATTACACCTCAGAGAGCAGGCACTGTCAGAAAGGTGTTTGTTAGGTTTGAACTGTCACTTCCTTCTGACAAATGCTGTTACTGCATCTTCTTTTTGCTTTTGCTATTTCATTTTTCACAGAGGCAGCTCACTCTGTCATGCCAAGCCCATGCACTACAAGAATCTCTAATAGTCTGTTTATTAATAAGCAGATGAACAGACAGATCTTACAGCATAAATATATATCCAAAAGTGAATCCATTTATGGAGCTGCCCTATGGAAAATCCTTTGCATGTGTACAATCATACATAATCACTCCTACACACAAGTAGAGCCTATGAAGCCTGCTGAATATTTAATTTCGGAGTGTATGTTCAAAATAATAATAATAATAATAATAATAATAATAATAATAATAATAATAGCTTCTTTATGATGGTACTCACCAGTATGAAGTATTGGCACCTCTTTTATTTTGCTGCC
This sequence comes from Rhineura floridana, assembly GCF_030035675.1. NCBI lineage: Eukaryota > Metazoa > Chordata > Lepidosauria > Squamata > Rhineuridae > Rhineura > Rhineura floridana. The sequence continues at coordinate 260,181,100 of NC_084480.1, read as the reverse complement.
CATGCCAATCATTTTGTCCTGGCAACCATGACACTTTTATGAAGGTAGCAATACCTCATTTTCTTAACCAAAAATAGCACTGATTATAATAATAATGTTAAAAGGACATTAAGCTATTATGTACATTTTTGCCTGTGACAGAGAACATCCTGCTATTTTCACTGAGCATGCTATCAATCTTCCTCGCAGACAAGACAGGTATTCTGCTACAGTCAGTCCTTGGTCTCCAAGACTGTCTCTTATCAGAATTCAAAAAACCCACTCGTTCTTCAACTGGTCTGTGTGTAACTGTAAAAGTTATCACGTCCTACTCCTCAAGATTTCAGAGACAAACATGAATGTGTAATATGAAGAATTTTCATTCCTATTCTCTTGTAACCCCTTTGGGAATAGAGGCCATTAATACATACAAAGGATGGAAAATACTCATTTTATAATGACTGCTTGAGCAGCACAGATTAGTAGAGTACCTGATAAAGTCCTGATTTAACATTCCCATTGGAATTTGTACTGACAAGAAAGAGTTGCTAGTTACTCTTCATTTCTAAACATATCCACGAGCCGAACAATCCTGTGAAAAGGGAAATCTATTTTTTAAAAAAAGTAAAACAGAACAGACTTAAAAGAAGTTCCTGAGAACCCAGCAGAGGAAAATCAGTCACCTATGAACCAGAAAAGGATCTATCAGCAATCTGTCACTTCTATGTATATTGAAAAGACATAAACCCCATGCTAAGCAACAAAGTGATATACAATCAAGTTCTCATACCAAGTTCTATCTCATCAGATACAGGGTGGGCTTACAGCGTTCTATAGGGTATATTATCATCCAAGTCAATCATGCATTTCATAGGAACATAAGAAGTTGCCTTATACTCCAAGTCAGACTCCTGGTCCATGTACTAAGACCTCTGGTATAGTACTGCATATCTCAGTCCTGTCAACACTACCAGTGGCTTTCCAAGGAAAGGAGTCTTGTTCCAGCCCTATACTGAATTTCACATCTCAAGCAGGCAACTGTGGTTTTGCTGGGGGCGGGGAAAAAGAGACTCTAAATGCCTGGGCTCTGTACTTCCCTGTTTCAAGACGTAGCATTTCTTGTGTCATTTCCCTTTATCCAATGACTCCCTTCTCTAAAGCACTGTTAGCAAGCACTAATTATTCTGTTGCAATAGCAAAGATTGCAACAAATGCATGATGTACTTGCATGAATAGCTCGCTTGCCTGCATAACTTATGGATGACACTGATCTCTCAGCTCAGGATTATTAATAGGCAGAGGGGGGGGGATAAATTTACCCCCGTTCCTCAAAGCTGAGGGATTTGTCCTCACCCTGGTTCTTTCTTTCAGTTTAGGAATACTAGTGTGCTATGTATTCAAAATAGCAAAACAAACAACAACCAAAGGGTTAAGCCATCTTTGCCTATCTACTGAATGGTATTAATGGCAATTAATGAATTTATTATCATTAAATGGTATGTAGACAATACATTTATTATGTGGACACTCCATGTACTTAAATACACTGCTTCATCAACTACAACTTTGGGGGTGCAAGAGGAAAGGCCCAAGACTACATCCAGTGCACCAGGTATGCTCTCTGCAGCCCAACAGGCTTCAAATAGCCTTTGCGTACTCAGCAGTACATGGTTTTGGTAGATGTCCCCTGCAAGTTTCTTATCTCTTTCTCTCCCACTCGTCCCAGTAATACTTCCTGTGAGCTGCTCATTACAGGGAAAAAAACAAAAGACTAATGAAAGGACTTTGAATATTATGGTTTCCTTTCTTTGAGAACAGCTTGCACTGTTCTTGCACTTCTACAGGAGTGAAGTGAAACTTGCTAAAGATTGGAAACTGCAAATACCGCAAATGACACAGATGAAGCAATTGCATGTGCTAGGAGTGTGCATGGAAGCAACAGGAAGAGAGAAAAAGAGATAGCAGGCGATTGGGCAAGAGTCTGCTCATGCGACTGTTTATTGTTGATTAAATGGATAACAGAACTAGACATGATGAGGCCGTCATTCACATGTCCAGCCTACTCATTCGTTCCCAGTAGTTGGTTGTTCCAAACACTTCTCTTCCTTCCTTCCTCCATTGCTACATGTGAGCCAGGTGTAGAGGAAAATGCCTTAATCAAAGGACTTACAGGAGGAGAGGGGAATGCAGGAGGGTGCAGCACTCTTCTCACACATGCTCCTTTTACTGTTAAATGTAAGAACCTCCCCACACACATTATACATGACTGGGTCAGACACACCAAAGGCCAGGAATAGAGTGCCTGCCACCATCATGTCCAGTTTGGCCTGAGAGCAGGCACAGTAACAGTAGGACTGGCCATTCAATTATTCCAGTGTTCTAAACCCTTAGCTCACTAATGTCACACATCAAGCATGATTAGAGTCAAAGGGGGTTAAGTGCTTCTATTTCAACTATAGGCAACTGATGTGCATTGGTGGTATGTAAGATGAAACTATCAAGTGACAGCATATGAGGTGCACATTTCTGTCTGGGACAGTACCAGACACGCCTGTGGAATCTGTTAGCTACTTCCTGTTCATTTATAGTTGGGTGCCTTTTGAGGGTATTACAAGGAACGATGAATGTCCATGGGGACAACTGACTGCTTGGGACATCAAAGACCGAAACAGACTAATGCAAGCCTGATGTCATATTCTCTTCCACTTAAAGCTTGCATACATTTTTTAACCAATATAAATTGGTGACAACTACAAGTTATTGAGAGCCAGTGTGGTGTAGTGGTTAAGGTGTTGGACTACAAGCTGTGAGACCAGGGTTTGAATCCCCACATAGCCATGAAGCTCACTGGTGACCTTGGGCCAGTCACTGCCTCTCAGCTTCATGAAAACCCTATTCATAGGGTTGCCATAAGTCGAAATCGACTTGAAGGCAGTACATTTACATTTTACAAGTTATTGCCTTACCAATTTTGTATCCATCAGCTTGGTTGTGCACCAAATATAGATTTCATCACTTCCTTCTTCCTGTTTATGGCAGAAACTTTCAGTTCCTCACCTGAAAATTCCACCTCCCCTTCATCAATAAATCATTTGTACCCAAATATTTAAGCAAAAAGTCCTGCGGCAGAAGAGACTTGACAAAATGTCATCTCTTCTAACCTGTGCTAATCAGAGATGACCAACAATGCCAAAGAGATTACGCCTTTTTCTTCTAGCATGAGAACTATATTAGTCCCAGTATACTGCTAAACCATCATTAATGGCAACAATTTGTTGTAGCATTTCTCTAAAAACGGCTTCATTGTTATAGGAAGCATGACATTACTTCTATTCGACTAGCATGTCTGCACTCAGCAATAACTCTCAGCAACTAGGAGGAGGAGAAAGAGAATAATATGATCTTGTCAAGGGCTGATGCACTTTGAACACCACATTTCTCAGATGCAGACTGAGCGTTATTGTGAAAATGGCTAATTCCATGTTAGGAACAATTAAGAAAAGGCTCAAGAATAAAACTATCAATATTATAATGCCTTTCCACAAACCTATTGTGTGACCACACATGGAATACCGTGGACAACTCTGGTTGCTCAATCTAGAAAAGGATAATGTAGAGCTGGAAAAGGTGCAGAAAAGGGCAACCAAATTATCAGGGGGCTGAAGCAACTCCCCTACAAGAAAGGCTTCAGTGTTTGGGGCTTTTCGGCCTGGAAAAAGGCAAGTAAGAAGGAATATGATAGAAATTAATAAAATTATGCATGGTGTGGATAAAATTGACAGACCGAAGGTTTTCCCCTTCTCTCATACTACAAGAACTTTGAGGTCATCCAACAAAGCTGAACAGTGGGATATTTAGGACAGACGGGGAAGTACTTCACATAGCAAATAAGTCAAATTATGGAATTTGCTACCACGTGATACGATGATGGCTGCCAACGTCAATTGCTTTCAAAGGAGATTAGACAAATCATTTGGGGATGAGGCTATTTAAGACCTTTATATACCACTTAATCATTAAGATTTCTAAACGGTGTACATAAAAATGAACCATACAGAAAATAAAACAAACATTTATCATAAAACTAACACCATCTTAAAAAGAACAAGAAAGTCTTAGTCATGTGCCTGAAGTTCAGTATCGAGGGTGCCTGTCTAGTAGCTATCAATGGCTAATAGTGATGGTGGCCATATATTACCTCCAGGATCAGGGGCTAAGGAACAATGGCAGGAGAATGCTATTGCACTTTTTGCACCTACTTGTGGACTTTCCATAGAAATGTGGTTGGCCTCTATGAGAAACAGGATGCTGGAATAGATGGGCTTTTGGTCTGATCTAGCAGTGCTCTTCTTGCATTCTTATGGGATTATCATCACACAAGGTGGGCTATAGCTCAGCACTAGAAGGTTCAGTCCCAGCATATCCATTTAAAAGGTTCTCAAATACCAGGGCTGGGGAAAAACTGAACACCATAACAGAGCTACTGCTAGTCCAAGTAGAGAAAACTCCAACAAGAAGGATCAAAGATCCTAGTCAATATAAGGCAGATTGCTATGTGCTAAGTGCTGTGTGCTAAGGTAATACTGATGTGCTTCCTCCTAGGATAAGGTATAGATAGATAAGTATGAGTAATTACATGGTCAAAAGTTACACATTAACATAAACTTAATCTAGAAGGTCCAATCAATGCATAGAGATTGGGTGCAGCAGGGCTATTAGTAATAATATGTTTTATTATACATTGAATAGACAAGAGGTCTATACCTTTTCAAGCTCTACTCTCTCCAAAAATGGGAGAGATTGAGGGACTGAGGTATAGCAAGAACCAAGGAATTCAAAGAGCATTGGACATAAATCCAGATTTATAAGAGAAAAAGCAAAACAAATAATAATTCTCACTAGTATACGGTATTTGTTTAATTACACAAAAACATGCCCTCCTTTACAGGTTAAATGTTCTTTGTGCAAATTATAAGGGTCAGTGGTGGGGATGCTGCGGCCCTCCAGATGTTGTGGGACTACAGCTCCCATCAGCCCCAGCCAGCGTGGTCCATTACAAGAAACAATGGAAGTTGCAGTCCAGCAACATCAGGAGACCACAGGTGTTCCCTCCCCAAATAGGTAATGATCTCATGAATCAGGTGGTTCTGAGTCAGACTTAGAGAGCCATCATTGGGGGGGGGAGGAAAAGGAAATTGCCTGGTAGCAGATGATTCACAGCAGGAGTATCTGAAAGCGATATCTGCCTACGAGCAGAACTGAATGGATGTGAAGTCTATATAGTATACCCAAAGAAAAAAGTACTCTTTGACTGTCACAGATTGAACATTACTAAAATATAGGTATACTTTACTCAACAGGAATGCTAATATTAAATATTCAGATCACCAAAGATGTAAAATATGTAAGCCATAAAACCTTTAGTAGGGCAGTAGAGCTACCGTGTGAATATATGCATTTGCTGAAGTACTTGAAAGCTTTTTTTCTCCAAAAAACAACCCACAGAATGCATCAAAGTTAGAACCAGTATCTACATTTACATCAGATCTGAGCTGCAAATAATGCATCTTGTCTGCCAATATAAACAAGCAAAGAAAATGCAATGACTGATGTACAGACATATTGTGCCAACACTAATCCTTTCAAGAAAGAAATGATAAAGGAGTATTCCACAAGATGCTTCTACATGGCATCCTCTTACTGTAACTGCACAATTTGATCCTACCCAGGCCTTTATTCTGAAGTAACACATGCTCCTAAGAATGTATAGGCTCACAGCCTAAATCTAACCATGAGGTGTAATGAGATGGGATGGACATCTGCTGGTCCATGCAGCCCAACATATTTTCTAAGGACTTTGGGAGAGATACTTCCAGACTGCTACTCCAAATCCTTTTATTTCTTTTTCTTCTTTTTAATGGAAGATGCTGGGAACTGAACCTGGGACCCTCTGCATACAAAGCACGCGCTTCCCCTTCCAAATTGGATTTAATGCAGACACAGAACTCTGAAGCACCCTAAGCACCATATTTTCTTTCAGTTTCTTATACAGACTACAGCCTACCGGCCAAAATGGGGCCCAACATGGGTCCCAATTTGGCCCATGAGGCTGCTTTCCCGAAACCATGCCCACCTGCCTCACACCTGACATCATATGTCAGATGTGGGACAGATAGCAACATGGATGGATCGGTTGTGCAAATGAGTTCCCACAGCCAGTCCCTGCAGAAACAGCAGCTGATTTCCCAGCTCAAAACCTGTGGAAACAAAACTAACACCCCCACAACACAGCAACTTATCAAAGATGTTGAACACTAACAATGTCCCCACATTAGCTATGCATGTGGAGCACCAAGTAACACACAGCAATAACAGAAGCCCCAAAACAACATTAGTCTTCTCCAGTACACACACACCCCTTACACACGTTCACAGGGATCAGGTTGGCCTTGTGTCCAACTCTACAGGCAACAGTCCTCTATCTGAACAGCTGCCAGAGAACAGTCCTGTCTCTGAAGGACCAGGTCCAGTTTAAAAGAAAAAGAATCATAAGAGGAGAGCAGAAGCCTTGAAGCTGGCCATCAACAGCACCTGGACTAAGCACACAAGTCACCTGGTTATAGTCTTCCCCACTATGGTGAAGATGTATTTCTAGTTAAATTAGTTATTATTTCCAAATTTACAGTTATACATATAAATGAGAATATGCAAATCTGCGTCCTCTTTTGTCCTCTGTTTTGGCAATGTGTAAGTGAATAGAAATTTTCACTTCCTCCAGCAGGCAGTTCATGCAGCTCCAGTGCTCACACGGCATACAGGTAGAACCCAGAAGCTTCTCGGCAGAAAGGTTCAAGTCTAGGGTTGCCATATTCCAGTTCCACAAATCTGGGCATGCTAATTTGCATATTATGCAAATATTTGCATATTAATATTTGGATTGTCCAGTTGTTTTGTTTTTGTGCCTAGGAATTACCACCAAAAACTTGGGGAAAGATGGGAGAAATCTTTTTTTTAAAAGCAACATTTTCAGCCTTAAATGCCTAGACTCTAGTTTCCAACACTATGGAGTATTTATTGATTGATTAAGAGGATTTATATCCTGCCCTTCTGCTGTTAAAAACAGAGCTCAGCACAGCTTACAAATATAATAAAAACAATAAAAATACACAATCAATATAAAAACATAATAAAAACACAAAATAGCAACAAACAAAGTAAGTCAGGGCAGCAGTACGGTTAACCATATACGATGTATTTCAAAGATTTGGTGGGTGGAGAAAAACAAGAAGCCAAAATGTTAGCAAAAGGAGTCTTTCACACCACATGCTCAGTTCTAAATACTGTTGCAGCAAGTTTTACAAGTTCTTCCAGTATTTCACTGGTGCAGGCACTCAGACATTCAATGTATGTTTCTTAGGTTTTATAAAAGCAGAGCTTTGCTTAACTCAAAATTTCTTCTCCCTTTGATCAACCACATCTACACAGGTTCCACCTCCATACTCAAAATGAAAGTGGGCCTGGAAGTGTGCAACAACCCCACACATACCTTGGTAATTAGATTACCAATGCCAGGATGTCTGTCTTATCGACTACCCTCCTGCTCCCCCCCCCAGGCATCATGAAAGACCCAGTCCTGGGCTCAGAAAGAAAATAAATATCTGGTCCTCTTCAAAGTACTGATAAGCCTCTTGTTTTAATTAAAATTTGGGGCTTTTTAGTTTAGAGAAAAGGCGGGTCAGAGGAGACATGATAGAAGTGTATAAAATTATGCATCGCATTGAGAAAGTGGATAGAGAAAAGTTCTTCTACCTCTCTCATAATACTAGAACTCGTGGACATTCAAAGAAGCTGAATGTTGGAAGATTCAGGACAGACAAAAGGAAGTACTTCTTTACTCAGCGCATAGTTAAACTATGGAATTTGCTCCCACAAGATGCAGTAATGGCCACCAGCTTGGACAGCTTTAAAAGAAGATTAGACAAATTCATGGAGGACAGGGCTATCAATGGCTACTAGCCGTGATGGCTGTGCTCTGCCACCCTAGTCAGAGGCAGCATGCTTCTGAAAACCAGTTGCCGGAAGCCTCAGGAGGGGAGAGTGTTCTTGCACTCGGGTCCTGCTTGCGGGCTTCCCCCAGGCACCTGGTTGGCCACTGTGAGAACAGGATGCTGGACTAGATGGGCCACTGGCCTGATCCAGCAGGCTCTTCTTATGTTCTTATGTTCTTAAAATAATAATTATAAATTATTGCTCTTATCACTAATGGGAGTTAATTACCTTGCATATAATTACCTTGCATATGCTGCTGTTGCTTCTATGGCTGTAACGGAGTGAGGTTAAAGATAAGTGAAATGCAAACAGGGAAAAAATAACACAAAAGACAGTATCACTTTCCTAAATGTAATACCATACCAACCACAACAAGATTTCTATGAGTAAGGCAGAAAACTCAGCATCCCACAACCAGTCAGGATTCATAACCAAAAACCCAAACTAAAAAAAATCCTAGCAGCCAGTCAGCGAAGGTCACAGACATCCCCATGCAGCACAACCTGACCTGGGGACTGCAGTTAATGCAGAATGCTGCAGCACAATTGCTGACATGAGTGAGATCCTATCAGCACATAATACCTCTGCTCTGAAATCTGCACTGGTTGCTGATTTGCTACCAGGCCAAGTTCAAGCTGTGCTTTCCATGTTGTGGGTGCCACATAGTACTTGTTCTGCTCTTGTAAGAAATCATTCCTGTTAAGTGGCAGCACTTACACTTTGGAACTCCTTGCCTATTGACATTAGGCAGATGCCTCTTTTCAGCACCTGCTAAAATCAGTTTTCTTGAGGCAAGTCTCTCCAGGCATGTGGAAGCTATTGTGTTTTTAAATCTGTTTTTAACTCATTGTTTGTTTTATTATTTTGAATGTTTTTAAGTATCTGTCCTTAACGCTTTTGCCAATAATTTTATTGTTTTAATTCTTTCTGTAAACCGCTTTGAGATTTTTTTTACAATAAAGCGGTATATAAATGTTGTAAATAAAAATAAATAAATGTTGGAGTCACTGTGGCCCTTGAGTCTCTTCCCACTTTTAGGAACCAAGGAATCTGCCTTATACTGATTCAGGCCATTTTGTACCATGATTTCTTAAATGCAATACCATACCAACCACAACAAGATTCCTATGAGTAAGGCAGAAAACTAAGCATCTCACAACCAGTCAGGATTCCTAACCAAAAACCAAAAATATGATAAATGAAGAAATATTTATATAAGCATGACTATCAAATATATTTATTATTTACACAAACTATAAAGATATTTATAGTGCAATCCTAGGTTTATTTATTCAGAAGCAAGTCCCAGTGTATTCAGGGACAGAAATGCAACCTCAAGTGATAAGCAACTTCATTCACACAACCCAAAATTCCAAATCATGCCACTTTACGCTGTTTTGCAACTATTTATACTTGTTTTTATGGTTATTGGATTTTAAATGGCTTTATTTCTTGTTGTGAGCTGCCTTGGTTTCCAACCCTACCTCACAGGGTTGTTGGAAAGACTCCATACACACACACACACAGCAGATATATAAATACATAGAGCCCATATAATAGTTTATTGTCAAACCAGTTGGTCATTGCAGAAAAATCAGTATTAGTTTTTAAAAAATCAGTATTACTTTCCTACAGAATAAAAACTGTAATACCTAAGTAAGCTCTGCCTACTTGCTTTAAAATAGGACTGGAGGGGGGGCAGAAAGAGTTAGAACACAAACACAATTCTTTTTCCCATTCACTCCAAAGTCCCATTGATTTTCAGCACATTCATAACCATGTCTACTCAAAAGTAAGTCCTATTGAATTCAATGGGATTTACTCTGGGCATATGGGATTAGCATTGCTTTTACAAAAAGCAAGTATTGGGAAAGTTTTCAAAACACTGCCCAAAATCTGACTCCTGCACACAAGAGGAAAAGAAACTGAAATGTATATACTTACCCAATTTATGAGATTTCAGATAAACAGGGGGAAACCACCATTTTGTTTTCTAGACACTGCCTCAGGTCAATGAAACTGAAACACAATCCTGGCTTCACTGGTTGGCTGCAATCCTGAACGAGCGGGGTTAAAGCTACGAAGTGCTATAGTACTGTATACAGTGCTGTTTAAAGAAAGTTTTAACAGTCGGGGGCGGCTGACATTTTTATGTATATCTCGAGAACCGGACCACCTAGAAACTTAATTTTTTAAAAAAATTAAAGCTGAGAATCCGGTCCACCTAAGGGGCTAGCTGGGCGCTGGGTGGCATGCAAAGAATCTGGGTAAAACCCAGCTAACCGGGCAATATGGCAACGCTATTCAAGTCCTGCTTGCATGCCAGTGATTCCACACAGTCAACGCTAACAGTGTTAAACAAAATACATTTGGTGCCTATGGGAGGGGAATAAGGGAAAGAAGTGATATGCCTAAGAATGCAAACTTCAGAGGCAACACCAGTCTGTCAGGGGGAAAAGGAAAAGCAATAGGAAACCAGAAGTGTGGGGTTCAAGACCCACTCTGAGGAGAAAAAATGTGAGCTCTGCAAGGCAAAACTCACCTTTTGGGGACCCTACTGGAAATAAGCTTGGAGTCAAAACCAGGCCTCCCACACTAGAGAACAATACCCCAGCTCCACAGCCACAGGGGCAGACAAAGAGACAGAACTATCATGAACCAAGCCTGTGGTGTGTTGTCTTCCCTTCACCTTTATCCACAAGGCAAATCTAGGGCCCAGGATGAAAATGGGGGCCTATATGAAGTGGTAGCTTAAAAGAAAAGTTTTAATGAACGTGAAGTCCCAGGAGGAAAGGGGGAGGTGCCTCGGGTCAATTGGAAGCTTTAAGTCACACCATCTCTTGCCTGCTAGCTTTTAGGCACCAAACAAATTTCATTCTGTTCCCTTGCACGTTTAATCCTTTTATGTCTCATCCTTTTAATTTCCTTTTATGTTGTCTCTGGAATTTTAATTGCTGACTATGTTTTATCTGTTTTTATTTGCTGTTTTGTGTGGTTGTTACTGTATTTTAGTGCTTTACGGTGCAAGCTGTCATGGGACAGGCAAGACAGATGTCCTATTAATTAAAATAACAGTGCAGCATAATATTATATTGTCATCAGGGGTGAAATCAACTTGGTGCTGGAGCCCCCTCACTCACTACCCCCCTTGATGACTTCATCATGAACAGCACATTTGGAAGTGGTTTTATCATCATCCTATGTAAAAAAAAAACTACAAAGATTCATGAGGGTTTGCACGTTGCATCAAAGTTTTTGTGGTGCTGGCAAGCACTGGACCTGTGGGTTCTTTTTTTTTTACTGTGCAGCCTACTAATTGTTGTAAACCGCCCAGAGAGCTTCGGCTATGGGGCAGCAAACAAATGTAAATAATAATAATAATAATAATAATAATAATAATAATAATGTAAGCTTTTGGTCTTTTGGGGATCCTGTGTTGCAAATTCAAGACAATTCATTTTAATTCAATCGAATCTGACTTCCCCCCGCCCCCAGAAAAGCAAAGATGTGTTTGTGCTTTCACTCTTTCTGCCTACCTTTGTTTTTTGTTTTTTTAGTTTTGGAGGGGGAATGATCAGAGTAGGTGAAAGAGAAACCACCAGAGGATGTGGTACCCATGGCACTCTCTCAAAATTCTACAGCCTTCTAATGCCAAAGTGAAATAAATTTATCTAGAACACTGGCCTTCCTGCTGCTGTTAACAAGCAATAATGAAAACTCAACAAAAAGAACTGTGGAAGGAATAACACACAGCCACCTTCTTTAGCAACTGGATAACTTTATGGTAGCTCTTCAACACAACATGCACTCTACCAGGTGATGATACAACAGCTGACCAGATGTTTGAAACAGTTACTATTCCTGCCTGTTCTTCATTAAGGACATGCACCTTTCCTTGGCTCAGTATTTAGGAGATTCCTCAGCAAGCATTAAGAAGAAAGAGCATGTGTTTTTCAAGGATTACCTCCACACTAGTAATACTGGCACATGCATGTGCATTATCATATTGTTCCCTAGTCATTTGAATGTTGGTTTTATAGTGGAAAGCTGCCTAGAAATTTAACCACCTTTCCCCCAAAGAAAGAGAGAGGAAGCAGAGAACTGATCAAAATAGAGAAGATAGTCACCACAGAAAAGTCAGGATGCCTGGTCACATAATTCACAGCAGTCGCTGCATGTTTTATCAAGAATAAGCAGTTTACATTAAAGAACTGTGTGTGCATCTACAAAAGCACCTTACGTTGCATGGGTTGGCCTTGGGATTTCCAAAAATGCATTCTAAGTTCTTATTAAACATTCTGAGCTAAAGAACTACTTTGGAGAAAATGATACTCATATATATGCTGCAGACAACTACAAATTTTGATGTCATCCTAGTTATTATGATCACTCATTCTGATACTGGGGCACCATGGAATGGGTTTAACAGTGTCATCTGCTACATGTCTACTGAGGAGTAAGTTGTATTCAGTTCAGCTTTCAGGTGAAGCATTGCTACTAACCAATTATGAATAGCTCCATGTAAATACGTTAAGGATTGCAGCCTTGGAGTACAGGGCAAGTATGCCAACAGCAGCTGCCAAGGTAGCCAAATACAAAGGAAGACAGGCACGATATACAGAACTGGTCACTTTGGCAGGTATCTCATTCTATTGAATTATATATTATATACTGTATCAGGGGTAACTGACATGGTGCCCTCCTAATGTTGTTGGAGTCCAGCTCCCAACAGTCCTAGGCAGTATGGCTAGGGATCATGGGAGCTGGGGTCCAGCAACATCTGGAAGGTACCATGTTGGCTACCCTTGTGTTATATATTAAAAGCTGCATCATAGACTATTAAAAGGCTCAAAACTGTGTTCTCTTTGCATCTGGTCACATGAGTCAGCAGTAACCATCACGTATGAAAGCTTAAGCTTCTTCTGACAAAATAAGGAGCTGCCTCATCGGTGCATGCAAACATGTATTTAACACAGAGGCCCAAATCCAGTGTTGCTGGACTCCAACTCCAATCAGCCCCAGCCAGCATGGCTAATGATCAGGATGATGGGAGCTGTAGTCTAACAAGATCCAAAGTGCCACAGGTTCCCAAACCCCAATTTAAACATTACATGACGGCTAACCTTGTCTTTGGGCTTCTTGCCAAGCTCCAAACCACCTTAGCTGTGATTGTGCAAACCACTGCTGAATAGAGACTTCCCAAGTGTCAATCATATAAAATGTGGAAACAAAAATTGTCCACAGAAATACAAAAACCAAGAAGTCATTGGAGTACAACTGAGTCATTAAATGTTCTAATCCAAAGGTCTGCCTGTCTATTTCAAAAAGGTTCACCAGCAGAATCCATTAGTGAATTATTTAACTTGCAAAGTTGAGTTCTAGCTTCTCTTTTCTAGTTGTCCATGCAACCCTTAAAAGTTTATGCTTACTTAGAGGTCTACTGTACATACCTTTCTAGCTATTTACTGACCAAAGAAATCTCTATTCTATTTCCACTATATATTTAAAGCAGTATCATGCCACTTTAAACCATCACAGCTTTCCCCACCCTCCAAGCATGCTGGGAACTACAGTTTGTTAACAGTACTGAGAGTTGCTAGGAGGCCCATATTCCCCTCTCAAAGCTACTATTTCCAGAGTGCCCTGGGAAGAGGGATTGATTGTTAAACTACTCTGGAAACTGTAGCTCTGTGAGGGGAAGTGGGTGCTCCTAACAGCTCTCAGCAGCCTTAACAAATTGCAGCTCCCAGGATTCTTTTCTGTGTAAAGTGGCATGACACTGCTTTAAATATATAGCTCAGATGGAGTCAAAGCATGGTGTGCTGATAGTCATTATTTATCTCTCAAATATTGCCATGGAAAAAGTAAGCAGGTCTATATATTTTGATACTCTCCTGTAATGTCTAGGAACAGTATATCATTTCAATCTCATTGTCCCTTCTGGAGAGGAAAATCTTTTGACAATGTTTGTTTTCAGGTGAAGCATTGCTACTACCAGTTATGGAAATATAAAGCCTTTCTTACTAAAATGTGAAGAAACCACTCATTTTCTAGTCTGCGTTCAGCACAAGCAACATAGGAGCACCCACCCTTCCTTAAATGAAACCTACATGTTTCAAAACTTTCTTCAGTATTTCAAACCAGAGTATTACAACGGCCAGTATGGCTTGGAGGGCACTTGTGGGGAACCACAGCACAGGATGCTGCTGGGAATTTTTGGCCCAATCTTGTTTTCACTTTAGCAATCCTGCCTCCTCTAGAGAGGGAGTACTGAGTTTCCATCTTGCCATGGATTTCCTTCAACCAGCAGTGGCTGGTGCCCACTGGGACTGGTAAGGCAGAAGGCTGGAAGGCCAACAGAAAGCAGAGCCAGAGCCAATGACAGGTGGAGCCAACCAATTCTAGTTTTATCCCCATCCTCTTTCCCGCTGAGTTCTTCTGGGGCAAAACTGAGACTGAGGAGGCGGAAACGGATAGGCAGTGCCACCCCCTGGACTGGCTGTTAAGTAAGGCAAGTGGGGGCTGGCTGAGGACAGACAGGTTGGTAGGGCAGTGCCTAATGGACCAGCCTTCAGCTCACGTCTCCTCAGAGGTAGCTGCATTATACTTTACTTCAAAACTTTGTGTGTATAAATTTACTAAATGTGACTTCCAAACTGTACAATAGTATCACACTTATTTAGCCACAAGGTAATTACTGACTGTTGAAGAACAGTTTATGAACCCTGGCTGATGAAGCACTGCTGGAACTAAGCAGGTATCAACCTGAACGCTGCTTAGCTAGAATATCACTGTGCTCCCTATGTAAGCAACTGTGGGATAAATACACCACACAAACACTTGAGCTAGTTACTGCCTTTGCTTCCCAAGGCATCAGTGCTTCAAAACCAGAACTAACCCTGCTCCAGGTTTGGTTGGTTCCCTTTTGAGTGGCTGAGAAGAGAGGAACCAATTTTTGCAGCTGTTCAGTTTTTAGAGAAAATACCCATGTTGTGAAATACCAACTGGGAAAATTTAGAATAAAATCAATTAAACCTTTTGCTTATCCAGCAGTATATCTGCTTGCTTTAACATTCCATTCTGAGTAACTGCTAACTTTCATTCACCCCAGATTTCTTAGCATTCATTATTAATTTGTTAAGCTAACAAAACAAGATACTAGCAATTTGTTGTGGTGATTCATTGTAAGCTCCATTTTTACTAAATCTTTTGATTTACTATTCAATAGATTACTTAACAGAACATAGCCAAAGATGTCACCATGCATGGGGAAAAATGGACTGTAGTATATCAACCTATGGTGAGTTTCCAAAGTTTTTTTTTAAGCCAACAAACTAACAGGAAGATAGGAAAATGTGAGTGGCACTTACAATGTACACTATCAGTCAGATGTCCTTAAACATTCATCAGCACCACTTGATGGAATAAAGTGGATAAATTGCCCTTCCCCCAGGCTAAAGGAAAAGTAAGCCACTGACTTCCTTTTAACTAACTGTACTGTAACATATGTTTTAACCTAGTGTTCAGATAAACGTTCCTCTAGGGGTCAGGCTCATGCAATGCCCATTTAGTATCATACTTCCTCTTTTTAAAAGAATGTGTTCTCCATATGGTTCACAATACACTGCTCTAAGAATTTTAATTTGGAAAAGAGAGAGAACACAGAGGGAAGATGCATTATCAGATTTCACGGCTTGATTGGAAAAAAAATTCTTCATATATTAGCAATTATTCAGTTCAACTGCTGAATTGTGCAAGCTGATAATCTAAAATTTATCAAAAGCTCTGGGAAGGAGGATTGGAAGTGAAAGAAAGGAACTGATCCAAAGTTTCCCCCTTACAAATTTCACAGTGAATGGGAATCCAAATCTCCCACAAAGCTCTACCTATTAAACTCCATTCCTCCTACCATTATAATATATAACAGTTCTGTGAGAGATCTGAAAATCCACATGGCCACTCCATCTTCCTAATTAAAAACGTATTTCACAAAGTCTTCCTTTCCATCGAAAGGAAGGCAAAAGATCTTCGGATGTCTGAAGATGAGGTCTGGCAGGCATCAGGCAAACGCAAGCGCTCGTTGAAAAATAGCCCGCTCTTGTTTAGGCGTGAATGAGCTCAGGTGCTCTTCCCCTTAGCAACATCAGGGTAGGGCTGCCCTGCTATAATACACTTACCTGGGAGTAAATTTCACTGAACTCTATGGGACTGACTTCTGAGCTTGCATACTTAGGCATCTACCACATGGAGATTAAAGCAATAAAACAGCCAAGATTTAGCTTTCCCTCAACAGGGTAATAGGATTTGCAACGTGGCTAAAAGCACCACCACCAACACAGAGACTCTTATTAACTCGAAACCCAGGTTGAGCCAGTATAAATTCTTAGGAAACGGGGGGAAATTCAGTCCAGCAATTTACCAGGCAGAACTGGATTTCGCCCTTAGGAAGTTAAGCAAGCCATCTTCCAGCTCGCCGAACAAACACGAGCCTCTCCTGACGGTGACTAAAGAGAAGCATTACTAAGGAGAGAAGAAGACTTACTTTTCCAGGTTTGGTCTCTTCCTCCGCCAATTTAAGTCCACGGTCCTTCAGCCCAATGGCTGGAGAGAGCCACACCCCAGCAGGAGCGTCTCTGAGTTGCCACGCCGGTTTCTCAAAAACAGGGGAACTGAAAACGCACCGAAGGGGAACCAGAAAGTCGCAGTCTCCGAACCGCCAGCCTCGCTCCTGTGCAGAGAGGAACTTGGGCGGCTTTCACAGCCTGCCGGGGGCTGAAGGCTGGCCGCTCACTTCCTGGTCGTGGGAAATTTGCATAGTTGGTGGACCGGGGTGAGAGGCAGGCAGGGAAGGTCAGCGCGAGTGCGCGCGTGGGTGTGTGTGTGTGTGTGTGTGTGAACCTTCCATCCAAACAGAAAGCGGGGCTGGGGGCTGAAAATTCAAGCGAGATTTGTCGGGGGGGGAGGGGGGCCAAACAGCTACACTGGACACACCCAGGAGCCGCCGCGACCTCTCTTGCGGCAACGCATAGCGCGAGCAGCCCGACCCATCTCATGACAAGGGGCCAGAGGGAAGGGGACTTGGTTGATGGTTAGCAGCTAGGTCATTCCAAGGTAAATAGCTGCCTACCTTCCTTCTTCCTTGAAGGTGGGGAGTAATGATGATGCCGGGAAGCAATCCAGGAACCAAGTGCGGTTGAATAATTAGCTAGCTAGGTGCGCTGGACTCTGGCTCCCTTTTCTGTCACTGCCGTGGATTCCCTGACGCCACGCCAACCCCGGCACTCGATTGCTCAGAAACAAGACTTTAGTAGGGTCTTCTCCTAGATAAGGGCACTTAGGATGACGGCCTTAGTTCTTCCATTGAGAGTCGATTGTGATCATCGTCGTGGGCATATCATGGAAGTTCAGCCTTTAGGACCCTCAGGTGAAATGGGGGATTTGCCAAAGGGAGTAATTGTGTGAGGGAGGCCTATTGAGTTTAGTGGGGCTCATTCCCAGGTAAGTGTGGATAGGGCTGCAGACTTAGGCAGCGTAGGTATACACTGTACGCTTAAAGCAAGCCCAAGAATCCTGGAAACTGTAGTTTGTTAAGGGTGCTGGGAATTGTAGCTTTGTGAGGAGTAACGCGGTTTCATCTGAGTTCAGTTGTGGTTGCTGTATGGCCTTGGGGGCAGCTCATAGTGTTTCAGCTTCTCATCCCTATATCTGCAAAACGAGGGAAATGAGGTTTACCTTACTAGGAAGGTAAACACAATTAAGATTGTAGTTAGAATTGTTAAAGGTATTGGGGGGGGGGGAGACTTCCTGTGGATGAATCAGCATGACTTCTGCAAATGGAAGCCTAACTAATCTGAGAGTATTAACAGTTGTGTGGATACAGCTGAGTGGCAGTTGTTTCAGGATAAACAAACTCTATTTCATGCGACATGTAATTCATGTATTGCAACAATGCCTGCTAGATTGGATGGCTTTTCAAAGGGATTCAACAAAGTCACAAAGCACAGTCTAGCAACAGCTATTAGCAATGATAACTAAAAATGGAACCTACATACTCAGGAGCAGGGTACCCCTGATGCTGTGAACAAATAGAGAATGACTCTCTCAATTAACGTCCTGCTTGTGAGTATCTCTGCAACATCTCCAACAGTTGGAAAGAGTGGAAGACTATGTGTGTGAAACAGAACTTCGGTCTGACCCAGCAAGATAATTCTTCCCTTTGTATATTAGACATGCCATGTGAATGCCTTTACTAAAATATTTTTAATAAATACATAAAACAAACAAATCATTAAGCGACAGCTTGTCACACATCCAGCATCAGTAGGAGTACTTCCCTATGAATAGCCATTTGTCCCCAATTTTTGCTGTAGGAAGAGTCAAGAATTATTAACAGTTTTGGATTGTCATGGTATTTTACTGTTTTTTTAAATTATGAAGCACCCAGAGGACATTGTTGATTGGGAGGTATATATAAGCCAGAAATAAATAAATAACACAATGATACATACTTAAAATAATAAACACTTTCTGTGTTCTGTTACAGTAGGAGAAATAAGGTCTGGAGCTAGGGAACCAACCAGATTTCCATCAGAACACCTGCATTGTATCTCTAATGTTGAAAGTTATGGGGCTGAGTTGTGGCACTAGAAGCAAAGTTTTGTAAACTTGAGCCCTTTCACCATCTACTCTCTATGTTTGTTTGTTTGTTTTTTTAAATGACTGGATAAATTGTTGCTATCTTGTTGGAGAGGTTTAGAGCACTGAAATCTTCCGCTGACTTCATTTTTAATAGTTAAACAGGTAAAGGAAAGAGTTTTCATTTCAGCCTATTTACAGTGGAATTGTCTGTATTTGTTTTCTTAGAAGTAAGTGCCACTGAGTTATACGGGGCTTACTTTCAAATAAGTAAGCATTGATTGGTGATCTTACAGTGCAGTCCTGTGCATATTTACCTTGATGTAATTTCCATTGTGTTCAATGGGGCTTATTCCCAAGTAATTATGCATAACAATACAGTCTTTAAAAAGCAACCTTGCGAGCACTTACTTGAGAGTAAGTCCCATGTAATTCAGCGGGACTTACTTACTTTTGTATGATTCCATTTATGAATTGCTTTCCTTAACATACCTCTAAGCGATTTCACAGTAAAAGCAGTTAAAAACAACTCCATATATACAAACAACTAAAAACAACTTTCTTCTAAGTATACATGCTTAAGGTTGTGCTGTAAGTCACATTTAAGTCAACTTAATGGTTATGCTTTCAGAGGAGCAGGTAAATATTTTTCCCAGCAATCCAATCACCTGTTTCATTTATGGGACCTTGAGCCTCTGAAAGTAAAAATTAGAGCACAGTTGCCTTACTATCCACTGTATGTTTGAGCAGTTAAATTCTGCTCAGTAGTTCGGTGTTTTTTTTTTACAAATTATAGCTCCCACCTGATTTGAAAATGCAAATATCCTCCAGCTATACATGTATAGCTCTCACAAGCTGGGTAATAACAGAGCCAGCTACATGCTCAATAAGATTTATGTGTAAATCTTATTGTATATCTTTGTCAGTGTACTTACGTTTCATTAACTTACTACACCATTATTAGTAATGTAGGTGATTATTCTTTGAGCCTCATGCTGAAAATGGCTGTCCCGTACTCTTATGCAGACGGTAAGGGAACAACATAGATGCTGCATGAATAAGAATGCTTCTTCCAACTGCTACCATATGGCAGGGATAGTCAGCATGGTGCTCTCCAGATGTTGTTGGAGTCTGACTCCCTTCAGTCCCCGCCAGCATAGCTTATGGTCAGGGATGATGGGAGTTGTAGTCCAACAACATTTGGAGAGCACCTCTTTAGGTACCACTGCTATATGAGATAACAGATGCCAAAGCCACCATCTGTAAAGTTACTTCTCCTGAAATTTAAACGGTAATGCTCAACTACCTATGCAGACATCTGAATTCAGCTACACTTCCACGAGTAGATTAGAGTTTTAAAAGCACAATTATGAACCCACTATATGAAAAGGATGGGGGGAAGGGGTCAAAAAGTCACAATAACAAAAAAACCCAGAAAGGAACAAAAATAGATTTTAAATACTAGCAAAATATGTTGTCTGTGAAAAATGGCACATTAATCACAACGTTTTACTTCTTGACTGAGATGCCCTGCTATATATGTCAGCTCTAAGAATGGGAATACAGTGTTTCAGATAAAGCTGTCATGTGAGATGTTCATATTTAAGTATATAATTTAGGTATTTTTAATAAGAATAATGCCTTTCAATAACAAAGACTTAAAATATTTGCTGTGGGCTAACCCCATTAAGAAAACAAAATAAATCTGTTATAGTTTTACTAACAGCTAGAGGTTGGGTGTCACTGACAATTGCCCAGGGTTAACACCAGGCAGATTGCTTGTTTGAGGGATAATGAAAACTAATGCACACTAAACTGAAGTCTGGGAAGAATCTGATTAGAATTAGTAATCTCCTAAACCCTTTCCTATTCAGCTGGTCCCTTTTTCCTCTTCACCCTCTTCCCTCTCTTTCTTCCAACTCGGAACTAGCAAAATTCACCCACTGCCCTAACTGTCATTTCATGCTCCCTTCAACTCAGTCCTCCCACATACCTTAACATTCCATACTCCAGGCAATCTGCTTGCCCCTCCTTTCCAAATATAAAACTCCACACATTGGTTCATAACAATTCTACATTGCTTGTGAAGGATGCCATGGCAAACATCTGATTATTTTGCCAACTCACCACATTGTTTCTTCTGTAAAAAAGGACTTAACATAACTCCAACACTAACAAGACAATGGCCATTCTGCTATGGAAGGCCTCTGCTCAGGGTTTGATTATACTAGTATTACTTTTAACACATTTATTTTTACATCTTTTATTTCTAATGTTGCTGGTGGAAACAAGGAGTTGCTGCTGTTGTAAGACTGTGATGGCCACTGGGCCAGGTAGTTGGATCAGCAGCTGCAAAGCCACTATGCCCTTCTATTTTCTAGACCTGTGGCCATGATGATAACTAGGTTCTGCTGCCCATCAGATCCAGAGAATCACTGGACAGAAAATCTGCTACTCCTAGGCCATTGAACCTAACAAATGCTCAGGATGGTGCAGCCCTCTGAGTATTACTGAGCTTCATGAAGCTGACTAGCAGATGAACCCACTGCTTAGAGTCACGGTGAATCCACAGAGAGTGAAAGAGTCTTCTTCCTCTGTCATGGGTCTCCATTTATTCTGTCTTATTGGTGAAATGCACATTTTAATCCATGTTTTCATGGAATCCTGGAGCAGCTCTTCCTGGCAGCAGCTTTCCCAAGATCTCAGGTAAGGGACTTTCCCAGCCCATGAGATATTAGGAATTGAACCTCAGACCTTCTGCATGCAAAATAGGTGCTTGACCTGAGCTAGAAGCCCACCCTGACGGTAATTCTGGCTTCATTAATGCAGTGTAGTATAATTTCTAGTGTATAATGAAACAGACTGCAAACTTTTTCACAGTGAAACTATGGACAGGAGCACTTTATATAGATGGATGGAGCAAAATGCAGATTTAAGTAGCTGCAGATACTTGCACAGCCATGAATGTCACATGGAGGATGGCCAGGATCTCTTTTTTATCATCCCAGAGTGCAGGACACAGAATAATGGGCTCAAGTTACGGGAAGCCAGATTTTGACTGAACATCAGGAAAAACTTCCTTTTAGAGTAGTATAACAATGAAACCACTGACCTAGGGAGGTGGTGGGCTCTCCAACACTTGAAGCATCCAAGAGGCAGCTGGGCAGCCACTTGTTGGGTATGCTTTAGGCTGGATTCCTCCATTGAACAGGGAGTTGAACTTGATGGCCTTATAGGCCCCATCCACTGTTCTATGATTCTATGAATGCATAAATCTATGGTTGGGTTATATGGTGCTTTAGTAATGTAGCAGCTGCTGGAAAAAATGTGTCCATATAGTCTGGGTCCAGATAGCGTGTTGATAAAGACTTGGATCCTAAGATGCTAGTTGTCCATTTACATAAGGGGGTGCTATTTCTGCCAACTTCCTCACCATCTGCAGCACCCATAAAATATTCACAACATTCCTAAGGATCTCTTTAACCCTTTGGAGCAGATTTTCGGGAGGGGGAGGTGAAAAAGATCTATTCTGTGAACATGCTTTGTTCCCTGAAGGACAGTTAGGATCCAAGCTAATATATGCAAGCAACAAATTGTGGATTGGAGCATCAATTCCTGCTTTTGCTAGTCTAACAGCAAGAAGAGTGAAAGGAGTCAGCTGAAGTCTTCCATTTGTATACATAGATGTCCTCTCCCTGGCCCAGAAAACAATGATCTGTCCTGCAGGCATGATATCCTATAGATTGGATCATAGACTGGAATGTATAACCTTACACTGAACATGTAATCAGTAATGCATATTTATATAGCAGTTTAATTACTGTATCAAAACCTATTTTTTAAAAATCAGGTAATGTTCAACTTAAGCAAACTCTAATGCACAACAAATCCTTTTCTCCTATGGAATAAGGAAGTGTACTTGTTTTTCTGAGCTGTGTTGCTGTCAAGAAGCAAGAGTCTTTTGTTCATAGTCAAACATTCCTGAACTGTTTACTTGAGGTGAATTCTATTATAAGGAAAGAAGCAATGGACTATTGCATGTTAAGTGATGAAAGCATAATAAATTAATATCACAGGAATCAAAAGCAAACATTAAGTGCCAACTCAGTAAATCAACAAGCTTTTTAAGGTCTCTAATGGAAAAAAGCACATCCTATTGCTTACAATATTTTGAAGGGGTGGTAGTGTTCAGAATCCTTTAAGGCATGATTCAGGCAATATTAAGCATTTCTGAGTCCCCATGTTTTAAATGGGGAATGTTAGGCTTAAGCTTTACCATCTCACACCAAAAATAAATGGATGTGAGAAAAAAACTAAATACAAATAAATGGGACTTCATGCTGCTTAACTTGGAGGGATCATAACCTTGGGCCAGAATTTTCAAACAGTTCAATTATCATTGGGAAATCTCCCCGATTTAGTTAATCCACATTGTCACTGCTCACCATTTACACTTTTCCTGCTTTAAATGTCACCACACCTTTAGTGATGGAGAAGGCACTACCCACTTATCTAGTCTGGATGCTGGTCCATACTGCCATGAAATTAGGTTCAAATGCAATCCCATTATGGCATGGCTGGAAACAGGCTGAAAGCATGTGATTTTCCTTTCTTCATTATTTTGCCCACTCACCCATCATTTCTTTTACTGTGCCTGTCTTGTATTGCGAAACTGACAAGATTGGTGCAGAGTCTGATCAGTTACCATTGTTAACCCCACTGTTTTTTTTTAATAAAGAAAATTAGTTATTACCATATGCACTAGTGCAGTGGTCTCCAAGCTTTACCCCCAGGGACCACTTAAAATTTGCTAAGGGTCTTGAAGGGCCACTTAATGATTTTTCTGCCTGTTGTAGTAATTGTAATGTGCTGTTGCTAAGTGCCATATGATTTTTAATTGTTTTGCAGACATGTTGCAGATCACTTGGATGAAGCTTGCAGACCACTGATGGTCCATGGACCACAGGTTGAGAACTCCTGTGTATATTTATTTATACATGCCCTTTTGAATGGGGAAAATATGCCTTGTGATACTGACAGAGCTTTTGTCAAAGGAGAACATACAAAATCAAGAATGCAACAATATATGTTAAAAAGAAAGCCACTTTTACATATTTAGATATGTAAAGTATGTAAAAGTATGATATGTAAAAGTAGATATGTAAAAGTATTCATAATAATATTCATAATATTATTAATAGGATATTTATTCCAAAAGACTACAGATTTATCTCTCTTTATGTGCTAATGTATATTACTGTACTGTACTTCTGCTGAGTATTGCCTTGGACATCTGCTCTCAAGTCCTGCTCTGATGTTCTCCAGATACTATCATCTCAAACTGGAAGTTCCCTGCTGTGTATAAAATTACACTTCTTACCAGTGTGTTGGTTACCCATCATAGCACTAACATCTATGAGGAAAGCTATTGTCTGAAGGTAACCTTCAGAATACAAACAAAAAGCACATGAGAAGCATAAGCTTACTGTTTCAAACTATGTGAGAAAAGGGGACAGAAAGAAGCTTGGTGACAAATGATGGGAAACAGCAAAGTTTGGGGGTGAGACCCAAACAATAACTTCTCCTGATGCCCCATATCGTTCCTAAGGCCAATAGCTTCTCCCAGTTGCTTTCCATTCCAAATACTGCTCCAGAACTCAAGTTCCCCTCCTGAGATTGAACCCAGAGAGACATGAGGTTGCTTCCCTCACACAGAGACCTTGTAGCTTCTCTCTTTGGGCAGCAGTCGCCAATCTTCCCAGAAGCTGCTCCAGCCAGTAGTGTACTCCATAGCTCCTCTTCAGCTGGTGGGAGGGAGCAGGGCTGACCTTAGGGGTGGGCAAGTTGAGTAGTTGCCCAGGGCACCAAGCTGAGGGGGCACCGAGCTGAGCAGAGGAGGGCACTAAGTTATAGGGGGCACCAAGCTGAGCTCAGAGGCTGTGTTTTTTGAATGTGCTGTCTGCAGTGAGCTAGGGTGGCCAAAAGCAAGTGTCTGCATCTTTATTTCTCAAGGTTCTACAGGGTCATCCCAGGGCAGGGATCCCAAGACAGTCCGTGCCTGTAACAATTCTTGCATGTGCTCCCCAGCTTTGTATACACCTGGATGGCTCCTTCTAGGAAGCAGAAGGCCCTGCTCCATGCCCCATCAACCTTCTGGGTGGCCCTGCAAAGCTGTCCAGGCTGGTGGTGCCAAAGGCTTAGGGGCGGCCCTGGGAGGGAGGGTTTGGTGCAACACAGCAAAAAGTTGAAAAACTGGTTAGGGTTTGCTTTCACATTCCCTCTATAAATATGATGATAAAGATAGCATCATAAATGTCCACCCCGACTGTTTTTCTATGACAAATTAAAAGTTGACAAATTTGTGAAATGGTTTGTGATGCTGAAAAGTTGCGAGATATGATTGCATCAATACTTTTAATGTGATAATGTAAAGTAATCTTGCCAATGATCATGCAGCTCTTGATGTGAAGTGGTTATTTATCACATCCTGGGGTTGGGCAGACTATTAATAGAAAAGGAAAGAGCCAAATCATGTGAGCCTTCAAAAGCGTGAGGGGTCACAGAAGCTACAAACACTATGGGTCCCTGAAGCAGCACCATCAGCCAGTATAGTGAGAGGTACAAAGCACAGCCTACTCGGATACCCTGCTTGTACAAAAATGTACACATTTTGGACAAAATCACACAACTGGTACACAAATGAGAAGGACCATGGTGGAAACAGCACTTTGATGTAGCACAGAGTGCTATTTGTTCCCCTTTCTGAATTAGGTATAGTGTGCATATCCTGACAAACTGTCAGCTCTAGCACAACAAGCTTTGTTCATACTAATACTTGAGAGATAGAAGGTCAATGTGCAATATTCCAGATCAGCTGTTTTTAAAACTATAAAAAATAATTTCATTGAAAAATGCAGTGCAAATGCAGACTTAAATAAGAACATTTTGTAAGGCTTTTGAAAAATAGTTTTCTTTCTTCCAGAGATGTGTCAAGAGTTGAAGTATGAAAAATTCCCTCCTTCCCTTCCTCCACTAGTTTTCCATCCTTGCTCATCAGATGGGAGAGCAAAGAAGCTAAAGAAAAACCAGACAGCAATGTCAGGATATCCTGTTTTATTTATCTGGCAAAGTCAGATACATGACTCACCAAACTACTTAATAACTGGTCCAACTGGGCAGTTTCCCTTTCTGCTCATTTAAATTTCTCCTTTAAAAAAAATAAAATTATATCTGTAATATAACCCGCTGGAACGGAAGTAGATCAGGAAAAGGAGGAGCCAAATGGAGCAGGTTTTCCCATAGAGCCAGTGGAGTGGTGCTGCTTCCCATCTTCTTCAGTTGCAGCCAGATGAAATAGCTGCTGCCATGTGACAGCTGAGGAAGTGCAGGGGGAACCGGATGGTCTGCAGCTAGTCTTTCAGCAGAACACATGGAGGGGCTCTGCTTCTCATCTCAAATATACTTCAAAAATATTTCGTTATTTTTATTTCTTCCAAACCTGGCTAAGCATGGGAAACTATCAGAAGTGCTGCAGACTCTATTACATTTAGGTAAACTTTACAATAAGCCTGGAGAATTTACAACAGATTGTGATGTTAACTTTTGCCTTGGTGGTTTCAGTTGTTAATTTTATTAGCGTGTTTTTCTAGGATCGCAACATGTTTAAGAACATAAGAAGAGTCTGCTGGATCAGGCCAGTGGCCCATCTAGTCCCAGCATTCAGTTCTCACAATCAGTAGTGTAGTGGCAAATTCAGAAGTGCAGGGTCCCTTGATGACAGTCACAGCCACCACCACCCCTTTTATTTTGCTGCTGGATTGTCCTTGTTAATGCCATCTCCCACAACAACAGAAGTCCCTAGGAGCCAATAAGCATGAAAGGGAGTGTATTAGCTATTGATAAGAGTCTTCTCAGCAGCTGACTCACCTCCTTTCACTCTGATTGGCTCCAATCAGCAAGAAAGGGCAAGGAAACATGTTAGAAGACTCTTTTTACTGGCGAACACACATCTCTGTTGCACTAATTGGCTCGTAGGATTCTGGAGACATTGGGACCCTGTTCCCAAAAAGGTAAACGGTCTAAGACCTCCTGAGACCCTGGACGGCTACACCCCTGCTCACAATGGCCAACCAGATGCCTGTGGGAAGCCTGAAAGCAGGATCTGAGCACAACAGCACTCTTCCCGCTTGTGGTGCCCAGCAACTGGCTTTCAGAGGCATACCACCTCTGACAGTGGAGTAGAACATAGATATTGTAGCTAGTAGCCATTGATAGCCTGATGCTATCAGTTCCTTTACAAACAATATGCCAACCTAGCCTGCTTTTGTTGCTGCTAATCATATAACAAATGGTTCAGTGTAGTGTCTTTTTCCCAACAGAGCAATAAAAAAATATCAGAAAGCCTGACTCACTGCATTCAGTGGGTCTAAGTTCAACTACAAATCATCATCTAGTGCAGCTGAGCAATTTAGCACTCCGACTGCTAACTTGTAAGAATTCTCTCCAAGTGACCAGGGGTGCCCTCACTGCCACAGAGATAGAGCTGCAGGAGCAGCCACTATAGTGTTGTGCACAGAGAGCTGTGCTACAAGAGCAGCGCACACAGTTCTGTTTCTAACCTTAGTCCTGCTGGCTCTTAGGCTAGAAGAGAGCATACTGTATATGCAGCTTTCATAGATCTGCCCTGAATTAAATGAAGGCAGCATATGAAAATCAGTTGGCTCATTCTGGCCAATACAGTAACTGGGATCGCAACAAAAATTTTGCAGAATGTCCTCCCTCCTACAAGGAGTGCTGTTGTTCAGGGATCTAACCAGTCATTCTCTCCAAGTATTCTGCTTTTATTTCTCCTCTTTTCCTCCCTTCCACTTTCCATTTCTAACTGTCATTCCACTTTGCATGGCTATTGAGCGTGCACCATTGTCACTGATTTATTTTGGGAGCTTGTTTTTGCTCCCTTAGATGTGTTGTACTTCTGTAAACCATGATTCCCCTGAGCATGTTGACACATATCTCTTGTTTCTCAGTGGCCCTGCTTTGGCTACAATACTGGCAGCGATTACCATCCGAGGTTTCTATTAGGAATGATAATCATAACCACCAATATTGTTGATTTATTAGCAAACAACACTTTATGGGTTTTTTCATGTGCTGTTTAATGTTGGCTAAGTTTGGATTCCACCTCCACTTTCTCCATTAGCTTGTACTGAGTACTCTGGATAGAGAGCATCTCGTACTGATCAGTTTGGTCACACACACCCCAAATTGTAGCATTCCAAGGGATTTTTCGCAGGTAGAACATAGATATTGTGGCTAGTAGCCATTGATAGCCTAAAGTGTCACTGCTGCTAGGACAACATATAACATGAAAGGGCAAGACCAAAGAGGTTTGTCCCTTAGGAGTCATCACTGAGGGTGAGGGTGCTACCTTTCCCCTCCTTGTCTGCTGTAATACTGACAGTATTGTATTGTTGTATGGGATTGGGAAAGTGGAAATATGTATGTGAGTTGTTTGACCATACATAGGATTAAGTGCATTCCTTAGGTTACCCAAGTGTGAAAGACTATTGGGACCTTGGAATAAGCAACACCTGTTGGGTGTAAGGCAGGGGTGCATGTTTTCAATAGTCTAGGTGAGATATTATTTATTTATTTATTAAATTTTTATCCTTCCCTTCCAGCAGCAGCCCAGGGTAGCATGGAGATGGAGTAGAATGCCTGAGAAAGGCACTTACATGATGTTCATTTGAAAGGTATGAATTGTTATGTGTCCTTTTAATGTGAACTGGCTGTGTGGATGATGTATTTTGCTGAGATCCTGATTATTCTTCAGTGTGTAGATGGTAGGAGGAATATGCCTGAGGGAAATAAATCTTGAGGGGTCCACAGCAGGCCATCCTATCCCAGTGATTGAGGGGAGGAGCAGGCATGGCCTGGGAAGGAGCATAAAAGGGGGTAATACTGGGGCTTGCATGCTGTGTCCCTCACCAAGCTCCACCCTACCCTTGGTATCCCTGGGTGTCAGTGTCAGCTCTGCACTGAGTCAGCAGTGGGGGTTGGAAATTCCTGGGTCGTTAGCAGGGAAGGGAAGTCCTTAGCCGGCAGACTGGTTGTAAATCTGCCAGGCCAACGAGGAGGGAACCTGATAAGGGCCAGGCCTGCCTGAAGCTTACTTGCCAAGTCACAAGTCCAGAAGCGAGGTCAGTAGAGGTCCGGGATCAATTGCCAAGGGGTCAGTCCAAGAGATGCTGCAGGGAAACTAGGTATACACGAGCCACGCCTGACGTTGCAGTCAGCAACAAGCTGCAGCCAAGGTGTGCCTTATAAAGAGCAGGGTTGACAGCAGGTGTGAGCCCTCAGCATTTGGGCCTTAAGGAGACAGGCCTGCCTCTCTTCTGCCTGAACTTCTGCTGTCTACGTTCTGCAGGTGAGGGGGGAGTATCCTGTTCACTGTCTGTGTCTGGCTGCAGGGCCTCTGCTGTATCTGGGGTGCTCTGCAGCTGAGGGGGAGGAGCTGGATTCTCAGGAGGCTCCTCCGTGTCTCCTTCTGGGTCTGCTGCTCCTGGGTCTGCTGCTGTTACTCCAGAGTCGTCCTCATCTGAGGAGTCCTCTGATGGGGCCATGACAGTCAGTCTGGTGGAGATGCTGTTAAATGCCAGGTCAATTTGCCACTAAGATCATGCTGATCCATAACTTGGAGTGGGCAGAGGAGGGGAAAGGCAGGTCTGATAATTTGCATGCTTATTGAGTTCAATGGGATTTACTCCCATGCAATCATGGTTAGAATAGGTAAAACTGACCATGGGAGAGGAGGGGGAAGGGACAGGAGAGGGAAGGAGGGAGTGGGGAGGGGAGTAGAAAGAGAAGGGGGAAGGAGATTGGAAGGAAGGGGCAAAGGGCAAAGAAAGGGGGAGGAAAGGGGCAAAAGGGAGGTGATGGGAGGGAGGAGGGAACAGCAGGTTTGACCATTTGCATGCTTATCGAGTTCACTGGGATTTACTCCTGTACAACCTTGCTTAGGATAGGTGAAACTGACCTGGGGGAGGGGCAGGGAGGAAGGGGGAGGAGATTGAGTGGGTGGTCAGAAGGGAAGTATTGTGAACAGTATCACTGTTTTTCAGCGTTTCCCCCACCTTTTTATTCTACAGCAGGCACATATAGTCTCCCACTCAAATTTAAATGAAAGTTGTCATTGGCCACATCCAAACCAGACCTTTATTTCACTTTAGACAGTCATGGTTTCTCCCAAAGAATCCCGGGAAGTGTAGTTAGTGAAGGATGCTGAGAGTTGTTAGGAGATGCCCTGTTCCCTTCACAGAGCTACAATCAGAGCGGCTGACTGTTAAACCACTCTGGCCCCTGGAGCTCTGGAATAGGAGTCTCCTCTCAGAATCCTTCAAACACTACACTTCCCAGGATTCTTTGGGGGAAGCCATGACTGTCTCCAGTGAAATAATGGTCTGGTGTGGGTATGGCCCCCTAGTTAGGCAAGCCCAGCAGCTGTGAATCTGGCTTTTAGAACAATGACTGTTGGTTCTTACTCAGCTTGCCCAGGCTTATCATTTGAGTTCAATGTTAAATTTCTTAAATTAAAAACCAGCTAGAATTTGTTTTCTAACTTTTAAACTGCAGAAGATGAAGGTCAGATTATGGGGCAAGGTTAGTAACAGGATTACAGGTACTCTGTGAACACAGCTGATTTTTAATTAATTTCAACAAATTATGAGAAAAAAGTCCCAAAGGGGTGTTCCCCCCCCCTTTTTACACTTTGAACTCTGGATTCTCTCTGACCGTTTTGTGTATCGCCATGAAAATTTAGAGGGTTGTTAAGCAAGTGTTTCTGAGTTCAGGACTATAAGTTTTGTCAGGTTTTGTTTTGAAATGAGCTTATGGGAAGCATCAAAATGGCATGGGGGGAGTTTTCAATTTAACATTGTGGAATGCAAAAAATCCACGTTTGCTGTATTTTACAGCCGCTCTCCTGGCTGTGTAATATACAAAGCTCTGAACAACCTGGGTCTAGGACAGTGTAAGGATCACCTGATGCCTTGAAATCACAGCTCACTCTTGGAAATACTCTGGAGGAGCACTGTTAGCTGTTCCCTATGTTTCAGAAGCCAACTGGCTTCACCTTGAAATAGGGCATTTAGTGTCGCCAGTCCCATGCTATGGAATACTCTCCCAGCAGAGATTCATCAGCACCCTCACTTTTGACTTTCACGTATCTCTGGAAGACCCTTTTGTGCGGACAGGCCTATTGTGTTGTTCCAATTATCTTCTCTGCTTTCATTCCTTCCCTATCAACCAATAATTTCCAGTCTGTCAGTTTTCATGTTCATCTGTTTTTCCATTTTCATACTAACCTGACTTGCCCTTTAAAACACAACTTTTCTAGATATTGCCTCCCTTCCAGGTCCTTTCCTCGCACTTTTCATTTTACCTCTCAGCCCTATTCTAATCTGATTTTCACCAATTTCACTCTACCAAAACTTACCAATATATGTTTTATAATCAAATCTAGAGCTTAAGGTGTACTATAATTGGGACAGATAAATGTAGAGGCTGATCTAACTATGTTTGGAAATATGGACTCATTGCTCTATGAGTGTAGATTGAAGTCTAATTTTTAATCCTTTTCTAGCTTCACTTTGATAACAAAAAACTCCTTCAAACTTATTGTAAATTATTTTATTGGCATCTGCAACAGGCATTCTAAACCATTTCCCCTCAAACAACAAAAAATAAGAATACTTTAGAGTCATTGATTGTAGAAATATATAAATGATCGAGGGATTATTCTTCAAAATACTGGGATGATCCATTTTGCATTGACAAGCAGGTTCACTCACACAAATAAGTCAGGATGCATCTTGTCTAATTAGATCACCAAAATAAGCAGTTATGGTCTTCAATCTGTTGTTCAGAAAATTTTGTTCTACTTCAACTTTCCCTCCTGGCCCTGCTAAGGAAGCAACCTAAAAAGCAAAAAAGAAAAGAAAGGAACAGTCAAAACAACTCAAAATGTGACATCTAGATGGTAATAGAGTCATTGAGTTGGAAGGGTCATCTAGCCCAATCCCTGCCAGAAAACTCACTACCACAGCATCTCTGATCCAGCCTCTGCCAAAAAAAATCTAACAAAGGAGAGTCCACAATGTTAAGTATATCCAAGAGACAGTGACAACTGAAGTGGCAAACAGCATGCTAAAGTAACTATAGGAACATCTTATGCTTGGCTGACAGAGTGTATTTATTCTTGCCATGCTCTCCATCTGTAATGTAGTTTTATAGGGCATATTTATTTAGACATTTATTAACCAAAGATCTCCACTGACAACTACATCCATAGTCCAATTTTAGATTATCTTGAAATTTAGAACAGCCCAGATAAAGTACTAGGCATGACAGGCAGCCACACTTATCTATTAACATGTCTTCTTTGTGCATATATAGAACAGTCATGCTACACATGCTAATGTTTAGATCACAAGAGGCGCCTGATTGCTTTCCCCCTGGTCCAGCTCTCTTATGCTATCAGTGCTAGGTTGGGTCAAAAGAGCCTGCAATGATGAGGTGCCGAGAGATAACTTAGGGGATGGTTCAGATTAAGTTTGGGAACATTTTAGGATGAGCAGAGTCTATACAAGAGAGATGTGCTCTACTTGAGCAGCAATAGAACCAGCCTGCTGGCACCTAACATCAAGAAAGTTACAGTACAGTTTTTAAAGAGACTTTTTGAGGAGAAAGCTGACCACAGCTGAGGAGCATCCAGTCTGGAACAGGTCATCTCTGAGGGATGGTGGCGTCAATGTTCCAGGTCAGTTAAAAGGAGAGTGAACAGAACTTGGCAACAAGTCATTTAAAGAGAACAAAAGATCTGTGGAAGAGAAAGGGCTGGGAAAGGTGTCAAAAGAGATAACTAGAATGGAACCGGACCACTGGGACTTAGGAAGTTGTCTGATATCAAGTCAGACTATTGGCCCATCTGTACTGTCTATACTGACTGGCAGCAGCTCTTCAGGATTTCAGAGAAAAAGTTGTCTCCCAGCACTGCCTGGAGATGCCGGGGGCTGAACCTGGGACCTTCCGCATGCAGAGCAGATGCTTTACCATTGAGCTACGGCCCTTCCCTAACAGCAAAAAGGTGGTGAAGTAGATTTTATAGTGGCTCCAGGTGAGAAGCCATTTCAGGATAAATCATCCCAAGGGGACGAGGGTAAAAATATTTCTGATCATCCAAATGAGAATAGATTAAATTAAAGCATTGCAACCCTAGTTGTTAATTCTCAGAGGCAGAGAACATCTCTGGGACCGCTAGCCTTCTGAAGCATACATCAGTAAGAGACCTGACTTATGGCAGGTACTATTTTCCATAGCTACAGCATACATTAATTGTTTGCTGTGTGAGAGTTCACCATATTAAGTATATCCAAGTGTTAGCCCGAAACATCGCTTCACTCACTCAGATGTTTGAAAAGCAATTATATTTTATGCCAATACCCAACTAAGTCATACTCAAGAGTAGACCCACTGAAATCAATTCACTGATTTCAGTGGGTCTACTCTGAGCACAACTTAGTTAAATATCACTATGCATTCAGAAATACTGCTGATGTGAAAATAGGTATGAATTCCTAGCTGTTGAATATCAACCTTCATTGTTTTATTTCAGTATTCCTTGAGATTTCAACTGCAAAACACTGGTTTAAACACCCTGAACTTCCTCTCCCCTTAAGTTATTAAAAAAAAAAACAAGCTTACTGTAAAGAGGAAGTAGTAGATTAGTCATTTCTTTGAGACTGAATCCTTGCCTGTGAAAGTAATATTAAAACAGTCCCTCTCCTAAAAAAAGTGGTCTCTTATTCTGTATGCCAAAAAATCCCTATTTAGAAACAAGCAGCAGCAAAAAAAACCAAACCAAATGAGGAATTATGCTACAGTTTAGTATTGCAAGGATGAACTAGCTGCCCCTTGGGTAACATGCACCAGATTTGATTGAGGCCCAACTGACGCCTGTTCAGAGGTTTTTGGGACTTTGGTGTGTCGGGCTGAGACAGGTACAGGCATGCTACTGGTTGGACTGGATAGCCCAGAGCAATCCAGGGCTGTCAGGGACGGGGTATCAGTCAGGAAGAAAAGGCAGGCATCAGGCAGGAAAACCCATGAAAAGGTTGAGACCTACCTGCTGAGTCTTCCATGGAAAAGGCAAGCCCAGCACTGTGGCTCTCCTTTGTGCCCAAGTATCCTCCCCATGGGATCACTGCTTTGCTCAACAGCTGTTAAGCAGAGGCACCAATCCTGCAGAGTGTGGTTGCTCCATCACAAGTGGCTACAAGTGTAGGAAAGCCACTTGAGAAACATCACCTAGCAGAATTGACGCCCACTCTTGGGGGGGGGAGGGGTAACAGGAGAAGAGACACAATATCTCTTTCCACCCTCCTGGCTGTATGTTTAATGAGGTTATTTGAACCCTAATTAAAGATTAGCCCCACACTCCAAACTTATTTGGGACTGGCTCCAAGGCAGGAAGGGTGGTCCTTAGTTCAATCCAGGGTGGGATGGCCTGAAGCCCCCTTCGTCCCATCAGAGCCCTAGCTTTTAGGGGAGAAAGTGGAGGACTGTGCATACTTCCGCCTCCATGTGAGTCAAGTTACTCCTGCTATAAGATGCAAGTGCTTTGCAGCAAGTGTAGGGCAAGATCTAGATGTATTATTTGTGGTACTAATGTGATACAGCCAAAAAATGGTAAAAGTAACATTTTATGGAACCTTTAGGTAATAACTTTGGAAGCTACAATGTATTAGGCTTCACTAAATTGTATGGAAACTTGGAAAAGGACTCAAGATCCTGACGGAATATGTATCTGTTTTTCTCTACGTATTTATGAACTTGGAACTGCTACTGAGGCAGAGACAGTGAATTTGATCACAAGCGTAACGTTAAA
This sequence comes from Rhineura floridana, assembly GCF_030035675.1. NCBI lineage: Eukaryota > Metazoa > Chordata > Lepidosauria > Squamata > Rhineuridae > Rhineura > Rhineura floridana. The sequence continues at coordinate 260,146,494 of NC_084480.1, read as the reverse complement.
CTTCTAAAAAGATCAAAACCAGAGGTGGTGGCTTTTCAGGAATAAGGAGCACACTGGGAATTGTGGTCTGGGTTTGTACTTTGCAAGCACACACATGAGCAAACGTTGATTAGAAGCCTGTCCCTTTCCAGGGTGTGTGTGCATGTGTGTATAAATTGTCATTTAAATAGTACATTTTTTAGTGCAAGGTACTATTGTCTCCACCATGAGCAAACACAGTGATGTCTAACACACAACAGTCTTACACCAAACAGTCCATTCTATGCTTAGATTAAAAGCACAACATAGTTAATTTTCTTATTCTGTATCTTTTAGGTATGACTGCTCCCTCTAGAGGTAGAAGAAAAACTTTGTGGTTTAACATTATTACTATTATTATTAAGCTTTTCCCCTCTAGAACATCTGTGTTCTCAGGGAAAAAGCTTAATGATACTCAGCTTTTACATATTCTATATACTCTCTCAGTACTCCTTACAAGAACCTTGCGAGTTAGGTTAGTTGTATTATCCCCATATTGCATATGGAGATGGGAAGGAAAGAGGCTGAGAGACAGAGGTTTGCCTAAGGACACTGGGCAGAGCTGAAATCTGAACAACAGAGTTCCTAATTCACAGCTTGTCTCTTGAGTTAACTAAGAACATAAGAAGAGTCTGCTGGATCAGGCCAGTGACCATCTAGTCCAGCATCCTGTTCTCAGTGGCCAACTAGATGCCCATGGAAAGCCCACAAACAGGACCTGAGTGCAAGAGAACTCTCCCCTCCTGTGGCTACCGGCAACTGGTTTTCAGAAGCATACTGCCTCTGACTAGGGTGGCAGAGCATCTGTAAATTACAACTTACCTGATCTATGTCAGCATTACGAGGAAGAAAATATACAATGTTGTTGGTAATCTTTTGCGACAGCTTGAAAATTTCAAATGTAGAGATGTGTTAAGGAAGAAAAACCAAATACTGTTTCAATGGAAGGTTTCTTTTAATAAGACAATCCCCATAATATAACACATTCTTCCACAGGTGTAAACTGAGTACCATGAGTGGTATTCTGATTAGGGCCCTAGTCTACAGAAGCAACACTTCAGAGTGCAGGATGGGGATAGTTTTTGAATGTTCTATTTAAAAAAAAAACTACTTGCAATTATAAGAACAAAAATAAAACATTAATACATCACAGAGAAGTGTTGCAGAGGTCAGCCCTGTTCTTGCTGTATTAATTTATTTATTTCCAAATAGTAACTTCATTCAAAAAATCATTCAAAAAAACTACAAAAACTCCCAATTACCTAAGTCTTTATGCCAACTCAAACAAAACTGCTTCAAGTATGCAAATTTTGTTGTCAGCATTATAAATGCAACATCTGCATTAGGACTAATTTTGGACATAAATTCAACTCTGAAAAAATCTGCAGATATTATATATAGTGGGGTGCAAAGAAAATCAAGTTGCCTGGCAGCCTATTCATGACCTTACTGCTCATATCTCTTAAGTCACAGTAGCCAAATCTCTCCTGACAGAAAAAAGAACATTTCATTTACAAGAGTCAGTCTGCAACTTTGTGATCAGCTGCTATGAAGAGGACGTCACCAATCAATCAATACATAGGGAGTAAGGAAATCCTGACCGCTGGAATTCCTACCCAATATCCCATTTGATTACCTGAGTCTTGCAAAAATGCACAACCCATAATTTAAACTTTTTTCTGTAATAATGACAGCTAGAAACCAAGACTACACTTTTCAGGTCATCTGGGCATCATGCAATTCCAAATTAAGAGAGAAGGACCCTATACTCTAGAACGATATACAGCAGGGAACATAATACAGTGTTTCACCCTATAAGAAAAAAAAAAGTATTTGCTTTAGTCTTGTACAAAAAGTGACTTGAAAAAGGATATCCATCCGGAGAAATCATCGTTTGGACGTCAAAGATTTCTGCAGTAGCATATTCAGGCCCACCCCACGGAGGGCTCAGAAACACAACATCTGCTTTTAAACTGGATGCTAGCTTCATAAAATCTCCACATATGAACTCTATTTGGTCTGCCACTCCATACACTTCTGCATTACTGCAAGCAAGACTGATCTTCCCAGGGTCAATATCAATCGCAATTACTGAAAGAATGAACAAAATGTTTTTAAAGGAGTTACAGAAATCAGAACAACCATGAATGTTCAAAACCACACAAGCAGTGAAAATTAGTACTTGCTCCAGACCAGCAACCAATTGCCTAGCTTTCCTCTGTATTTGTATAGTTATTTGGCTGGTGTATATTCTACAACTCAAAACTAAGCTGAGGAAGGTTTGATTATTTAAGCAACTTAAACACAGGTTTGGATCCAGACCACCATGGGAAAAAGACTCTGTGGAAGGAGTTTGATCCTGCTGGTGGGAAGAGGGGGGCACTTTTGCTAATCCCCCACACACAACCCCCAGTGCCACTTCTCACACTGTCCTGGTGTGTGTGTGTTTCCATATGACAGTGTGGAAGGTGGCACTGGGGATTGGGGTAGGGATTGGCAAGAGTCAATCCCCTCCTTGTTCTCTGAAAGTGGGAAGGTCCTCTAAGCGAAACTTTGTTCAAAGGATGTTGCTGCTGGTGGAGCAAAGACAGGATCCAGCCCACAATAAGCATCTTTAGCTTTAACTAGAGCAATCAATTTTTTACATTATCTACATCATATCTACCATTATTAATGCACACAGAGAAGAGAAAAGAAGCTGATAGAAGCATTTACCTTTTTTTGCTGCCAAGGCAAACTGAATAGTATTTCCCCCCACGCCACAGAATGCATCCACTATTATGTCACAGTTGAAGGACTGACTTACACGGTCTGCAATGTGCTCTGCAATCTTCTCAGGCGTGACAGAAAACCATCCCTCTGACAGAAGAAAGTAGTAGTCATATTTCTGAACTTAAAAAGGACGAGTCTGAGCATTAAAAAAATCAATGGAAGTATAGGTCATACATGCATATTCAGCACTTGGGGAATGTAGCATCAATTGGCAGTTTAAAGGTGTGAATGATTTATCATAGAACTTGCATATCAATAGTTTTCAATTCATATGCTCAGCTCTGAGTTATCACTATGAATTTACCTCTGTCTAACTTAATCCCTTCATCAAATCGAGAAAACAGTCTATACCGCTGTGCCCAATATTTAACCAGCTCAGAATCACCAACTATTTCAGGAGGAAGGGACAGCATACTCCGGTTTTTCTTCTTCTGCATCTTCTTCTTCTTTTTCGTAGCCTTTATTTCACCTGCATCAAGAAAGCCACACTGCACAATTAGCTTGTTTCTTTAAGTGGAGAAAAATCAACAGCATGCAAAATATAATGTACGGTTTAAAAAATCCATTAGAAACTAGGGAAGTGTTCTTTGCAATTGATGATATTGGAACAGGGAAACACAAAAGCCACAGTGATCTCTCATACTGCTGCATCTGCTGTAGTAATCAAATGCGAAATTCATTAGAAATTTATTCACTGGAAAAACTGTCATAACAAAAAAGGGTCAGGATTGTGAAAGAAACATAAAAACACACAGACACGTAAGCAAAAATTAGTATGAAAAAAGCCAAACATTTTTCTTCCAAAGAGACTTCAGAAATTTAAGAGAACGCAGACATCTACCCAACAAAAGCAATACAAAACTCCATCTACCAGCTAAGTTGTTTTTTTCCTGTAACAGGGGTTCCCAAACTGTGGTCCATGAGCTTCCTGAAGGTGGTCACAGCATGGTTGAAGGATTTCTGGTTGAGGATGGGAAGTGGCACATCCATCACATTAAATAGCCATAATGATTTTTAATTGTATTTTTATTGCTTCTTTTATTTCTTACACTGCATTGTACTGTATTACAGTTTGAATTCTACGGAGTAATAAAATTGCAATAAAATAAAGAAGCAATAACAATACAACCAAAACCACACAGCACAGTGCATTACAATGGCCACAACAGGCAGTAGAATAATTTAAATGGTCCACCAAGACCCTCAGCAATTTTCAAGTGGTCCACGGGGGGGAAAAAGTTTGAGAACCACTGTCCTATAACATTGCTAGAGAATGACACTGTTTTAATGCTCCTGCTCCTGAAAAAACAACTCTTCGTTGGATCTAGAAGCTTATAACAATGATAGGTTTGTAGCTTCCCATCCCCTTCCTAGGTGCTCTCTTTTTGCAGGCTCAGCACAGAAACCAAGTAAACTAGAAGAGGCAGGGAACTTTCCATGCCTTCCACACCAGCCTGTTGCATTTGTATCCTGCAGAAGAAGTTTTACTAGCTCGATTTTTATTCAAAAGAGGAGCTGGTAAAGGAGTGTTCTGTCCATCGCCAACCAATCCCTCTTTTTAAAAAAGAAGGTATTTTTATTTTTGGAAGGCAAGTATATTTGGGGGATATTTACTCTCTTATTTTAAAAGCTTTTACTCAAAATTATCTCACACCTTCCATTTCCACTTGCAGGTAGTCTGGAATGTCAATTGGAACTAGCTTTCTTCCCAAATGACATGTGTTTCCTCTTTCTGCCTCTTCCTTAGGCTCCTGAGAATTACAGTCACTTGTTGCTGCTACCAGATTTTCTTTGCCTTTCTCCTCAGAGCTGCTTCCCCCAAGTTTACAAGAATCTGGACTGGGAAATAGCAGGTCACAGTTTTGGAAATTCAGATTATTTTGTGAGCCAGCAGCTTCTTCCCGTTCCTCCGAATCACTACTGGAAGAAGTGTGGTGAACTTGGTCTTCAGACACCTCTTCCACAGGTTCACTCACTTGTTTCAAGAAGTCTTCCACCTAGAAAGACCATATATCACAAAACCACAATTTAAACACATATGGAAATGTAACGAAACACTTATGGGACATTATCACTATATCGGCAATGTTAAGTAAGTAAGAAAGAAATTAGAAGAACCCTGTCAATGAAAACTGTATTTTGGCAGTCAGGAGCACCCCACAGGCTAACCAGCCCTCCCTAATGCAAGGTTCTTCCTTCACTTCCTGAGTCTGCTAATTGCTTCCTGCATTGTCCAAGTTGTTAAAAATTATGGTTAGGTCCTTCCTCCTCATAGTTTGACGTTATGACTAAAATCAACCTTGATGTGAGAAGGCAATGCCATGTAGGAAGAAGCAACCTTTTTTTTGTCTGTATAAACGAGTCCTTGGGTACAGTTGTTGCAGTTTTTCACTGCACATCTGCAAACCAATTTAAATATTAGGATGGGAATGCAGAGCAGTCCTCGCATGACACACTACCACATCAGAATACCTCGACATCTGGAAAGCTCATATATCAGGGATGTGTCTTAGGTGCCCATATGCAGGGATTGGGACATTTGTCCTGCATGTGCCCCATGCATACTCCCAGATAGTACAATCCATGAGGACTTTACTACTGCATCCTTCCTGAACACTGACTAGATAATCCTGAATCCTTACTAGATAAATATGAATTTCATCGTTTAAATCATTTAGTATAGAGCAAGGCACACAGAATTCTGGCCACCTTCTCTCTCTCACTAGTGACTAAGAGCATTGTCAAACACAATTCTGCACTATTTTAAGAGTCAGCAGACACACAGATTTCAACCTTACAGTCCTAAGTTCAAACTCCCCAGGGCTAATTGGGAAAACAGTATGCCAGAAAATGTATAATCAATTATATGTTCTCTGTATAGTGGAATTAAAACATTAGAAAATATACTATACTGTATCCAACTAAGAAATAATTAAAGAGAGAGCATACTTTGTATGATGTTTCTATCTATCTATCTATCTATCTATCTATCTATCTATCTATCTATCTATCTATCTATCTATCTATCTATCATCTATCTATCTATCTATCTATCTATCATCTATCTATCTATCTATCATATCTATCATCTATCTATCTATCTATCATCTATCTATCTATCTATCATCTATCTATCTATCTATCTATCTATCTATCTATCTATCTATCTTCATCATCATCATCATCATTTTTATTTATACCCCGCCCTTTTTCCAAACTGGAACTCAAGGCGGCTTCCAGATAAAAGTAAGAACATATCATTAAGAACATATAAACATATAAAACTTATAAACATATAAAAATCAGCATTAAAACAGAATTAAACTATTAAGATGTTAAAACCAATTAGCCATACACTTAAAATATCTAGGCTATTAATTTACCATATCCGAGCAATACTGACCTTAATCAAAGTATTACTCTTCTTGATCACCACTGTTTCAAACTCTTCTGTAAAAAAAGTATGTTTGTTTTTGGTCTTGATTGTTCTGCGCATGTCCAAGAACTTTGATTTAAATGTCATATTTTTATTGAAATTAGTCACTCTTCTTTCACTGAAGTCAGGAATTTCTCTGTATCTGGAGAAAACAGAATGAAAGTTAGAAAGTACTTTTCACTGGGGAGGGTGGGTATATGGCACACACTGGGCAAGCTGGCTTTTCCTGATGGGTGGGTGGGAGACTTCTTCAGCTTCACGGTATATTTATTAACTATGTCTTCTAAACTTGAAGGCCTCCTTTAAAACATGTCAAAATTGCCACATAAATAGGGCTACAAGATAATGTAGTTGAAGCAATTTACTTTTATATATACTTTGAAACATTTGCAGCTTACCAAAAGGACTTACTATATTTTGTATTAATGTATACTATGTTCTGTGCTGAATCAGACAAGTGTTTAAATAAGGGTTAAGAACTCTCTGGCTCACCAGGACTCCTAATTTGGCTCACCAGGCCATTTCTGCGAAACCATGTCCACCTGCCCTACACCTCATCTTGTATATGACATCAGGTGTACGGCAGGTAAAAAACCTGGTTCAGCCAAAAGGGGGCTTGCAGACACTGCTGATCAGTTATGCTTGCAAACCTCTATGCAAAGTGCTGCAAAGGAGATAAGAGCTGACAGTCAAGTCTTGCTAAGTCCCTTTCAAAGTACACCAAAAGATCCACAACTAGCTGATTGTTGGCTTTTGCCAAGCTACTTTCACAGTCCTTTGAGAGTGCAGAGTGCTTTGAAATGGACTTTTCAAGAGGGTCTTATGGTTTGCAATGTGATCTGCAAAATTCATGTGGGTCATAAGTCACCTGATGTCATTGTGAGATCAAGTGAATGACAGGTGGACAACCTTGCCCATGTGTCAAACGTGGCCCACAAAGGGCAGAGGAGATCATGATGAAGCCTACTGGCCAGATCCAGTTCACCACCCCAATTAGCACAGTTCTCACTTTTGTCCTCTGCCGTGCTTGAGCCCCAGAAGGCAGCAAATTTTTTCTGGATCAGCCTGAGGGTGTTCTTCAGCATCCAGTTCATGACTAGAAAGGAACAACAATATTCGTCTTACAGCTCATAGCAAGTTGAGAAAAAATAGTTAAGGATAACTCTGCATTGTCTGTTTCACTTTCCAAATTGAGGGTAAATCTATTTTTAATAATGATAAAGCAGCTAAATATAAGAAACAAGTGTCCATGAAATTCAAAGAATAACTTTTTATAGCTTATTTACAGTGTCAGAAATTTTCTCATCCAGGGTTGAAAAAACAAAAACATCTTCTCAACATTACTTGAAGTGTTATTTTTGCCTAACATTGATCCAAATGCAAACTTCAGATCTTCAAGTGAAACTGACAAAATGACATTTTTGCTCAATTACTCTTGAAACAGCCAGAATGTCTCTACCAGGGGTTGGAGAGAGAACCTTGGCTACATGTGCCCCTTGGCCTAATTGCAAAAGCTCTGTGCAAGCGATAAATTCAGAACTCTGGCAAGAGCAATCTGTCTCTCTATCAGCAGCCTGCTGGGAAGGAAATAAGAGGGGACAATGGGGGGAAAGAGAGAGAGAGGGGGGGGGAAAGGAGAGCCCTTGCCTAAGCTGGCTTTGGTGCCATCTATCACTTGCATGCAACTGACAGAAAAATGTTAGAAACCCCTGATTATACAGCCAGGAATGTGGCTGTATACTATAGCTAGCATGGATTTTTCACATTCCGCAATGTTAAATTGAAAATACCCCCATGCCATTCTGATGCTTCCCATAAGCTCATTTCAAAACAAAACCTGACAAAACTTATAGTCCTGAACGAAGAAAAGCTTGCTTAACAACCCTCTCAATTTTCACAGCGATACACAAAACAGAATCCAGAGTTCAAAGTGTAAAAAGAGGGGGGGAAACACCCCTTTTGGACTTTTTTCTCATAAGTTGTTGAAATTAATTAAAAATTGCATCTTACCAAATTCTTCCAAGCTACACAGGAAGTGGATTGGACTGTGAAAGACTAACCCAAATGGTGTTTGCATTTTGACAAATTTGTAGGGCAGTCCAATATCTCAGAAAGGAGGTCAGGTCTCCTGCTCCCCTGGTGCATTCGCTGTAGCTGCCCAATTTCCCTGCTTTTTAAAGTTTGGTAGAAATATCTATTGGGTATAGGTGGTTCTTAAACTGCACGTTTTTTTGCCTATTAGTGAATCTATACTATAGTAAGTAAGCCATTTTTCAATAAAAATAGGCCAATAGAATAACCTCCCATTCTACAGAACATCCAAATTACTCAATGTAATAACATGAATGAATGAATGAATTTATTTCGGTCATAGACCAGCCAAATAATAACATGAAAGCAGCAACATTTTGTAAGTTAGGCAGTGTTATTGCACCTAGTAAGGATTAGTAAGGACACAGAATGATATAACTTGCCTCCTCTTTAATTTCACATGTTTGCGTTCAGGTGGCTGCTCATCATCATCATCATCACCACTGTTACTGTGTGATCCTCCACCTCCTGTGACATCTGAACATGCTCTAGATGACTCCTGGGAAACTAAAATGAAAAAGGGTTAAAAAAAAGCATTCCCATAATGCACTGGTGGGGGACTTGTGGCCTACCAGGTTTTTAGACTCCATCAGCCCCTGTCAGCATGGCCAATGGTTGGGGATGATGGAAGTTGGAATCCCTCAAATCTGGAAGGCCACAGGTTCCTCATCCCCATCTTAATGAATTTTATGTATTTGTTTGATAAACTTGTATCCCACCTTTCCATCAAATGGGTGTTCAAGTTGACAATACAAAATACCAACAACAATGCAAAAAGCAGTAAGATACAATACAATAAAATAAATACAATAAAACAGCAATCTTCAACTAGTCATTTCTTCTCCATCTGGGAAGTCACAAAACATTTTCTGTTTTCACATTTTCTAATGAACATTTCTTTCACTAAGGAAATGTTTTGGGGCATAATTTTCCAGGAACGCAACTGTGTTAATCTATCTGGAGTTGGGACAAATTTGTTTGTTATTCATTTGGTAAGACAAAGAGATATATCATAAATCTGAAAGCCTTTGATTGATTACATCCCAGTTCTAAGAACATAAGAAAAGCCTGCAGGATCTTCCAACATTCAGCTTCTTTGAATGTCCACGAGTTCTAGTATTATGAGAGAGGGAGAAAAACCTTTCTCTATCCACTTTCTCAATGCCATGCATAATTTTATACACTTCTATCATGTCTCCTCTGACCCACCTTTTCTCTAAACTAAAAAGCCCCAAATGCTGCAACCTTTCCTCATAAGGGAGTCTCCATCCCCTTGATCATTCTGGTTGCCCTCTTCTGAACCTTTTCTAACTCTATAATATCCTTTTTGAGATGAGGTGACCAGAACTGTACACAGTATTCCAAATGCGGCCGCACCATAGATTTATACAACGGCATTATGATATTGGCTGTTTTATTTTCAATACCTCTCCTAATCATCCCTAGCATGGAATTTGCCTTTTTCACAGCTGCCGCACACTGGGTCGACATTTTCATCTTGCTGTCCACTACGGCCCCGAGGTCTCTCTCCTGGTCAGTTACCGCCAGTTCAGACCCCATGAGCGTATATGTGAAATTAAGATTTTTTGCTCCAATATGCATAATTTTACACTTGTTTATATTGAATTGCATTTGCCATTTTTCTGCCCATTCTAGGCATTTCAAGTGCAAAATCACCAGTAAGCCATTATTTGGGAGCCTCCTTCCAAATAATTCTGTTGTCCAGTAGAATGAACTGGTAACTCCATGGCAATTCCCACTCCCACTGTCCAGTCCTAGCTGCCAGCATTAAATTTAAAACATCAGAGCCCCAAAAACATTCAGATCTTGTGTCCTTGGAATACACACCCTTGAGATATTTCTGTGAACAGAACTTTTAATGTAGGTAGGGGATAAAGGGTGTTTCAGAGAAGTAAGGCTGTGTTTTGTTCTGAGTGAAGATTGAGTGATAGGTTCCTTTCAGAATGAGAAATGCATATGGAGAGAGCTAACACAAACACTTCGCTCTTTCACTGCTTCACAGGTTAAAGGTCATCCTCTGTACCTCTTGCAGAATTGAACCAATTACCCAATTAGATTAATATTTTAAAACAGGGACAACTGGGTACTAAATAACCTTTGCTAACCTAAGGTCAAAACAGTGATGAGGCTAAGTGTCACTTTGTAAGCAATTTAAAATAAGTAAATAAAATAGCAGCATTTCTTTCTGGAGAAGTTACTCATTAACCCCAGGTCTTAACCCCCCCCCCATTAAAGTACAAATTTCAGATCCAACCTCCGAGGCTATAAAAATAGCAAAAAATAAAATAAAATGTTGATAGACAGAACCCCAGGTTGCAGAAATAATTGCTAATAAATAAAACATCTGTACTCTCTTATGGCTTCGAGTGAAGAAATGTAGCCGACAATAATCCTTATACTGAGAGCATCGGGAGCAAAAGATCTTTTCATACCTGTGCCCCAAAAGCAGCCTGGGATGCTTGTAAGGTAAGTGCTCAGCTCTAGAGACAGAAAGCCTCTAGTACCTCTTGAGTTGAGAATGTGAGTTGCAGGATTTGGGGGGTGGGAAAGAGGCTTGCAAAGGAAGAGAAAAAACATATCCAAAATTGTAAAGGCTGCAATGTACCACTCAGCTGAGAAGTTCACTGTGCCAAGGATGGGGTGACCGCAATGGAATATTTTCCCTAGCTTTGGCAACACAGGGTCTTATGCATTTTGGGGAAGAGAAAATGGAATTTTGGACTACCAACCTGGCTTGTCTGAACATCCATTTTCAGAGGAAGTATTACTTTTTCTTGTTCTCTCATCACATTTCGCAGTCCGAGAAGAATCACAAGGACAATGTCTTTCAATGTTTGTTAAGCTTACTCCTCGATGATCATTACCATCAACCACATCTTCCAATTTGCTCTGCTCAGTTTCTCTTGAGTTCAGATTTATTTTACTGATTTCAGTAAGAATGTCATTATTACAGTGAACATCCTTTGAAAAAGGATTTTCTTTGCAGCTGGCACTGAGAGGGAGATGTAAGTTGGAGCCCACCATTTCTCCACACTCAGCATCTGCTTGAGTGTTCTGTATTTCTGTTGGCTGATTTGTTTCCAGCTTACTTGCATTAGTCTCTAGGCCACTGTTATGTGCAGTGTCAACAGTCCAACCTTGACTTGCCCAATAATGAAACTGTTCCCAGTAATACCAGTATAGTTCACTATAGTGCTGCTCCCACTTTTCCTTCACTTCAGGATTATTCCATGGTTCAGTAATAGACAAAAGTTCAAAATTTACATCCTTATTTTTCTCTTGCCAACTTTGCCACAGAAGTCCTTCACCAAACTCACCCCAATATTTCTCCCATTCTTCTTTAATAAGAAAATTATCAAATAAAGTGTCTCCATTTTCACAGCGCTTGTCATTCTCAGCTTCCTTTTTCATTAAGGAAGGATCATCAGAAAGAGAGAAGTCATCATCATCATGATCCTCTTCCAAAGTCTGTTGCATTACTATCAGGATATCTTTTTCTAGCATTTTCTTCTTCTTCTTCTTCTCCTCCAGAACTTTGTTACTTTTCTTGCCAATACTCTCGTATACCTGAAATTCAGCATGAAAGAGAATAAATATACTTGCAAATTTGTGTAAATATACTTGCAAATTTCCATTTCAATATGGTGGCCTGGCTCATTCATTTCACAAATTCTCATTATATAGTTGGGTCTCAACCAGATGATCACAAATACCATGCCTACCTCATAATCTTCAACTCTGTCGTCTTATTTGGCACACTCTTAGGTTAACAGCCAAGAATGCATTTGTTCTCCAACTTGTTATTTCCGACCCAATTTTTCTTCTGCCACACTTCTTAAGAGACTATTTTCCCTGTTCCCTTCCCTCATTTAACTTTGGCACTAATTTTAGAGCTGGGACAAAAAAAAATGCATTCTATGGAGGATCCATAGTATTAGTTTGTTAATGCAAAGTACTCAATTTACTTTCCATTTCAATAATTTAAAAGAGCACAGAGTAATAGAAAAACGGAAAATAACTTGGGTTTTACCACCAATGTTTTATGGGTTGCCACGCTGCCAAATTGAATGGGTAAGCCCATGCGCTTCATGAGTTCAGTTTCTGAATCTAGTTCAATGTCTTCCAGTCCAGAAGCATCAGTCCCAAAGGAATTATGTTTCTCTTCTTTTTTGTCATCCTCAGTTTCTGGATCTTCCCCTGTTAACAACAAGATAAAGTTACGAAGTCAGATTTTCATTCCTACCTCAGTCAATTGTGGTTTTCTAATGCAGAAAAAGCACAATACCAAATTATTTTCCCCAGCAAACATTCTACAGCAGTCATTTCAACAAAGACTACGAAGTTCCTAAGCAAAAATGATTAACTTCTTTTAAAGAGAATTGTGTCAGATGTTTACTGAATTTTGAGAAAAATGCTGTGTTGAACATAGCAGTTATAGAATAACTGATACAACTGTGTTTTCAGTGATTGATTCTGTGCTTAGATTAATTTCATTAGTCCAAGTCTCTCCCAAATGTTACTAAACACAAGGGAAGAAACAACTAGGGGATCTCACAAAGTCATGAATTAGATACTAAAGGCACAAAAACTATCTACGTAAGAACCCAGATGCAAAACAAGCCCCAAAATATGATTTTCTATTTAATGTAAAACTATATGAAGTAACAGGCAGCCATAGCATGTTTCCTTAGTCCATGCCCCAGGACCTATTTGTGAAGTGATCTCCCTAAGAGAGGTTCACTGACACCTAGTCTCATGTCCTTTTGGCACCAGACTTTCTTATTCTCCCATGCTTTTTTACAATATCAGCACAATTGTTTTTAGTCTGCTCTTGTTGTTGCTGCTGTGTTTTATTCTGCTTCTGCTTTTTTGATCTTGTTACTATTTTTTGTTTTATTGTTGTTGTTTTTTAGCGATTGTAATGCTTCCCTTATAGTATTTTCACTGAAGGGTGAAGTATGAGTTGTACAGTTAACTAACTAAAACAAGAATTTACGGAATCAGTCAAGAAAACTAAATAAAATTCAGAAGTAGTGTGCTCTGTATACCAATTTCAGGGGGTTAGCAGGAAAGGGGTACTGCTTGCATGCACTACTATTAGGCAGTGAGTGGTGGGTGGGGGGAGAACAGCAGTGAGTTGGGGGGAAAACAGCTGTGTGTATACTACACAGCCTATCCCGTTCTCTCTAAGCTGCTATTCTGTCCCATCACCAGTGCTGAAGTAAGATTCCCCTAGCAGTCCTGTTGGCTTTGGTACATGGAACACGTGAGAAAGGAGCATCCTGTATTTGGGCTTTGGGTCTGATCTATCAGTAATTATTTTTCTTAGAGGGAATTCCCTCTCCCAGGAGCTCAGAATTGCAGTTTCTCTTGCCTTTTTCTCAGAGGCAAATGAAAGCCCATTTTGTAAAGCTTCTTAAAGCTAAGGTTTGTGGCATTTGGTCAGTCTACTACTGTTTTGTCAGTGAGGGATTTGAGGTGAGAGTTCTGGAATTTAATTCTGATTTTTAGGTACTATTGCAAGCAACCTTCTAATGTGAATCACTCTGAAAGTATTTCTGCTGAAAGGTGGGGTATAATCATTTTTAAATAGAAATATTGTAAATAAAAGACACTGAGGGAGAATTCAGGCTGCGAGATATTGGATGGCTTGGGCAGAACTGCTTAGCAACAATCTGAATCCATGTTTACTATACTGTATTCATCTGTAATATTAACAGTGGAATCTTGTGCATGTTCACTCAGAAATAAGTTCAATGGTGCTTGCTCTCAAGTAAATGAGTATACCATAGGTACACAGCCTAAATGTACTAAATTGGTTCTCATCAATGACACCCTATCTTGCTGAATCTCATGTAGACTTCATATGCGTTTTGAAATAATAACATTTTTCTCAAGCACAACTACTGTTTTAACTTGGTCTATATTCAACAGGCCTATGGCCATACTACCCTGAACAAACCTGCTCTCATCTGATCTCGGAAGCTAAGCAGGGTCAGGCCTGGTTAGTACTTGTATGGGAGACTGCCTGGGATTACCAGGTGCCGTAGGTTTAGAGGAAGGTAACTGTAAACCACCTCTGAATACCTCTTACCATGAAAACCCTATAAATATATCCAGAAAGATTTATAGGGTCACCATAAATCATAATCAACTTGAAAGCATATAACAACAACAATATTAAACGGGGTGTTGCTTGTTTTTTGCTTTTCTGCAAGCCTTCACCTACATTTTATTCTGTTTTCCTATAAGGATTTTGCAAAATCTGTATTTGACGTTTGTATTTGAGTGTTGTGTTGATAAATTAACAGGTATACAATTACAATGTGTTAAGTCAAGTTTCTCTACCATACGGCTCATTTCACACAACACACAATTTGAATTTAACATTTTCAGACATATCTTACCTATACTGTCATCCTCATCTTTGACATAAAACCCCTTTAAGCCTAGTTTGTACAGTTTTCGATCCCTGAGGAAAAATACAAACATATGCCATTATTAAGGCTATCCATGAAATATGAAAGTAAAATACTAGGAAACAAATGAAATATGGACCAAAAATGCCTCCCTCACACAACACGCTTTAAGTTTTTGGTCTTCCTTGAACTAGTAACCATGTGACTAGAACAAAGAATCTTGTGGCACCTTAAAGACTATCAAATGTATTATTAATTAAGTTTTATTTTGGCTAGTCTTCATCAAATGCGTGAAATGTCCTGCATTATAGATATATAAGCACATGGTATGGAGTGTGTTTCGGGGGGGGGGGCTGTAAACAGTGATGGCAGAGAGAAACGAAATGCAGAAAAGTACAGACAGCAAAAATGATGCAATTAACAGAGGCAATACCCAAAACAGTGACAGTACTGCTAATGCAGACATTCTAGCATGATGAAGCACCACTATAGATTCTTGTAGATGAAGCAGTCAATAACCCATATTCAGAGGCGGCCCAGAATGAAGCCCTGCATACAACAGCTTTCCCTTTACCAGGTTGGAAAAAGAATGCCATTCTCATCTTTTTAAAGCCTTAACGAAGTAAGAAAAGCATGACAGAACCTCCCAAACACCTGAATCTCGTTCGGTGATCCAGACAAAATTGGTTGAACTTAGGCCCCACTGGAATAAATGGGACTTAACTGAAGTCATGACTAATTTGTCCCATCTATTTCCATAGGGCCTAAGTTTAAGTACCTTAGTTTGGATCCAACCCATATTCATCACCACCATCATTTACTACACAGAAGCCACAGGAATTTAAAAGGGCACTCCGTGGCACACTTCCCCAGCAACTACGCAAGTGAGACGCGAAGGCAAGCCACTCATATCGCTTCCCCACCGATGCCCACCCCGACTCACTCTACGAAGGCCCGGGTGCACAAACACAGAATATCGTTGTTGTTGCCATTGCCCCCGCTTTCCTCCAGCTCCTCTTTCCCCCGCAGCATAAGCATGAGCTCGGCCACCACCAGGGTCCGCGGCGCTTCGCGCAGCATGTCGATGGTTCTGTCCACCGAACTGACCAACACAGGAGCTAAAAGCTACCACTCCAAGCGACACGGGAGGAAAAGCATGGCAGAGACCGTCCCGGGTATGGAACTTTCCGGCGGAAGTGTATCTTTGCAAGTGTTACACCGCTTAGAGTCCGGAAGGGAACGGGGCTAATCGCGTGCAGTTTTCTACCCCCGATGCAAACTGAGATGCTTTGATGAGGCCAAGAGGAAGCCCCTTCTCCCTCTGTGGCTCTTAGCTTCGGACATGAGTTACAATAATAGAGTTATCATTGCTGTGGTTTCATTCCTGTTGTGTTCGCTTGTTGGACACTTTCGAGGCCGTTTCTTCCTTACTCTTTCTTCCGTATTTGCAACCTTCTTTACAGGACAGTCGCTCTTTGGGACGCTCTCCCCCGCCCCCTCTATACAGGAGACACCCACAGACTATTAAAAACACACTTGTGTGCTCAGGCTTTCCTCAGCTGGGTCATAGGTTCACTGCTATAGCCAGCATGGATTTTTCACATTCTGCAGTGTTCAATTGAAAATACCCCTGTGATGTCTCTGTATTTTAATATCTATAAATATAGTAAGTGCGGGTTTATTAAGCGATATATGGTAAGTGACTGAGTGAGAGTGGACAGTACCTGGGCTAGAATGCTGGAGAATGCTGCATGATGATTGGCTGAGTGTTTGAATGGCTGAAGGTATAAATGAGAGGATGACAGTTGAGTCTGAGGGAGGGTTGTTGAGGAGGTTGGTTGATGAGAGGGATTTCGGAGGAGTTGGTTGGCAGAGTTCTGAGGGAGGCTTGGATTGTATTTGACTGATATTTAGGCAAAATAAAAACTGAGGACCCTGACTGGAGGAACCTGGTGGTGGTGGTCAGAGGTGGGATCCTCACAACCCCCTATGCCATTCTGATGCTTCTCACAAGCTCATTTCAAAACAAAACCTTACAAAACTTATAATCCTGAACTCAGATACACTTGCTTAACAACCCTCTAAATGTTCATGGTGATGCACAAAATAGAGAGAACAGAGAGTTCAAAGTGTAAAAACAGAGAAAAACAGACTCCTTTTAGACTTTTTTCTGTCCGAGTTCTCATAATTTGTTGAAATTAATTACAAATTACAAATTAGCCGTGTTCACAGAGTACCTGTAACCCTGTTACTGAACTGCCCCATACTCTGACCTTCATCTTCTGCAGTTTAAAAGTTTAAAAAATGCCTAACTGATTTATAATTAATTGGATAAATTTAGCATTAGTCAAGGATAAGCCCAGGCATGCTCAATAAGAACAGTGAGAGTTCTAAAAGCCAGACTCACAGCTGCTTGGCTAATCAGGGGGCCACACCCACACCAGACCATTATTTCACTTGAGACAGTCATGGCTTCCCCCAAAGAATCCTGGGAAGTGTAGTTTGTGAAGGATGCTGAGAGGAGACTCCTATTCCCCTCACACAGATCCAGTGGCCAGAGTGGTTTAATAGTCAGCCACTCTGACTGATGCTCTGTGAGGGGAACAGGGCATCTCCTAGCAACTCTCAGCACTCTTCCCTGACTACACTTCCCAGGATTCTTTGGGAGAAGCCATGACTGTATAAAGTGAAATAAAAGTCTGGTGTGGATGGGGCCAATGGCAGCTTTGGTTTAAATTTGGGTGGGACACTACATGTGCCTGCTGTAGAATAAAAAGGTGGGGAAAATGCTGAAGAACAATTATTCTGTTCCCAATGTTTTCCTTTTGGAACGGAAAGCGGCTTCCCCTCTGTGTAGTCCCCACCCCAATCTCCTCCCCCCCTCCCTTAGGGTTACCAACCGTACTCTTTTAAGAGTACATGTACTCTTTTTGAGATGGTGTAACAGCATACTCTTACTTTTCACTTATTGAAGCCAAATGTACTCTTTTTGAAATGACAAAATGATGGTAACCCTACCTTCCCTTCCAGCCCTCCCCTCTCTCCCTTGTCCCTCCTCCCTGCTCGTCCCCCAGGTCAGTTTCCACTATCTGAAGCATGATTGCACAGGAGTAAATCCCACTGAACTCAAAAAGCATGCAAATGATCAAACCTGCCCTCCCCTCCTCCTCCCTCCCATCATGTCCCATTTACCCCCTCCCTCCCCCTTCCTTTGCCCCTCCCCCTCCCCCTCCAATCCCCTCCTCCCCCTCCCCCTCCTTCCTCTCCCCTCGCTTCTTTCCTCTCCTCCCCCTCCCCCTCCCCCATGGTCTGTTTTACCTATCCTAACCATGATTGCACAGGAGTAAATCCGATTGAACTCAATAAGCATGCAAATGATCAGACCGGCATTTTCCTCTCCTCTCCGTTCCTCCTCTCTTCCCCTCTTCCTTCTTCCTCCTCTGCTGCTCACTCCAGCCTCCCTCCCTCCCCTTTCTCTTCCTCCTCCTTCTCTTCCTCCCCCGCGGTCAGTTTTACATATGCTAGGTATGATTGCACAGGAGTAAATCCTACTGAACTCAATAAGCATCCTTCACTCCTCCCCCTCCTGCCTGCTCCCATCCCCCTTCTCCCCTCTGCTCTTCCTCCTCTCCCTACTCATCCCCTACCCCTGCCCTTCCTCCTTCTCCTACCCTATCCCTCCCCTGTGTTCAGTTTCACCTATCCTAAGCATGATTGTAGGGGAGTAAATACCACTGAACTCAATAAGCATGCAAATGATCGATCCATTCTCAGCATACTTGCACAGAATCCCATTTCTTACCTCCCGGATTAAAAAGCAGGGAAAAAAAAAAAGCCTTGCAGTTTAAGAACATACCTGTAGCCAACAGATATTTCTATCAAACTTTAAAAAGCAGGGAAACCGGGTAGCTATAGTGAATGTTCCAGGGGAACAGGAGACCCAACCTCCTCTCTGAGATACTGTACTGCCCTACAAATTTGTAAAAATGCAAACACAATTTGGGTTGGTCTTTCACAGTCCAATCCACTTCCTGTGTAGCTTAGAAGAGTTTGGTAACGTGCCTCTGAGGAAATGGTGAGTGGTGGCAACACCTGCAATCAGCCCAAACAACAGAAACAAGACGTGCTGCGATTATCTTGTTTTAGCAGGGAGAAAGCAACAATATGAAGACAGTTGATATACTTCAGATAGTAACCTTAAATATGTTTGATTTACTTTGCAATGTTAGTGAAGTTTCTTATAGTAAATCATTTACTTTTGCTTCTGTTTCTGTGAATATGTGAACTACAGTAACACTTTGCAACACTAAAAAATGTCCAAAAACAATTGTGGAATAATGGCACTGACTGTTCTGCACAATAGTTTTCAAAGGACACGAGAAGTGTCTCAGTTTGCACAAATAAAACAGTGGGAGGTGAAATATATTCTAGCAAAATTCTAGGTGTGCTGTATGTTTTTAATTGACAGTGCCCACCTTTCCTTAAGTGGAGTGGTTTAAGCATAGCAGGCTGAAAACCTGTTTTGGATAGGTGAAGTTTATTTTTTCCAACAGCTAGAGTCATTCCATAAGTAGCAACATATCTGATTTTACATCAAACTGCAGTTTCAGATCCAGCTGTTAATGTACCCCAAATAGAAACAGAGCATAGCCTCCAGTTTGAAACACAAAAGGCTGTCTTCACCATCATATGACATTGACCAATAAAAAGGCTTTGAAATTAACAAAAATAAATTTGACACAGATTTCTAGGATGAATAATGAGAGAAATATAATTTTCTAGTTTAGATTCTCTGTAGAAACAGTAGTAACACAGCAAAGTAGAAAAGTAAGAAGGACACCAACAAACATACAAAAATGTAATTCTCCATCTTTGGAGATGGCAGGTGTTGCCACCACTCACCATATGCTGAGAGGCTCATGTTACCAAATTCTTCCAAGCTACACAGGAAGTGGATTGGACTGTGAAAGACCAACCCAAATGGTGTTTGCATTTTGACAAATTTGTAGGTCAGTACAATATCTCAGAGAAGAGGTCAGGTCTCCTGGTCCCCTGGTGCATTCACTATAGCTGCCCAATTTCCTTGCTTTCTAAAGTTTGATAGAAATATCTCTTGGCTATAGGAATGTTCTTAAACTGCAAGGGTTTTTTTGCCCATTGGTGAATATACTGTATATATCCCTGATATTGGTCAATGTTTGCCGTTGATTTTATTTAGATTTTATGAATACATTTTAATATATAATACTTGTTTTTACATGTTTTTAGTATTTTCATGCTCAGTTTTGTTCTGTAAACCTTTCTGGCATCCTTGGATGGAAAGGAGTCTATAAATAATGTTAGTAAGTTTATAAATAAAACCTCACATGGTGATCCTAACCTGATTTGCAGGGCTGAATGCACCCTTAGGCAGAGTGATGCACCTGCCTCAGGTAGCTGGTTTTGATTTTCACAACAGGGTAGCAAAATGTTAACCATTTTAATTTAATATTACTGTTGTTATACTCCCCATGAAGGGGGAGATGTGCTTGTGGGATTTTCTGCCTCGGGTGCCAAAATAACTGGTTTTGGATAATATGTGTCTTGATGAGGGAGAGGGGCAGCGGCATTATTTGCTGCTTCAGCTCAGGCATCAAAACATCTTGGCTACGGACTCCGTCCATCATGTATGCCACTTGGAAGAAAGGTGTAATATAAATGTAATAAAATAAATGAAAATACGACAGAATTAGGCAGTTGAATGCTTAGGTCAGATGGCTCTCATACTTTCCAGAGATCTCATAACCACCTGACAATTACTGACCCCATTTTCTATTGATTGCTAATCCCTCTTTAGAAATTCCTAAATTATTTGGCACAGCAATTTCCTCGCAGCAGGGAGTTCCATAGTTCAGCTTTACTCAGGCTAAGTATAGACATTGGTTCTGGAGTATTTGATTCAGCTTCCTCAATTTAAGCAGAATTTGCTGATCAAGAGGCTTGTGAAAGAGACTTTTTATGTTACACTCCCCCCCGCCAACATGCATTTCAAAGTATATGTACCCATTTCCTTAATTTTTTTCCTCCCGTTCATTTCACAACTTGTACCGTATGCCCAACCCCAAACTGCCATTTTCTTTCATATATTCCCCCAGCTCTTTTTACATTCCCTTCTTTCTCCTACGATACTTTCCTCTTTTGTCCTCTTCCTCTAGGTTCCCTGATTATGATGATGATTTTTGTAGCTGCCTCTGTTAGTGTCCAAAAGGCTACTGCATGACCAGGGATTGGGTTGTAGTGCCAAGGTCTACCTGAAAGCTGTCTGAGGCCCACTGGTGGTCCCTGACTCATTTTTAAAAATGCTGGCTTAGAGGATGGAATGAGGACACCATTCCTGACTGCAAGTGTGTGTTAGTGGGATTACAATTGTGAAAGCTCCATTTTGTTAAAACTTCCTGCAAACAAGAAAACCTGCCCTGTAGGTAAAAGACTGGTGTATAATTTACTTCATTCCTTCCTGATGTAGTTGGTTTTTCTATTTGAAGGGAGGTTTTTTTGTATTGTTTTAATGTGGGCAATCTCTTCCTGTAATCTGAACTAGAACTCAGGCCATTTTACTCTCCCATCTTTCTGCTGCATACAGAAATCAATGAAAGGAGTCAGTTCCAAATAAACAAATAAATTTTAAGATGCAATGTCTATAGGACCCATTTAGACATGCAACAGGGTCAAGTGGTAACATAAGCAGTAGTGTAGTGGCAAATTCAGAAGTGTTGGGGCCCCTCATGATAGTCAAAGCCACATGCCCCTTTTTTTGCTGCTGGGTTGAAAATGAAATCCTTGTTATTCTTCTCCCACAGCAACAGATGTTCCTAGGAGCCAATCAACATGAAAGGGGAGAGTGTTAGCTACTCAGAAGAGCCTTCTCAGTTGCTAACTCACCTGCTTTCACTCTCCAATCAACAGGAAAGGACAAGGAAGTATGTTAGAAGACTCTTCTCAGTAGCTAACATACTCCCCTTTCATGCTAATTGGCTCACAGGATGCTAGAGACACAGGGACCCTGCTTCCAAAAAAGTAAGTGGTCTAAACCCCTTCAAGACCCTGGAGGACTACACCCCGAACATAAGCTGTATCACACCAAGTCAGACCATTACATAGGGCTCATGTAGTCATACCACTTCAGGCTGCAAGTAGGAGTGGTATGTTTCAGCGCTCTGCCAGGAAACGCTGCATGCCCATTGAAAAACAGGATGTCACGGAGAAGGCTATGCTAAATCCTTCTCTATGTCATTCTATCTTTTTGCATGCAAAGACAAAGAGCATATGTTTAGCGGAGCCCTGAAAGATGCTAACCTCGACTTACACTCTGAGTGGTACAACCCGGTGTGTGTATGTGATCTTTATGTTTTAAACAAGGGCTTTTTTTGCAGCGTCAGCGGCGACATTTGCAAAATGAAAGCTACGGCAACAGCACGACGAGGAGGCCCCTTCTCTTTTGCTGGAGAGCGCTGTTGCGAACGTCTCCACCTTCCGCAACTAGACGACGCAGCGTAGCGTCTCACTGCATTGCGACTCCCGTTATGTTCCTCCGCTCCGCAAATTCCCTGCCCGCTCTTCAGATAAACCTGCGCGGGCTGAGCTGAGCCCAAGAGTACAGCAACCGGTTGGCAGGGCCCGGACTGTTCTGTGCGCTTCTGGATCTTCCGCGAGACTGCCAGGCGAGTGCCAGAAACCATGCGATTGAAATAGTTCTTTGATGGAGCGCCAAGATCCGCAGTGTAAGGTGAATCACGGGCGAGGGCGCGACTCGCTGAGCAGAGGGAACTTGGGCGCCAGCTTGCATATGGGAAGTGGAGAGAAGCGTATCTCTGCTTGTGGGAGAGAGAAAGCGAGGAAAGGCGAGAAGACGAAACAAAAGCAATAAGGCTGCGGGAAAAGGAGGCGATGCAGCGTAATCGGGGAGAGAAGAGACCGAGCGCTTCATAGATGGGAGCGGCAGCTCATGAAGCTGCGCTTATACGCACTGACCTGGTAACTGACCGGTGACTTCTGAGTCGGCATGCAGAGCATTGCACTGGCAGTGCGGTGCAGGGAGTGGGCTGTTGAAATTGGACCATATCTAGAAGGGGACCCAAGTTATAATATCGACCTACTTTTCTGGGTAACGTGACGCCTGCTGCAATAATGACTCAGTATTAAATACAAATTTCTTTTCTGTTTCTAGGGCCAACATTAAGAAACTGCCCCCCCCCTTGCTTTTTAAAATTTTAGACAGAAGATGATCAGTTCATTGTATTATTCTGGACAAGAAGATGTGACCTGGCTCATGGACCTATTGAAAAAATGGATTCATCCAAATAATTACCTGGGGAATTTGATGGACTATACAGTGTACCTCTTGGGTGTGTTATTAATGCCCTTCATAATCCTACTGTCACCTGTTTTATTCATTCTTGGATGTATTTACCTTTCTAATCTTCTTCTGCATATTTACAAGATAAAGATTAATTTAAAGGGAGATTATCTCACTAAATCATGGGATGCTGGAAGGAGGGCAGTGTCTTATATTTGGGACATCTATGGCACAGTGTGGCATGGTAAGCATAATTTTCTTTCCCTTTACAATTGCATTTTGCTATAGCACAGGGACAGGAATATTTATTATTTTTAATCCTATACAATCCGAATTCATAGTCGTTTACATACATTAATTCAGTGAGCTTGACAACAGCTGTGTAAGGTGGACCAGTATTATTATCCCCGTATTGCAAGAGGATATGTGTGACAGATAGTGACTTGCCTATGGCTACTTAGGCAGCAATCCTGTACAGCATTACCTGGGAATAAGTCCTGACGACCTCAGTGGGGCTTATTTCTATAGGATTGCACTGCTAGGCTGCAAACTTCTTCCCACTTATTAATTTTATTAAATATATATCCCGTTCTTCCTCCTAGAAGAAGCCCATTTATCTAAGAGTAAGCCACATTGAACTCAATTGGACTTTCTTCTGAATAGACATTTATTTTTATCCTGCTCTTTAGCCAAAAATGTTCCCAGAGTGGCTTACAAAAATCAGTAGCAAGGCAGTCCCTGTCCTCAGACTTACAAGCTAAAAGACACAACACACAAGAAAAGGGGGTAAGGAGGAAAAAGCCAGGTCAGGTTCCAGTTCTTACAGTTACAGTTCTTACAATAACCAGCTGGGATGGAAGGTAGCCTGATGGATATATGGGTATATAGACATTTACTCCGGCTTCAATGTGTTCTCACCCCTGTCCTTTGAAACTGTATACAGATGACATTACCCACAATTACTCACAATTTACTGGTTTCTTCTGAAATGCTGTGCTTGATGCAGTATCCCAAACCCAGCTTCACTCTGACTTCAGAAGTGTTTGAATCCCAGGTATATACACTGGAACTGTTTCCTGGGGGTGGTCCTACATGTCTGATGTCGGGGATGGGGGTGTATCACATAAAAGTACCCAATACCTACCCACCCATTGCAATCCTACCCATGTCTACTAAGAAGAAAGCCCCATTAACTTCAGTGGAGCTTACTCCCTGGTAAGTGGGCTCAGAATGCAATTAAGTCTCATTAATTGTAAAACAAGTGGTAGCGGGGGAGGGGGGAGAGATCCATGCTCATCTCTGTCCATCAGTCTCTGCAAACAAGAATTGGGGGATCTGTTTCCTCTCACTCACTCACTATTTGAAGTGCCAACACCAGGAGACAGAAAGCTGGGATCTTCAGGCAGGCGCCATGGAACAGAGAGGTTTAAGATTGTGCCTTTAGGCATTATAGAATACCAGCTAATCATTACAGTTTCTGTCTTAGTAAAGCTGTTGAGTTACTGACTCAACATTTAGTTTAGAATATTATTACACAATATCATCATCATGTTATACAAATGAGATTCTTATGAACATAATTTCTTAATAACCAATATTACTTGGGATTATTACTGCTCATCATTTTTGTGTATAGCTGCAGTAGTATGCACTGTGGTATAGAATATTTGTATGTGACATTTAGTTATTTTTTTATTTCAGAATTTTTATGCTGCCTGTCAAAGCAGCTCACAATCAGTGTCGTCATAACATTTTATTATACCTCTTCTAATTCAAGGGTTAAGTTGCAATCCCAGCCTCTGGCTGGCACCAGCTTAATGAGTGGCACAACCACTGCTGCATTCACAGCCCTGGTGTTCGCACTGGCCAGGGTGTAAAGTGGGGTGGACTGTCAGTCCCCTAGCTCCCTGGCTAGCACAACAAAGAAGCCCAAAGCAGGCCCATTGCCATCATATGATGATAGCAGAGCACGCTCAGTATTCAGCAGATCCTGTGTCAACCCAGCCCCCCCGACATGCCCCAGTTTGGGGGTTTCAGCTGGCTACCTGGCACTTCCAGGATAAAATCTTTAGCATCCGCCAGGACTTAGACTCCAGTGTTATAGCAGGTGAATCAAGCGAGGTATCCAGAGCACAGCCTTGTCCTGATTTCTTGGACGAGTTTCAGTTGGTACAGCTTGAGGATGTTGACAAGGTGCTTGGGCAGGTTCGTGCAACCACTTCTGTGCTGGATCCTTGCCCTTCTTGGCTAATAAAAGCTAGCAGGGATGGAACAGCCGGCTGGGCCAGGGAAATGATTAATGCTTCTCTGCGAGAGGGGGTGGTTCCTGGCTGCCTGAAAGAGGTGGTAGTAAGACCACTCCTGAAGAGACCCTCCCTGGACCCAGAAAATCTTAATAACTATAGGCCAGTGGCAAATGTTCCATTCCTGGGCAAGGTCCTTGAATGAGTGGTTGCGGGCCAGCTCCAGACACTCTTGGATGAGATCGATTATCTGGATCCATTTCAGTCGGGTTTCAGGCCTGGTTTTGGCATGGAAACAGCCTTGGTCGCCCTGTATGATGACCTCTGTCAGGAGAGAGACAGGGGAAGTGTGACTCTGTTGATTCTCTTTGATCTCTTAGTGGCTTTTGATACCATCAACCATGGTGTCCTTCTGGGAAGACTGGCTGAGTTGGGAGTGGGAGGGACTGCATAGTGGTGGTTCTGCTCCTACTTGGCAGGTCCACTCCAGAAGGTGGTGCTTGGGGAACATTGCTCGGCACCCTGGACTCTCCAGTATGGAGTTCTGCAGGGGTCAGTTCTGTCCCCTATGCTGTTCAACATCTACATGAAACCATTGGGTGCGGTCATCCGGAGCTTTGGAGTGCGTTGCCATCAGTATGCTGATGACATGCAGCTCTATTTCTCCTTTTCATCTTCTTCAGGTGAGGCTGTCAATGTCCTGAACCGGTGCCTGGCTGCGACAGTGGACTGGATGAGGGCTAATAAACTGAGGCTCAATCCAGACAAGACTGAGATACTGCTAGCGGGTGGTTCTTCTGACCAGATGGTGGATGTCCAACCTGTCCTGGATGGGGTTGCACTACCCCTGAAGGAGCAGGTTTGTAGCTTGGGGGTTCTCCTAGAACCATCTCTGTCACTTGAGTCTCAGTAGCCTCAGTGGCACGGAGTGCCTTCTACCAACATGGTTGGTGGCCCAGCTGTGCCCCTATCTGGACAGGGATGACATCGCTTCAGTTGTCCATGCTCTGGTAACCTCCAAGTCAGATTACTGCAATGTGCTCTGCATGGGGCTAGCTTTGAAGACGATTTGGAAACTGCAGCTTGTGCAAAATGCAGCGGCCAGATTGGTAACAGGGACCAGACGGTCCGAACATATAAAACCGATTCTGGCCCGCTTGCATTGGCTGCCTGTATGTTTCCAAGCTCAATTCAAAGTGCTGGTTTTAACCTATAAAGCCTTACATGGCTTAGGACCACAATACCTGATGGAACGCCTCTCCCGATATGAACCCACCCATACACTGTGCTCAACATCGAAGGCCCTCCTCCGGGTGCCTACTGGGAGGGAAATTGGGAGTCTGGCAACAAGGGAAAGGGCCTTCTCAGTGGTGGCCCCCAAATTATGGAATGATCTCCCTGACGAGGTGCGCCTGGCACCAACACTGTTATCTTTTTGGTGCCAGGTCAAGACTTTCCTCTTCTCCCAGGCATTTTAGCATGTGTTTTTCAATTGTTTTACATTTTTAAATTGTGTTTTAAATTGTTTTTAAAAGATGTGTTTTAAATTTGTATATGTGTTTTTAATGTTTTTAGTTACTGTAAACCTCCCAGAGAGCTTCGGCTATGGGGCGGTGTATAAATACAATAAATAAATAAATACATACCAGCAGCTGGGTTATTACCACCGGTAGCTTCTGCCTGGGTGAATGTATTGGGGTGCTCTTTGCCAGGTTTTTTTTGCTTTTCCACTAGGAAAAGCAGGGCAGGTCTGGGCAGAGAGACACCTCTGCCCCACCCAAACCTCTTCCAGCATGGTGGATCAGGGGTTTGGATTGCTCTGTTAAAGGAGCTTGACTTTATGGTGCTTTGCTTCTTGGCTGTATCAACAGGGAACATGGATTGAGTGATAATGGTACAATAATTCCATACATCATGGAAGTCTTTTTTTATATGATGGTATGTGGTGTAGTGGTTAAGGTGTTGGACTACAACCTGGGAGACCAGGTTTCGAATCCCCACATAGCCCTGAAGCTCACTGGGTGACCTTAGGCCAGTCACTGCCTCTCAGCCTCATGAAAACCCTGTTTATCGGCAGGGCTGTGGAGTCGGAGTCGTGGAGTCAGAGTCTGAGTCGGAAGCAATTTTGGGTGGAGTCGGAGTCAGAGTTGGTAGAAATGTTCCGACTCTGGCTTCAAAATAAATTTTGATTGACAAATTTTTAAAAATATAAATTCAAAATGTCAAAGAAGCTTCCCATGGAGTCAGCTGTAGTTGAGCATTTCACCATAACTCAAGATGGAAAACATTTTGTGTGTCAGTGTATGACACAGGACCCAGATGAAGACAAATGCTGTGATGCCAAGATCAGCGCATATTTAGGCAGCGATAAAAATGCTCCTGTAAGAGCTCCCAATTTCAAAAGACATTTATAGCCCTTTCCAGGGCTGTGGAGTTGGAAGCAATTTTGGGTGGAGTTGGAGTCAGACAGTAGAAAAATAGAGGAGTCGGAGTTGGAGTCAAAGGTTTGGCATACCAACTCCACAGCCCTGTTTATAGGGTCGCCATAAGTCTGAATCAACTTGAAGGCAGTACATTTACATTTTATGATAATTTTGGGAATTTTCTGATATCCGTGGAAGCAAGAGTACTCATTATTTAAACCACGACAAGATGAATGCTATTACCCGATACATTTGGAGTTCCGGTATTACAGGTGTGAGGGGCGTCAGGCAGCAGATACACTGTATTTTAGTTTTATATGGGACACAACATAATTGTAGGCATCAATGTGGAGGACAGGAGCTGTTCCAGGTTTCTCTGACAAACAGTGAGCATCAGTTGGGTTCATAAGCCCACTGTTATATAAGTAATTATGGTGTGTGTGTGTGTGTGGATCATAGACCCCAATCCCCTCATGATAGATAAGAGTGAAGGTCTGTACCAAAATTATAGGGCTCAGGGTCAAAGTGCAGGTTACTCTCGGCAAAATGCATAGCTTCAGAGCTGGGCTTTCCAACTGAATCTGGGCTCTCCTCAGAGGTGAAATAGGGGAATTGGACGCAATAGTCCAGTCTCTGTAGTGCCAGTGACCCCACTGAGACATCAGACCAAGACATTCCCATTCCAGGGCTGGAGGCCCAAATATCAGTTGCCTGGGATTCTAGTTTGCTCTTGGACCTCTTCCCCCATCACCCCCAGTGCCACAGGAACAGAGGAGATGGCAAGTCAGGCAGAAATTTCAGGCCTGCCAGCAAAGTGCCCAACTAGCTCCACCTGAGGCTATTCAGGAAGGTGGAGGAAGTGTGTGTAAGTACCTGCCTGAATCAGGGTGTGGTTGAGTGTCAGGAAGGGGTGGAGCCTCCAGCTCCTATATAAGCTCTGGCTCAGTTGCTTGCAACAGCTCATTTAGGGCTCTAAGCTAAGTCTTCCTGAACTGGAGAAATGTGAAAGTGTGTATAGGCACAGGGGTTGATTGTCATCAGGGGTCGAACATGTGGGGAGGGGAGGTTAAAGCCTCCTCTTCACAGCCACGGTGTCCATGAACATTCACCCAACCCCCACTGGCACAGCAATGAGGCTTGGAAGACAAAAAAAAAAGCTCTCACTGTTGGTAATGATGGGAGATTTCTCCCTCAGCCCATTGCTGCTTAGGAGGCTGCTTTTTGTCACTATTACTGTTGGGGAGGGAAGTCCCCTAATGGAATTAAAGAAAAAGCACAGATGAAGGTGGTTGTTGTACAATTAAAGTATCATCTAGTTTAGCCTTCAGTGTGGCTGAATAGAGGAATACAGGAGACTCAAGACTGCTAGAGCAAAACATGGGATTTGAAGTCCATTCTTGACTACCGTAACTATACTAATATTTGACACTCATTGCAATTTCTTCTGTTACTACCTGCTGACCTTAAGGGCTTGATTGTATTAAAGCAATGCTAAAACTCTTGTGTTCTGTACTTTGAACAGGTTATGAGGTGCACGGGATGGATAAAGTACCAGAAGGACCAGGGCTTGTTGTATTTTACCATGGAGCCTTTCCTCTGGACTATTACTACTTTGTATCTAGACTCTATTTACAGACAGGCAGACTCTGCCACACCGTGGTTGATTACCATTTTTCCAAAATACCAGGTAAATTGTAGTGGGTGTGCATGTGTACTGCAAATCTTTAAAATGTACACTTTAATAAAAATGTCATAATATGTGACATGTCAGTCCTGAAACACAAGAGGAATGTTTGCTCCTCTTGTGCGTATGTTGATAGGAAATAATACCCTTCTAGCCCAACCAAAATAAAGATGTGCTCCACTGGGCAGTATTAGAAATGCCCAGTCAAGTCGTTTTATTTATATTTATTTATTTATTATTTGATTTATATCCCACCCTTCCTCCCAGTAGGAGCCCAGGGTGACAAAGTCCTTAGATTTGTCACAATTGTCATTGCCCTTTCTTATGTTTCTGTTGGCTTTAGCTTGCTTCATATCCAGATGTGCCCAAGGACCAGGGTTTCTCTATAACTTGTTTTCTTCTGAGTAGATAAAATAGGCCAAGATTAGCCTGTTGTCTCTCCTGGCAAGTTATTTGAACGATACAATTCCCTGCTTCAACAAACCACTGCTCCATTTTCACTATATATTTAAAGCAGTATCATACCATGTTAGACAGTTTTGGCTTCCACCAAAGCATCCTGGGAACTCTAGTTTAAGGGTTCTGAGAGTTGTTAGGAAACCCCATAACCCGCACAGTCTTGCAGTTCCCAGAGTTCTCTGGGAAGAAGGCACGATGGTTAAACTACTCTGGAAATTGAAGCTGTGATGGGAATGGGGTCTCCTAACCACTCTCAGCACCCTTAACAAACCACAGGTCTCAGGATTTTGGGGGGTAAGCCATGACGATTTAAAGTGGCATAATACTCCTTTAAATGTACAGTGCAGATAGAATCCATTAATTGCCTGCCCTGCCCAAATGTGCTAACCTGCTGATAAAGCTACAATAAAAGTCTATGAAAAGAAAATGATGTGAATGGTGGATTCCGCCATTGAGGCCAGGTATATTTGTTATTGCCCTTTCCTATCTTTGTTCTCTTGTTGGTTTGTCCCCTCTCATCTCTCTTCATCCAATGCCTTTCCTTGTCTCATCTCTTTTCAAACCGATCTCTCTCCTGTTTTTTCCTCCTTTTACCAAATCATAATATCATAGTATCTGTTTTAACTACTAGAGTGCCCCCTGCTGATTCACATCTTACTGAATTGGGAAAATGTTGCTAGAAGCACAGAACACATTAGTCTTTTTAAAAATGTCCCGCCATCTAAGAAGCCCAAATAATTTTGTTTTAAAGAGAAAAATATTTGTACTTTTTAAAATTAAATAGAATTTATTTTTGACCTTGAAAATGTGTGTGTGCATGTGGTTTACGTGTATGTTGGATAAGAGCATTTTACAGATAATTGTGCAAGAGTATGCATTTTGTTGTTACATGCCTTCAAGTTGATTACGACTTATGGTGACCCTATGCATAAGTGGTTCTATTTTTTTGTTCATTTTCTCAAGGAGCATTCATTATTCACATTAGTAGGACCATCATTTGTTACAGCGATAAGGATTGCGTATATTTACTCCTTTGGAGAGAGTAAAGAGGCTGTGTGTGCTGCAACCTAGGATGCCATTGAGATAGTGGCAAAATCTTCCTTTGGCACTTGTCTTCACAAAAAGGGACTTCCTGTGGTATAGGAAGTGGGTTGCAGAAGTGAGCAGTGTACCTTTGTGCTTGGGGTAATACCTTAGGACCATGATGGGGAACCCGTGGCTCTCCAGATGTTACTGGACTCCAACTCCCATCAGCCCCAGGCAACCAGGCCAGTGGTGAAGGATGATGGTAGCTGTAGTCTACAACACCTGGCAGACCACAGGTTTCTCATTCCTGCCCTAAAATATGCAATCAACTGCCCTTCCATATTTGGAGATTTCACTCATTATTAAATATTAGTCAGTTTATGTATATAAGATTTAAAACTCTGATAAATTTTCAACAAGAAGCTGAGAGCAATGCTGCCAGGAGTCTAGACCAAGAGGCTAGACTCCTAGCAGGGGCACCCAAGGGGGAATGGTCAAAGCTGAGACACCAGACTAAGATGCATCCAGACTCAGAGGAAGGCAATGGTAAACCACCTCAGAATACCTCTTACCACGAAAACCCTATGAACAGAGTATCCGAAGTGCAACATGATACAGTGCTGGAAGATGAGACCCCCCAGGTCAGAATGCACTCAATAAGCTGCTGGGGAAGAACAACGGATAAGTACGAGTAGCGCTGTTACTAATGATGCAGCTGGGTTAAAGCCAAAAGGAAGCCCAGAGGCTGATGTGCACAGATGCAAAAGGAGAGTCTGGAGTTGTACGACGCACACAATAGAAACATGGAATGTGAGAAGCATGAACCAGGGAAAGTTAGAAATTATCAAGCAAGAAATGGAACATATCAACATTACAATACCTGGCGTGAGTGAATTAAAATGGACGGGAATGGAACATTTTCAGTCAGGCAACTAAGGAATATTTTATACAGGAAATAAGAAATAAAGAAGAAACAGGGTTGCTTTAATAGCGAGAAGTGATGTAGCAAAAGCAATTAGGAGCTACAACACAAGTGATATCAAGGACCGAGTGATAGTGAGATTAAACGGAAAACCTATTAACATAACCATCATCCAAGTCTACTTTCCAACGGCAAACACAGAAGAAAAAGAATTGGAGAGATTTTATGCAGAAGTACAGGAGGAAATTGATCACACACCAAAACAAGATGTGCTGATAATCATGGGGGACTGGAACGCAAAAGCAGGGAACAGAGAAAAACTAGGAATTGTGGGGAAATGGGGCCTAGGAGACAGAAATGAAGCAGGAGAAAGACTTATTGAATTCTGTGAAGCCAATAATTTGTTTCTTGCAAACACATTGTTTGATCAACCAAAAAGACAACTGTAGACGTGGACATCACCAAATGGTCAATATAGGAATCAAATTGATTATATAATTGGTAGCAGAAGATGGAGAAGTTCCATACTTGCTGTGAAAACAAGACCAGGAGTAGACTGCGGTACAGATAATGAACTGGTCGTATTGGAAATCAGAGTAAAGCTAAAGAAGAACAACAAGGCAATCATAATGCCAAAATGCAATTTAAATAACATCCCAGAAGAATAGAAAGATCAAATAAGGAACAGATTTGAGGCTTTAAACTTAGTTGACAGACAGCCAGAAAAACTATGGAATGAAGTCAGAGACATTATCAGGGAAGAATGCAAAAAGACAATACCTCTTGTTAAAAAGAGAGAAAGACCTCAATGGATGACTGAAGAAACTCTTAAAATGGTTAAAGGCAGAAGGAAACAAAAGCAAAAGGAGATAGAAACACGGTCAGAACCCTAAATGCAACAATACAGCAACTAGTACGTAGGGACAAAGAGAACTATTACAATAGTTATTGTATAGAAATAGAAGAGGATAACAAAAAGGGAAGAACAAGAGCCCTATTCCAAAAGATTAGAGAAATGAAAGGGAAATTTAATCCACGAGTAGGGATGTTGAATAATCAACAGGGAAACACACTGACTGACCAAGATGAAATAAAAGGAAGATGGAAGCAATACACTGAAGAACTCTATAAAAGAGATGACAGGATGACAGATTCATTTACGGAGGAACCATATGATGAAGAACCAAAATTTTTAGAATGTGCGGTAAAAGCTGCTCTTAAAATACTTGGAAGAAACAAATCACCAGGAACAGATGGCATACCAATAGAGTTGCTACAAGCTACTGAGACTGAATCTGTCCAAAATTTGACAGAAATATGGAAAACTAAACAATGGCCCACAGACTGGAAGCGTTCAATATATATCCCAATTCCAAAGAAAGGGGATCCCAGAGAATGCAGTAATTATCGAACTATTGCCTTAATACCCCATGCAGGTAAAGTAATGCTCAAGATTCTACAACAAAGGCTCTTACCATATATGGAGAGAGAAATGCCAAACGTCCAGGCTGCATTTAGAAAGGGAAGAGGCACCAGAGATCATATCACAAACATACATTGGATAATGGAACCGACCAAGGAATTTCAGAAGAAAATCACACTGTGTTTTATAGGATCTCTATGTATGGATGTGAAAGTTGGACAGTGAAAAAAGCAGATAAGAGAAAAATCAACTCATTTGAAATGTGGTGTTGGAGAACTTTATGCATACCATGGACTGTGAAAAAGACCAATAATTGGGTGTTAGAACAAATTAAACCAGAACTATCACTAGAAGCTAAAATGATGAAACTGAGGTTATCATACTTTGGACACATAATGAGAAGACCTGATTCACTAGAAAAGACCGTAATGCTAGGAAAAACAGAAGGGAGTAGAAAAAGAGGAAGATGAAACAAGAGATGGATTGATTCCATAAAGGAAGCCACAGACCTGAACTTACAAGATCTGAACAGGGTGGTTCATGAGAGATGCTCTTGGAGGTCACTGATCACAGCGTCTCCATAAGTAGTAATCGACTTGAAGGCACATGACAACAACAAAATGATATTAAATATTACCTACCTTACCTAGAACAGTTATGATTAGACCTGGATGGGCATATTTCTATAATAAAAATGATTATGTACTTGTTTTAGGTTGTTTTTATTTCAGACAGTGCCTGTTGATATGCCACATAAATCTATCAACTCCTTGGGAAAAATTATTTGATTTTATCTGAAGGAAAAAAAGGCTGTAGTGTCTAGAGTCCTTTTACAATCTCAGATATCTAAAGATGGTATGGGTCTTCCTAATTTGAAAATGTATTTTCTTGTCTGTCGCTTAAATTTTATTTTTAATGGTTTGCTTCAGAATCTCATAATACCAAATTACTATGTATAAGTCTCAACTGAGTAAGAGATATTTGTGTATGTGTGTGTATGTACACACACAAAAAATCTGTAGTAATGGGGGAATGCTATCCACAACAAGGGAACTACTAGCACTACAGGAGTCTGTGTGCCTGTGGAGCACCTCTCCATCCCATGTTCTCTGTCTAGTAGCTACACAGCACTGTCAGAGTAGATACTACTGATCACATGTTAGGTAGGGAAGGGAGCAGGCAGAACAAGCTTCCTTCTTGTTGAATAAATGTAGAGTTTGTGTGTATTAAACATATTTGCCTTGGTTTAAGGCAGAAGACAAATGTTGGAAGCAGACACCTTTATAAACCCATTTCAGAATACTGTGATATGATTAATTAACCCCTGATAATCCTTTTGCAATGTCTAAGGCTGCAAATGTTGCAAACAAGGGTGGCATCCAATGATCTGTGTGCTTGCACAATGGAAATCAGTTTGTGCAAGGGCACTTCACCCCTTCCAGCCCCATATGTACCTGCAAAATCTGTTCCAGAGGGTCCCACAGAACAGATTTTGGAGGTGTACAGGGGAAAGGAGAGCGGAGGAAAGAGAAGCTCTGTTGTATGAGTGGACACTTATTCACACTATGTTGTATCTCACCATTAATTTGGAGTGAGTTCTGTTGGACTCAGTGGGATTTATTTCTGAGTATACGTACGTAGGATCAGGCTGCATGAGTGGTATCTATATTTGCTTTCAAATTAATGTTAGATGTTGGGAGCAAAATCATATATCAAGGTGTGATTTCTTAGGGTTTATACACTATAAAGATCTTAGGATTCCAAGCAACGGTGTGCATTCAACTGGATATTTGCATGGATGAATTCATGTAATGTTCCAAAACACAACTAGATACTTTCTGTTAGCCCTGTGTTCTTATGCCTTTTCTGTCCACAACTGCTTCACATAATTTTATTAGATATCAAGTGTATACACAGTCCTGTACCCTCTTACCAGGCAGTAAGCCTCACAGAACTCAATGGTACTTCTGTGTAGATATATATAATTTCACCTTGCTTTGTGTAAAAGGTGGCAATCCTTTTGCTTTTATGTCTAAAATGTGCAGAATATACATATTTTATGTAGATTGTTCTCCATATAACAGCATATATTGATGATATGTCTTGCAGGTATCAAGTTGTTTTATAAAATAAATGGTCTTACACATGATGGAAGAGTGGAATGTGTTGAAATTCTGAAAAAGGGATACTTATTAGGAGTCTTACCAGGTGGATCCCGAGAAGCCCTCTTTAGTGATGAAAACTACAGTCTTTTGTGGGGTAGTCGCAAAGGCTTTGCTCACGTGGCCAGAGATGCAAAAGTGGTGAGTGGTCATGTGCTGTAGATTTAAAACTTTTGTGGTATGCCCAAATGGAAATTATTCGTAGCAAATCAGCAATAAAAGTTTATAAAACCTTTCATAAGACCAGTGAAACTGCAACTGTTTATCCAGGTTTGATGAGAAAGTGTCTGCTGGTTGTTTGGATGTGTCATGGGATGGGAAAACTCATCTGCTGGGTATGTACACCTGAAATAAGTAACAGGATAGATGATGCAATCTTTCAACAGGACAGTGACCAGCAGTACACAGGCACCAAATACCTTTACCTTTAGAGAGAAGTGTCAACTGTTACAAAACATACTTGTGGGACCAAAGGGGAAAATATCTTAACGTGAATGGATACCAAAGGGGAATGGGTTGGGTTCTTAAAGCAAAGACTTTTCCTTTTGTATTGCATGCTTGATTTTCTCTAATAAACTTGTTAGGTGTGACATAAGGGAAAACAAAATCTGTTATTTGTTCTGCATTTTGATCACTGCCTCAGCTCACTTCTTAATAACAATAGTTGCCCATTAGCTTCCAGGCCAAATTCAATATTCTAGTTCTGGTGTAAAAGCCCTATACAGCTTGAGACCAGGATACCTGAAAGATTGTCTTGCCCCTTATATACCCAGTCGATCACTGTGCTCTGCCTGTGAGGGCCTCCTGCAGATAACATCTTATGAGGAGGTCCATTCCGCACAACACAGGAAGCAGATCTTTTGCATTGTGACACCTACCCTTTGGAATTCCTTCTCCTTAAATATTAGACAGGCACCATCTCTGTTATCTTTTCAGCACCTACTGAAGACCTTCCTCTTTCAACAAGCCTTTTAAGTAGGGACCTTATCCCAGTCTGCAACTGTGTTGGAATTACTGTTTTAGATATTTTAAAGCTTTTTTAAAAAAGGTGTTTTAAAGATGTTTTGTTTTAATATGCTTTAAAGTTTTGTTTTTAAGATGTGTTAGAGGGTTTTTAGTGCTTTTGTCTGCCGTCCTGAGTTGGGTGGGATATAAATTTATAAATAAATAATAAATAATAATGGCCACAATCTAGTTGAAGTAAGACACTTTACTTCCCATTGATTTAAGTGAGAGACAAGCTGTTATCTTTGTGTGGGTCATGCTCCGTAATAGCTGAAGAAATATTTTAGTGGTATACAAGATCCATGATTTATTTTAGTTATCTGTTTTCTTACATTCATATCCTGCTTTTCTTCCACCATGAAACCCAAGGTGACATACATGTGATTCCCAGGCAGTGACCACCAGATCTAGATAACTTTAGCTTCAGCAAGGTGGTGGCCTCATGTGCCTTCAGACCAAACCCAGGGATGATTAAGGGAAAGGAATCCGCCCCCCTTTTTTTCAGAGTGGCAAATAGCTGCATGAGGGTTCTCATCCACTCCTTTTCTTGGTATTAAATTGCTGTATAATTTGCTCTAATTTTCAGTGTCAGTAACATTGGTTTATCATGTGAATGAGTCTCAGGCTTTTTGCTTCCCCTCTGCCCCTTTCTCCAGTGTGGGCAGGAGGAGGAGACCAGAAGCCTTTACTTCCATTTTTAGCTAACTGCATTAATGCATTTAGCATTATGTCTGAAATTTGGAAAAACTGTGTTTAGTTAAACAGGCCAACTTCAAACCTTGTTGCAGTAAACTAATAGTTAAAGATTGAAGGGAAAATGAAAACGAAGGGAAAGCTCCCTATCTTCTCACAGATGCACCAGAGGAAGAGGAGACCATGCAAGGGGCTGAAGCTTATTCATGTAAAGATTGAACCATAGTTTACCATTACATTGGGATGCAGTTGATATGCCAGTTTCAGTTTATTCAATGAGTTGGGAATGCTGATAATGAAGTTATGAGAAACATAGATGAAGTTATATGTTTTGTTGGAAATCTGGCTTCAGAAGTGTGGCGTCTATCATAAAGCTGTAACATCTTTCTATGTGGATATAAAACATCCGTGGACCATGATATAAAATACTTTTTATGCATAGAGGATACTATAATATTAATGCAAGGTCTAAACAGTGAAGGCTGAAGTACTGCCCTAATTGTGGCTACTTTTCTCCCACCTTTCGCAGCCTATCATTCCTATATTTACAAAAAATCTTCGGGAAGGATACAGAACACTTGGAAAAATATGTAAGATTGATTCCCCTTGCATCTTCCCATATATACTTATGCCCTTGTGCTAAATGCATATCATAGAAGTAAATTCTATGGATTTCAATTGCTTCTGTATAATTGTGTTTAGAATTTTGCTCCTGGAATATTTTTGTTGCCATCTTGAACTTTATGCTCTCATGCATTCTCTTCTCCGCCTTCCATCACACTGTTTTATCCCAGCTCTTTTTCCTTCAACTCCTTCTCTCTTGTTTTGTGTGATTCTTCCTCTTCAGTTTCTTTGAACTTATTCAGGTGTCCAGTTGCGCTTGGTCCATGGCCAGATGATGCAGATACTTGCAGTGAAGTCTAGCATATATTTACGTAAACATTCACTAATAGGCAAAAAAAAAAAATAGCACGTTACTAAATTCTTCCAAGCTACACAGGAAGTGGATTGGACTGTGAAAGACCAACCCAAATTGTGTTTACACTTTTACAAAGTTGTAGGTCAGTACAGTATCTCAGAGAGGAGGTCTGGTCTCCCGCTCCCCTGGTGCATTCACTATAGCTGCCCAATTTCCCTGCTTTTTAAGTTTGGTAGAAATATCTGTTGGCTATAGGTACGTTCTTAAACTGCAAGGTTTTTTGCCTATTAGTGAATTTCTGTGCTTTTTAATCCGGGAGGTAAGAAATGGGATCCTGTGCAAGTTTCCTGAGAATGGATTGATCATTTGCATGCTTATTGAGTTCAATGGGATTTACTCTCCCGCAATCATGCTTAGGATAGGTGAAATTGACCGTGGGGGAGAAGAGGGATGAAGGGAAGGCTGGAGTGGGCAGGGGAGAAGGAGGGGAGAGAGAAGGGGGAGGAAGGGAGGGGAGAGGAAGGAGAGAGGGGGAAGGAGACGAGGGGGAGGGGAAATGCCGGTCTGATTTTTTGCATGCTTATTGAGTTTAATGGGATTTACTCTCATGCAATAATGCTTAGGATGTGTGAAACTGAACAAGGAGAAGGGGGAAGGAGAAGAGAGGGAAGGAGGAAGGGAGGGGAATGGGGAGGGTATTGGAAGGGAGGGGGAGGGAAGGGGCAAGAGGGAGGGGATAGGAGGGAGGAGGAGGGGAGAGCAGGTTTGATCATTTACATGGTTTCTGAGTTTAATGGGATTTACTCCAGTACAATCATGCTTAGAGTAGGTGAAACTGACCTGGGGGAGGAGCAGGGAGAGGGGAGGAGGGGGAAGGGGAAGAAGGGTAGGGGCGAAGAGGAGATTGGGTGAGTGGGCACTGGGCAGAAGGAAAGTGTAGTTGGTAAAGGTTGCTGAGAGTTGCTAGGAGATGCCCTATTGCCCTCACAGAGCTACAATCCTCAGAAGAGGGGCTGACTGTTAAACCACTCTGGCCACTGGAGCTCTGTCAGGGGAATAGTAGTCTCCTAACAACTCTCAGCACCCTTCATAAACTACACTTCCCAGGATTCTTTGGGGGAAGCCATGACCATCTATAGCAGCCTTTCGCAACCAGTGTGCCTCCAGATGTTGTTGGATCACAACTCCCATCAGCCTCAGCCAGCATTGCCAATGGCTGAGGCTGATGGGAGTTTTGGTTCAACAACATCTGGAGGCACACCGGTTGGGAAAGGCTGGTCTAAAGCGAAATAAATGTCTGGTGTGGGTATGGCCCCCTGATTAGGCAAGCGAATCAGCTGTGAGTCTGGCTTCTAGAACTCTGACAGTTGGTTCTTACTGAGCATGCCCAACATTATCATTGAGTTCATTGTTAAATTTCTTAAATCAGCCAGGCATTTTATAAACTTTTAAACTGCCAAAGATGGTCAGCTGTATAATTAGCACAATGAAATCAGTGAGACTTAAAAAATATAATTATGCAGTGGATTGAAGCCTTCATATTTATTGTGCCGGACAATGTAGGCATGCTTTTTTTTGCACAGTCATGTGCCAACTCTTCTAGTTTCTATAAATGAAAAATGAGCATTTTAAATTTTCTTTTACACATAGGGCCATTTAAGTGGCTATATGAACGTACCCGATGGCCAATTGTTCCTGTATATGGAGGGTTTCCAGTCAAATTTTGCTCATACGTAGGAGATCCCATTCCTTATGATCCAAATATAACAGTTGAAGAACTAGCTGAAAAGGTAAGTTTGATGTACTAGCTTTATTAATAATTATATTCTTAACTATAAGGCACAGGTGCAATAGAGTACTTTGGGCTGAAATCCTATACGCACTTTCCTGGGAATAAGTATCATTGAGTTGAATGATTCTTGCTTTTCAGTAGGCATGCATAGGACTGCATTGTTAGGATGCAGTCCTATACCCATTTGAAAAATGGAAATGGACTGCCTTCAAGTCGATCCTGACTTCTGGCGACCCTATGAATAGGGTTTTACCTGAGATTAATTCAACTGGACTTGCTTCTGAATAGATCTGAATAGGATTGTGCTGTTAAAAAAGGTTAGTCAAGTTCCATTCTTATTGGTTTCTTGGGTGATAAACATTTAATTGCCTATAAGTTGTGAACTGTTACATCCTTTGAATTGATAACAGTTAATGCATCA
Source organism: Rhineura floridana (assembly GCF_030035675.1). Taxonomy (NCBI): domain Eukaryota; kingdom Metazoa; phylum Chordata; class Lepidosauria; order Squamata; family Rhineuridae; genus Rhineura; species Rhineura floridana. The sequence goes on along the minus strand of NC_084480.1, from coordinate 260,106,230 downwards.
ATGACTGTAATGCTACTGAAATCATGGGGATTATTTCCCTTCCTGCCACAATTGCAGAATGTTCGTAGTTCTTGATGGAAGTCTAAGGAATTTTGAAATTTATTTTTTTCCCTGTGTGGTGCACTTTATGGGCTTTATAGAGATATTTCCAGAATTTAGCAGGAACAGAAACAGTTTTCTAAACAAGTCTTTGGGGATTTTAGTAATGAGAAGCATTTAGATATTTATCTCAATGGCAGAAACCCTGATAGTCCCTCAAGTTCCTCCTGACTACCATGCTGATAATAGATGAAAAGAACTAGGATGGTAAAATCCTATGCTTTCATAACTTTTGAAAAACAGTTTCTTTTCCCAGTTGATGTTATGGCTATCTTAGTTATGGCCTAGTGTGACACAATGGCTGCAAGTTTGTGTATGTGTGTTAGCATCATGCTATCTAGAGGTAGCCAAAATGGTGCTGTCTAGATATTGCTGGACTGTAACTCCCATAATTTCTGACAATTGACCATACTAATTGGTGGTGATGGGAGTTGGCGGGCACTAGGTTGGAGATTTCCTGCATTATGCTGACAATCCCCTGCCCCCTCCCCCTGCAGTCACTGTATCACAATGTGTGTACTGCCTTCAAGTTGATTCTGACTTATGGGGACCCTATGAATAGGGTTTTCATGAGGCTGAGAGGCAGTAACTGGTGCAAGGTCACCCAGTGAGCTTCAGGGCTATGTGAGGATTTGAATCCTCATCTCCCAGGTCCAGAGCTTGGGAAATATACTTTTTTGAACTACAACTCCCATCAGCCCAATCCAGTGGCCATGCTGGCTGGGGCTGATGGGAGTTGTAGTTCAAAAAAGTAACTTTTCCAAGCTCTGTCCAGGTCATAGTCCAACACCTTAACCACTACACCACACTGCAGGGTGGGGAACCTTTAGCCCTGCAGTTGTTGTTGGATTACAACTTCCCTCAGCCCCAGCTGGTATGGCCATTGGTCAGGGATGATGGAAGATGTAGTACACCAATAGCCGGAGGGCCAAAGATTCCCCACCCTGCAGTGTGGATGGACTGTCCCCTTGCATTGCCACTAGGACTCTACCAGCCAATTCTATGAGCTCCTTAATCAGTGCAGTTGCAAATGGGATGAGGAAGTAAATTTGGTTAACTTGTTAAGAAGCCAACAAGATGTAAATGGGAATGTAACATTCTGAGAGGATTTTCATAGTTGTTAAGTAATTAGCTGATCAACTTAACCTTCCTCCTCCACCATTATTTTTGACAGAATCAGTCTACTATTGGGGTCCAACAAACTCCTTTAAAATCCTAGCTGGAAATAAAGATTATGACTGATTTCAAAAGGACTCACATTGTCAAAAAATGGTTTTACTAGTATCATATTCCAAAAACATAGTCTTACACAAAAGTTGTTAGAGTACATTGGACCCCACAGTGTTAACTTAATTCTTCAGTGAGGTATCAGAAGAGAGGCATTGCTGAAATACTCTACTCCTAACAGAAGAGGAAACAGAGCAGAAACCAAAAAGCGTCTAGGTGAAATATTGGGCTCATAGTAAATAATAGGGTTAGCTACATAGGCTAACATGGCTTTTTTTTGGTTTTCAGAAGAACTTTACAAATAAAGAACCAGTGTTGCAAGTGTGCATTATGAGTGTAGAGAGACACTTATTGTTCTGCCAGTTCCAGTGTATCTCCACCTCTCTTTTCTGAAAATGGCGGTGTCAGGATCGCTCCTGCAGCCACCACCTGTCAGGTCCCTCCAGTCAGGATCCTGGGTTTTATTTGTTCTCTCACCGGCTCTAGCACAGATCTCGCAAGATCCCACTGCTAGGCAGCACCACCAGCCACTCCCTATTTCACAATATTGCTTTGAGACTTTGCCTTAGTCTCCTTCTGGCTTATCGTTACTTAGTGTCTGGGTGCACTTGCAGGCCACAAGCCCCCTGTATCTTTGTGCCAATAAAGCATACAGCCCTGGGTTGCCCTGGATACTTGATGATACACTATCTCTTCACCGCTGCCACCATTTGATACTGTTTCTCCACCTTGGTAAATACCCTGCTCACCGCTCTGGTCTGTGAAAGCCCCAGCCAAGGATCAGGCTTTTAGTAAACCAAGAAAAATATTTATTTATAAACACTAGGAAATAACAAGATTACTTAAGGTATATTTAACAAGCGTATGGTTTCATATATTCCGTTACTCTTTATGTTTCTAGTCATATATAATCTGCCTCAATACCAGTTTAATACAATCCAACCCACAACCAACTCCAACCCACACCAACAACCACCAGAACTCCCCAAACTCCACCAACAGAACACTTTCTCAACTGTTATCCTCTCATTTATATCTTCAGCCACTCAAACGCTCAGCCAATCATCATACAGCATTCTCCAGCATTCTAGCCCATGTACTCCCCCTCTCACTCCGCCTACTTACCTCATTTACTCTAATAAACCCACACTTACCATATTTACAGTAATATCTATATACAGGGACATCACAGGGGGCACACAACACTAGTCAAAGCCACACCTTTTTACTGTAAAACTTAGTGAGAGCAGCTTTTTAAAAAATTCAGCTTCAAACAGATTTTGCAACTGTTCAGCAGATCAACCCATTGCCCCTCCAGGTGTGGCCAATGGAAACGCTTTGCTGTAGATGACTAGTGTACTCACAGCCTTAGAGTGTCAACTCCTATGTCACAACAAAACCAAAGTGAAGCAGAAATTGGAAATTTTCCTTACTGTGAATTTCTATTTATAGATAGGGCTGGAGGACATTCCTGGTTAGGGATGGCGTCTCCTACTGGTTGTGACAGGCAGGGTCTAGAAACTTCTTAGTCTCCTCTCTGGGGGAGAGGAGTCATCCCGCCCTCCAGACCAGGCTGACAGAGCAAGAACTCCTCAACCCCATCAATGCCAACCATGCAGACGTTTATTAAGCAGACGCCTGTACAAAGTAGTAACTAGGAAAAGGTAATAACCAGAGACCAAAACAGACAACTGGAGAAAAACTTCACACAAAATGAGATACACACAGTACTAGAAATCGTGTGAAAATGTAAGACGCTAGGAGAATGCCTCAAGCCCCCAACCCCTCGCTCCAGAAGGCCGTAGCAGAGGAAGGAGAGGTGGGTGGAATGTCCTCCAGCCCTATCTACAAATAGAAATTCACAGTTAGGAAAATTCCATTTTTGCTAGATAGGGCTGGAGGACATTCCGGGTTAGGGATATAACAGAGCAGTATCCACATCTCCAGGGTGGGCTTCCTCTGTGTGAAACTAGTGATTTAACACCTTCTGAAACGCCTTGCTACCAAACACGGCGTCAGCTGGGGAATAGGAATCTATTTTATAATGTCTGATGAGGGTGTGTGGAGAGGCCCACGTGTCCTCCTACAGATGTCCATGATTGGGAAACCACCCTTGCATGATGCAGAGGCAGCCACCCCTTTAACAGAATGTGCTGTGATATCCGCTGCAGGGTCCTTACCCAGTGCCTCATAGGCCTGAGCTATGGCCGCCCTTAACCAGCGAGAGATGGAAGAGGTAAGCACCTTCTTTCCCTTAGAGTTCCCCAAGAATGACACAAACAATGATTTGGGATGTCTAAACTCATCAACGTTGCCGCCCAACAAGATCAGCCTCAAAAGACCTTCTCTCCGTCCCACCAGTTAAAACAGCTAGACTGGTAAGAACTAGGGAGAGGGCTTTTTCAATCATGGCACCCACTCTGTGGAACTCCCTCCTAAATGACATCCGCCATGCCCCCTCCATGATGAGCTTCCGCCAGACCTTGAAAACCTGGCTCTTCAGGCAGGCTTTTGGGGCAGGTTAGGTTTTAGTCTTATTGTTGGAATTTTAAGGTTTTAATGTGAATTATATGTTTTTATGTTGTACATTGCCCAGAGTGACTCGTAAACCAGCCAGATAGGTGACTAATAAATTTAATAAATAAATAAATAAAATAAATAGTGTGCAGCTCCCCTAACGTCCAGCAGGTGCCACCTACGCTCCTGAAAGCAGGAAGGAGATGGGCAGAAAGACAGCAAGTCCACCTCCTGAGACCTATAAAAAACTGATGTGATGGCCACCAAAATACTGTCGTATAAGTCAAGGTGTTCAGAAGGCAGGTGGGCATAGGGTCTAAGAGTGAGCCTGCTAGTGCCAACAACATCCAGTTTAGGTTCCAGGTTGGAGAAATGAGAACTACCCCTTTAAGGAAATGCTTAGAGCAAGCGGTTTGAAGACAACGGGGAACCCCCAGACTAGAGAATATGATGGAGAATTTTTTCTCCTCTTATGGGACCTTTTGCTGGGGGTCCTTGAATAAATTGGAAGACACAGGCCTGGAGCAAAAAGGTAGGCCTTTATTCTTTACAAGCAAATGCAGGGTCAGCCTCCCAGAAAGATCCAGGAGAGATTGCAAGCTCTTTTATATAGTACAGTTACAGCATGTGACAGTAGTTAACCAATCCCACAAGTTCCTTCCCACATAACATCACAGTTCCTCCTTTCTGCAATCATTCCAAACCAATCAGAAAGCATTAGGCAATTGTACTCCTGATTCCAAGATTCTGTCCATCTTGTTAATATCACCATTGTTCTGCTGTCTTTCAAGACTAATGATTTTTGGGGCTAGTTGAGACAGTTACTATTGTGAATATGCTTTCAAGCATACTTGGTACATCCATTCATTATTTCTGATGGGTCAGGCTGACTCAGGTACACCTGCTTGGGTTTTACCTCAACTCAGGGTAACTGAAATCTCATGAGCATCACAGGTTTTAATAGCTGTAGGGGTCTTATATGTTCTTATATTTTCTTAGAAATTCCATCTCTAACTGTAAAAATACTTAACTGTAGAGGAAAGGTTATAATTAAGGAGATGGAAATTCACTTAGTTAAGAAATACACTGGGAAATTCTAAAACCAGCTCCTGTTTCTCAGCCTCAGAGAAAATAGAAAAGGCAAGTTACCTTTAGTCCCTTTTCACCATGAAAAACACACTTACAAAGTTGTAGTATAATATAACACTCTGGGTTATTTTAAAATCATTGTAAAATCTCACTGTATCTATTCATTAAAACATCTAATACTTGTTAGAAATTTTTCCCCCTAGATGGCATTATTGCTTTACCCAATAATCAAATATAAGTGGTTTCTACCTATTCATCAATCACAGCTTTCTCACAGATTAAATGCTCTTTTAATTCTAAACAATACGCTAATTAATAATCTGTCAGTTACTCATCGGCCAAGTCTTGGCAAGGAACCGAGAGCTCCCTGTGACAGTTGCCTGCTTTGCTCACAGAACCTGATTGAGGCCTATGGAAATTTAGGGTTCTCTGTGAGCCTGAATCTCAGGGCCTTAATAGGCCTATGCTTAACTCCTTGTGATTATAAAACATATACAGTACCTTCTTAATATCTGTGATTATATATGTGTGGATATATAAAAATCCCCATTAAATATACTACTGAGGGAAGCTGCCTGGCACCTGAGGATAGCTGCACTAAACCCTTTGTCCAAATCTGAGTGTAAAAAAACCAGGAAAGCTTGAACGCTTCTGGACAATGGATCCACCGAGATTTTTGAGCATCAGCTCAAAAACACCCTCCAGGTGGGAGAGAAACCCCTATTGGTGGACTGTGTACGTAAGGCCAATAATATATCCAGGACTTTCCCCGAGAAACCTTGTCCCTCAACCTGATCCGCTCAGCCTCCAAGCTGTCCATTATACACTCCATTAATTGGAGAGAAACAACTACCACTGTAGCTCCTTCTAAGCCATTTCTGGAATGGACACCCGAATTCTTACCTTTGCTGGAATGGGATCTTGGAATGGAAGCAGAAGCTACTGAAAGTACTGGGGGACGAACCTCAACCATCAGATTATAGCCCGACACCCTCCTGCGATTAGGTCAGAAAGAGCATGCTCAATGAACACTGGTAAAGTTTGTTATTTATATGTCAGAATGATTTGACCTTATTCAAAACTCTGAGGCAGAAGCTTCTGCAGCTAGATGCAGCTTTTCACACTTGTTTGTGCTGGCAGACACTTGCAATGTGCAAGACCTGTGCAGCGTCAACCATCCCCATAATCAAACTTTGTTTAAAGGGACATAAAAGACTAGAAGGATAGGGGCTGCTTTTCCTCTTGATTAGACAATATAGAAACAAGCATTTTCTGCTTCCTGATTCTATTAAACCAATCCTTGGACCGAGATTATCTGTGAAGGAGAGGAATAAAGAAATTTATGTTATGTTTAACACATAAATGTAAGTGGACTGCCTTCAAGCCGATTCTGACTTATAGTGACCCCATGAATCCTTTGGTCGTGTTCATAGGGTTTCTATGGTAAGCGCTACTTAGAGGTGGCTTACCATTGTCTTCCTCTGAGGCTGAGAGGAAGTGACTGGCCCAAGGTCACCCAATGATCCCCACGGCCGTATGGGGATGAGAACCATGGGCTCCCATGTGGTAGCCAAACACTCCAGCCACTGCCCCACACTGGCTTTCATTGAAAACATACATTTTAATTAATACTGAACTGCCAAGGCTCAGGCAGCAAAACCAGAATAGCCTCTGAGGTTGAAGGGGCCATTATGTGCAATCCAAGTTACACCTGTGGTATAGAAAACTGAGCTCTTCTGAAGCTGTGTATACCGTAAGCCAGTATACTGAAACCCTGACAACACAGAGGCAAATGTAACTTTTTCAATGTCTAGGGATATAGCCTCATGAAACTAGAAAAAGAGACAACCCATATTTCAGTTTCATCCACCAGGGCACTTAGCCACCATCCTCGGGGAGGGGGGCGCTCAGACCCCACAGGGATTCCTAAGGTTGAAGGGGATTTCCTTCAAGTTTATTCCGGCCCATGACGACCCCATGAATAGGGCCTCATGGCAAGTGGCACTCAGAGGAAGCCCGCCATTGCCTTCCTCTGAGGCTGGCAGGCAGTGACTGGCCCTACACCACACTGGCTCTTCACAGTGGCATCACTAGCGGGAGTGCGGGGGGGTGCGGACCTCCGGCGTGTGCCCTCCCAGGTGCGTGGATGGGGGTGGCTGGTCTTGCGTGCGTGCGCGCGCACACACTCACCACGTGCTCCAGGCTGGCGGTGGGAGGCCTGTCCCAGCTTTACCGCCAGCGAGCAGGCGCCTGCTTTTGGTCTCGCCCGCCCGCCGCCAAGGAGGAGTTGGCATGGGGCAACGGCGCAGGGCGGGGCAGCTCTGGGTGTTACCCCCCTCAGGATGTCGCCCGGGTGCAATCTACACCCTCCGCACCCCGGTAGTGATGCCCCTCGCTCTTCATAAGGTAATCTGAATTTATTCCAAACTGCGGCTATTGAGATGAGCCAACTGTTCTTGCAAATACTACCACATGTAAGGGTTGTGGGCCTTCTTCTGGAGGGAGGGCGTGTAATAACCTTTTGAATCCTCAAGAACAGCTTTGAGGGTTTTCCAGTTATATACTTTCCAACTGTGGCCCCCTAGAGGAACCAACGGGCTCCTCTGTTGTTGTCCTGGCAATGCTCCCTGGGCCTACTTTTTCAGGCCTTTAAGAGAAAGAATCAGCTCTCTAAATGTCTTGGCCCAGATTACTCATGTCCTTGTCTGTTCTGAGGGGAAATATCTAATGTTTCCACAGGAACAAACCTGAAATACCTAAGATTTCTTCCCAGATATTTCACCCCTTATGTTTCCGAGGGAGGAGGGAACAGTCATAGCCAACCTGAAGGTTGACTAGGTTTAAGGGAGTCACTTTGTGTAACCCTTCCACATAAAGGGAACACACTAGGTCTTTGGATGACCTCCATCTGACATGATCTATAACCTTTCTCCAGTGAGTACACTACATGTATCCACAGCCCCATGCCTTGACCTAAGCACCTGACATCAGGGCTAGAACACAAGGAAGAGGGAATACCTTGTCACCTAAGCTTAGGCATCCCCAATCCCTCAAAAATCTTGATAAGCACCCTTTGTTCCAGCTGACAACCTCTGGGTAAAGGGGCCTCACTGTTGTTGCCGTAGCGGTGAATTCCAGCGTTCCCTGCCTACCTGGTTGTACCCAGGTGTTAATGCCAGCCAGCAGGATGAGAGATACGCAGACACAGGCTGTTAAGGTTTAAGAGTCTTTTACTAGACAGGATTTACAGACATGAACTTCTCTCTTCGCTTCTCCAATACAACCCCCACACAATTGCTTTCGCTTTCAAGGTTTATGTACATGTTCACTGCCCTTGCCAGTACATCTTCTGTGCGCTGACCTTGACAGTCCTGGATTCAGTATTAACCTCTTAAGTGTCAGTTCTTACTGTCTTTCTGGAAAACTCTATACTTAGTCTCCTGAGCGGCCTACAGTTCCCACCTTTTCCATAAAGACATTCCTTATTCAATTTCACTTTTCAACAATGTTTCATACGTTACATTTGTTTCATCACATGTACATTTCTTGTTACAATACATTGCATGTCATTGCACATTTACAGTCATTGCATACATCTATGCAGTGTTTAAGTCAACCACACCAAGCAAAGTAACCATGTTACAGAACTTTTCTTCGCATATGGGCTTGGTCATGATGTCTGCTAACATGTTCATAGTGTTACAGTACGTCAAGGCAATGAACCCGTTCTTTATGCTATCTCGCACGTGATGGTATCTGACGCTTATGTGTTTTGTGCGCTTGGTGTGCGCTTCTGACGTTGCGATCTTTATACATGTTTGGTTGTCTTCGTGTACTGTGATGGGCTTTCTAACCTCAATGCCCACTTCGTGCATGAGCAGCTCAAACCACTGTAGCTCATTGCACACACTCGATAAGCCAACATACTCGGCTTCTGAGCTTGAAGTAGCTACTACTGCCTGCTTTCTACTGCTCCAATCAATCACTGATCCGTGGAGCAGCACAACTATGCCAGTGGTTGATTTTCAGCTTGAGAGTTCACCAGCGTGGTCAGCATCTACATAACACTCCAAGCCCCCCTGGTCCTGCACAGAAAGCACCAACCCTTTCATACTCGAGCCCTGGAGGTATCTCAGCACCCTTTTCACACCTTACCAGTCTGCCTCAGAGGGTTTCTCCACCCTTCTACTCAAAATGCTTACAGCATTGCATATATCTGGGCATGAGACCTTAACCAGGTATTGTAGTTTGCCCAGTATATGTCTATATAGGGCCGGATCTGCGCATGGTGTTTCCTGTGTGTCCTGCTGAAATGCAACAGTCATTGGTGTTTTCACAGATTTGCAGTCTGACATTTCGCTTTCAGCAAGCAGCTGCTTTATTTTCCCTTCTTGTCTTAGCATGAAGCTACCATTGTCAGAACACACAATATCTGTTCCCAAATAGTGCTTTACCGGTCCTAAGCACTTTATATCCACATGCCTTCGCAGGCAATCGTGGAATTCTTTCTCCTCTTTTGCATCATGAAACATTTAGAGGATATCATCAACATAAACTGCGCAGTACGTGGTGCTTGTGCCCTTCGTTTTTACATATACACACGTGTCTGCTTTGCAACGTTTGAACCCCATTTCCTGTAACACTTTGTCCAGCTTTTCATTCCAACACCGAGCACTCTGGCGCAGACCATATAATGACTTGTGCAGTTTACATACCAGGCCTGGCTTGGTTACAAACCCCGGAGATTGCTCCATGTAAATTTCCTCCTTTAGATCCCCATGCAAAAACGCTGTGCCTATGTCATAGTGATTGACTTGCATGTGCTTTGTGGCTGCTATCTTCAGCAATATCCGCACAGACTCATGTTTTACGACTGGGGCAAAAACTGCATTGTAGTCTGTCCCATATTGCTGAGTAAATCCTTTAGCCACCAAGCACGCCCTGTATCTCAGCACCTCTCCCGAGCTGGTCCTCTTTCTTTTGAATACCCATTTGCATCCTATGGCTTTCTTCCCCATGGGAAGACTGCCCAGTGTCCATGTACCATTGTTTTCCATGGCTTGCAGTTCCTCCTGCATGGCTGCCTGCCATTTGGCTTGCTCAGTTACAGGCAACTGCCTGATCTCATCGATGGAAGTGGGTTCCTCCTCAGGTGCTTTTAAGGCAGCGGTGAATGCCGAACATGGCTCTGTCACCGGACATGTTACTGATGCACCTGTTGAGCTCTTGCATTTACTCTCCTTGTGCATCACCACAGTTTTATTCCCTCTCTTACTACACCTGAGGACACTCATGATTACCTGGAACAGTGAGTTTCTCATATGCCCCTTCATACAGATCTTATCTCCTTTCTGTATTTCACATTTCCCTTGTTTAAATGTGACAGTATACCCCATAGCATTCAGTTTCTGTACAGACATTGTTACATTCCAAACTTGGCACATACAATACATCAGTCATTATTGTATTCAATGTATTCAACTATACTGTACCTCGTCCCAACACTTGTCTTTGTGTGCCATCCGCCAGCACAACCACTTCTTCAACAGATTTTGACGTTTTAAACAAGTTTACGTCCTTCACCAAACTGTGTGTAGCTCCAGAATCGACAACAAACACAACATTAGAACATAAGAACATAAGAAGAGCCTGCTGGATCAGGCCAGTGGCCCATCTAGTCCAGCATCCTGTTCTCACAGTGGCCAACCAGGTGCCTGGGGGAAGCCCGCAAGCAGGACCCGAGTGCAAGAACACTCTCCCCTCCTGAGTCTTCCAGCAACTGGTTTTCAGAAGCATGCTGCCTCTGACTAGGGTGGCAGAGCACAGCCATCACAGCTAGTAGCCATTGATAGCCCTGTCCTCCATGAATTTGCCTAATCTTCTTTTAAAGCCATCCAAGCTGGTGGCCATTACTGCATCTTGTGGGAGCAAATTCCATAGTTTAACTATGCGCTGAGTAAAGAAGTACTTCCTTTTGTCTGTCCTGAATCTTCCAACATTCAGCTTCTTTGAATGTCCACGAGTTCTAGTATTATGAGAGAGGGAGAAGAACTTTTCTCTGTCCACTTTCTCAATGCCATGCATAATTTTATACACTTCTATCATGTCTCCTCTGACCCGCCTTTTCTCTAAACTAAAAAGCCCCAAATGCTGCAACCTTTCCTCGTAAGGGAGTCGCTCCATCCCCTTGATCATTCTGGTTGCCCTCTTCTGAACCTTTTCCAACTCTATAATATCCTTTTTGAGATGAGGTGACCAGAACTGTACACAGTATTCCAAATGCGGCCGCACCATAGATTTATACAACGGCATTATGATATCGGCTGTTTTATTTTCAATACCTTTCCTAATTATCGCTAGCATGGAATTTGCCTTTTTCACAGCTGCCGCACACTGGGTCGACATTTTCATCGTGCTGTCCACTACAACCCCGAGGTCTCTCTCCTGGTCGGTCACCGCCAGTTCAGACACCATGAGCGTATATGTGAAATTAAGATTTTTTGCTCCAATATGCATAATTTTACACTTGTTTATATTGAATTGCATTTGCCATTTTTCCGCCCATTCACTCAGTTTGGAGAGGTCTTTTTGGAGCTCTTCGCAATCACTTTTAGTTTTAACAACCCTGAACAATTTAGTGTCATCAGCAAACTTGGCCACTTCACTGCTCACTCCTAATTCTAGGTCATTAATGAACAAGTTGAAAAGTACAGGTCCCAATACCGATCCTTGAGGGACTCCACTTTCTACAGCCCTCCATTGGGAGAACTGTCCGTTGATTCCTACTCTCTGCTTTCTGCTTCTTAACCAATTCCTTATCCACAAGAGGACCTCTCCTCTTATTCCATGACTGCTAAGCTTCCTCAGAAGCCTTTGGTGAGGTACCTTGTCAAACGCTTTTTGAAAGTCTAAGTACACTATGTCCACTGGATCACCTCTATCTATATGCTTGTTGACACTCTCAAAGAATTCTAATAGGTTACTGAGACAGGACTTTCCCTTGCAGAAGCCATGCTGGTTCTGCTTCAGCAAGGCTTGCTCTTCTATGTGCTTAGTTAATCTAGCTTTAATAATACTTTCTACCAGTTTTCCAGGGACAGAAGTTAAGCTAACTGGCCTGTAATTTCTGGGATCCCCTCTGGATCCCTTTTTGAAGATTGGCGTTACATTTGCCACTTTCCAGTCCTCAGGCACGGAGGAGGACCCGAAGGACAAGTTACATATTTTAGTTAGCAGATCAGCAATTTCACATTTGAGTTCTTTGAGAACTCTCGGGTGGATGCCATCCGGGCCCGGTGATTTGTCAGTTTTTATATTGTCCATTAAGCTTAGAACTTCCTCTCTCGTTACCACTATTTGTCTCAGTTCCTCAGAATCCCTTCCTGCAAATGTTAGTTCAGGTTCAGGGATCTGCCCTATATCTTCCACTGTGAAGACAGATGCAAAGAATTCATTTAGCTTCTCTGCAATCTCCTTATCGTTCTTTAGTACACCTTTGACTCCCTTATCATCCAAGGGTCCAATCGCCTCCCTAGATGGTCTCCTGCTTTGAATGTATTTATAGAATTTTTTGTTGTTGGTTTTTATGTTCTTAGCAATGTGCTCCTCAAATTCTTTTTTAGCATCCCTTATTGTCTTCTTGCATTTCTTTTGCCGGAGTTTGTGTTCTTTTTTATTTTCTTCATTCGGACAAGACTTCCATTTTTTGAAGGAAGACTTTTTGCCTCTAAGAGCTTCCTTGACTTTGCTCGTTAACCATGCTGGCATCTTCTTGGCCCTGGCGGTACCTTTTCTGATCTGCGGTATGCACTCCAGTTGAGCTTCTAATATAGTGTTTTTAAACAACTTCCAAGCATTTTCGAGTGATGTGACCCTCTGGACTTTGTTTTTCAGCTTTCTTTTTACCAATCCCCTCATTTTTGCGAAGTTTCCTCTTTTGAAGTCAAATGTGACCGTGTTGGATTTTCTTGGCAATTGGCCAGTTACATGTATGTTTAATTTAATGGCACTGTCGTCACTGCTCCCAATCGGTTCAACAACACTTACATCTTGCACCAGGTCCCGGTCCCCACTGAGGATTAAGTCCAGGGTTGCCGTCCCTCTGGTCGGTTCCATGACCAACTGGTCTAGGGAATAGTCATTTAGAATATCTAGAAACTTTGCTTCTTTGTCATGACTGGAACACATATGCAGCCAGTCTATGTCCGGGTAGTTGAAGTCACCCATTACTACCACATTTCCTAGTTTGGATGCTTCCTCAATTTCATATCTCATCTCAAGGTCTCCCTGAGCATTTTGATCAGGGGGACGATAGATCGTTCCCAGTATTAAGTCCCTCCTGGGGCATGGTATCACCACCCACAACGATTCTGTGGAGGAGTCTGCCTCTTTTGGGGTTTCGAGCTTGCTGAATTCAATGCCTTCTTTCACGTATAGAGCGACTCCGCCACCAATACGTCCTTCCCTGTCCTTCCGATATAGTTTATATCCAGGGATAACCGTATCCCACTGGTTTTCTCCATTCCACCAGGTCTCGGTTATGCTCACTATATCAGTGCTCTCCTCTAAGACCAAGCACTCCAGTTCTCCCATCTTGGTTCGCAGGCTCCTAGCATTAGCGTACAGGCACTTGTAAGCAGTGTCTCTCTTCAAGTGTCTTTGGCACTTGTGGTTAGGCCTGTGGTAATTTTGCTCTTCTGAATTTATATCCTGTGCCCCTGCTCTCACAATGCCTACTTCTAGGCCTACCCCTTTTAAAATTTCATCATTTCTTTGGTTTTTATCCCAGGGGGAGGTTTATTCTGAACCGGACCTTTCTCAGCTCCTGTCGGGTTTCCCCCCTCAGTCAGTTTAAAAGCTGCTCTGCTACCTTTTTAATTTTAAGTGCCAGCAGTCTGGTTCCATTCTGGTTCAAGTGGAGCCCGTCCCTTTTGTACAGGCCCGGCTTGTCCCAAAATGTTCCCCAGTGCCTAACAAATCCAAACCCTTCCACCCGACACCATCGTCTCATCCACGCATTGAGACTGCGAAGCTGGGCCTGTCTGGCTGGTCCTGCGCGTGGAACCGGTAGCATTTCAGAGAAAGCCACCACATTGTCTCTGTTCTCACAGCTATCCGGTTTACAAGTGTCAGCTCTCACCATCTGCACACTGCTCGGCTTTCTGCCTCTGCCTTTCTGCTTCAGTGCACAGTCCCTTTGCAGATGTGTTTTCGAACCACACAAATAACACGTTTTATGTCCAAACAATCTTGCTTCTGTCTCCTGGCAGTTTATTTTCCTGCTTTCTCTTTGCTCTGTTTTTCCTCCGGTTTTTCTTCTTCTCTCCCACTTCTGGAGAAGTTTACCGGCAATGTAATCCTCCGTCAAACCAGCGTCTGGCATGGCTTCTAACGAGCTCACTAAATTATCCCAAGATGCGTCCAAGGAAGACAGGATAACATACACTTTCTGCAACTCTGTGTGTTCGATATTTCGCTCCTGCAGCTCAGCAAAAAGTCTCTTAAATTCCATCAGATGCTCAGACATGGTTCTGTTCTCAGCCAGTTTCATCTGATACAGCTTTCGAGCCAAATATATTTTGCTACTGGCTGTCTGTTGGACATGAACTGCATTCAAAGCTGTCCACATACGTTTCGCTGTTGGCAGTTCTTTTACATGTAACAACTGAGAGTCGCTTAACGCCAATATAATAAATGCTCTTGCCTTTTCGTCCATGCATATCCACGCTTGCTGAGGAGCTCCCGGTGGGTCGTCTTCTATCACCTGCCATAAATCTTCTTTTGTTAAGAAAGCTTGCATTCTTAGTCTCCAGCTTGAATAATTACGTTCAGTTAGCCTCTCCATAGGAATACCGGCTGAAAGTGAAACTGCCATCTCTGCAGCACACTTTTCTCTCCGCCGTCTTGATCAAGCACTCAGCCACTCTCCGCTCCTTCCCAAGCATCTGGCTTGCTGGCTTCTTGCCTGGTCTGTTTGCCCCAGCTCCGGGCTATTCTTTTGCCCCTGTGGCTCTACTTGGCTGGGTAGGCTGGGCCCATAACCCTTGTTGTTGCCATAGCAGTGAATTCCAGCGTTCCCTGCCTACCTGGTTGTACCCAGGTGTTAATGCCAGCCAGCAGGATGAGAGATATGCAGACACAGGCCGTTAAGGTTTAAGAGTCTTTTACTAGACAGGATTTACAGACATGAACTTCTCCCTTCGCTTCTCCAATACAACCCCCACACAATTGCTTTCGCTTTCAAGGTTTATGTACATGTTCACTGCCCTTGCCAGCACATCTTCTGTGCGCTGACCTTGACAGTCCTGGATACAGTATTAACCTCTTAAGTGTCAGTTCTTACTGTCTTTCTGGAAAACTCTATAAGTCTCCTGAGCGGCCTACACTCACATCAACCATCAAGGCAGAAACCAGGGAAAGCTAGACCAATTCAAAAACATCATGAAGAGAACCCACTCAGCCCTGCAGACAGTACTAAAGGGGTGTAGGAAAATAAACCACCACTGTGGGCTGTTTGGCAGGAGCAGAAGGGAACATTTTTATTTTATTTTATGCCCTGTGGCCAGGAACTGAGACAAGGGCTCAGGTGCCACAGGCTGTTCCTTAATTTACCGGAAAAACTGCCTGGCCAGAGCCAAGGAGCCAGGGGTAAAATATCAGGTGTGGATTCCAATTTGTCCCCTGAAAACTTAGAACAGAAGCAGCCTCAGATTTCTGGTTCCACGAGAACTGGGTACAAACTGCTGGGACAAATTGCTGGAGGAGCTCAAAGGGTGAGATCCCACAAAATGGCTGCCAAAAGAAGATCTGTGGGATTTCTTCCAAATATAGCTTGTAGCTCTGAGTTGCCCTGGCTTGTATGTCTCCTTCATGTAGGATATCTCCCCCAAGGGCGAGGGCCCTTAATATCCTGGAAATATATATAACATCTAACCAGGATAGAGACTAGGATCCTTGCTGCAAACACGAAATGCTTCTTTGCCTATTTATTAGACAGCTTTGATTTACATGGGAATGCCCATTCTGCATCCCACACATCATCACAAGCCTGAGGACAATAACCAGCTTCACACCAGTTGACGAAAAGCCTTTTTAGCTCCCACTGAATTTGACTGGGCACGGGCATCATCTTCCCCCTCAGTTTCTGAGAAGTACAGCACTCTGCGCGTCTTCAGAAGAAAGAATTGAAAAACCTCTAGGGCAAAGAGCCTAGGTTGCGCGTGGGTCACCTCTAGATCCTTTCCTGATGACTCCGCCTCTTCCCTGTCAGGTTCAGGTGAATCATCCAAATCAGACAGTGCCCCCTGTTGGCCATACCTGCTTGGGCGACTATCCTTGTACCTGCAACCCCTGGACCATAGTGGGTATGGGGTATGCATTTGTCTGAGCATCCGATCAGTCCTATTGACTCATAACGCCCTCTACCAGTCCACTGTGTCCATTGAGATCCTTGTCTCCCTCCATGGGCGCTGCCTGAACCCCCCCCTTGCACAATATGACAGGGAATGGGAGTATGTCATCCAGGTGGATGTCAGGGGGTGTGCCACTCCGGCTGATGGCTAGGGTAGAATGAGAGGGGGATCTGGTATAGCTGTAGCGCTATGGCAAACTGCTATATCTCCTCTCCCTGCGTGAGTCGCTAGAGTGACATCTGCGCCTCCTTGGATCGCCTACTTGAGAGCCTGCCCCGCTTACTTTTAAGGGCATGGTGAATGGGGCCACTGATTTCAAAGAAGATAAACTCCTTGACCCCAGACATGAACGTAAGAATGGGGGGGTGGAATTTCCATACCTTCAGCAGGAATACTCACCCCCTGCTGCCCCTGCTTGGGGTTGGGGAGAGTGCAGGCTGATAGCTTGTTGAGCCTTGCGCTGGCAGCTCACAAGAATCCATCACGTCTCCCGTGTGACAGAAGTCTTGGTGGGAGAACAAGGAAGAGGCAGGCAAAGCCATAAAGTGGCGGCCGCAGCTGTTCTCTGCCTAGGAAAAATGTGCAGGAAACTGCTGCAATGGCGAACTGCTGTAGCAGGTGCCGCTGAACCCCCTGCTGCTGTGCACGATCCGATTTTGGGGTAGATACCCCCCCCAGGCAGCACACCTCACTGGTTCTTCTACTTGGAAGGGGGGGGAGCTGGATCCCGCTCAGCACGAGTGTGGCGAAAACGCGGCTCCACAGAGCAAGAAGTCAGTCTCCCTTCAAAAGTGGCTGCTGCTGTTGCTAAAGCACTGTGGCTAGCCACACTCCGTTGCTCTCAAGAACGCCTCACACGGCACCAAACTGCCCAGCTGGACTGAACGATCCTCCCAAACCCCGGACCCACGATGTGAAGGCGGAAGGGGAAAAGAAAACACTAAAGGATGGAGACAGAAGAGAGAAATAGCTAACATGAAGGAGAGGAGAATGACTGAAAGCAGAAAGAACAGAAAAAACAGCAAAAAAAAGAGGTAAAGAAGTTCTGAGCAGAGAGAAGAAAAGACCCAACCTTCACAGACCGCAGGCAGGGCCGGTCTGGAGGGTAGGATGACTCCCCCCCCCCCCGGAGAGGAGACTAAGAAGTTTCTAGACTCTGCCTGTCACGACCAGTAGCAGGAACCAGGAATGTCATCCAGCACTATCTAGCAAATTAACCCCTAGGGTAAAGTTTACTCTTGGGTTCCAATGGGCTGCCTTTATCATTTTCTACTGGGCTATTTTGTGTACAGAGGGAATATATTGTGGGGAGTACAAAACCAGAAAAAGCGTACTCTAGTGCTCTTTGTCAATAGAATTTATTATATAGGCAAAATTATTTTTCCTAATTCTGTTTTGAAAAGTAGGTGGATTGGTTTCACTTCCCCATTCATTTCAATAGGAGTTAATTAGAAGGTTTGAGTGCAGTCATATGGGGAGAGGGATGGGGAGTGATGTGCTACTTTCAAACCCCTGCTGGCTTAGGCCTGCCGAAGTGGGAAGTCAAGTGGTGGTGGACTTCCACCCTTTTCCTCAACCCCCCTCCTTTTTTTGTTTCCTTTGGGAGGAAAATTAGTTGTGTCTGCCTGAGGCTGGTATGGAAAGCAGCCCTTCTCTTGGAACACCTTGTTTTGGATCCTAGTGCCAGCTACCACTGGTAGGAACATCAGTAGTGGTAATTTATGCCCATGAAGCTTTCTGTGGGCATAGCAGGGGCCTGTGTAGCGAACGTGGGTTCTCCACTGGCAGAGCTCTGCAGCACTAGAGAAGGGGCACTTCTACTGTATGCAATCCTCACCTCCTCTAGCCAACAGATCTGGTTTATAGGATTGTTCTGCTTGTAAGTTAAATGTAATTAAAAATAATAATAAAGTGGAGGACAGGAGATGGAACATTGCAGGACAACTTATCTCTGAAGTGTACATGGAATATTAAGTGGTTGAGGTTTGCTTAATTTTTTTTTTACAAATATTTCAAACAGCAAACCCATGGTGTAGAAGGGTTGACATAGTTTTCCACTTCAATTTTCAACTTACGC
Organism: Rhineura floridana; assembly: GCF_030035675.1. NCBI lineage: Eukaryota > Metazoa > Chordata > Lepidosauria > Squamata > Rhineuridae > Rhineura > Rhineura floridana. Next base: position 260,087,810 of record NC_084480.1, on the reverse strand, counting down.
AGGTATTTATATATTCTGTTGGGGTAATACAAAGAGAAAGCAAACATATTCTTCTCTGTTTTTTTTCCTCAGACAAAGACTGCAATAGAAGATCTCAGAGATAAACACCAAAAAATACCAGGTAGCATACTACGAGCACTATTGGAGCGGTTTGATAAGCATCCAAGGGATGATTAATGGGATAATACTTTTGAAATTTCCCCCTAAACACTTTATAAAATACGCATATAAAATATGCATTCTCTGAAAACAGTTTACTAACTATACATTGCAGTAATTTTTGTTTATATTAGCTTCTCTTTTGATGAAGAAACATGGCTGGTATAGAGGTGGCATCTTTTGCTTAAAAGGTGTTTTGAGTTTTTGCTTGCCAATTCCAGGCATTCTTGGATGAAATACATTTTATTGATCCATTTGATTTGGAATTTTGGCCCAGTTTTGTCACTGAAACTGCCTTGATCACTCTGAGGGATGATCTTTGCTGGGAAGAGACAGGAAGAATTCAACTCCGGTGATTCTCCTGGAGCTCTTGCCAGCTTCTGATTCCATTGTATCCTTCCATTCAAGTTACAGGTGGGCAGCACTGCTCTTCTGCTCATTCCAGCTTGGCATACCAGGTACAGTTCTACCTACATAAAGAGTCTGACTTCAGTGATCCATGCCCTGGTAACTTCCCATTTGGATTACTGCAATGCATTGTATGTGGGACTACCTTTGAAAACAGTCCAGAAACTTTAGCTGGTACCCAGTTCCAGTTGATATTTTGTATAATAATCTTCACCGGATCCCAGTCTGTTTCTGGGCCTAAATCAAAGTGCTGTTTTGTATATCTTTAACATATGAACCTAAGAAGAGTCTGCTGGATCAGGCCAATGACCCATCTAGTCCAGCATCCTGTTTTCACAGTGGTCAACCAGATGCCTATGAGAAGTTTGAAACCAGGACCTGAGCACAACAGGACACTCCCCTTCATGCCCCTTAGAGCTCTTCTTGCTTTGGAACCTTGGTATCTGACGGCTGACCTCATTCCATATCTATCCACCAGAACCCTAAGATCATCATGTGTAACCATTTTCTGAATGCTCCCACCTGGTGAGGAACAGTGGGTGGTGTTATGAAATGTCCAGTTTACATGTAAGCTCAGAGTTCTCACATATACCCTGACATCCATGTTTAGAACCCTGTTAGATGTTGAGAGCTGGGCATGACCTGAAACTGGCATTCTTAAGGGTTTATGGAGTCAAAGAATATCATCAGTTGATTATTCAAACAATTTATTGTTTAAAAAGGTTATAATCAGTTGACACAGACTTTCATAAGCAATACACTAATAATAGACTAAATTTAAAAGAATTTAACCTCCCTGCAAACAAATAAGAATGAATGCTCATTGATTAGCCAACATCATCTAATCTCTCTGCAAACAAATCAGGATGAATACTCAATAAACAGGTAATCTGGAAGCACCCTTTTGTAAGGAAAAGAGAAGGGCGTGTTAGCTGAAACTCGAAGACGGGGATTTGGCTGAAGGGGTGAAACTGATATCAGAAGGAAAATGGATGTTGATTAGAAAAGAAGCAATTTTGGATAGTGATTTTGTGGGGCTTTGGGGAACTTTAGGGCAAGAATCAAAAGAAAGCAGGCAAGAGACTTTGAGGCAAGCCAGAGGATGGTCTGTGAGTGAAATAAAAGTTCTATTTTTGCAAAAGAGCCATAGTGGGGTAGTTCTGAGAAGCAAGGGAAGCAGAATGTGAGGTTTTGGGGTAAGACACCCAAGAAAGAAGGAAAGAGTACACCCAAGGAAAGAAAGAGCGGATCACCCCAAGGAGGAGGAGGAAGAGGGAAGGTCCACAGGAGGGTTTCTGTGCAGGGGAATGAGGTGGTCTTGGTATTCAAAATGTTCCTAGTTGCTAAGGCAAAAAGCTGCTGTTTTTTATGCCTGAGATGGGGATGGGTGAGTTAATGATGAAAATGAAAGTAAAGTAAAAACCAAAAATCCAGTTTTCCTGTCTTTATCGAAGTCAGAATGTCTGTATGACTGGGTTCAGAGATGATACTGACTGTAGAGCCTGCCCCAATAGGAAGGTAAAAATTGACAGGAACTATAACCATACCTATTGGTCGCATCTAAATTGAGAACTTAATTTTCCAGTTTAATGAGCAATCCAAGAAGGGGAGAGAAAACTAGGGATTAAGGTAGGAAACAATAGGGTACCACAGAGGTAATGACTGTGTCTCAAGTAGGTGCTATTTCAGAGTTCATGCTTCACTTGGCTTTTTGTGATGGTGCGGGCTCCTCTGTGTCTTCCGGTGGCCAAAATTTCAGCCTTCCATTCCATGCCAAGCTACTGGTACCAAAATTAAATTGCTCTCATAGTAGTGTCCGTGAGAAACGGTCTATTCAAAACTGGCCCCTTGGCCATGGAATGCCAATACACATTTATAGGCCTTCCTAATTCCTATATCATTGCATTACGTCTTACCTCCAGCTCTCCTCTTAACCTTTCCCTGCCACTGCCAAGTTCCTATCTTTCTTCCTTGCTTGCTGTCCAGAATATCCATCCTCCTTCCGTTAGACTTTGATGCACTCGACAGCAGAACAGCCTTTTCAATAGCTTCAGTGTACTTTCTGGTTCTTCCCACAACTGGTAAGATTCAGGTTGCCCTGTCAACTCACCCTCTGGCTTAGGGGTGCTGCTGTTTAATAGCAGGTTGATCCCTAGTAAGACATCTACAGCCCACAATTAAATTATGGATGAGGGGGCTGATTTGGCGTATATCACTGAGACCTGGGGGGATGAGCAGGGAAGAACTGATCTGATCCAGCAGTAGTGGGCTGCAGCACGGGTAGGGCTGCCTTCTGACCTGGTTCCCCAATGTTGTGTGCTGCTGTGTTGGTTAAGTGGGAGGGGCAAGGCAGCAGGGAGTTCAGCACAGTGTGGGAACAGCAACTGAGCCAATGCGATGCTCCCAGTGATGTGCCTGAAGTGTGCCAAGCTCCTTGCCGCCCTGCCCCTCCCCCTCTGCATAACTGGTGGTCAGCAATGCAGCCCACCCATGCTGCTCCACTGATTGCTACAGGGCCCAACTCTGTCTGCCTAGATATGCCTTTCAGTCTCAACACAGGCTAGAAGGTTGGGGAGAGGGATTCACTGAGGAATCAATCATGGTGTCCAGCTGGATTGTCTCTGTGGTTGGGAATTGGAGGCATGGTCATACCATGGTTCCATTCCAACCTTACAGGGTCAGTCATTAGAGAGTTTGGAGTGAGATATCATCAGTATCCTGATGAAATGGCTCTATTTATCTCTCTAGTTGGAGACAGATGAGGATATGCAGGTGATAGACCTGTGCTTGGTTTTCAGTAACGGACTGAATGAGGGAAAATAACTGAAGTTGAATCCTGACAGAACAGAGGCATTGTAGCTGGGCAGTTCCCATGTCTGGGAATTAGAGATACAGCCTATTCTGGTGAGGTTTCCCTCCTCTTGAAGGAGCAGGTACATGGTCTGGAGTACTCCTGGATCCAGCATTGTCACTTGAGGCCCAAGTGGCCTCAGTGGCATGGAGTGCCCTTTTCCAGTTTCAGCTGGATCACCAGCAATGACTGTTCCTGTGCAGGAATAGCTTTGCCATGGTGACCCAAGCTCTGGTAATTCCCCGTTTGAATTACCATAATGTGTTGTACGTATAGCTGTCCTTGAAAATGTCTTGGAAGATTCCATTAGTGCAGAATGCCACTGCCAGAAGGTTTTGTGGTTCAGCAACTGTAATCATGTTACACTGATTCTGAAGGTGTTACATTGGCTGGCTGGCTGTTTTTAGGCCAAATTCAAATTCCTGGTGCTTTTCTCTAATACCCTAAATGGCTTGGGATGAAATACCTGAAGGATCACCTCTCATTACATCATTCTGTCTGTGTCTTTAAGATCTTAGGAGGAGGGTTTTCTCTGTATTCCATCACAGAGTGAAGTGTGTTGTATGTTAACATGGGAGAAAGCTGTTTCTGTGGTGGTGTTCTGTTTGTGGAATGCCCTCCCCTTAAAAGTACAACTGGTGCCAACATTGCTATCTTTTGGGCACCAAATTAAGACCTGTCTGTTTAGCCAAGCATTTTAAGTGTTTATACAGTTGGTGTTGGTTAGTTTACTCTGGTTTTAACTGTTCCTATTAAATGATGAGGTTTTTTATGTTATTTTAATCATGCATTGTAAATAAATAAATAATATAGCTCTGGATTCCCACTGCACTTCCAGCTATCAGGGTTTTTTTGTATAATAAATGTGTCTGATACATCACAATGGCCTGTGAAATCAGAAATATGGTAATTATATAGAATGAAATCAAGAATAGTTATACCAACTATATAACACCTGTGATGTTGAAGTGAAGCACAGTGATCAGTGTTGTGGTCACTTCAGCTAATATGACCAGATTATAATAGAGTTGTAAACGCTGGTAGCATGAGTCTTTTAGAGATCATCACCATGTAACCTAAGTTATGCAGAATGTTTTTAAGTACAAAATAAAATGAATGTTTTTCATAGTACAAAGCCAATATATACCACTCTGGGATCTGTAAGGATGAAGGGCAGTTTATAATAGTTAAAATTAAAAATTAATTTTAATAATAAATAAATAAATAAAACAAACATTTCTCCAAGTTACTTATTGAACTCAACTTAAACAATATGCATTGTGTTTAGGATCCAAGGTTACAAACAGCTGGAAACACGTCATGAATTGCACTGAAATTGCAGTGTGTAATTACATAACTAATTATGCTAGTTTTGGCCATAGTGGATAGAAAGATGTAAGATGTAGCAGAAGCTGAACTGTAGCAGAATGGAAACAGTGCTGTTTATGATAAACATAGGACAGGATGGAAATCGCCTCCTTGCATCTGTAGTCTGAGTATGACTGCTGCTGAAACAACATCTGACCTCTGCTCTTATGCAGTCTCCAGCCTGAGCCCTGCATGCCATGATGTGACTCTTGATTACTCATCATACAATGAAGACCCAACTGCCCAGAGCCAGGGGACCAGGGGGAGCAAACAGAGCCCCCCCAACTATTGCATAAATCTTGAACGTCTGGTGGCCAAGAAGAGATCACAGCAGGCCTTCCTCTCGGGAATGCGCTGAAAGAACCTTCAGCATGCTTCCCTGCTTCATCTACAGCAGAGGAGCACCTGTTCAAGATGGAGGTTGAATGACCCTTCTAAGAGCATTGCTATCAAAAGGTCCAGGCCCAGCCAGCTAGGCAGTGAAGGAGCACAGTTCTTGGTGGTAGCTTCTTCATGTCTTGTTCATAAGATTGCCTGGAATATATCATAGGGGAAACCTCAGACATAATTTACCATGTATTTCAACATTTTAAAACACACAACCATGTGGAGGATCTGCTCCAACCATGTGCTTTTCAAGTAACTGGAAATATACAAAAGTAGGAATGAAGAAAAATAAACACTGCCTTTTCATGCAGGCAGATAGTATAGAGGGATAATATGAGTCAGAGGCAAACCACTCACCACTTTTGCATCTATGGCTACGTGATCAAATCCTTTATGGTTTCTCCACACTAGCTTATAATAGTTGTCTCCATAGTTTTGCTCTCAAAGACCACCAGGTGCAACACACATCAAATGCTATTTTTCCAAAATGTCATTTTCCTCTTATAGAATGACCACAGTGATTGATATAAAGAAGCAATTTTACTCCTGCAAAAGTGGGAATAAGATCACTACTTTTTCTTTAAAAAGAAAATTCATTTTATATTTGCCTTGTGACAAAATCCACAAACTTTATGGCAGCAGCCATTTCTCTGTATTATGACCCTGTGATAGATGCAACATCATCATGTCCCATCTATAAATGTGCAACAGTGATGGTGGTAGCTGTGCATTCTAGCTTATTGGAGTGACTTTTATCTACAAATAAAATGAGGAAAGTTTTAAAGGACCTCCTTGGATTACTGTAAGTAAATTTTAAATGACAAAATTGTGCATGATTTTTTTAAAAATCACAAATTAAGGTGGAAATCAGAAGCAACAACTTAAGACATGCACATATTTGTATGTGACATTTACCAGAAACGGATTGTTCTGTGCATCCCTATTAAGAAGTCTTTCCTGGAACCTGGAAATTATAACAACCACTAAGATCCTCTTCCTGGACAAGGTATCATGTGGGTGGTTGCTGCACAATATTAGGCTCTCATATGAGAGTGATTATCCAGTGCCTTCTCAGTCTGCCTGCAGGCCTAGTTTCAGTACCTTTGGTGAATGACTATGATGGGAAAAGTACAGAAGAAATGCCACCATGCTATTTCTCCTGAACTTTTCTGGTCCTTTCTCTTCCATTGGCCATGGTATCCTTCTGGATTTAGGAATATTGCCTTGTGATATTTCTAGGCCTACCTGGAGAGCCAATTACAGAAGAAGCTGCTTAGCCCCAAGGCTGCTGTGCTATAGGAACCGGCTGCGTTCCATCTTGTCCCCAGTGTTTTATAACATTTACATACCACTGCAAAGTTAGATGATCTCATTATTTTCCTTTCTACTTCTCATTATCCAGTTCAGTTAATACTATGATAACAGTTAATAACTATATTATATAACTATACCCAGGCTATGGTCTGAAGGCACATGAGGCCAGCACCCCGCTGAAGCTAAGCAGGGTCAGGTCTGGTCAGTGCCTGGATGGGAGACTGCCTGGGAACCATATGTAAGCCGCCTTGGGTTTCTATCATGAAAAGAAAGGCAGGGTATAAATGTAATAAATAAATAAGATGGGCAGCAGCTTCTATTCATGCATTCTTCATGTGTAGAAAAGAGTGGAGAAGCAGGCAGCACAAACACAGTGTTAGTCCCCACATCCTGCATAGCACCGGCCGTGTCCCCTGGATGTCAGCACATAGGAGGAGCTTATATATTAGCACCTGCACACTATATTTGCATATTGTTATCCTTTCTTTGGAATGGGGGGATCTCCTAACCAGGCCAAATGGATTTTGTCTGGATTTCTTACGGCTCCTGTTTTTCTGTATGGCATCTGTAGCAATCAAGGACATGGGGCAGTGATATGGAGGATAGTTGTGCTGTTAATCCTGTCCCTCAACTTCCCAGTGTTCTGGCTACTTGTGTTCTGCTGCAATCATCTAGGCTGCAGGGACCTATTCAAAATAGCCACCACTCTTGGAAGTAGCTGGTACCATAGCCAGAAGTCACTATTCTTCCTGAGGGTCAGAGTCTCCTCATCATGCAAAATGGTTTATGAGTAATGTGCAGTTTCAGCCAGAGAGCCAGTGTGGTGTAGTGGTTAAGGTATTGGACTACGACCTGGGAGACCAGGGTTCAAATCCCCACATAGCCATGAAGCTCACTGGGTGACCTTGGGCTAGTCACTGCCTCTCAGCCTCATGAAAACCCTATTCTTAGGGTTGCCATAAGTCGGAATCGACCTGAAGGCAGTACATTTTACATTTTTGCAGTTTCAGCCTTCATGTATAACCAAGATGCTTAACATTCGAAATGGTAATTAGAAATTTTTAAGTGTTGATTAGAAAATTCTAGATAGTTAGATTCCTAACTCACAAAATTGTAATTGATCATACTGATTTTTAAATACTTCTAATAACAAAAATTATTAGGGTGGGTTTTTTTCAACCTAGTATACCAAAAAGGAGATACTGTGTGACTGGTCCACTGGGAATTGTCATAGTGTATCCTGCAAAAGGGTCAACAAGAGGACCTCTCTCTCCCCAAGCCCCATAACCCCGACCAAGGGGCTACTGGGCAGCCACAATGCCCAGAAGTGAGACCCTAGCCTCAGCCTCCCAAGGATACTAGGAACAGATGGGTTTCTACAGTGACTGTATTAGGAGAGGACGTCAGTAAAGTGCAAGTGCAGAGATAAGGCATTGAAAAGGACTTGTTGAGACACCATATGTGGGCATTTAGACTTGTATTGCCTTGGGAAGGGAGCAGCAAGGGCTAAAGCCGCAATCAAGTAAAACCTTCTGCACTCCTGTTGATCATAGTGGTAATTGGGACTCATGTTTGGATGTATTCACCATGGAACACATGGATCAAGGGACCTTAAATGTGCCATTCCCCCAGCAGAGGCTGACAATTTGTTTTCTGTTATAAAGCCTTGCCTGTTTGTTAAACAATTTGGTAGGCATGCCACAATTTAAGTGGGAATGTTTGTTGCAGATAAGCCATGTCTGCCATAGGATTAAGATATTTGGTTTTCTTTGATGCTTTGAAATTAGACTAGGAGAAATTCACTAATAGGCAAAAAACCTTGCGGTTTAAAAACATACCTATAGCCCATAGATATTTCTATCAAACTTTAAAAAGCAGGGAAATTGGGCAGCTATAGTGAATGCACCAGGGGAGCAGGAGACCTGACCTCCTCTCTGAGATATTGGACTGCCCTACACATTTGTCAAAATGCAAACACAATTTGGGTGGGTCTTTCACAGTCCAATCCACTTGCTATGTAGCTTGGAAGAATTTGGTAATATGTGCCTCTGAGCATATGGTGAGTGGTGGCAACACCTGCAATCAGCCCACATAATAGAAAGAAGACATGTGCTGTGCTTATCTTGTTTTAGCAGGGAGGAAGCAACATTATTATTATTATTATTATTATTTATACCCTGCCGTTTTTCCAAATTGGAACTCACGGCGGCTTCCAGATAAAAGACACATACAATTAAAAACCTATCAAAAATAAAAGCATATAATACATAAATGAAGAAGTATAAACAGATATAATTAAAAAATGAACTCTAGTTTAAAAACATTATTTATATTATTATTATTTACTTTGCAATTTTAGTGAAGTTTCCTAAAGGAAATCATTTTCTTTTGCTTTTATTTCTATGAATATGTGAAGTACAGCAACACTTTACACTAAAAAAACTTCAAACATAATTGTGGAATAATGGCACTGACTTCTGCAGAATAATCTCCAGTGGACCTCAGATGTGTCTCAATTTGCACAAGATAAAACAGTGGGAGGTGATATATATTCTAGCAAAATTCTAGGTGTGCTCTATGTTTTTAACACCTTGCCTTAAATGAAGTGGTTTCTATGGGCTATAGGTACGTTCTTAAACCGCAAGATTTTTTGCCTATTAGTGAATCTCCCTGCTTTTTAATCCGTGAGGTAAGAAATGGGATCCTGTGCAAGTTTGCTGAGAATGGATTGATCATTTGCATGCTTATTGAGTTCAGTGGGATTTACTCCCCTGCAATCATGCTTAGGATAGGTGAAACTGACCACAAGGGATGGCAAAGGGAGGAGGAGGAGGAGGGAGGGGAGGAAAGGCAGAGGGGAGGACTGGGAGGGGAGCAGGCACGAAGGGGAGGGGAGGACAGATGTGATAATTTGCATGTTTATTGAGTTCAGTGCGATTTACTTCCATGCATTCATGCTTAGGATAGGTAAAACTGACTGGGGGGGAGGGACGGGGGGTTGAAGTGGGCAGGTGAGGAGGAGGAAGGAAGAGGGGAGGGGAGGAGGGAGAGGAAAGGGGAAAGAGGGGAAAGGCAGGTCTGATCATTTGCATGATCATTGAGTTCAGTTGGATTTACTCCTATGCAATCATGATAAGGATAGGTAAAAATGACCATGGGGGAGAGGGAGGGGGAAGGGGAAGGAGCATATTGGAGGGGGCGAAGGAAGGGTGGGCAGGTTTGATCATCTGCATGCTTATAGAGTTCAATGGTACAATGTATTTCCATCTGTGCAATTATGTTTAAGATAGGTAAAACTGACCATGGGGAGGAGGAAGTGCAGGGGGAGGAGGGGGAAGGGGAAGGAGGAGATTGGAAGGGGAGGGGGAGGGAGGGGCAAAGGAAGGGGGAGGGAAGGGGCAAGAAGGAGGGGATAGGAGGGAGGAGAAGGGAGGGTGGGTTTGGTCATTTGTATACTTTTTGAGTTCAATAGGATTTATTTCTGTGCAATCATGTTTGAAAATGGAAATGGACTGCCTTCAAGTTGACCGGACCTATGGCGACCCTTTGGATAGGGTAAATGGTAAATGGTATTCAGATGTGGTTTTACCATTGCCTTCCTCTGAGGCTGAGAGGCAGTGACTGGCCCAAGGTCACCCAGTGAGTTTCATGGCTGTGTGGGGATTCAAACCCTGATCTCCCAGGTCGTAGTCCACCACCTTAACCACTACACCACACCTTAACCACTGCACCAGACCATGGATTACCCAGAATTCCACCTTGTGGTTTTTCCCATTACAATGTTGCAAGAACACCTACACTTGGCTGACTTTCTCTTCTCCTAAAGATATGGGATCAGTCTCAGGCCCTGAACCTGGCAACCCTACCTCCCACCCGAATGTGAAACAAAGCTGTCCCTGGCCACATCCACACCAGGCCTCTATTACACTTTGGACAATCATGGCTTCTCTCAAAAAATCCTGGGAAGTGTAGTTAGCGAAGGGTGCTGAGAGTTGCTGGGAGACGCCCTGTTTCTCTCACAGACCTTCAATCAGAGTGGGTGACTGTTAAACCATTCTCTCAGGGGGACAGGAGTCTCCTCTCAGCACCCTTCATAAACTACACTTCCCAGGATTCTTTGAGGGAAGCCATGACTGTCTCAAGCGAAATCAAGTCTGGTGTGGGTGTGGCCCCCTGATTAGCCAAGCCCAGCAGCTATGAGGCTTTTAGAACACTGACAGTTGATTCTTACTAAGCATGCCCCACGTTATCATTGGTTTCAAGCCAAAATTTCTTAAATTAATTAAAAATCAGCTAGGCATTTTTTTAACTTTTAAACTGCAGAAGATGAAGGTCAAAGTATGGGGGAATGTCAGTATTAGGATTACAGGTACTCTGTGAACATGGCAGATTTTTAATGAATTTCAACAAATTATGAGAACTCAGAGAAAAAAGTCCAAAAGGCTCTGTTTTTTCTCTCTCTCTCTTTAGACTTTGAACTCTATTCTCTGACTGTTTTGTGTATCACCACAAAAATTGAGAGGGTTGTTAAGCAAGCGTTTCTGAGTTCAGGACTATAAGTTTTGTAAGGTTTTATTTTGAAATGAGCTTATGGGAAGCATCAGAATGGCATGGGGGTTATTTTCAATTTAACATTGCAGAATGTGAAAAATCCACGCTAGCTATAGTATACAGTCACTCTCGTGGCTGTATAATGAAGCAGCATGAGGGTATAATTACAGGACTTCTTTCACAGGTATTTAGATCAGGCTGTATCTCAACAAAGGAACACATATCAGGCTGGAGGGCAAATAGACGCAAGATTCATGTGAGACTTTATCTGGTAGGGCCATTTAGTTAGGGTTAAATTGGATGCATTTAACCTGATTTATTTTGCTGTGCTCTATTGCTCCTTCGGGGAGTTGTTTTGTGTGTATATAACCATTCATATTTTTAAAGCTTCCCCCCCCCCAAGAAAATCTTTTGTTATCCTTTTAGTACACTTTACTCATGATTCATAAAATCTTTGTGAACTCTACTAATAAACCACCCCACATTTAATAACCAAACTCCACAATATCAAGAAGTATTCTCAAGGAGACACAAGGGAATTTTAGGCTATTTTGTGAAAGGTAGCCTGTGCAAAATAAAATCTTCCATCTGGTGACAGCGAAAAGTTTAACTGGAAGAGTGGGTGAAGAGAGGGGACACTCTGGGCTGAATCTTCCTTCCCCGCATGGTCCAGGGAAGCTGGGATGCCATGACAGTATTATTGTTATGCCATGTTTTAGACAAAAAAAATCCTCTTATCTCACAGTTGCTCATAGGAATTGGAATTCAAAACAGAGGGCCATAATCCAATTTGTCCTTCTAGTGGAGTATCTCTAATAAGAGGCAAATAGAAAAGGAAGGGAGGCCTTTCCCCCCTGATTCTCCTCCCGTCCTGCTGCCCTCTGAAAATCTGTTCTGTGGAGCTGGGAATACCACTTAATTACAGTTGTCTCTAAGTGGCAAACAAGAACCATCTCATTAGTGCTGCATATGAAATAAAATGACATTTTAAGAGATGTAATTGATTCCCACTGGTGTGGAAATCCCTATGTATGTAAGCCACTTTCATTGCATTTTCATGTTATGCTAAGCTAAAAATGGCTTAGTGTGAAAAATGGCTTAGTGCTGGCTGCTGGGGACAAGACTGGAGCTGCTTTGCTCCTCCCAAGTCCTTTTAGCGCAGGGTTCAGGCAGGCAGCTAAGCTGAGGTTTGGCTTAATGTGCTGTTGAAATCTGGGATCATGGCTGTCTCCTTAACCATGACCTGCAGCCACAATTTGTTCTTGGCTAGGAGAGAACTTAACCAGAATCCTGGGTTCAGATGACACCCAAAGCCAAATGCTGGCTTAGGCTACAGTCCAATACACACTTACCTGGAAGTAAGTCCCATTTAACCCAATGGAGCTTACTTCTGAGTAGACATGTATTGGGTTGCAGCATTAGCTGCTGTGCCATGCTGATTTGGAAAGAGCAAAGCAGGTGCAAGCTCCTCTCCAGGCGCCAGCAAGTTCTTATAATCCTGGTAACCCATAGACTGTCTGACTGTGGTGTGCAAACCAGGCCTTTTCCTGCTTAATGCATGGCATTGGGGTCAGCCTGGGAGGTGTGCTGTAGTGCTGGTGGGTGTGGTCCCTCTGAACCCTCCAGTTGTTGGCTGAATGCATGGAGCAGACTCTTGTGAAACTCCTAATGAAACTCCCTGTGCCAAGAAGGGTAGCAAAAGGCACAGGCTGACATAGTTGACAAACATGATGGGTACATTTGTGTTTATCATCTTTCTCTTCACACCATTTGTACAAAGTCTGTCAAGAGCTAAGACAAACATTTGTTTCTTTTCAGAGTGATGCAATAAGCAAATATAACTTCCACGGCCAGCTTCACCGTAAGGCAGTTGCCTCAGGTGGCAGATGTGTGTGAGAGGCATCTGCCCTCCCAGATGTTCCTCTTGAGCTCTTCCACCATTCCCACCTTCCTGAACCAGTGCCCTGGCAGTTATTGGGCTTGTCTGACTGGTGAGCTTGCCTAGTTGCTTCCTGCCAATGAGTCAGTGACAGTGTTATTGGAAAAGGCCCCTGACCAAGCAGGCAGGCAGACATGGAGCCAGCCCACGTCACACACTTCATTCTGAGTGAGCAGCAATCAGGCACCAAGCAAAACAGTGGATGAGCGGTGACAAGGTGTTGGAGGAGGATAGAGCTGTGTGTACCATGTAGCCAGCCCTGCATCCCCTAAGATAGTCTGCTGTCCTCAGGCGCAATGGAGGATGCTGTAAGAGAGATTCTACTGACAGTCCAGTTGGATTCTGTACATTACAAAAGTGTTGGAAGTATCATCTTCTTGTCCCTGGCAGTAAAATGTCCTGGGACAATCTTTATTGACTAAAACTGTTCTGTAACCCTTTTCATCAGATGCTGCATGTCAACTGCTAGCTGCTTCACCTTACCACTGAATCATGATAAACACAGTCTTCAGAGTGAATCTATTCAAACTACTTCTTAATGAAAACTCAGAAGCAGCATACAATATACCCATTTTCCATGAATGGGATATGCTACAAATTCAGGAGGGCTATAAAGTAGAGCAAGAAAGCAATATTAAGGGACACAATAACATATAAGAGGGAACATAAAAAGCCAAGCTCACATGTCTTTCCAACCGTCCTGTAGGCTTCACGAAGATTTTGCATAAACAAAGGGATGATAGGCTTAAAAAAAAAAAAGGAAAAGGAAAGATGAGAACTAGAAAAATATTTCAGCCTGCCTTCTAGCCTTTTATATATTTTAAAATTATGGGCAACCCCCGCCCCTACACACAAATGTCCCGACGTATTTTTGACCACAAGAAGTCCGTAATGTCAGGCTTTGGCGCAGTAACTCCTGGTAAATCTATGAAAATAGATGTTTGGAAACCGAATAGCAAATGAAAAGAACCACATATTGTATATTTTAAAAAATTAATTATTATCAACAAAATATCCTGGTTTTAAAGAATGCATTACAACTTAATTGAACGCAATGGGTGATGTTCAATGCCAGTCCTACCCAGAGTAGGCCCATTGAAGTTAATGGACATGGGTAACTTAGGCGCATTAATTTCAGTGGCTCTACTCTGAGTAGGACTTACTTGAAAACAACCCAATAAATTCATAACAGCAAGGACAGGACCCGTGACTTCCTCAGGTATCCAGAGTATTAAATCATTTATCCATCTCTTGGTTTCTTCTAATGATTAGGTATAAATAAAGTTTAAATTATATTTTCAGCACATTTGAAATTTCACCAAATTTCGGAATTTGATTTTTTTCATTTCATGCTTGTTAAAATGATGTTTTTATATTACGTTTTGAGATATTCCTTTGTTATGAGGATTCCTAGTGAATGTTAGTATCACTTTGTCAAAGCTGATATTTTCACACACACACAATGCTCCTAAATCCAACAGCATCAATAATTGGGACTGCTGCAGAAAATCAAATGAGAAAAATAGAAATACACCAAAAAAAATTGCAAGCAAATTTGCAATATGACAATTTAGTAGTGACTCTTGTTGCACACAAATACCCCACCCCCCTTCAGCTCTAACATGAATGGCAATTGTAAGCAATATTGGCTTGTGTGATTTATTCCATGTCTGGCTCCTGCTCTGTTTTAAACCTTACATTTGACACAGGATAACCACTCATGCCAAACACCAGTATTTTCAGCTTGGAATCCTATAGCAATAGTCCTGTCATAGAAACAGATATGATTTGAAAGCTGCATAATCCACTTGACATCACTAAATCCTCTGCGTACATTCCTCATTGACTTCCTACTTGTCAGTGGTGGCTGATACCCATTGGGTCTGCTAGGGTGGAAAGAAGGGAGGCCAAGAGTAGGTGAAGCCAGAGTGAATGACAGGCAGAGCCAACTAATTCTAGTTTTGGCTCCATCCTCCTCCCTGTCGAATTCTACAAAAATGTTGAGACTAAGGAGGAGGAAGCTGAAAGGCCATGCCTGTCATGTCTCCCTCAGAGGACTCAACAAATGGAGGGGAATGGGAGACTGCAGACCCAGGGAAAGGCATGAGCCGAGAGGCAGCTCAAGATGTGTCACCCTCAGACAGTGGAAGGGACCAGCAGAGAGGCAGCTCAAGTCGCTCCACTCTCAGACAAGGAGCAGGACCCCCCTGGAGCTATCCTGTCAGATTCAGAGAGCGACCAGGAAGCTATGCTGACTCCAGCAGAGAGGAGATGCCAATGGGTGTTGGAACAACGGAGGTAGTCAGCCCATTTAAGAAGCACAAGCTCTCGAAAGAGGGAAGGCTGATTGCAAACATCTGGCCTCAGATGCTGAGCTTAAAAGGCTGTGAGTAGCTTGGGGCTTTTGCTGGAAACAAAGTCGACCTTTTGTGTCACCTAGTTGCCAGCCCCGCTTGTGATCCCGTGTCTTCAACCCTGCCCTGCCTAATTGGATCTCTGGAATGTTGACTTTGGACTGCCAAGGACTAATTTGTTCTACACTCTCTTGGCTCTTCCCACCTGGTATTTACGCTTGTTGTAGTTGTGGCCGTCTTTTCCTCAACCCAAGCCAGACAGATTTATGGCCTGGCTGGTGGCCGTTATCTGCAGCTATAATCTATTTCACTCAGTTGGCAGAGACTGGAAGTTCCACCCTTTGGACTGGATACAAGTAAGAAGGCAGATGGGTGCGGGCTGGCTGAGGTTGGTATGACAGTGCCTCATTTTCCCTAGTGAACCAGCCTCCACTGCTACTTGTTCTGCCTGATTTTGATCTTCTGATATGTCACTTGTCTTGTTTCTACTAGATAGTGCAATCTATCTAGTAAATCATGGACCACTTGCTGAGGGTCTTAGGTGACTTCTCAATGATTTTCTGCCTGTTGTAGCAATTGTAATGGGCTGTGCTAGATGCTGTATGATTTTTAATTGCATTTTTATCTCTGCTTATATTTCTTCTATTGTATTTTATTATACAGCCATGAGAGTGGTTGTATACTACAGTCAGCATGGATTTTTCACATTCCACAATGCTAAATTGAAAATACCCCCATTCCATTCTGATGCTTCCCATAAGCTCATTTCAAAACAAAACCTTACAAAACTTATAGTCCTGAACTCGGAAACACTTGGTTAACAACCCTCTAAATTTTCATGGTGATACACAGAACAGTCAGAGAGAATCCAGAGTTCAAAGTGTAAAAAGAGAGAGAGAAAAACCAGACCCCTTTTGGACTTTTTTCTGTCTCATAATTTGTTGAAAGTAATTAAAAATCAGCCATGTTCACAGAGTACCTGTAATCCTATTACTCACCTTGCCCCATACTCTGAGCTTGATCTCCTGCAGTTTAAAAGTTAAAAAAAAATGCCTGGCTGATTTTTAATTAATTTAAGCAATCCTGCATTGAACGCAATGATAATGTCGAACATGCTCAGTAAGAACCAACTGTCAGTGTTCCAAAAGCCAGACTCACAGCTGCTTGGCTTGGCTAATCAGGGGACCACACCCACACCAGACCATTATTTCACTTTAGACAGTCATGGCTTCCCCCAAAGAATCCTGGGAAGTATAGTTTGTGAAGGGTGCTGAGAGGAGACTCTTATTCCCCTGACAGAGCTCCAGTAGCCAGAGTGGTTTAACAGTTGACCACTCTGAATGAAGCTCTGTGAGGGGAACAGGGAGTGTCCTAGCAGCTCTTAGCACCCTTCACTAACTAACTTCCCAGGATTTTTTAGGGGAAGCCTTGACTGCCTAAAGTGAAATAAAGGCCTGGTGTGGATGTGGCAAGGGACAACATTGGTTTAAATTTGTGTGGAAGACTACATGTGCCTGCTGTAGAATAAAAAGGTTTGGGAAACCCTGAAAAAGAATGATACTGTTCACAATGCTTTCCTTTTCCTTTTGGAACGGAAAGGAGCTTTCCCTCTGCCCAGTGCTCACCTATCCAATCTCTTCCCTTCCGCCTTCCCTCCCCTTCCTCCCTCCCCCTCCCATTCTTTCCCTCTTCCTCCCCTCCCCACCCCTCCCCCAGGTCAGTATTACCTATCCTAAGCATGATTGTACAGGAGTAAATCCCACTGAACTCAATAAGCATGTAAATGATCAAACCTGCCCTCCTACTCCCCCTCCTGCCTGCTCTGTTACCCTTCCCATCCCCTGGGTTCAGTTTCACCTATCCCAAGCATGATTACAGGACAGTAAATCCTACTGAACTCAATAGGGATGCAAATGATCGATCCATTCTGAGGAAACTTGCAGAGAATCCCATTTATTACCTCCCTGATTAGAAAGCAGATAAATTCTCTAATAGGCAAAAAAACCTTGCAGTTTAAGAATGTACCTATAGCCAACAGATATTTCTATCAAACTTTTAAATCTTGAGTGCAGATGGAGGCGAACTCCTGACGAATGCAATTATGCTTTGGTAAGTGCTTCTTCTAAGCGGTATATAGCAGCGGTGAGGGCAGCAAAAAAGAGATATTTTGCTGCCACAATTAAGGCATCTCTCTCCCGCCCGGCGGAGCTCTTTAAAATTGTACGAGGGCTTTTACATTCTGGCCCTCGGGATATTATGGATTCATCTGTAGCCCGCTGTGATGAGTTCGCGAGGCACTTCCAGGATAAGATTGCATGCATTCGCCGGGACTTAGACTCCAATGTTATGACAGTGAGTTCCAACGAAGCATCCAGAACGCGGTCTTGTCCTTATTTATTGGATGAGTTTCAGTCTGTACAGCTTGAGGATGTTGACAAGATCCTTGGACTGGTGCGGGCGACCACATCTGTTCTGGACCCTTGCCCCTCTTGGCTGGTGAAAGCTGGCAGGACCGGA
Organism: Rhineura floridana; assembly: GCF_030035675.1. NCBI lineage: Eukaryota > Metazoa > Chordata > Lepidosauria > Squamata > Rhineuridae > Rhineura > Rhineura floridana. The sequence goes on along the minus strand of NC_084480.1, from coordinate 260,069,962 downwards.
ACCACCGGCTGGGCCAAGGAGATAATAAACGCCTCTTTGAGAGAGGGAGTGGTCCCTGACTGCCTAAAAGAGGCGGTAGTGAGACCACTCCTGAAGAAATCCTCTTTGGACCCAGATAACCTGAACAACTATAGACCTGTGGCGAATGTTCCGTTCTTGGGCAAGGTACTGGAACGGGTGGTTGCCGGCCAGCTCCAGGGGCTCTTGGATGACACTGATTATCTTGATCCATTTCAATCCGGTTTTAGGCCCGGTTTTGGCACCGAAACAGCCTTGGTCGCCCTGTACAATGACCTTTGTCGGGAGAGGGACAGGGGGAGTGTGACTCTGTTGATTCTCCTTGATCTCTCAGCTGCTTTGGATACCATCGACCATGGTATCCTTCTGGGAAGACTCACGGAGTTGGGAGTTGGGGGTACTGCTTGGCAGTGGCTCCGCTCCTACTTGGTGGGTCGCCACCAGAAGGTAGTGCTTGGGGAACATTGCTCGATACCCTGGACTCTCCATTGTGGAGTCCCGCAGGGATCGGTACTGTCCCCCATGCTTTTCAACATCTACATGAAGCCGCTGGGTGCGGTCATCAGGAGTTTTGGGCTGTGTTGTCATCAGTACGCTGATGACACGCAGCTCTATTTCTCCTTTTCATCCTCCTCAGGTGAGGCTGTTAACGTGCTCAACCGTTGCCTGACCGCGATAATGGACTGGATGGGAGCTAACAGACTGAAGCTCAATCCAGACAAGACTGAGACGCTGTTGGTGAGTGCCTTCTCTGCTCAGATGGTGGATGTTCATCCTGTTCTTGATGGGGTTACACTCCCCTTGAAGGAACAGGTTCGTAGCTTGGGAGTTCTTTTCGATCCTTCCCTGTCTCTTGAGGCCCAGGTGGCCTCGGTGGCACGGAATGCTTTTTACCATCTTCGATTGGTAGCCCAGCTACGTCCCTATCTGGACAGTGACGACCTCGCTTCAGTTGTTCATGCTCTGGTAACTTCTAGATTGGACTACTGCAACGCGCTCTACGTGGGGCTGCCCTTGAAGACTGTTCGGAAACTACAGCTAGTCCAGAATGCAGCGGCCAGATTGTTGACGCGGACCAGAAGGTCCGCTCATATAACACCTGTTCTGCCCCATCTGCACTGGCTTCCTATTTGTTTCCGGGCTAGATTCAAAGTGCTGGTTTTGACCTATAAAGCCCTGCACGGCATGGGACCGCAATACCTGGTGGAACGCCTCTCCCAATATGAACCTACCCGTACACTACGCTCAACATCTAAGGCCCTCCTCCGAGTACCATCCCATCGAGAGGCTCGGAGGGTGATGACTAGAACCAGGGCCTTTTCAGTAGTGGCCCCCGAACTGTGGAACAGTCTCCCTGATGAGGTGCGCCTGGCGCCGACGCTACTATCTTTTCGGCGCCAGGTGAAAACCTTTTTATACTCCCAGGCATTTTAAAGTGTATTTTAAACAGCATTTCCGTATTTTGGATGTTGTTTGGTTCGTTATTGTTTTTTTTTTTATTGTATTTATATATTGTGCTTGTTTTTATCTTTTTGTACACCGCCCAGAGAGCCTTCGGGCTTAGGGCGGTATATAAATTAAACTAAATAAATAAAAAATAAAATAAAATAAATAAAATAAAAGCAGGGAAATTGGGCAGCTATAGTGAATGCACCAGGGGAACAGGAGACCTGACCTCCTCTCTGAGATATTGTACTGCCCTACAAATCTGTCAAAATGCAAACAGAATTTGGGTTAGTCTTTCACAGTCTAAACCACTTCCTGTGTAGCTTGGAAGAATTTGGTAACGTGCCTTTGACTATATTGTGAGTGGTGGAAACATCTGCAATCGGCCTAAATAACAGAAACAAGACGTGCTGTGTTGATCTTGTTTTAGCAGGGAGGAAGCAGCAATATTAAAACAGTTGATATAGTTCAGATAGTCACTGTAAATATGTTTGATTTACTTCGCAATTAGTGAAGTTTCCTATGGTAAATCATTTTCTTTCGCTTCTGTTTCTGTGAATCTGTGAAGTACAGCAACACTTTGCAACACTAAAAAAAAGCTCCAAAAATGATGGAATAATGGCACTGACTGTTCTGCAGAATAATTTCTAATGGACATGAGGAGTGTCTCAGTTGCACAAGATAAAACAGTGGGAGGTGAAATATATTCTGGCAAAATTCTAGGTGTGCTGTATGTTTTTAATTGACCATGCCACCTTTGGAGTAGTTTAAGCATAGCAAGCTGAAAACAAGCATCTTGGGTAGGCCAAGTTTGTTTTTTCCAACAGTTAGAGTCATTGCTTGAAAAAATGGACTGCCTTCAAGTCGATTCCGACTTATGGGCGACCCTATGAATAGGGTTTTCATGGTAAGCTGTATTCAGAGGTGGTTTACCATTGCATTCCTCTGAGGCTGACAGGCAGTGACTGGCCCAAGGTCACCCAGTGAGCTTCATGGCTGTGTGGGGATTCAAACCCTTGTCTCCCAGGTCATAGCCCAACACCTTAACCACTACACCACACTGGCTGTCAAGTCATTGCTTAAGTAGCAACATATTGTAATCAGTCTGATTTTACATCAAACTGCAGTTTCAGTTAATGTACCCGAATTAGAAACAGAGCATAACCTCCAATTTGAAACACAAAAGGCTGTCTTCACCATCATTTGACACTGACCAATACAAAGGCCTTGAAATTAATAAAAAATAAATTTGACACAGATTTCTAGGATGAATAATGAGATAAATATAATTTTCTAGGTTAGATTCTCTGTAGAAACAATAGTAACACAGAAAAGAAGCAAAGAAGAACACCAACAAATATACAAAAATGTAATTCTCCATCTTTGGAGATGGCAGGTGTTGCCACCACTCACCACATGCTCAAAAGGACATGTTACCAAATTCTTCCAAGCTACACAGCAAGTGGATTGGACTGTGAAAGACCAGCCTGAGCCTGAGAACTGCGGAGGGCGACAAGCAGCAGCTATGTGTGCTGGAACTTTCATCCTGTTTCCTGACTCCTAACTGAGCTGAGCAGAGGGAGCTTTCTCAGCTGGTCCACAGGAGAGGAGGTACAAGCAAGCCAGCTTTCAGAGAGAGAGCGAACGGACAGGGAGAGCAAATTCTTGCCCATCTCTAGCTGCGACTATCACAAAGGAACCTTTCATTTCTGAATCCATAAAACCTAAAATCTCTTGACAATTAAAAACCAAAGTAAAAGAAACACAATCAAGACAAATAAAGGACAGGTATACAAGTCATGCCCCACTAAAAGATGTAATAAAGGGCCAAAGGCCTGGGTGTCGAGGAAGGTCTTTGCCTGGGGCCTAAAGATAGATAAAGATTGTGTCAGATGTACGTCCCTGGAGAGAGCGTTCCACAGCCCAGGGGCCCACCAATGAAATGGTTCTTTCTCATGTTGCCACCCTCTGTACCTCCCATGAAGGGGGAAAGGGCCTCCAATGGTGATCACAGGGTCTGGGTTCATATGGAGAGAGGCAGTCCTTGAGGTATTGGGATCCTGAGCCGCATCAGGCTTGATAGGTCAAAACCAGCACTTTGTATTGAGCTTGGAGACTATTTGAGCCAGTGAAATCGTGCTAGAATTGGTGTTATATGGTGAGACTGTTTTATGCTGGTCAACAATTTGGCCACTGAATTCTGCACCAGCTGCAGTTTCAGAACCATCTCGAAAGGTAGCCCCATGTATAATGCATTGCAGTAGCCTAACTTAAAGGTTAGCAGAGCATAGACAACAGGCTATACCTATCCAGACAGGGATGCAGATGGGCCATCAACCAATACTGATGGAAAGCACTCTGTGCCACCAAGGCCACTGGAGCCTCAAGTGACAGATATGGAGCCAGGACTACCCCCAAGCTACATACCTGCTCCTTCAGAGGGAATATGACCTTGTGCAGAGCAGGCCACATCTCATCCATCTGGTCTAGGGAACCACCCACTAACAGTGCCTTAGTCTTTTCTGAATTATGTTTCAGTTTATTAGCTTTCGCCCAGTCCATTACAGAGGCAAGACACCAATCTAGCACATCTACTGCCACACCTGCAGATGTAAAGGACAAGTAGTGTTATGTGACATCAGCATATTGCTGACAACATACACCAAAACTCTGGATGATCCCACTAGTTTCAGTAGTTTCATTTAGATGTTAAATAGAATGGGGGATAATATTGAACCCTGTGGAACCACACACTGAGCCGAATAATTTTCCCCAAGCATCACCCTTTGAAGACAACTATACAAGTATGTCGGAACCACTGCAAAAGGGTACCTCCCACCCCCAAACTTGGACAGCCCCTCCAGGAAAATACCTTGGTTGATTAACAGGGACACACTTGCCTTATCTCTCTCCTGACATAGGTCATCATACAGGATGACCAAGGCAGTTTCCATGCCCAAATTGGGCATAAACCCCAACTGAAATGGATCTAGAAAATCTATTTCATCCAAGAGAACTTGTATCTGATCTGCAACCACATGTTCAAGAACCTTGCCCAAAACGGGGAAATTAGCAACCAGTTGATAATTACTTAGATTTTCTGAAACCAGGGATGGTTACTTAAGGAGTGGTCTTACCACTGCCTCCGTTAAACAGGCAGGGATCCCTCCCTCTCACAAGGAGGTATTAATTCCCTCTCTGGCCCACCTAGCTGTCCCATCTCTGTCCCCTCAACCACGAGGGGCAAGGGGCAAGAGCACAAGTGGTTGCCTGGAGAAAACCAAATACTTTGTCCGTGTCCTTGAGCCTTGCTAACTGAAACTCAACCAACACCACAGAACCAGTGTTCTGGACACCCCTTGGGATTAATCTACTATGGTCCTACATTAGTCCTACATATCTTGAGACTCAGCAAGCTGAATGCAGCTCCCTAAGGGCTTCATGATATACCTCTTTTTGCTGCGTGAGTGAGAGTACTTCATATAAATGACAGTTGGGTTGCTTTTGGCTTGGACCACAAGTAGTAAAAGTTTAACAAAGTATTTGCAAACTAGAATTGATCACTGCTTGCCGTAATAACGCTTTCTTGCATTATTTTCAGTTGGATCTCATACTTGGAATTTGGAAGTCTTCTAGGGAGGAAATTCTGTTACAGAACTGGTGAGTAGCTATTCTTTTTATTCCGTCACAATATTACAGTAATTTGCAATATTCTAATCCTATATATATAGTAAAAGTATCTTACCTGGTACTAGATACAAGCCATCATCGTCACAGAATGGATGTGTCTTTCAGTCTGTGTATACAGCCTAGCTATGAAAAAGATGTAGTCTATAGTAAAAGCTCCGTGGTAATAGATAATAACCCCTGGTCCTTTTGGTAGATGCTCCATGCCAATAACCTCATAACCTGAAAAGGTGCAAAATGCAACAGGTTATTATTACTTCCGTACATGTTACATTATGATTTCATTTACTGGAGGAAAACAAGTAGTGATTCTTCCCAGGGACTTCCAGAGAAAAAATGGAGGATACCAGCCTCCCAGAGAAATGCCACTGCCACAACACTTTTGCCCCCCTCTTTTGCCACAGTTCCTCCCCCAAATCACAAAAGCGCCCACTAATTTTGCCCCCTCTGAATGATATGAGAAGGTGGCGTGGAATGGGGTGAGGATTTGGTACAGCCTTAGGAAGAACTGCATGTTAAGATCAGCTAATGTGGCCCATCTTTTCTCATGTTAGATTGTCATGCAGGGCTTTCTTGTGTGATGGCCTCTGGATTATTATCTAAAACATAAATACTGAAAATCAACATGTCTTCTTTTGTGACATTCTCTGAATATTTTCGGGCTAAGCAGGCCTGTACCAGTCTGTTATATGCTGAGATACTCATCTGAGGCTCTTCTCTGGGTATCTCTCTCTGCCAGCTAGGGATGGGGAGAAATCTGCTTCAATCAAACGCAAGCACAGATTCTGCTGCAGTTTGCATATTCACCTGTTGCGAGGATCGGACGGCTTTCACACAAACACCGAAGGTTTTCATCAATCCTGATCTCTTCATATTTTTTTTGCAAACTTGATGAAATCATTAACAAAACAAGGTCAATTAACATTGGTTTTATTTCACTAATGTTAATTTCTTTCCTGTTTATTTCATGTTTCTGTCCAATCTGAACTGTAACCAAAGTGTGTATCCCTTTGAACTTCTTTGTTGATGTGGTGATGATGGTAACCATTATCATTCATTGTTCCATTTCTTAACGTATCTCCCTGTCAGCTAGTACATTTTATGTATTGACTATGCCCACCCCATGTAGACAGGTGTGATGCGTCCTTCCCTGGCTCTCCCTGTCAGGTTCCTACCTGCTCGTGGTTACTGCCTGTCACTAGGCACCACCAGGGACTCCACCAGTCCGGACCGCACTCTCTTATGGTTTACCTATCTGCTCTAGCACAGATCTCAACAGATCCCCCTGCTAGGCAACCACCAGTAACGTCCCAATACTAGTATTCCCAGAGACTCTGAATACTGGTATTGTTATTCTCTTCACCGCTGCCACCATTTGTTACAGTTCCCCTTCAGCCTTGGTCATTACCTTACCCTCCCTTCTGGTCTGTGAAACTCCAGCCAAGGATCAGGCCTTTGGTAAACCAAATTAAGTATTTATTAAAGATAACAAAGCTAAGAAGATTAACAAGATTTCTTCTTAAGGCACATAAGCATATGGTTTTACTCAATACTAATCCGAACTCCACCTCCCTCCTGGTAAACAACTCTCTAAACCCCACCAAGCAATCCACTCAGTTCTCTTCTCCCCCCCGATTCCACTCTCACTCTTCCTTTTATACATTCAGCCATTTTAAACACTCAGCCAATCTCGCATTCTACTGCCCATTCACTCCCCCTCTTTCACTCCACTTACCATGTATCTTCTAAAACAACAACACTTACCATATATACATTAATATAGAAACATCACAACAGGCAGTGGTGGTGTGTGTTGTTACAGTGACTGTGACTGTAACTCACCAACTTCCATGACATGGGGGGAGTGGGGGAGCTCCTTTGCTTCTGACAAACCAGCCTACTTTGCTGGACTGTTGTGTTGCTTTGACACAAGAGGTGCGGTGTGTGCTTCTTTGTTACTAAACTTGTTACTAAACATACTGTCCTTCATTTTGCAGTAATTTCACTTGCAATCTTTTCTTTTGCTATCTGTGTGTCCTTCTTTGGGGGGGGTGACACTGGCACTTTGCCAAATCCAATCAATGAAATGGCTCAGTCATTTGTTTCACAATCACAGGAGACATAGGTTAGGGTGGGCATAAAAATAACAAATGAAATGATAAAAAAGAATGTTGTTTAGAAGTCTGATGCCTGAAGCAAAGTGTCTGAGCACACTGAATGATGTGAGGGCATGTGTGTGTACTCGGGCTATCACAAAAGCAGAATGAGAAAAGCTGAAGCATAAAAGTTAATGAAACCTTCATCTGTGCTGGTGGACTGCATCTAGCTGCAGTATGGTGCATTTTGACTCCAGAAGTGGATCTAACATTCTGGTGCAGAGTAGCAGTTTTTATGCTGTTGCTTAAGTTCTTAACCCTGATGCTCAGTTTTATCAATTACAGTGGTTTATAGCATTCTGGCTATTGTTATGTAAGGAAATAATTCCTTACCATGCCATATTTTTCCAACTGTATCCACTAAGTGTGCAATCCACTGCTTTGGCTTGTCCCATAATTTGCTGGAAGTGTCTTCTAGTATATTATTCTTTTTCTTGTAAATATAGGGGAAAATGTGCAAACATAGGCAATGCAAAATATGGTTGCATATATTGCCTGTGACAACATGAGAGGCATTAATAATAACCACAAAGGGTGAGCCATATATTTTGCATATTCTTCCAGGTAACCAAAACCAACCCAATTTTTCAGCATGTGAATAAACCAAGCCACATTTTCTTGCCCAGAAAACTCTGATGTAGTAGCAATCATTTCATCCATGCTAACAAAACAAACAAAATAAATGATTTCTTTTGTCAGAAATGACTTTACTTCTTCACCTTTTTCCTAGAAAAACAAGACACAGTTCATAACTTTGAATGGTCATCCCACAGGTTGCATTCATGTTTACATGGAATTCTATGTTATTTAATCTTTATTTTTTCAGATATTTTCTAAAATATAGACATTGATATGGGTTAGCTGATTTGAATTGTGGGATAAACATGACATGATTCAAATGCTTTATGCTTAGAGTACAAAGAGTCAAATGAAAAAAAGGCTTTTTAGAAACCACAAAATCTACTTGACTTAAGCTGCAATTCTAAACAGACTTACTAGGCAGCTAAGCTTCATTGAAAAGAGTAAAACTTGTTTCCAGATAAACACACAATTTGGATTGTGCTATTAATTGTAGAAACATTAGGCATCAATGGGATACCAAGAACATATTATGGTTTCATTTTAAGGACATCACAAGACATCAGTGAGAATGTTTTCATATGCAGGGCCCAGAAAAATCTGATGTAGTAGCAATCATGTCATCCATGCTAACAAAACAAATAAAATAAATGATTTTTTGTCAGAAATGACTTTACTTCTTCACCCTTTTCCTAGAAAAACAAGACACAGTTCATAACTTTGAACTGCCATCCCACAGGTTGCAAATCTATGTTATTTAATCTTTATTTTTTCAGAAATTTTCTAAAATACTTTATAGACCTTAATATAGGTTAGCTGATTTGAATTGTGGGATAAACATGACATGCTTCAAATGCTTTATGCTTAGGGTACAAAGAGTCAAATGAGAAAAGGCTTTTCAGAAACAGCAAGATCTACTTGACTTAAGCTACAATTATAACAGACTTACTAGGCAGTTAAGCCTCATTGAACAGAGAGAAACATTTCCAAATCAACACACAATTTGGATTGTGCTATTAATTGTAGAAACATTAGGCATCAATGGGATACCAAGAACATATTATGGTTTCATTTTAAGGACATCACAATATATTAATGAGAATATTTTCATATGTAGGGCTGAAATTGTTTAGGAGAATTAGAGATGGACTTGTTTAATTGTGCCCAGAAGACTATTGTAAGCCAGTTCAGACGCTCAACATTCTCATGCAATGGCTTATATCCTACTAAGATTTACTCAGGGTAAACACATTAAAACTTATGGGCCCATTTCCTGTACTCATTCATTTGAATGGTCTATGTGACGTCCTTCCCTGGTTCTCCCTGTCAGGTTCCCACCTGCTTGTGGCTACTGCCTTTCACTAGGCACCACCAGGGATACCACCAGTCCGGACTGTCCTTTATATGGTTTCTCACTCCGCTCTAGCACAGATCTCACTAGATCCCCCTGCTAGGCAGCACCACCAGTCACGTCCTATAACCAATACTCCCAGAGACTTTGCCTGAGTCTCTCTCTAGCTGGTTACTTTTGTGACTGCGTGCTTATGCTGTTCCCAACCCCCTTGTATCTTTATAGATAACGCATACAACTCTGGGTTGCTCTGGATACTTGAATTGTTATTATTCCTCCCTTCACCGCTGCCACCATTAGATACTGTTTCTGTTCAGCCTTGGTAATTACCTTGCCCTCCCTTCTGGTATGTATATCCCCCAGCCAAGGATCAGGCCTTTGGTAAACCAAATAAGTATTTATTAAATATCAGAAATAACAAGATTAGTTTTAGAATGTTTCACAAGGGTATGGTTTCATCTGTTCCTGTTTTGTACTTGACTTATTATTAATCAGAACTCCAACTCCCTCTTTCTCCACACTCCTGACCTCCACCCTCAAACACCTCTTTCTCCACACTCCCAACATCCACCACTAAACACCTTCTTCTCCACCCTACTAACATCCACCCAGATTCAACTGTCATTCTTCCATTTATACTCCCAGCCATTCAAACGCTCAGCCAATCATCCAGCATTCTACTGCTCATGTACTCCCCCCTCCTCTTTCACTCCACTTACCATATGTCTTCTATATAAACAGCACTTACCATATTTACACTCCTTCCAAATACACCAGTATTACCTGCTTGTGGCTACTGCCTTTCACTAGGTACCACCAGGGATACCACCAGTCCGGACTGTCCTTTATATGGTTTCTCACTCTGCTCTAGCACAGATCTCACTAGATCCCCCTGCTAGGCAGCACCACCAGTCACGTCCTATAACCAGTACTCCCAGAGACTTTGCCTGAATCTCTCTCTAGCTGGTTACTTTTGTGACTGTGTGCTTATGCTGTTCCCAACCCCCTTGTATCTTTATAGATAACGCATACAACTCTGGGTTGCTCTGGATACTTGAAAGGGATCAAGGTGGTAAAGGACGGTCCGGACTGGTGGTATCCCTGGCGGTGCCTAGTGAAAGGCAGTAGCCACAAGCAGGTGGGAACCTGACAGGGAGAACCAGGGAAGGACGTCACATGTGGTGGCTGTAGCGGTGGGATTCGAACCCTAGAGAGTCCCTAAAAGTGGTGTGGCTAAAAGAAATAACAAATAAAGATTACTTGTGAGAGTGACTGGCAAACAGTGTGTGGCAAAGTGCGAGTGAACTCCTAAAAACATGACTGAATATATAAAGATGAAAAGAGAGGAGCTGGTGGAGAAGTGCATAACATTCAATTTACCTCACGAGGGTAAAGGGGTAGATGAATTGCGAGTAACATTGATAGCATTCGCATCTGTTCAACAAAAACAACCTGTCAGAGAAGAGAACCCAGAAGGGTACTCAAGCAATCCCGCTTATATAGAGTATTTGAGAGAGAAGTTAAAGTTGGATACTGAGAGATTGAGGATGGAAGGTGCAGAGAAGGAAAAACAGCGGGAGTTGGAAATTGAGAGAATGAGAATGGATACTGAAAGGATGAGAATGGGGTTTGAGGAGAGGGAGAAGCAACGAGCATTGGATGCTGAGATACAGGTGGAAAAGTTAAAATTTGAAAGAGAGAAGTTTCATTTTGATGAAACAAGAAAGGACAGAAATGAAACCAAAATAAAGGTTACACCAAAAGATTTTGCGGTGTTTGAACCTGGACAAGACCCACAGATTTACCTCAACACCTTCGAAAAGGCAGCTCAGATGTGGGGGCTACCGGAGGATAAATATATGCAATATTTATTAAATCTGATCAAAGGGGAATTGGCAGAGGTATACCAATATTTCCCCTCAGACAGGCCCGTCACATATGCCGAGTTTAAAGAGGCAGTGTACAAAAGATTGAGACTGGGACCTGACTACTTTAGGAAGTTATTTCGAAACTGTCAGATCCAAGCAGGGAGGTCTTTTGTTGAACTGGGAGCAAAATTGATGGACATATTTGGAAAGTGGATGGGAAGTGCCAAAGCTCAGTCAGTGGAAGAGGTGAAAAGCCTCATGATACTGGATCAATTATACCATCAGTTACCACCAGAAATAAGGCTCCTGGTCAAAGACCGTTCCCCTACATCTGTTCAAGAGGCCGCAGAGTTGGCAGATCACTTTGCCTCCAATAGAACTGGCTGGGTGGGGAAAACATCAAGAGAGTTTAAACCCAGACCATATAATGGTGGCAGAAAGGATGTGGTACCACAGCGAGTGAGTCCTCCAATAAAGTCTGAAGGGCACAGGACATCCCAGAGTGGAACTGTGTACCCTAAAATGGAGGAGAAATTATGTTATAAATGTGGTAGACCGGGGCACCTACGTTTTCAATGTGAGGTTGCCAACCCCATTGGTAATCCTGCTCAGGGAAGGGCAGTGAAAACAGAACCAAGGGAGTTAGAAACGAAGAAGGTTCAGTTCTGCCAGATAAACTGGACAAATGTAAAAGACTTTGATTCAAGTCTGAGGGAAGAAGTGAGTGTGCTAGGGGCAAATTATTGGGCATTGCTTGATACTGGTGCCGCTCAGACGTTACTGAGGCCAGATTTGATAAAATCTGAGGAAATATTACCTCAGGAAACGGTGACAATCCAAGGAGTGAGGGGTGAACCAGAAAGCATACCCATGGCCCTGATAAAATTAAAGTGGAGAGGAAAGGAGGAAATATGTAAAGTAGGTATTAATGCCCAACAACAAGAACCAGTGATACTGGGATGAGATGTTATGGGGGCACAAGGAAAAATATATGTGGTGACCAGACAACAACTTGGCAAAGCAACAGAAACCACGTTAACGGAGGCCGAAGAAAACAGGGTGGAACCTGTTATTGAGCCTAAGGTCGCCATAGCAACCCCTGGCAGGCCTGCTAAAAGAGACAAACTGTATCAAATGGTCTCTAGTGAAGAGGCAGAGCAGTTCAGGGAAGAGCTGGATAAGGATGCAAGTTTGAAGCAAATGAAGGACCAAGCCCTTACACAAAAGATTCCCTTTACTGACAATCTGAGGAATCAAATTGTGTGTGAGAATGGGATTTTATATAGACTGTGGATGCCTGCTGAGAGAGAGAATGAATGTGAACCAGTGAAACAATTGATGGTACCTAGCAAATACAGAGCCAGATTGCTAGAGGTAGTCCACGATGTCCCATGTGCAGGACATCTGGGAATAAAAAAGACCAAGAGGAGATTGGCTGCACACTATTATTGGTCAAACATCTCCAAAGATGTAAAACAACATTGTATATCTTGTGGTATATGCCAAAAGGTGGGAAAAAGTGGAGTAAAGACTAAGGCACCCTTAAAGCCACTTCCTATAATTGGGCAACCCTTTTATAGAGTGGGAATAGATTTGGTGGGCCCTTTTTCCAAACCCACAAGGCATGGCAAGAAATATCTATTGGTGGTGGTGGATTTTGCCACCAGGTACCCAGATGCAGAAGCATTAAGATCCGTAGAAGCCCCTGTAGTGGCAGAGGCTTTATTAAAAATCTTTATGAGACTGGGTTTCCCTGATGAAGTGTTGACGGATCAAGGCAGTGTATTCATGGGAGAAGTGATGCAATGTATGTGGAAGTGTTGTGGTCTAAAACATTTAAAGACAACTACTTACCATCCAGCAACAGATGGATTATATGAGTTTGTGACTTTATCCATGGGACTAAGGAACTCACCAAGTTCTTTTCAGAGACTAATTAATACTGTGTTGCGAGGCATGTCAGATTTCGCAGTGGCCTATATAGATGATGTGGCCATTTTCAGCAAGTCGGTGCCTGAGCATGTCCAACACCTGACAGCAGTATTAGAGGCATTTAAGAAAGCAGGGCTAACAATAAAAGCCAAGAAATGCCAGTTTGGGTTGAATGAAGTGATCTATTTAGGACATAAGGTGGGGAGTGGGAAAATAACCCCCTTATGGAGCAAAGTTGAGGCAATACAATCGTGGCCCATCCCCTTAACTAAGAAACAAGTTAGGGCATTTTTAGGTGTGGCTGGTTTTTACCGTAAATTTGTAAAAGATTTTGGGGAAATCGCAACCCCCTTGCATGAGCTAACAAGGAAAAAGTGTGCTGAGCTTGTGGTGTGGACAGATGAATGTCAAAAGGAATTTCTACTAGGCACTCCTTTTGGACCGACAAATAATTCTTCTCCCTTGATGTCAGCTTGCGACTAAGATACGCCACTGGATGATTGGCTGAGCGTTTGAATGGCTGATTTATTTTTTGCCAGCCTGCAAACTGGGCAGCCGCTCTGGGTGAGATCTGCAATGCACAGCAAGCGAGAAAGGGGTGGTGATCCGTTTCAGCCTGTCTCGGAAAAACTTTGTCAATTTCATTCTACTCCTGAGGTTTTTGCTTCAAATCAGAAAAGCATACATTCGTTTAAGTGTAATATTGCAAATGCAAACAAGAAAAGGGCTTCTGGCCCTTTCAAGCCTGCTCCGGAAAGCTTTGTCAATTTCATTCTCCATGGGAAGGAAAGGGAGCTCAAGGCTGCCTGGGAACTTTCCCCAAATCCCCAACTTGCAAGAATCTGCTTGGTTCCACAGTAGTAACTGCAAGGCACATTGCAGGCTGTGGTCTTGGTGGCCTTGAATGTAGGGGTGGTTAGCAGGGAAGGGGAAGGAAGGGCACCCCGACTGCTTCACACTTGCCCTCGGCTCAGAGCACTCGCAAACTTCCAGGGCAAAGGAGATCGGCACAGACCTGGCCCTGGACTCCACGCTCTACCTGGCTTTTAAGAGCATTTAGGGTTTTTCCCCCTTTTCTCTCTCTCCCCCTTCTTCCCTTTTATTTTGCCCCTCTTAAGGATGAAAGGAGTGTTTTTTGCTCTCTGCAGAGCTGCAGAGCTGCTGCTAATGCCTGCTGCCAGTGCTTGTTAATTTCACACTTAAGTGGAAATTGTTTCAAGGGAGCAGATACATTGTATCCAAAGCAAAATAGTTGCGAAGCATAATAATCCCATCCCTTTATGTCCATTTTGCTGAGCTGCTGCTGCTGCTGCTGCTAGCTGCTGCTTGTTAATTTCACATTTAGGGGAAAATTGTTTCGGAGTGAGCAGATACATTGCTCACTCACCCTCCTCTAGCTCCCTCGCTCGTCCTCCGTTACAGCAACTTAAATTCAAATTTCCCGCTCTTGCATCCAAGCACCTGCGTGTGCTTCGGTGCAGGGAGCACACGTCATATTCTGTGGACCAATTGGCTCATAGGGGCGGAGTTAGAGGTTGGACTTTGGGGAAATCCGGAAAGAATGTTTGATGTGTGGCCAAAAAAACAGCGGTTTTCTGGACATTTTAAAAAGTAAAAAAAACGGGGGGGAAAACGGGGGGGGGAACAGAAGTGAGGACTATCCAAGCACAACGCGAATAGGCAAAATGTGGATTATCTAGGTGAGTTTGGATGAGCCCCTAGTCTACCTGGAAGTCAAATTGAATTCATTGGGTTAACTCTTAGGTAAATGGGATTAGGTTTGCAGCCACAGATGGACAAGCAACAGAGGAAAGATATCACCTTTGTCTCCTGTCTACAATTGTCCCAGAAGCTGTGACTGATGGAACTTTGATCTGGCTTGATGAAACCTGGATCTTATTCAGCTCTTGTATTGACTGCCCACATATTGACCTATAACTAAGCAGCACCTCTGCAAGATGGCTCTTTAAAACATGCAAAGAAACCTCTTGGATGATCTAGTGATAGTCCAACATAATATTTGTAATAGCAGCCAATCATATGTCTTTTGGAAGCTTACAAGCCGCAAAGGCAGCAGTCTTCCTCTTGTTTGTCCCTAACATACTGTAGTCTTAAAATATGCTGCTTCTACATGGGGTGTCTATTTAGATCTATTCAACAGCTATGAGTCAAGATATCTATCATCCATGCATTTGTTTAATGTTTTAAAACCATGTAAACTAGTGGTCTTATCATCACATCTTGTGACATTACTTCATCCTGGAGTAATGAATCTAATCAGTTAAATTCTGGAAATAAATGTTTTATTTTGTCAGTCCTGATGGTATTGCCGGATGTCTTCATTGAACAGTGCTGGATTTTAGAATTATGGGAGAATGAGGAAAAAAATCTTGTCTCCATTCATAATTTTTACTATCCTCCATGATAGGTCTCCCTTTCTTTCTAAACCAAGTTCCACATGCTTGTCTTTCCTTTTGAGGAACTTACTTCAACCTGAATCCTTTGATCTTTTCAGTCCTACGGTGTCCTTTCCGAGATGGGGTGACCAGTGCACAGTATTTCCAATGTAGGTTTCTATAAAGATGTTGTGATGCTATTCATTTTGTTTTCAGTTGCTTCCCTAACTATTCCAAACAAGATGGTGTGCATGGTGCCCCCGTCCTCATTTTATCCTCCCAACAACCCTGTAAAGTAGGCTTGCCCATTGTGAGAACATGATGCTGGACTAGATGGGCCTTTGGTCTGATCCAGCAGCCAGGCTCTTTGTATGTTCTCTCCCCACCCCCCGCCACTCGTAGTTTAATTTTATTCCTCCATAGAAATCTGTTTCCACCTTTTAACAGTTTCTTTAAATAATAATAATAATAACAAAAATAACAATAGCTGGCAACTCTGCTGCAACTCCGTCCCCTTTGCTGTAGGACTTCCTCCCAAGCCCACCAAAAGTTGGGTATCCTTCCCGGAGAAAAGAAGGAGGGGAAGCACACTGCACATGAACAGAGGAACTATTGTTTGTTTTTGTTTGTTTTCTCACATATAGGGGAAAGGGGCGAGTCTTGCTGATGACAACAGGTCCTGGGGTTTAGTTCTTGTGTGCCTCAAATCAAGCCCCCTTTGTGATCCCACCGCCCCATAGAAAGGTCATCACATCCAGGCTTCAGACTGTTATGAAGTTCATTCATTCCTAGTGCAATCAGAGTTATGTCTGGGATCTTTAATGAGGCATTAGAGCCTGTTTCCATTGCCAGGGGACCCAGCCCTGGAATAAAGGAAAACAGTGCCTCTGAGTATGTACAAGCTGCTGTACTGCAGCCCCACTGTGTATTTCTAACATTAGAAAGTGGGGCGGGGGGCTTCACATTAGTCTGAGGTCAGAAAATGTGTCTGTTCAGAAATTAATGCCTGCCTTTGTCGTGCTGTCTGTTAACCCCTAACAGACATGAGTGTCTTAAGCATGAGTGCGTGTGCAAGTTTATAAGGGATTGTTCATTTTCCTTCTTCATTTTCTTTCCTTTTGTTGATTTCCCCCCCACATATGCAACCCTTGGGCAGCGCATTGCTAGAACTGTATTGGTGGGAGCAGGAGCTTCTGTTGCATTCTTGTTGTAGGTAGAGTGGGGAGCAGAGCCCCATACGCCAAGCCCCACAGACTTTGCCCTGGTGATTTGCCTGATACGGGAAAAGCATTGTGGTCATTGTCCCTCTCTTATTTAAAGCAGGTTCCCTTTTTCTGAAGGCCCCTGCACTGTCATCATATCTGTAGAACTGTTGTCATACCTGCAGAACCAGCAGAACAGTGAGTGCTTTTCTACCCTATATCTCAGTGGTAGGCTGAGCATGTGATTTGCATGCAGAAGGTCCTGGGTTCAATCTTTTGCATGTCCTTGTGAAAGGGAAAAAATATTCTAGGTTGTTTGTGTGATGATCCAACAGGTGGCTCTGTGTGTGTGTGTGTGTGTGTGTGTGTGTGTGTGTGTGTATGGAGTCTTTCCAACAACCCTGTGAGTCTTTCCAACAACCCTTTTTATTGTGCAGGGATATTCTATCATGCCACATGTAACAGTAAAGTTTAATGTTAAAATGAACATAATTTTGATGTAGTTCTTAAACGTTTTTACTTCGAATTCTATTGTTTTCTTACCGAATTTTCACTTTAACCACATAAAACTATGTATAAATGTAAATACATTTCGGCTGTGCGTATGATATTGTGATTTAATGGTGTAATTTTAATTTTGCTAGTTGTTTATGTCACTACTATTGCCATTACATTCAGTGATATACGGGAATTATGATTTACGAGTATCATTAGTACAAAAAACATTATTAAGGATTCTGTATGGTCTGGTATGGGAGGAGGTCCATGGGGGTGACACCATGAGTTACTGCACCGGGTGACACCAACCCTAGTGACACCACTGGTTCTACTTGCATGAAAGCCATTGCATGTGCAGCTGTACATGTGAAGGCTACCATCTGCAGAATCTAGGTGATGATGCATGGACATTGCTGAGGTGGGGCTGACAGGGTACACATGGCTAGGGCTACAGACTACAGACCCATTCCCAACACATGCATAAATAGCATCTCTCTCTCTCTCTCTCTCTCTCTCTCTCTCTCACACACACACACACACACACACACACGCACACACACACTCTGTCAGGAGGGGGAGTGACGGTGGGGGTGAAGCAGATTGGTGCCCAAGGCATTGTTCCCAGGCCCAGAAAGGTCTATTGCATTTTATATATGCATTTTATATATCAGGACTCTTTTTAAATGAGGGATAAGACCAAGTGTTAGATAGTTCAGCATCCTGTTTCCAAGAGGCCAGGCAGCTTCTTCTAGGAAGTGCACAAGCAAGGCATGAAGGGTTGCTGGTATTCATAGGTATGTTGCCATTCAGATAGAGGTTCTATGCAGCTATTGTAATTGTCATTTTACAGATACAGAGAATCCTTCAGGAAAATTCCTCCTGGAATCATCTGGTGATATAAGCTCCAAATTCTGGCTGACCAAATATTATTTACAGTATTTTTAATCAGGAACCTACTGCCCAGAAATTGCTCTGATACCCAGGAGAACGTTAGCTAGTAACATATTCTGATTTTGATGACAAGAGAAAATTGTTCATAAAATAATTTTTGGTCACAAACTTATTTAGAACATAGCAAAATATATAAAATAGAAAATATACTGGAAATCACATGACATGGGTGTTTGTTGCTTATTTTATAAAGCCTTTAAGGGGGGAAAGTACACATTTTAACATTTTCAAACATATATTAGTTCCATAATTATAGATTTTTTTAAAAAAATGGATGTGAAAATGACATGAAATATTAGTTTATAAGACATGAATGGTATCCAATGCTAGTCCCTACCAATTGGACCAACTGAAATAATTAAGATGACTACGTTCCATTAATTTTAATGGGTCTACTCTGAGTAGGACTTAGTTGGAGATAACCCAATCTGTTGACTAATTATCTTCGTGGTGCTTATCAAATCGTTCTGATAGGGCTCTTAATATATTCCCTGGTCGCTTTTGGTATCTGTTTCGAAGATTTTCAATTGCAATCTTTGTCTGTTAAATAAAAAAGAGAAAGCATAAAGTTCCAGTCAATATTGGGAGAAAAGGAAAAGGAAAAAGATCCCACATACAAACAAAAGATATAATTGCCATGCAGCTGCAGAAGCACTATAGGTAGTATGGACTAAGTGATAGTCGGAGTAGTCCCAAGTAGACTTCACTCCTACTCATTGCTAACTTAAGCCCACTGAATTAAATGTATCTACTCTGACTTAGTTGGTGTATTGCCAATCACCAGAAGATCATCTACATGTAAATCAAGGAGGTGTAGAAATTTATTTATTTATTATCATTATTTTTACCCCGACCTTTTTCCAAAACTGGAACTCACGGTGGCAAATGACATGTGAATGGCCTCTGTCCCATAATTATTGCCCCAAACCCCTGATTTATGGGGTACTAATTGCTTATGCACACTGTTCTTGCTTTGCACACCGTAACTGTAATGTATTGCAGTTTAGAGAGCTCAAAGCACAGGCTTTGTGATATTATTTAGAAGAAGCTGGAACAGAAGTTTCAATTCTGTCTGTACTCAGAAACAGCCTTGAGAAGAGTTGTTCAGTTAATCAAAACAATGCAGCTTGTCCCACACTTCTACCCTGTCATGTGGGACTGTTTATGACTTTCTCAGACTTTGAAGGAATGGGGAGCTAATTGGCTTACGAATGTTCTCACTTGGCTAATGTAAACAAGTAGCCTGATAATCAAAACAAACAATCAATCTTGAGAATGCATCTGCATTCTCAAGCTGAAGCTGTATCACGTGCAAGGTCGGGAGACATCACCTAAGGGGGAAACCATCAATCTGGATGATGGGAAGATAATGATCTAATAGCTGTAACGTACCCCCTCCCAGGGGTCTTTGGGGAATAAATACAGGACCCCTAGGTCAGGGAGATTAAGCCTCCAGGGGTTGAAGAAACCCCATAATAACATCAGGAAAGACCAAGCCTCCGGGGGGCTGACATAGCCTCGAAGTACCATCAAGAAACAATCTCAAGAAGATTGAAGACTCAACCCCTCCTAGGCAAGAATCTCTAGTGGGCTGTTGGAAGGCTTCCAGCCAGAGGAGAGCTTAAGACAGGGGAGGGAGGCAGAGACTGCTAGCTTTGTAGTTTGTTTTAATGTTTTATGGCCTAAATGTAAATCTCTTTGATCTAATAAAGCCTGTAATTTCTTCACCGCCAGCTGTGTTCATTACCTTTTGAAATCTCATACTACACTGTCTTGTGCTTGGCAAGGGGCTAGGAATTTGGCATTACAGTTGGATACCACCTTATATGTAACTGACTTCTGTATTAATCAAGTAATTTTATTCAGTGGGCACTATGCTGTGCAAACACAAAGCCATATAGGCTATAAGCCTACACCCACTTCTGGGAGTAATTCCCTTTGAACTCAACGAAGCTTATTTCTGAAAAGCCATGTAAAGAATTGCACTGTTAAGTCATTCTTGTAAAGATCCGATATGAGATGGAAAAAATATTAAAGCTTAAGGGACTTGGGTGGTTTTAATCAGAGCTTGGAAAAGTTACTTTTTTGAACTACAACTCCCATCAGCCCCAGCCAGCATGGCCATAGGATTGGCCTGATGGGAGTTGTAGTTTAAAAAAGTAACTTTTCCAAGCTCTGGTTTTAATATGGTGAGTTTTGTAGAAGGTTGTCACTTCTGCCCATTTTTTAAAAAAAGTACATGTGAGAAATGCACTTGGATCCATTGCACCATATGTATATGCAAACCAATAGATATGTGTGCATTGGCCACGCATTACAGTGCCACGCCATTTTTCTTACACAGAAGTGGCATGTGTATTTGTATATTAAATTGTTTTGTGTAAAGCAGTCCTGAAGAGCAGAACAATTTGTGTGTAAGCAAAAACTATAGCTATATAGAACTATAGTTCTATAGCTGTCAAATTGGGGGCACATGTAGTCAATGTTACAGTACTTCTTTGGGTTAGATAACTTTTATTTAGTATCAAAAAATTAAATAAAAGACAGGCTGAGTGACAAACATGTATAAAAAAATATAACCTGAATCCCAGTTCTAGTCTTATGTAAGCAGCAACTTCACAGCAGAAAATGATTCAAAACTGAAACATGATCCACACAAGAAACCAATATATGTGGGACACTCTCTTGAGTGCAGAGGTTACTTACTTTGTAAGCCAGCTCCTTAGCAGTGATATTTGCATCATATGGGATGGGTTCTCCAATATATGTGCGTAATTTTACTGGAAATCCTCCATATATGGGAAGGATTAACAATCGAGTTTTCTCATACAACCATCTCATTAGTGCTGCATATGAAATAAAATGACATTTTAAGAGATGTAATTGATTCCCACTGGTGTGGAAATCCCTATGTATGTAAGCCACTTTCATTGCATTTTCATGTTACACTAAGCTAAAAATGGCTCAGTGTGAAAAATGGCTTAGTGCTGGCTGCTGGGGACAAGACTGGAGTTGCTTTGCTCCTCCCAAGTCCTTTTAGCGCAGGGTTCAGGCAGGCAGCTAAGCTGAGGTTTGGCTTAATATGCTGTTGAAATCTGGGATCATGGCTGTCTCCTTGCAACCCCCTTGGTTATCAAGTATGGGTCGATCAGTTTACTGATAATAAATGTTTACTTGCCCCCGCAGCGATGCAAACAGCAGGTTAAGGAAAACTGGGCCAAATTGGAAGATTATATTACCAAACTGACCGCTTTGTACCCACAATCCTTTGTAATAGTGGCAGGTGATTTAAATGCCAGAATAGGACAGAATGACCTTGTGTGGTATTCCCATTTTCATGAATGTCCACCCAATCACGAGGATACCCATATGGTTCCCACTAGACAGTCCAAGGACAAGGGCTGTAATTATGCTGGCCTTTGTCTAATGCAAATGGTTAACAGACTGGCCCTAGTAATACTAAATGGGAGCGTAGAAGGTGATATTAATGGTGAATTCACATTTCTTTCAGGGCTGGGAGCCTCCACAATTGATCATGTCATTATTTCATATGATCTATTAGATCTAGTGGCTTGTTGTAAGGTGGGCAAGCGTATTGAGAGCGAGCATTTACCCATGGTGTTATCCTTGAATCTCGGATCTCAAAATATTCACGCAGATTACGAACTGCTGCTAAACTCTGAGGCAGAGTCAAAAACTACATGTGTAAAGTGGTCAAATACGATTGGGCACACAACAGAGTGGCTGTACTCGAAAGACAGTCTATGTCATTGTGAAGCCATATTAACAGCAGATTCCCCAAGGGTAGTGCTAACTTTGTTTCAAGAACTGATTTCCTCCTTACATAACAGTTTGAAAACTAAAATTCTGGCAAGACCAAATATTAGCAAATCCAAACATTGGTTCGATCGTGAATGCATCGATATGAAAAAATCCCTAATCGAGAAATATCAGTTATACAGGGATCAAAATCTGTCAGCATTACCTCCTGAATGGTTCCAGTTAAAGAGGAAATATAAGGCTTTAATCAAAATAAAAAAAAAGCAGGCCACAACAGAGGCTTGGCAAAGCCTAATTAAAGCGACGAGCACACGATGCTGCAACCTTTTGGAGAGTGGTCTCGAGGGGCTACCCGAAAACAACAATTAATATGGACAGCCATATTCCAGTGACTTCCTGGGAATCGTATTTTAGCACTACCTATGCAATAGGACCAAGCTCTCACCAGACACCAAAGGCAGACATAAGTAGTTTCCCTGAGTGGCTGCCAGTCACTTCCCATGAAGTCAGAAACCTTATCTCTAAACTGAAAGGTGGTAAAGCACCAGGGAGTGATAATATTCCACCAGAACTCCTTAAGTTAAATTTAGAGTGGTGGGCCCCTGTCCTAGCATCATTATTCACATGCATTGATCACACAGCATGTGTTCCAGAGGACTGGGGGCTGGCCATCATCATTCCAATATACAAAAAAGGAAAAAGGTCTGATCCTGCTAATTATAGACCGATTAGCTTGCTAAGTATTAGTAAGCTATACACTTCTCATCTGCACAAGAAACTATTAAGCTGGCTAGGGCAGGAAAATATACTCGGTGACAAGCAGGCCGGTTTTTAAAAAGAATTTGAGGAGCACATTGCTAAGAACATAAAAACCAACAACAAAAAATTCTATAAATACATTCAAAGCCTGAGGACTGGAAAGTGGCAAATGTAATGCCAATCTTCAAAAAGGGATCCAGAGGGGATCCCAGAAATTACAGGCCAGTTAGCTTAACTTCTGTCCCTGGAAAACTGGTAGAAAGTATTATTAAAGCTAGATTAACTAAGCACATAGAAGAACAAGCCTTGCTGAAGCAGAGCCAGCATGGCTTCTGCAAGGGAAAGTCCTGTCTCAGTAACCTATTAGAATTCTTTGAGAGTGTCAACAAGCATATAGATAGAGGTGATCCAGTGGACATAGTGTAC
The DNA here is from genome assembly GCF_030035675.1 of Rhineura floridana. Classification (NCBI taxonomy): domain Eukaryota; kingdom Metazoa; phylum Chordata; class Lepidosauria; order Squamata; family Rhineuridae; genus Rhineura; species Rhineura floridana. Next base: position 260,046,913 of record NC_084480.1, on the reverse strand, counting down.
TTAGACTTTCAAAAAGCGTTTGACAAGGTACCTCACCAAAGACTTCTGAGAAGCTTAGCAGTCATGGAATAAGAGGAGAGGTCCTCTTGTGGATAAGGAATTGGTTGAGAAGCAGAAAGCAGAGAGTAGGAATAAACGGACAGTTCTCCCAATGGAGGGCTGTAGAAAGTGGAGTCCCTCAAGGATCAGTATTGGGACCTGTACTTTTCAACTTGTTCATTAATGACCTAGAATTAGGAGTGAGCAGTGAAGTGGCCAAGTTTGCTGACGACACTAAATTGTTCAGGGTTGTTAAAACAAAAAGGGATTGCGAAGAGCTCCAAAAAGACCTCTCCAAACTGAGTGAATGGGCGGAAAAATGGCAAATGCAATTCAATATAAACAAGTGTAAAATTATGCATATTGGAGCAAAAAATCTTAATTTCACATATACGCTCATGGGGTCTGAACTGGCGGTGACCGACCAGGAGAGAGACCTCGGGGCTGTAGTGGACAGCACGATGAAAATGTTGACCCAGTGTGCGGCAGCTGTGAAAAAGGCAAATTCCATGCTAGCGATAATTAGGAAAGGTATTGAAAATAAAACAGCCGATATTATAATGCCGTTGTATAAATCTATGGTGCGGCCGCATTTGGAATACTGTGTACAGTTCTGGTCCCCTCATCTCAAAAAGGATATTATAGAGTTGGAAAAGGTTCAGAAGAGGGCAACCAGAATGATCAAGGAGATGGAGAGACTCCCTTACGAGGAAAGGTTGCAGCATTTGGGGCTTTTTAGTTTAGAGAAAAGGCGGGTCAGAGGAGACATGATAGAAGTGTATAAAATTATGCATGGCATTGAGAAGGTGGATAGAGAAAAGTTCTTCTCCCTCTCTCATAATACTAGAACTCGTGGACATTCAAAGAAGCTGAATGTTGGAAGATTCAGGACAGACAAAAGGAAGTTCTTCTTTACTCGGCGCATAGTTAAACTATGGAATTTGCTCCCACAAGACACAGTAATGACCACCAGCTTGGATGGCTTTAAAAGAAGATTAGACAAATTCATGGAGGACAGGGCTATCAATGGCTACTAGCCATGATGGCTGTGCTGTGCCACCCTAGTCAGAGGCAGCATGCTTCTGAAAACCAGTTGCTGGAAGCCTCAGGAGGGGAGAGTGTTCTTGCACTCGGGTCCTGCTTGCGGGCTTCCCCCAGGCACCTGGTTGGCCACTGTGAGAACAGGATGCTGGACTAGATGGGCCACTGGCCTGATCCAGCAGGCTCTTCTTATGTTCTTATGGAACGGGTCGCTCCACAATTGATCAAGGACTTGTTCTTCAACATCTCATGGAAAAGTATGCCTTATCAACGAAGGAGGGGCTTCACACAGCTTTTATCGATTTTAAATCAGTGTTTGATTTGATTTCAAGAGACAAACTATGGAAAAAAATTGAGGCCACAAACATTGATAGGAGGCTTCTTATACTAATGTGTAGCCTTTATGAAAATACATACTTGAGGGTTAAATGCGATCGTATTGGTCACTTAATGGGTCCCATTCCCACTTTTAATGGAGTGAAACAGGGATGCATTTTAGCTCCCACGTTGTTTAACTTCTATATTAATTCATTGATCGAATCCTAGCAAAGGTAAATTCAACCCTCCCAAGTTGGCAAACAGACCTGTGTCAATCCTTCTCTACGCTGATCATGCGGTACTCCTGAGACGTCTTTTAAGTGTTTTAGCTTTATATTGCAGAGAAGAACGACTGACAATTAACTATGAAGTCTAAGGTCCTAATTTTTAATAGGAAGAGGAGTAGGCATCGATGGCAGATCAACGACCATCAAATTGAGCAAGTTACCTACTATAGATATTTAGGTGTAACCTTCCATTCAACAGGCTCATGGAAAGTCCAAATAAAAAATGCCATTGCAAATGCCCAGAGAAGCACAAAGGCACTTCTATCTTTTTATTACACCAAAGGTGGTCAATATATCCCCACAGCTCTACAGGTTTTTGTTGCTAAGATTATAGCCCAGATGCTGTAGGGTTCCCAGCTATGCGTTTATGATAATTTTGCTCCTTTTGAGACCATCCAAACTAAATTTATAAGAGCAATATTATGTACCCCGTTATGTGTCCCTAATATAATTTTGCGGCTGGAGGCAGGCCAAATCTCTGCAGAGGCTCGTGCATTGATATATAAGATAAACTTTTGGCAAAAATTAATGTTCTTCCCAGTGGGCTTAGCTCCTTTGACTCTGATAGATACTTTTCAATCGAGCTGGAAAAGAGAATTGTCAATGAAATTGTCGCATTTGGGTCTTTCTATGCCCACTATTATGGCATTAGGCTATGTTCAAGCAAAAAAGGCTGTCTCCCAGCGAATCATGGACATTGGAGCTTGGCCGCAGTCTATTCTAACTATGAAGATTATGCAAGTATGTTTACAACAACAAATTATATGAGAATGCTGTCTATTCCAAAGCACAGAAAAGCTTTCATGCTTGCCAGACTTAATGTCTTACCTTCTGCGCTTTTAGAAGGGAGATTCAATGAGGTACAGGAGCGCTTATGCCCCTGTGATATGGGAAGTGTGGAAACTACTGCACATGTATTGTTTTACTGTTCATTGTATTGAGACTCCAGGTCTGATCTCATCAACCCAATTCTCCAAAAAATCCCAGGGAGGTCTGATGCATTTTATTTAGAACATTTACTCTCAGATAGGAGTCAGCAGGTGACAGCTAACGTGGCAAGATTTTGTGCTTCGGCTGTTACGTGTAGAAGAGTGATGACGGCAAACAACAATAATGGATAACCTCAGGTGGGCCATTCCCCATTGTTGCCCTAATTTTAATACCACAGTTCCATATTATCTCAGGCTGCTGCCATTTGTTTCCTTCTCTGTATAATATTGACATGTTTTATTGTTTACTGTTTTAACATTTTATAGTGCTGGTCATTGACCGTAATAAATGATTGATTGATTGATTGACTGTCAAGAGCTAAGACAAACATTTGTTTCTTTTCAGAGTGATGCAATAAGCAAATATAACTTCCACGGCCAGCTTCACCGTAAGGCAGTTGCCTCAGGTGGCAGATGTGTGTGAGAGGCATCTGCCCTCCCAGATGTTCCTCTTGAGCTCTTCCACCATTCCCACCTTCCTGAACCAGTGCCCTGGCAGTTATTGGGCTTGTCTGACTGGTGAGCTTGCCTAGTTGCTTCCTGCCAATGAGTCAGTGACAGTGTTATTGGAAAAGGCCCCTGACCAAGCAGGCAGGCAGACATGGAGCCAGCCCACGTCACACACTTCATTCTGAGTGAGCAGCAATCAGGCACCAAGCAAAACAGTGGATGAGCGGTGACAAGGTGTTGGAGGAGGATAGAGCTGTGTGTACCATGTAGCCAGCCCTGCATCCCCTAAGATAGTCTGCTGTCCTCAGGCGCAATGGAGGATGCTGTAAGAGAGATTCTACTGACAGTCCAGTTGGATTCTGTACATTACAAAAGTGTTGGAAGTATCATCTTCTTGTCCCTGGCAGTAAAATGTCCTGGGACAATCTTTATTGACTAAAACTGTTCTGTAACCCTTTTCATCAGATGCTGCATGTCAACTGCTAGCTGCTTCACCTTACCACTGAATCATGATAAACACAGTCTTCAGAGTGAATCTATTCAAACTACTTCTTAATGAAAACTCAGAAGCAGCATACAATATACCCATTTTCCATGAATGAGATATGCCACAAATTCAGGAGGGCTATAAAGTAGAGCAAAAAAGCAATATTAAGGGACACAGTAACATATAAGAGGGAACATAAAAAGCCAAGCTCACACGTCTTTCCAACTGTCCTGTAGGCTTCACGAAGATTTTGCGTAAACAAAGGGATGATGGGCTTAAAAAAAAAAAGGAAAAGGAAAGATGAGAACTAGAAAAATATTTCAGCCTGCCTTCTAGCCTTTTATATATTTTAAAATTATGGGCAACCGCCGCCCCTACACACAAATGTCCCGACGTATTTTTGACCACAAGAAGTCCATAATGTCAGGCTTTGGCGTAGTAAGTCCTGGTAAATCTATGAAAATAAATGTTTGGAAACCGAATAGCAAATGAAAAGAACCACATATTGTATATTTAAAAAAAAAAATATTATCAACAAAATATCCTGGTTTTAAAGAATGCATTACAACTTAATTGAACGCAATGGGTGATGTTCAATGCCAGTCCTACCCAGAGTAGGCCCATTGAAGTTAATGGACATGGGTAACTTAGGCGCATTAATTTCAGTGGCTCTACTCTGAGTAGGACTTACTTGAAAACAACCCAATAAATTCATAACAGCAAGGACAGGACCCTTGACTTCCTCAGGTATCCAGAGTATTAAATCATTTATCCATCTCTTGGTTTCTTCTAATGATTAGGTATAAATAAATTTTAAATTATACTTTCAGCACATTTGAAATTTCACCAAATTTCAGAATTTGAGTTTTTTTCATTCCATGCTTGTTAAAATGTTGTTTTTATATTAATTTTTGAGATATTCCTTTGTTATGAGGATTCCTAGTGAATGTTAGTATCACATTGTCAAAGCTGATATTTTCACATACACACAATGCTCCTAAATCCAACAGCATCAATAATTGGGACTGCTGCAGAAAATCAAATGAGAAAAATAGAAATACACCAAAAAAAATTGCAAGCAAATTTGCAATATGACAATTTAGTAGTGACTCTTGTTGCACACAAATACCCCACCCCCCTTCAGCTCTAACATGAATGGCAATTGTAAGCAATATTGGCTTGTGTGATTTATTCCATGTCTGGCTCCTGCTCTGTTTTAAACCTTACATTTGACACAGGATAACCACTCATGCCAAACACCAGTATTTTCAGCTTGGAATCCTATAGCAATAGGATAGCGTATCTTAGTCGCAAGCTGACATCAAGGGAGAAGAATTATTTGTCGGTCCAAAAGGAGTGCCTAGTAGAAATTCCTTTTGACATTCATCTGTCCACACCACAAGCTCAGCACACTTTTTCCTTGTTAGCTCATGCAAGGGGGTTGCGATTTCCCCAAAATCTTTTACAAATTTACGGTAAAAACCAGCCACACCTAAAAATGCCCTAACTTGTTTCTTAGTTAAGGGGATGGGCCACGATTGTATTGCCTCAACTTTGCTCCATAAGGGGGTTATTTTCCCACTCCCCACCTTATGTCCTAAATAGATCACTTCATTCAACCCAAACTGGCATTTCTTGGCTTTTATTGTTAGCCCTGCTTTCTTAAATGCCTCTAATACTGCTGTCAGGTGTTGGACATGCTCAGGCACCGACTTGCTGAAAATGGCCACATCATCTATATAGGCCACTGCGAAATCTGACATGCCTCGCAACACAGTATTAATTAGTCTCTGAAAAGAACTTGGTGAGTTCCTTAGTCCCATGGATAAAGTCACAAACTCATATAATCCATCTGTTGCTGGATGGTAAGTAGTTGTCTTTAAATGTTTTAGACCACAACACTTCCACATACATTGCATCACTTCTCCCATGAATACACTGCCTTGATCCGTCAACACTTCATCAGGGAAACCCAGTCTCATAAAGATTTTTAATAAAGCCTCTGCCACTACAGGGGCTTCTACGGATCTTAATGCTTCTGCATCTGGGTACCTGGTGGCAAAATCCACCACCACCAATAGATATTTCTTGCCATGCCTTGTGGGTTTGGAAAAAGGGCCCACCAAATCTATTCCCACTCTATAAAAGGGTTGCCCAATTATAGGAAGTGGCTTTAAGGGTGCCTTAGTCTTTACTCCACTTTTTCCCACCTTTTGGCATATACCACAAGATATACAATGTTGTTTTACATCTTTGGAGATGTTTGACCAATAATAGTGTGCAGCCAATCTCCTCTTGGTCTTTTTTATTCCCAGATGTCCTGCACATGGGACATCGTGGACTACCTCTAGCAATCTGGCTCTGTATTTGCTAGGTACCATCAATTGTTTCACTGGTTCACATTCATTCTCTCTCTCAGCAGGCATCCACAGTCTATATAAAATCCCATTCTCACACACAATTTGATTCCTCAGATTGTCAGTAAAGGGAATCTTTTGTGTAAGGGCTTGGTCCTTCATTTGCTTCAAACTTGCATCCTTATCCAGCTCTTCCCTGAACTGCTCTGCCTCTTCACTAGAGACCATTTGATACAGTTTGTCTCTTTTAGCAGGCCTGCCAGGGGTTGCTATGGCGACCTTAGGCTCAATAACAGGTTCCACCCTGTTTTCTTCGGCCTCCGTTAACGTGGTTTCTGTTGCTTTGCCAAGTTGTTGTCTGGTCACCACATATATTTTTCCTTGTGCCCCCATAACATCTCGTCCCAGTATCACTGGTTCTTGTTGTTGGGCATTAATACCTACTTTACATATTTCCTCCTTTCCTCTCCACTTTAATTTTATCAGGGCCATGGGTATGCTTTCTGGTTCACCCCTCACTCCTTGGATTGTCACCGTTTCCTGAGGTAATATTTCCTCAGATTTTATCAAATCTGGCCTCAGTAACGTCTGAGCGGCACCAGTATCAAGCAATGCCCAATAATTTGCCCCTAGCACACTCACTTCTTCCCTCAGACTTGAATCAAAGTCTTTTACATTTGTCCAGTTTATCTGGCAGAACTGAACCTTCTTCGTTTCTAACTCCCTTGGTTCTGTTTTCACTGCCCTTCCCTGAGCAGGATTACCAATGGGGTTGGCAACCTCACATTGAAAACGTAGGTGCCCCGGTCTACCACATTTATAACATAATTTCTCCTCCATTTTAGGGTACACAGTTCCACTCTGGGATGTCCTGTGCCCTTCAGACTTTATTGGAGGACTCACTCGCTGTGGTACCACATCCTTTCTGCCACCATTATATGGTCTGGGTTTAAACTCTCTTGATGTTTTCCCCACCCAGCCAGTTCTATTGGAGGCAAAGTGATCTGCCAACTCTGCGGCCTCTTGAACAGATGTAGGGGAACGGTCTTTGACCAGGAGCCTTATTTCTGGTGGTAACTGATGGTATAATTGATCCAGTATCATGAGGCTTTTCACCTCTTCCACTGACTGAGCTTTGGCACTTCCCATCCACTTTCCAAATATGTCCATCAATTTTGCTCCCAGTTCAACAAAAGACCTCCCTGCTTGGATCTGACAGTTTCGAAATAACTTCCTAAAGTAGTCAGGTCCCAGTCTCAATCTTTTGTACACTGCCTCTTTAAACTCGGCATATGTGACGGGCCTGTCTGAGGGGAAATATTGGTATACCTCTGCCAATTCCCCTTTGATCAGATTTAATAAATATTGCATATATTTATCCTCCGGTAGCCCCCACATCTGAGCTGCCTTTTCGAAGGTGTTGAGGTAAATCTGTGGGTCTTGTCCAGGTTCAAACACCGCAAAATCTTTTGGTGTAACCTTTATTTTGGTTTCATTTCTGTCCTTTCTTGTTTCATCAAAATGAAACTTCTCTCTTTCAAATTTTAACTTTTCCACCTGTATCTCAGCATCCAATGCTCGTTGCTTCTCCCTCTCCTCAAACCCCATTCTCATCCTTTCAGTATCCATTCTCATTCTCTCAATTTCCAACTCCCGCTGTTTTTCCTTCTCTGCACCTTCCATCCTCAATCTCTCAGTATCCAACTTTAACTTCTCTCTCAAATACTCTATATAAGCGGGATTGCTTGAGTACCCTTCTGGGTTCTCTTCTCTGACAGGTTGTTTTTGTTGAACAGATGCGAATGCTATCAATGTTACTCGCAATTCATCTACCCCTTTACCCTCGTGAGGTAAATTGAATGTTATGCACTTCTCCACCAGCTCCTCTCTTTTCATCTTTATATATTCAGTCATGTTTTTAGGAGTTCACTCGCACTTTGCCACACACTGTTTGCCAGTCACTCTCACAAGTAATCTTTATTTGTTATTTCTTTTAGCCACACCACTTTTAGGGACTCTCTAGGGTTCGAATCCCACCGCTACAGCCACCACATGTGACGTCCTTCCCTGGTTCTCCCTGTCAGGTTCCCACCTGCTTGTGGCTACTGCCTTTCACTAGGCACCGCCAGGGATACCACCAGTCCGGACCGTCCTTTACCACCTTGATCCCTTTCAAGTATCCAGAGCAACCCAGAGTTGTATGCGTTATCTATAAAGATACAAGGGGGTTGGGAACAGCATAAGCACACAGTCACAAAAGTAACCAGCTAGAGAGAGATTCAGGCAAAGTCTCTGGGAGTACTGGTTATAGGACGTGACTGGTGGTGCTGCCTAGCAGGGGGATCTAGTGAGATCTGTGCTAGAGCAGAGTGAGAAACCATATAAAGGACAGTCCGGACTGGTGGTATCCCTGGTGGTACCTAGTGAAAGGCAGTAGCCACAAGCAGGTAATACTGGTGTATTTGGAAGGAGTGTAAATATGGTAAGTGCTGTTTATATAGAAGACATATGGTAAGTGGAGTGAAAGAGGAGGGGGGAGTACATGAGCAGTAGAATGCTGGATGATTGGCTGAGCGTTTGAATGGCTGGGAGTATAAATGGAAGAATGACAGTTGAATCTGGGTGGATGTTAGTAGGGTGGAGAAGAAGGTGTTTAGTGGTGGATGTTGGGAGTGTGGAGAAAGAGGTGTTTGAGGGTGGAGGTCAGGAGTGTGGAGAAAGAGGGAGTTGGAGTTCTGATTAATAATAAGTCAAGTACAAAACAGGAACAGATGAAACCATACCCTTGTGAAACATTCTAAAACTAATCTTGTTATTTCTGATATTTAATAAATACTTATTTGGTTTACCAAAGGCCTGATCCTTGGCTGGGGGATATACATACCAGAAGGGAGGGCAAGGTAATTACCAAGGCTGAACAGAAACAGTATCTAATGGTGGCAGCGGTGAAGGGAGGAATAATAACAATTCAAGTATCCAGAGCAACCCAGAGTTGTATGCGTTATCTATAAAGATACAAGGGGGTTGGGAACAGCATAAGCACGCAGTCACAAAAGTAACCAGCTAGAGAGAGACTCAGGCAAAGTCTCTGGGAGTATTGGTTATAGGACATGACTGGTGGTGCTGCCTAGCAGGGGGATCTAGTGAGATCTGTGCTAGAGCGGAGTGAGAAACCATATAAAGGACGGTCCGGACTGGTGGTATCCCTGGTGGTGCCTAGTGAAAGGCAGTAGCCACAAGCAGGTGGGAACCTGACAGGGAGAACCAGGGGAGGACGTCACATGTGGTGGCAGAGGTGGGAGACAAACAATAGAGAGTCCCTAAAAGTGGTGTGGCTAAAAGAAATAACAAATAACTAACATTGGATGCAACTCAATGAGTTTCTAGTGACCTAGACAGGGTGGACCACTAAGTTCCATAGGGCATCCTCCTCATAACTGAATAACCCACCTCTTCCATAAATCCTGTGACTGCCTTAGCCCCTTAAACCTCTCCATGAACAGAAACGAAACTTAATGTGTTCAACTGCATTTGTGCATGTCCACCTCCTTGATTTTACTTTCCCTCTCCTCTCTTTCTTGTCTCCATCACTATTAAATGCTGATGGCAATATCTTCCAGCTGGTGTGATTAGATGAAGTGACATGTACATAGATTTCACCATAGAAATAATAGTAATTCTATAAAAGTTTAGCCACAATATTTTGCTAGTCTTTTATAATGTGCTCAGCCCATATAGGCTTAATATATTTTTATAATTGCTGTAATAGCTTATATAGTCTGGTTATTTCACTGTATATTGCTAGAGAGCAAAAAAGTTCTTTTTTAAAAAGGGTTTCTCTCTCCGCCCCCCGCCCCCTTCTTTGTACGGCAGTGTCTGCTGCCAGAGTTAGAACACAGAGTATAAAAGATAAACATGTCTGGGAAGACAGCCAAGTATTCAGAGAGAATTGTCAACAACAATAAAACCTATTAGATGTCAGAACTAGAGACAGGTTCCTGCAGGTAAGGAAGCAAGATCACACACCCCCTCTCTCTGATGAGTCAATCACTCATTGCACATCTCCAGCTGGAGTGGACTGAAGACTGCAGGAGTGCTGTGCCATGTATATCATCTGATGAGTTAGATGTATTTATTTATTTATTTATTTATTTTATTTATATACCGCCCTAAGCCCAATAAAACAATCAGAAAATATATAAATACAATAATACAATGGAATCAAACCAAACAGACGTAAACAAAAATCAAAACAGCAGCAAAATACATCAATAAATATTAATAGTGCACATTAAAATGCCTGGGAATATAAAAAGGTTTTCACCTGGCGCCGAAAAGATTTCCATGTATTTGGTATGTATGGCTCTGTAACAAGACATTGAGTAACTAAGCACTTTCATCTATTGTAACCTAATTAAGTAAGTATACTTTCAAGGTCTTATACTTTGGCGTTAAAGGAATGAATGATTTGTATTCTCATTTTCTGTTTCTGGTATGACGGCTAAGGCCACTTAGAATGCATTTTGATTGATGTAGTGTGCAAGATATGAATAAATATATATTATAAGACTATTCTACTGGCTGAAGTTTGACTCCTAAACAGGAAATTTCTGGTATCTCCCAAGAATCCTTGGGTGGAGTTTCTATCTGAATGCGTCTACTATTGACGACTGCTGTTGGAAACCTGTGAACATAGGTGAACTAATGTTAAACATATAAGGACTATGAGTAGACATAGATTAAGGGAGAAAGCAAGAACCCTCAACCTTGTGCATTCACAAATAAGGGGGCTGGCCTTGCCGGTATCACTTTAAATGATTTAATTAATTAATTAATTAAAATTTATATCCCACGTTTTGATTAGAATCTTTGAAGTGGCTACATCCTTTACCAGAATAATGGAATCAGTAGTAATATATCAGAGCTTGGAAAAGTTACTTTTTTGAACTACAACTCCCATCAGTCCAATCCAGTGGCCATGCTGGCTGAGGCTGATGGGAGTTGTAGTTTAAAAAAATAACTTTTCCAAGCTCTGTAATATATACAGGAAATATCCATTGATCCATATTTGTATTCAGTAACTGGAAAATCAGTCATATTCCAGGTGCTTTCAGACAGTTGCTATTTCAGGAGGGACTCAATCACATACTTGCAAATTCAGATTGTAGAATTAAGTTTGATTTGGTGCTGTGGAAGAAAAACAAGCTTCCCATTGTGTTTAAATCAGATCCGTCAGAGACACCTTTATTTTGTTTCTGACAACTATATGGAGAGAACTCAGGAAAGTTCTCTACTCCTTAATTTTTACAGCACATATTTATGCCATATTCCAAAGCACATGTAACCATTGTCACATGGCTGCAGTTAATTCCATAGATTTTCTCTATATTGGGCTCCATCACATCATTCCAGTCCAGAAGATAATCCATGCCATTGATAACTTTATCTCTAGAGTCTTCATTAATTTCTTCAGAGATAACATTGAGTTCCAAACAATAGATTTTATTTCTAAAGTCCATAGACTCCAAATCTTGTTCCTGTTCCACGTTTGTTCCAATCTCCGGGATCTCCTCTCTCACAGGGACCCCTATTCCAGTCTCCAGGGTCTCCTCTCTCACAGGGACCCCTATTCCAATCTCCGGGGTCTCCTCTCTCACAGGGACCCCTTCCAGGGTCACCTCTCTCACAGGGACCCTTATATCTTTAATCTCCTGCTTCATTTTACTCAATTCAATTTTCGTTATCTCAATCTCATTCATTATTCTCTGAAACATAGTTATTTCCAGATTCTCAGCCACTTTCTTAATTGCCATTTTAAAAGAAAAATATAGGAAAACCACTTCTTATTTCAGCAACAATTGGGTTAATACTCCAAACTTGGTGACATCACAGTATAAACAGAGCAGACAGCCTTATCTCTCCAATAGTTAAGTAAACAAAATGCAGTTCCCAGGATCGAAGCAATTAATGGCAATCGTCAAGAAACAGATTCGTCAAAATAAAATAGTAACCAAATTACAATATCTCATCATCTTAAAATGTCATCTCAGTTGGTCATCCTGACATCTTCTACTGTCTTCTACTGTCTTTTCATAAAGCAGAAAGCATAGCACAGTGAGGATTAAACATTAACCAAAGTGACAATTTTTTGGTCTAAAGTCAAGGATTGCATACACGTATCCTGCAATGCTTTTTAACTTGTTTGCACTTCTTGTTTATTCAACTTGCAGTTTCGGCATAAGCATTTTCCCAGGAACATATTTTAGCTTCTCTTTTAATACATTAAACAGAACCATTCTAAGTGTCATTCTTTGCTTTCATAATTCATAATTCAGAACCAGATCTATGAAATCTGAACCAAAGTTAAGGCCTAGCTTTTGCTGCCTCCATAGTGCTCTTGCACAGCAAACCCACTTCCTCTCAAATTGGACTTCTTGCTATGAGGAAAGTGACAGGGAAACGTGGTAGAAATTGTGAGATAACAATTGCTTGATGCAGCATTGGATAATCTCCCCGGAAATTCTCACAAACAGTCAGATGCCATCTAATCTCCTCACAATGTTTATTCAAACGAATCAGGAGGAATGCCCAATAAAAAGGTTGTCTGGAAGCAAGCTCACCCTTACTGTTTCTGGACAGCCTGGTCTTCCTTGCCTTCAATCTACTGTCTCTGGCAGCAGCATCTGTTTCTTCTGAAGTTGTCTCTTCTAGTTTTCTATCCCAACTGCTACCCACAAAGAGAATTTTCCCACTTGCAAGCAAGTAAGTTTAGTAGGGTGTGCCACCGCTATGTCAAAATCATGCATGCTTAATTAAATGCATTGTGTACCTAGTCATAAAGGAGGCACGCCTATAGCATCACACATTTTATTACATGCCATTGCAAAGCACAGTGATGGGTTACAGGAGTAACACACAGTGTGGTGGGCAGACGTTCCTCGTCTGACCTCCAATCAGTCATATCACTGCTGCTTACTGGGAGGTAGAGGGGGAGGGGCAAGGTGACAGCAAGGTCAGCACAAGTAAATGCACCGGTAGGAGCATCTGATTAGCTCCACTGGTGTGCTTGGATCATGGCGACCTTGCCGCTGCCTCGTCCCTCCCCCTTTACCTTCTGGTAAGCAGCAGCCATGTAACTGTCCAGAGGTCAGGTGAGTGGCACTGCCCAACCACACCCTCTGCTGCTGGGTTACAGAAAGCCAGTACTTCCCCTCCTCCCACTCTTTGAGTTGTGTCTCTGCTTTCTGAAGTGTAATATTCCTTCACAAAGTGCACTCTTCTTAACTGCCCTGAACGAGCAGGGCAAGCTGTTAAGCTGATGTTCAATATTTCCACTCATTTTAGGCTTCAATCTGGACATTAGATAGGAGCAATATTTGTACAAGAATTTTATTGACAGTTTGTAGGTTTCAATATTAAATACTTTCTGATGAAAGAATAAAGCATTCATTAGCCAAATACTATAAATTAAAGCCACTCCTGTACATAACCTGGAAGTAAAGCTGCAATGCTAATTCCACATACCTGGTACTCATGGAAATCATCTATCTCAACCCCCAAACCCATTACAATATTATTAACGTTTATGTAAATAGCATCTCACTTTCACCTTGTACCTAACTGGAAGGGATACAGTGCAAACAGCTTATCTCCTTGACCATTCAGTTCAGAGTACCAGCAAAAGGACATACACACATAAAGCCATAATACCACTTTAATCCTTAGGCAAGAACTGGCTTTTTCTGACCCATCATGCTATTTGCCAATGTTTGCTGTTAATCCATCCTTTATGATTAAGTATAAATGGCAGCACCTACCTAGTTACAGACTCAATAGGATTTATTTGTCTCCATAACACTTGGTTTCTTCATAGGGATGACACACCCATCAGAGCTTCTTTACACCTTAATATAAAGGGATCTGTCTTAACCAGGGGTGGCACTTAGTTGATAAAAAAGTACGGCATGACTTCTGCTGCTTTCATAGAGGGGTGACTGAAGGAAAGGAATTTAGGTTGCCCAGGAACAGTAAGTAAAAGCATGTGTGTGTGTTTCTGTTAACAGTTCTGTGAAAAACTTAAATGTATATAAGATACAGGGTGTGTATGCACCATACATTTAAATATACAAACGGAAGGTGGAGGCAAATAGCAGGATCGAACTCCCCACCTATCAGATGATTGGTTGGCTGCACATGTGAGTTCATCACAGAGAACTCCCATACACAGCTCAACTCTGCAGAAAGCTGAGTTTAACCAGAGCTTGGAAGATTACTTTTAAAAAGTAATAAATTACAGTTACAATTACTTGGCCAAAAAGGTAGTAATTCCAGTTACAATTACAATTGCTCTGAAAGTAACTGATTACTTTACTTTTTCTCAAAAGTAATCACTACAATTACATTTCAGTTACTTAAAAAAAAATGCTTACAAGGTGCTGGCCTTGGCTGCTGCATATCTAAGTAGCCTAAAACAATATTAAAACTAAACAGACACACATAGGGGGTAGTAGAAGGGTTCAAATCCCCACATAGCCATGAAGCTCACTAGGTGACCTTGGGCCAGTCACTGCCTCTCATGAAAACCCTATTCATAGGGTCACCATAAATCGGAATCAACTTGAAGGCAGTACATTTATTTTTTATTTTGAAGATGATGATTATGATAATGCAGCATTTCAAATTAATTCTGTATGAGAAGCATTCCATGCCAAGCTTGGAAAACCAAGAAGGAGGTATAAAATGTAGACAAAAATACTTTTGACAAAATGCTGTTTATCCTTTATATCTATATCTATAATTAACAATACAGCTGAATGATGTATGTAAAGTATTTTTCTCTTTCCCTTTTTTATTAGTATTTTAGTACTACTGCTAAAGTTCTGATGAAAGAATGAAGCATTCATTAGCCACATTCAAATGATTAGAACACATCAGATAAATTCCACTGAAGTTGGAGTTTTTGCCATAGAAAAGGCAAAAAACACATACCCTATGATAGCCCAATAGATAATCAGAACTAATATAAAACCCTATTGCTTCTCATTTGCAAATGTTGCAAGATCTAAGGTAACTCTAGATTATGTGAGTTCAGGTGATGCATGTTATGTAAATTTGTATAGATATTAGCAGAGATTGTCAACAGTCTGAGATGTGTGTGTGCCAATGTGTGCGTTTACCTAAGTGGCAGGCTTTTACCCTGCACTGAGATCACTGAGACTTAAGACTTAGTAAAATAAGAAAAGCTATTTTATTTATAGAAATACATAGTAGATAGGAAAGGCATACCTAGTTCTAACTAACTTGGAGGCGCAACACTCAGGTTTGGGAGTTGCCCTCATGGCTCAGGAGGGAGAGAGCAGAGACAAAGGTGTCTCCTCTCTCTTAGATTACTTTATTGCTTAACTGCATTCTGTGTTTGCCTCTGTAAGTCTCACTTTTTTTTACCCACTCTTTGAATGTCTTTTGGGAATGCCTACTGATTATTTGTTATCATTTTGGACTGATTACCTTCAGCTATTATCTCACCAAAGTTGCATACACATGACAGATTTAAAGCACATTTCCACCACCACCCCAAAAAAGAATCCTGGGAACTGTAGTTTGTTACGGGTGCTGGGAATTGTAGCTCTGTGAGGAGTAAACTACAGTCCCCAAGATTCTTGGGGAAAAGCCATGTGCTTACATGTATGGTGTCTACTGGGAGACTCTTACGGATTGATTCTATACTCCCAGAAGTAAATCCTATTTACTGTTATGGGAATTACTTTCAAGTAAGTATGCTTGGAATTGCAGCTTTTAGGTCATGCTTAATAGCCACCTTGTATCAAATTGAACAGTTTCCAATCAGATTTAAATACTAACCACTTAAACTGGTCAGAGTGTTATTCCCTCTATTTCTGAAGCTCAGGCTGGAAGTGTTGTTGCTTATGTAGCCATGGTATCACCATCCATACCACACATAATAAGGAGTATTAGTGGGCAAGAGGGAACCCCAAGTGTTGCAGAATACAAAAAAGTGAGAGAGAAAACAGAAAGGGGATGACTCCCCAAACAGCCCAAATGAGTACTGAGCATGCTCTGTTATGGAATGCTCAGTGAGTGAGTGAGTGAGCGAGTGAGCGAGTGAGCGAGATGTCTCAGCTAACAGAAAATTATAGAACAGTAGAGTTGGAAGGAACCTTTAAGGTCATCGAGTCCACACCCCTGCTCAATGCAGGAATCCAAGTGAAAGCACACCTGACAGGTGGCTGTCCAGCTGCCTCTTGAATGCTTCCAGTGTTGGAGAGCCCACCACTTCCCTAGGTAATTGGTTCCATTGTCATACTGCTCTAATGACTGACAGTCCTTTTTTGAGTGTTGAAAGGTGTTTCAAATAAAATTCTAACTTCTATAATAGTCCAGATTTTTTTAATGTCCATATGATTGATGGGCAGGCTGGAAAGAAAAATGACTCACTAAGGCTACATCCACACCAGACATTTATTCCACTTTAAACAGTCATGATCTCAGAATCCTGGGAAGTGTAATTTGTGAAGGGTCCTGAGAGTTCTTAGAAGACCCCAATTCCCCCCACAGAACTCCAGTCACAGAATTGTCTGAGAAGAGGGGCTGACTGTTAAACCACTCTGGACATTGGAGCTCTGTCGGGACAATAGGAGTCTCCTAATAACACTCAGCACCCGTCACAAACTACACTTGCCAGGATTCTTTGGGGGAAGTCATGACTGTTTAAAGTGGCATAAATGTCTGGCATGGGTGTGGCCAGAAGGTCATCCAGCGAGTTCATGGCTGTGGTAAGATATGAACTCAGAACGTCCCAGCTGCACCCAGCATGGAACTACACTTTCAGCAGCAAATACCAGAAAACCAACTAAATGTGTGCTGTCAATGTGCAAAGCATTTGCTGGGGTGCATTTGGGTAGGTGAAGCAGGAGATAGATGGAAGGGGCTGTTTTCCATGCCTGCCACTTTATTTATTTATTTATTTATTTATTTATTATATTGATATACCGCCCGACTAGCAATAGCTCTCTGGGCGGTGAACATAAAATAGCATAAAAATACAATGAATAACAAAATAATACTAAAATACAATCAACAATCCAATACAATAAACATTTTTAAAATTAAATCAGTGTAACTTAAAATGCTTCAGAGAATAGGAAGGTTTTGACCTGGCGCCGGAAGGAGAGCAGAGTCGGCGCCAGGCGTACTTCCTCAGGGAGACTGTTCCATAGTTCGGGGGCCACCACTGAGAAGGCCCTAGATCTTGTCATCACCCTCCGGGCCTCCCTGTGAGTTGGAACCCGGAGGAGGGCCTTCGTAGCAGAACGTAGTGCACGGGCCGGTTCATATCGGAAGAGGCGTTCCGCAAGGTATCGTGGTCCCGCACCATATAAGGCTTTATAGGTTAATACCAAAACTTTGAATCTAGCCCGGAAACATATTGGCAACCAGAGCAAGCTGGCCAGAACAGGTGTTATATGCTCGGACCGCTTGGTCCTTGTCAGCAATCCGGCCGCCGCATTTTGCACTAGTTGTAGCTTCCGAACTGTCTTCAAAGGTAGCCCTACGTAAAGCGCATTACAGTAATCCAAACGTGAGGTTACTAGAGCATGTACCACTGATGTAAGGTCCTCTTTACTCAAATAGGGACGTAGCTGGGCTACCAACCGAAGTTGGTAAAACGCATTCCTAACTTTACCAGTGCATTGCCCCATATTTTTCCTTATTGACCTCCATCAGCTAGGGGAAAGTTTCCAGGGAAGGGGTTGCAGATAAAAAGTTTCAGCAGCAAATTACCCCCTCTCATCACTTCTCCCTAACAAAATGCCCCCCACATCAGTAGCAGACACCAGCAGGGAAGTTCTTTTTTGAGTTGTAATTCAGCTCTCATTCTGTTAATTCCCAAACTACACCAGTTGTCATTTTGACCTACATGCATAGGGAGAAAGACAGTGTAAAGGGTGTGCACAAGGGGGAGGGGATGACAAAGGATTTAGGACTTAAAGATTTAATATTCCATGAGTAGAAAAAAATACCCTATGCAAATGTCTATATTATTGCAGAAAAGTTCAGTTCTACATATGTTTGCCATCTTTTCCTCAAGCACAACTGTTTTTGAGATAACAGTCTTATTCTCTCTTGCCCTTCACCAAAAAGCCATGTTAGTTGTCCAGTATGTGAAATGACTGCAAGCAGGTGCAGCCCAAGACACTTTGCTACTTGAAGCAGAAGAGCAAATGGTGCCCTCCCCCAAGTCAAGGTCATCGTACCATAGCTTGAAAAGTTATGTTGGCATTTGAGGCAGAAAATCTCACAAGTACGTCTTCCTGACAGTAAATATACAACAACCAAAAATTAAAATAGCTAATAATTTGTTGCATGGTGCCCCAAATTAGTTGCTTGGGGTAGTCATCTCTTGCTGCCTAGTGAGAGTCGCTCTATGAGAGGCACATAACTGAAGCAAAACACACAAACAGAAGTATGAGACTGCACCTACTTCCTAGTCTCTTGTCAGTTCCCAGTTTTCACACTCTCTGGAGGGGTGCAAGGACAAGCGGAGGGGATGCAAAGAGGGTGCAAGGACAAGCGGAGGGGATGCAAAGGGGGTGCAAGGACAAGCGGAGGGGATGCAAAGGGGGTGCAAGGACAAGCGGAGGGGATGCAAAGAGGGTGCAAGGACAAGCGGAGGGGATGCAAAGAGGGTGCAAGGACAAGCGGAGGGGATGCAAAGAGGGTGCAAGGACAAGCGGAGGGGATGCAAAGAGGGTGCAAGGAAAAGCGGAGGGGATGCAAAGAGGGTGCAAGGACAAGCAGAGGAGATGCGAGGACAAGCAGGGGGTGCCAGGAAGAGCAGAGGAGGTGGGTGAGCAGGCTGAGGGAGGCAGGACGAGCGGGGGGGGCAGGGAGAGTAGGCTGGAAAGGGTAACACATACACTCACTTCCACAGCTCTTCACTTCCATTCTGCTGCTTCTGCCTTCTACTCCTCCTTGCCCTCCAGCACTGTCTGACTCTCCACTTCCTCCCTCGTGCCTCCATAGAGCACGAGGGAAGAGCTAAACAGCACAGAAGCCCAGTTTGAGGCACATATCTTTCCTCCACCGTTCCACCAATCACAGCAGCAGATGATTTCCCCTGCTTTCACCCCCCAGTAACGTCCAAATGTAAAGCAAAAAAGTTACATTTGCAGCTCAAAAGTAATGAAATTACCACTCGTTCTGTTACATACAAAATGTAACAAAGTTACCCACTCGTTATGCAAAATAGTAACAAATTACAAGTAACTCATTATTTCTAACGAGTTACTTCCAAGCTCTGAGTTTAACCCCCATCCCCATCAGCTGATGGTTGGCGGAGTGAGTCCGGCCTGGTTGGATGTGTGCATGAGTTCTTCTGCTCAACCCTGCAGAAAGCATTCATTAAAATGTAAAGGAAATGTCAAAAACAACATAATTAATTATGTTTAAATTGCATAGACTCTTTGGTAATGAATCAGTAATCAATCAATCAATCAATTGATGTAAGAAGTAGGGTCATCAAAGAGTTATTGGGACCGGTGTTTTTAATTTGTTCATAAATGACTTGGAGTTAAGGTTAACAGTGAGGCGACCAATTTTGCTGATGACACCCAATTGTTCAGGGTGGTAAGAATGAAAAGAGGTTGCAAGAAGCTCCAAAAATATCTTTCCAAACTGGATGAATGGTTGGAAAATGGTAAATGCAATTAAATGTAAGCAAGTGTACAGTGATGCAGATTGGGGCAAAAAATGCTAACAGAACATATTGTATGCACTAATGACATCTGAACTGGCAGTGGCTGCCTAGGAAACAGATCTTGAGGTCATAGTGGATAGCTCAATGAAAATGTTGACCCAGTGTGCAGCAGCTGTGAAAGAAGAGCATTCCATGCTATGGATCATTAACATCAAGCATATTCTATATTTACTCCACAATTCAAATCAGTTGACTGTCCAGGCTGCTTGCCTATATAATGTCCTGATGTTTTACAAGAGGGTGGTATATAAATATGTTAATAAATAAATAAATATAATAAACTTTGTATGACGATGTTTTGCAAAGTTTCTGAATGTATTTGAAAAATAGTCACCCACATTCTATGTTGAAAATTACTGCTATTTTCCAGCACTGGGAGAATCCATTGTACATTAATGATTTACCAGCAAAACTAGATTCACAATTGATTGACTGACTAATATCTTGCCCTTCCTTCAAAGAGGCCTACAGTGGCAAATATATTAATAATAAAACAATATAATTAAAACTTCTAAAACACTTCAAAATGTATAAAAACCTCTTATAATCATGTCATGATGAATGTTGGAACAACTATATATCTATGTGGGAAGTTATTAAATAGCATGGATTTCCATGTAAACATGTGTGCCTCTGTGATGGCAGTTCAAACTGAGGTATTGCATTTCCTGTTTTCCAGGTAAACATTGAAAAAATAACATCACCTCTGAGGAAACTTTCACTTCAATTATTTGTTTCTTTGGCATACACGAAATGATAGCAACTACTACACCTGGTGCTTTGGATCAGGAAACCATGAGCTGGTTTGCTCAAATACTGAAAAACTGGATTCCTTTTCCTTTCCTGGGAAAATATCTGAGTTGTGGGGTTCACCCTCTGTGGTTATTTGTACCTCTGGTATTGTTATATTCTTTTTATTTAGGTGCATATTTTTCTGGCTGTGTCACCTCACTTCTGTTCTATATTTACAAGAACAAGGATAAGAAAGCAGAAGACTTTAATAGCAAATTATGGGAAAAGCCAAGGCAAGTTGTTGCACTTCTTGTAGATACAGTTGGGAAGATATGGCATGGTAAGTAAATGTTTCCTTTTGTACCAACAATTTAGTCTCAAGAGCCACAATAATTTCATAGGACTGAGCTTTAGAACGTCAGGATTGAATGAATGGCACAACTGTTGCCATGGTGCATTAGAAAAGATTGAAGTTTTGGTTGGCACCAGAGAAATCAAGCCATGAATCCTTCTGCCAATCTCCTTTTATTTTTATTTTTGCAAACAAGAACAGTACTTTATTTGTGCTATAAACAATCACAAAGAAAAACTAAACATTAAACAAAGGGGAAATGAAAACATATTACAGTATGAATGGCCAGATAGTGTGCAGAGTACATCATCTGCCCATTAGCTAACTGAAAGATTATCTTACCCCTTATATATACCCAGTCACTCACTGTGATCTGCTGGTGAGGGTCTCCTACAGATACCATCTTATCAGGAGGTCCATTCCATACAACATAGGAAGCGGAACTTTAGTGTTGTGGCACTGACCCTTTGGAATTCACTCTCCGTAGATATTAGACAGGCTCCATCTCTGTTATCTTTCCAGTGCCTACTGAAGACCTTCCTCTTTCAACAAGCCTTTTAAGTAGAGACCTTATCCCAGTCTGTATCTGTGTTGGAATTACTTTTTCAGATGTTTTTACATCTTTTAAAAAAAGTTTTCAAAGATGTTTTGTTTTAATATGTTTTAAAGACATTTTGTTTTTAAGGTGTTTCAGAATGTTTTAGTGTTTTTGTTTACTCCCCTGAGCTCCTTCTAGGAGGAAGGAAGGGATATACATTTAATAAATAAATAAAAATAAAAATGCATTTACACAAATTACTCAGCTAGCAAAATTCTTACTAGCTTGCTCACCTACCAGTAAATACATGAATTTAACAGCAAAATAATAATAATAATATTAATATTAATATCGGGCAGAGCAATCCAAATCCTCCCACTTTGGAGCAGCCAGCCCAGCTCAATGCTGGCTCCATTGGATGCCACCTGCACAAGCCAACCAGGAAGCACCAGCTCCGATTAACAAGTCTCCCGGGGAGTAAGCACTTCCCTTAGGCCACAATGGAAATTTAAGAAAATAATTTTACTGTGCCGGCCTTTTGGCCAATAGAGTTTGCAGGTGATCGGAACCCAGGGGAGGGTCTGAACACAAGGAGTATCTCATGTAAGTCCCCCCCCCACAGCTCCTCCCCTGCCACACCCCTGGAACAACCCATTTTCGGGACTTCAGCTGTCTTCTGATTGACTCCTCCAATGCCAGAACTTTAAGATCAGAGAAGAATCGTTCACTAATAATAAAATTCCTCTGGATCAAATTAAGAAGCAGGGTTTCCAGGGCACATGACATGCTCTTCAGGCAGCTTTAAACTTTTGAACCCTAACACTTTTCTTAGGAATTAAGGCCTAGCCTTTAAGCATATACAGAATTCCCTTCCCACATCATAGAAAGCAACCATAACCAAAAAGGAATAGTTTTTTTTTTCTGGCCCGTTTTCCACAGATCAGATAATCACTCATTAGTCAAACAAACAATACTTCACAACTTGGGAGGGTGACCATCAAAGAGACATCTGGCCAGCACTACCACTGCCATAAGAGAATTATAGCCTCAATCTGCTGCTGCTTGACCAGCAAGTTAAATCTCCTGTCACCTGAGGGCTACCTAGTGGCTGGAAGATAGCACTACTAGCTATATTGTGCTGTACAGGAGAATTTTGCTTCTTGCCTGCCCAGAGGTATTTACTCTTCTCTCCCGACTCCTAAGGCTCCCTCTCTTTCCTCTTAAGAATCCACCAGGTGGCCATAGCTTGTAAAGTTACAAGTGCAATATTGACAACACAAAGTATTCAAATTTAAGTGAGTTGGACAACAAGAAGAAAGAAAACAAAAAAACATTGGAAAGATGCTCAACAAATGATTCAGCAGAAAATAACCTTATTCACCTGCTCTGCTGCTGTCTCTGCAGCACATAAGCCAAAATCAGACCCCAAATCAGCAGTACCAGTTTATATTTCTCCAAAATGCACTTCAGAGAAACAGGCCTGGTGCCACTGTGGGCTGTGGATGAGGGACCCCTCCTTAGGATGGGAGCTTGGAGCTCACTGCAGTGGATTTTGGAATGGGAACTCCCTGGCATCCCTCGATACAGGTGGTGTGGGCTTAAATAAGCTTGCCTGCCTCACCTATCTGTTTATTTTATTTATTTATTTGTTAGATTTATATCCCGCCCTTCGTCCCTGTTGCATTAGCATGTCACTGGGTGTGCCCTGTATGTGTGTGTGTGCATGCCTGCCATTACCCAAGATGGCAGCGGGAGCATCCCTAAGGGGTTGACTTCCCTGCCACCATCTTGAGTGATGGCAGGCACGTGTGTATTGAAGTCAGAGGTAGGTGGGGCAGATGGGCCTATATAAACCCCATGCCGCCTGGATAGGGAGGGGGTGTTGGAGTGAACAGCACTGTGGGCCCAGGCAGGCTGGTGCCCAGGGGCCCAGTCATGCCTGTAGCTGGCCTTGCAAAGAAAACCATCATTGCTGTAATTTTGTATGATCTACAGCCACCAGCTGAAGCATCATCTGTAGCAGTTCAATGTAGGGAGCTGATCTATTCAAAATCTTTTGAAACAAGTCTTGAGTCTCAGTCAACTGTTGCTGTATATGCACATACTAACATTGTCATCCAGAAAATGAGGAAATAGAAGAGTCACAGCCCACAACAACCACGGCAGTTAGATTATTTCAGTAATCTTGCCTTTGAAACTTCATAAAATGGTCCTGGACTGGCTATTGAAGAAACACTGTTTTCTAAATAAGCCAGCTGATGGAAATCGTAGAAGGCCTTACGTCTGCTGTAAAGCATATGAAACAGAAGCTGCTAAATTTTCTAACAATGGGATTGTTCTACTGGCCAATGGGATCTGGATTGAAAGCAAGCAGAAACCTGAAAGACTGATTGATCATCTGGAATCCAAGGCACACAAAGTGACATCAGATGCAAGTGAAACTGCAAGACTGTGGAAACAATCAGACAAGCATCCTTAGTGAAACGTATAAAACAGCATCAAGCAGATGTTGTAAATCACCAGATTGCCCTTTGTATTGATGTGTACAATGATTCACTATTGGAAATGCCCACTGTTCATTCATGGCCAGGATGTTCATTGGTAATATTGTGAGCACAATTAGTAGAAACATAGGTGGGATGTTCAGCTTGATAATTTGCATCCCCATGGTTTAAGCTTTACATTGCAGAGATCCAGTTGCATACAGTGAGATGCTACAGATAACTGGTGAACTAGAAATTAAGAAAGTTGTGTACATCTGGCAACAGCTATTTGTCTCTGTCTTGAAGTTGATGGAAGTGTAGATAGATGTGTAGATAGACAAAATAAAAATAATAAATTTGTTGTTTCTAAGCATATCCTAAAAGATAAGCCAGCTGAGATTCATTGTGCCTTCATTTGAGTGATTCAGCCTAATAAAATAGCATAAGATTTGCTGAAAGCTGGGATAAAGGCATGTCAGTCTACTGGTGTCTCCTTTGAAATACTAGTTGGAATTACAACAGATGGTGAAACTGCCAATAAAGCTTGAAAGGCTGGAAACGTCTTGAAGATCATTTTGATCATGGATTACTGACAATATGTTCTCATGTTGCTATTGTCATCAATCAGATCTAGCAAAGGAATCAGCCCTTGAAACAGTGCCTGAGCTGAAAATATGGCTTAATAAGCTTACTGGCATAGCAACATACTTTTGAACAGCTCCTTCCAAATTAAAACTCCTGCACCAACTTTTCCTGAATGCCGTATATGTCCTCCATACTTGGAAATATGTTTTGCAGAGCATGTAAGAAATCTCATTGTTGCTGATTTACATAATCTTCCAGGATGCAGAAGTGTCTGGGAACAGCTGATTCTAAAGAGAGAAATGAAAAATATTCTGCCCCTGGACTGCTGAAGATATGTACTTCAAAGTCACTGCAAGTTATGCTTACAGGACTGATGGCAGACGTAACACTTGTATTCAAAGAACTGCAAAAAGCATTGCAGAGGACTAACCTGATACTAACCAATAAACTGACTGCAAGATATAATGCCCTTCAAAAATTTGACATCATGAGTAGTGGCCCTTCTCAGGAAGAGAAGTTAATTTTCTCAAAAAGCAGTAACGAGACTGACACACCTGTAAATTTAGAAGAGGAAGAGCCACGGTGAAGTCATAAGCATAGTGTACCATATCAATATGTTACAGCTGGAAGACATTCATGGTCTGCTGTTAGAGTAGAGGCTGTGCCATCATTCATAAACTTTCTAAACATTAGACTACAAGTAGAAGACAATTCTATCTTAAAGATGTCTTCTCCAAAGTATATGATTGATGCAGGCTGACCACTGGTTGAGTCCATTTTTGGTAAGGAGCCTGTGGCAAAAATTTTCTCAAGTGTCTGCAATAATTGGCCAGCAGTTCAGGAAATACCAGAAACAGACATTGCAGACTATGGCACAAAAATATTCTAATAAGCTACAGAAGCTTGCTGTTTGCACTTCAGATTTACTACAGAAATGGCTTGCTTCGATTTTGGTACTGTCTCCCCTCTCTATGACAACAGAAAGAGAGTAGTTTTTCATCACAATCAAATAATGTCTCCTTGGTAGAAGAATCTATGAATGCAAGACTGCTTGTTTCACTGAATGGCATAGGATCTGCTGATCCACCCCCTGCTGTAGCAGAATTCTCATGAAAAAAAGATCAAAGATCAGAGAACCAGACATCATAGTGTACAGGTAGAGATATTTTGTTAAGAATTTTTTCAGAAAGACCGTGTGTGTGTGTTAAGAATTAATGTGTAATGTGCTCCTATGTATACTATTTTTATTCAGTTTCATTAAAATTTCATACTCTAGTCCATGTTTCAGTGGCTTCCAATCTGTATTTGTGTTCTTGGTTCATTGATTCAATTTTATGTGTCCATTCGTGTCTAGTGGGTGTCCAAAAATTAAGACTGGGTGTCCATTCTGGCACACAACTATTACTTAAAAATGCCTTGCTGTAC
The DNA here is from genome assembly GCF_030035675.1 of Rhineura floridana. Lineage (NCBI taxonomy): Eukaryota > Metazoa > Chordata > Lepidosauria > Squamata > Rhineuridae > Rhineura > Rhineura floridana. The sequence continues at coordinate 260,021,053 of NC_084480.1, read as the reverse complement.
AAACAACAGGTGGTATTCAGAGGGGGTTTACCATAAGTTGGGATCAACTTGAAGGCAGTCCATTTCCACAAACAACAGGCCTCCATGACCATTGAAATGGTATAAGAGTGCTTTAAACATATGTGTAGATATGACTATGATTGACTGGTCAATCTCATTGCTTCCTGAAAAGAATCCTGGGAATGGTAGTTTGTTAAGGGTGCTGACCTCACAGAGCTACAATTCCCAGCATCCTTAACAAATGACTTTTCCATGACTGTTAAAGTAGTATGAAAGTGCTTTAAATAAGAGCTTGGAAAAGTTACTTTTTTGAACTACAACTCCCATCAGCCCCAGCCAGCATGGCCACTGGACCGGGCTGATAGGAGCTGTAGTTCCAAAAAGCATTTTTTCCAAGCTCTGCTTTAAACGTGTGGCGTAGATGAGACCAAGGTCAATCTCATAGCTACTTCAAGTGGAGGGGCAGAAGAAGGAGGGCTCTGAGCACTATATTCACTTCTACATCCTCTGCAGCTCAGTGCAATCCTATGCAGTTTATGCAGAAGTTATTCCCATTGTATTCATTTGGGCTTACTCTCATTTAAGTGTGCATTTTGCATTTGAAAATGTAAAGGTGGAGAGATGAATAAGGGCTGTGAGCAATTTGTGAAGCTGAATACTATTCATTTTAGTCAAAAGTAAAACTCAGGGCAGCATAAATCACAAGTCAGGTGACAGAAGACTCTAGTAACTCAGATATAAATTGTGTATCAATACAGGCAGCTCACCCCAGTATTTGGCATCTTGTGATACAGCAAAGAATTGCAACTGATGCTACCCCAATTCACTATTTTGTGACTGGCTCAGGCTGGTGGAGATATCTCAAGGTTCTGGTAAAAGAAACGAAGAAAGTGTTATCAAAATGGCAAAACAACAGCAATATCTGAGCTGTGTGTGAATCCTAGCCTAAAGGAGCATACTCTACCCTGGTCATAATGACACTGACACTGTTCAGGAAAATGAGAAAGCTTACATTTATTCTAGGAAATGCATTGTGAATTGAAAATATCCTATTTCTAGTTAACTAGAGATAAAGACACCAAGAGCCTTGACTGCTCTTTCATCTCTGCAGGAGAGGAAGAAAAGAAAGGTGTCATCTCTCAGAAGGTGAGATTAAGAAGAAGGGAGGTGAGCAACTCTAAGAGTATCAGTCTAGCACTTGAAGGAAAGTCAGCACAGGTTAGTTATCTTAATTATTGCGGCTCACGAACCTAGAGCTTCACTCGGCAATTTATCAAATAGACCTAGAAGCCGAACCTTTACCCTTCAAAGAGAGGCTTGTTTGTAATCCTAAACATTATCAGTTGGGGATTTATAGGTTACAGATAATAAACATTGGAGCAGAATTAAAAACGTCTCACCCAGACCGAAGCCGGAACCGGAAGTTCTATCACAGGTTAGTTTAGAAAGGCAGTCTAGGAACATGGAGGTTCCCCTTTTCAGATTGGAGCAGATGAGCTCAGGGGCTCAGTGCTAACCCTGCTGTATCTGCCTGAGTACCTGGTGAAGCACCATTCCAGATCAGAGAGATGGCGAGGGGTAATTGCAACCATCAATAAAAATCTCCCCCCCCCAGGATGCACACCTTAACATGGTGAGGGAGTTTGAAAGTGTTGAAGAAGCTGAGAGCAATGCCGTCAGGAGTCTAGATCAAGAGGCTAGATTCCTAGCAGGGTCACCCAAGGTGGAATGGTGAAAGCTGAGACGTCAGACTAAGGGCTCATCCAGACGACTGCAAAATGTGTGACATGACCGCTTTGTGTTCTCATTATTTTTTGATCGTCCTGATGACGCCGAGTGCAAAAGCGCGTTTTCGCGCGGTTAAATCCGCTTTCGCACAACCGCGGAAAATGCGATACACTTTTAAAAAGCGTGAATCATCCGCGGTTCCTTCGGCCGCTTGGACGCAATACTGCGGATTTAAGAGATGACGCTGTTGCATGGGTGGTCCTGGGGCGGTTCCCCAGTCCCCCTCCTCTTTTCCAGCCAATCCCATCCTTTGCACGTTTGCGCTTGTGTGGAAACGTTGCCCGGGAAAACGTGGCCAATCAGTGCTGTTGGATATACTGCGCAGGTGCAGAAATGCAGGTTTGCGCAGAAGCAGGAAGTCATGGTGGAAAAGCTGTTTAACCGTTTTGGATTAACGTGATTGCAGAAATGCAAGAAAGCATATTTGTGAAAGCAGCAGAAGGAAGGGGAAACTGGAAGGGGAAACACAAATCACTTTTGCGCCCAAATTATGATGTACTTGCAGGGGCTTATAAATGGCTGCAATAGGGAGTGTTTGGCAAGCCGAAAAGGGAAATATCCAAGAAGCCGCTTGCTAAATGGAGTAACTTTTCTGCTTTACCACGAATGCGCATTTCTGCGAGACTTGCCAAGCAGATATGCTGCTATAGGTGCTCTGTCACAGAGCTATAGCCTTTTGCCCATAGCAACGGAATTAGCTGCGATCCTGACTTATGGCTAACTGTAACCAGAGGGAGTGTTTGGCAAGCTGAAACGGGAAATATCCAAGAACTCGCTTGCCAAATGGAATAACTATTCTGGTTTACCACGAATGCGCAGTTCTGCAAGACTTGCCAAGCAGACATGGTGTAAAGTGGGGGACACCGTAACCATAGGTGTTGTTTGTGTGCGATGAGAAGCTGGGTGGGCTGTGGCGTGTTTTTCTCCTTTGTAGCCGTGCAGCCTCGTAAGCCGCTTCCCGCTCTTGGGGCACCCCCCATCCCCAGATGAGTGGCTGGACAGCTTCCCCCCTCTCTGCTCATCAGCTATGAATCGGGTTTGTGTGAGGTACTTTGGCGGGAGGTTTGAATCCCCTGAGTGAATTCCTTGTGCTGCCCGATCCCGGCTCATCAGCTGTGAAGCAGGCGTGCTCACGGCTTTTAGGGGGGAGGTGCGAATCCCCTGCCTGAGTGGGTTCTTTGTGCTGCCCGCCGCCCTTTCATCAGCCACCTATGATTTTGCCCAGGGCCCCACAGGCTACGGGAGGACTCGTGGCCCCCTCCTCCAAATTTGGTTTGGGCCATGACCTCCATTGCGCCCACAGGAAATTCAAACTTTCGCGCTTCCGCGTTCAAGCACACATGTGCAGAACTGATAGCAGTGGAAGGGGAGAGGGGAGCAGACGTCATATTTTCCCAACGAATCGGAACATAGTGGGATGTGTCGGGGGCATGGACAGGAAAAAAGCGAGAAGATGCCGCATGTTCGGGCTGCGTGTGCAGCCGGTAAAAAAGCATGTTTTTAATATCAGCAAAAAGTGGGAAAGGAGCAGGAAAGGGGGCAAGTGAGGACTCTCAGCTGACAGAGCGGGTATGGAAAACCTGGATTATCCCGCTCCATCTGGATGAGCCCTTAGATTCATCCAAAATCAGAGGAAGGCAATGGTAAACCACCTCTGAATACCTCTTACCACGAAAACCCTATGAACTGAGTATCCAAAATGCAACATGAGATAGTGCTGGAAGATGAGACCCCCAGGTCAGAAGGCACTCACCGAGCTACTGGGGAAGAACAATGGACAAGTACGAGTAGTGCTGTGACTAAAATGATGCAGCTGGGTCAAAGCCAAAAGGAAGGCCAGAGGCTGATGCACACAGATGCAAAAGGAGAGTCCGGAGTTGTACAATGCACACAGTAGGAACATGGAATGTGAGAAGCATGAACCAGGCAAAGTTAGAAATTGTCAAGCAAGAAATGGAACATATCAACATTACAATACGTGGCTTGAGTGAATTAAAATTGACAGGAATGGGACACTTTCAATCAGGCAACTACAAAATATTTTATGCAGGAAATGAGAAATTAAGAAGAAATGGGGTTGCTTTAATAGTGAGAAGTTATGTAGCAAAAGCAATTAGGAGCTATAACACAGGGTCTGAGTGAGTGATATCAATGAGTTTGAACAGGAAACCTATTAACATAACCATCATCCAAGTCTATGCTCCAAGAGCAAATGCAGAAGAAGAGGAATGGGAGAGATTTTACACAGAAGTACAGGAAGAAATTGATCACACACCAAAACAAGATGTGCTGATAATCATGGGGGACTGGAATGCAGAAGTAGGGAACAAAGAAGAACTAGGAATTGTGGGGAAATGGGGCTTAGGAGACAGAAATGAAGCAGAAGAAAGACTTACTGAATTCTGTGAAGCCAATAATTTGTTTCTTGTGAACACATTTTTTGAGCAACCGAAAAGATGACTGTACACATGGTCATCACCAAATGGTCACTACTGGAATCAAATTGATTTTATAATTGGCAGCAGAAGATGGAGAAGTTCAATACCTGCTGCAAAAACAAGACCAGGAACAGACTGCGGTACAGATCATGAACTGGTAATATCAAAAATCAGAGTAAAGCTACAGAAGAACAACAAAGCAATCATAATGTCAACATACAATTTAAATAACATCCCAGAAGAATACAACGATCAAATGAGGAACAGATTTGAGGATTTAAACTTAGTTGACTGAGAACCAAAAGAACTATGGATTGAAGTCAGAGACGTTATTAGGGAAGAATGCAAAAAGACAATACCTCTAGTTAAAAAGAGAGAAAGGGCTGAATAGATGACTGAAGAAACTCTTAAAATGGTTAAAGAGAGAAGGAAAGCAAAAGCAAAAGGAGATAGAAACACGGTCAGAACCCTAAATGCAACTATACAGTGACTAGTACGTAGGGACAAAGAACTATCACAACAATTATTGTATAGAAATAGAAGAGGACAACAAAAAGTGTAGAACAGGAGCTCTGTTCCAAAAGAGTAGAGAAATGAAAGGGAAGTTTAAACCAAGAGTAGGGATATGGAATAATCAACGGGGAGCACACTGACTGACTGAGATAAAATAAAAGGAAGATGGAAGCAATACAATGAAGAACTCTATAAAAAACAAATACTGAAAAGAAAACAATGGCCCACAGACTGGAAGCTTTCAATATACATCCAAATTCCAAAGAAAGGGGACCCCAGGGAATGCTGTAATTATCGAACTATTGCCTTAATATCCCATGCAAGTAAAGTAATGCTCAAGATCCTACAGCAAAGGCTCTTACCATATATGGAGAGAGAAATGCCAGAGGTCCAAGCTGGATTTAGAAAGGGAAGAGGCACCAGAGATCATATCGCAAACATACGTTGAATAATGGAACGGACCAAGGAATTTCAGAAGGAAATCACCCTGTGCTTTATAGATTACAGCAAAGCCTTTGATTGTGTAGATCATGAAAAACTATGGAATGCTTTAAAAGAAATGGGGGTGCCACAGCATCTGATTGTCCTGATGCACAACCTATACTCTGGACAAGAGGCTACTGTAAGGACAAAATATGGAGAAAACGATTGGTGAAAGGGTGTGAGATGGGTGTATTTTATCACCCTATTAGTTTAACTATACGCAGAACATATCATATGGAAAGTGAGATGGGACCAAGATGAAGGAGGTGTGAAAATTGGAGGGAGAAACATCAATAATTTAAGATATGCAGACGATACCATTCTACTAGCAGAAACCAGTAATGATTTGAAACAAATGCTGATGACAGTGAAACAGAAAAGCACAAAAGCAGGACTACAGCTGAACTTCAAGAAGACTAAGGTAATGACAACAGAAGATTATGTAACTTTAAAGTTGACAGTGATGACATTGAACTTGTCAAGGATTATCAATACCTTGGCACAGTCATTAACCAAAATGGAGACAATAGTCAAGAAATCAGAAGAATACTAGGACTGGGGAGGGCAGCTATGAGAGAACTAAAAAAGGTCCTCAGATGTAAGGATGTGTCACTGAACACTAAAGTCAGGATCATTCAGACGATGATATTCCCAATCTCTGTGTATGGATGTGAAAGTTGGAAGTGAAAAAAGTAGATAAGAGAAAAATTAACTCATTTGAAATGTGGTGTTGGAAGAGAGCTTTGTAGATACCATGGACCGTGAAAAAGACAAATACTTGGGTGTTAGAACAAATTAAACCAGAACTATCACTAGAAGCTAAAATGATGAAACTGAGGTTATCATACTTTGGACACATAATGAGAAGACATGATTCACTAGAAAAGACAATAATGCTGGGGAAAACAGAAGGGAGTAGAAAAAGAGGAAGGCCAAACAAGAGATGTATTGATGCCATAAAGGAAGCCACAGACCTAAACTTACAAGATCTGAACAGGGTGGTTCATGAGAGATGCTCTTGGAGGTCGCTGATTCATAGGATCGCCATAAGTCGTAATCAACTAGAAGGTATATAACAACAACAACAATAAAAATTCCATTTTTCTTACCAGGAGACCAATCCACACTGTGTCTGGGTTCGAGGGATTGTTTGTAGTCTTGGGCCAGAGGGACAGAACGGGAATCTTCCATCCATCCCGCTGCACTACAACCTCCCTAATTGAGTTGGTGTAGGTAATCTCTGATGTGGTGTTTCAAGAACCATTTTACGGTGGTGCTGGGGGATTTCAATATCCACACTAAGGCTGCCTCAAATGGGCCAGCTCGGGACAATGGTCTCCATGACAACCATGGGGCTGTCCGAATACATCAGCGAAGACATGTGGCTGGGTATACCCTCAACCTGGTCTTTGTCAGAGTGAATCGGTATTACTCCTTTGATTGGGGGATTTGCTTTGAGTCGGTTGTCATGGTCAGACCATTCCCTGGTAAGGTTTGGTTCGAATGTAGCAACTCCATTCTGTAAGTGTGTAGGACTCATTTGTCACCTGACCAAGACAGCGTTGCTCTGACACCCTTAGAAGCCTGCTGTAACAACTTTGGAAGGCACTTGGGAGGGACAAAATTGTTCAGAGTTGGACAGAGTTGGATGCCAAAGTTAGAACAAGTCCAATGGATGTGTCTGGAGCACTCTCTGTTTCATTCATACTGGATCAGTTTCAATTATTGTGGACTGAGGATGTGGAAGAAGGGCAGCCAACCCCCTGTCCACTTCACCTGCACCCATGTTGGCTTCTTAAAGCTAGCTGAAGGGGGTTGACTGGGTGGGTCCAGCGAGGGATTAATGCTTCACTGAAAGAGGGGGAGGTACCATTTGCCTTGAAGGAGGCAGTGGGGTGTCCCCTTTTTAAAATGACCACCCTGGACCCAGAAGTGTTAAACACTCACCCGGTGGCAAATATCTCCTCTTGGGGCAAGGTGCTTGAGAAGGTGGTGGCAGTCCAGCTTCAAGCATGCTTGGAGGAAACTGATTACTTGAATCCTTTACAGTCTGGCTTCAGGCCTGGCTATGACACTGAAACTGCTTGGGTTGCCCTGGGGTTGATAAAATCTTTCAAGAGAGAAATAGGGGGAATGTGACTCTTCTCATTCTCCCTGATCTCTTGGCGGCTTTTGGTACTGTTGACCACAGTGTCCTTCTGGAGTGTCTCAGAGAGGTGAGGGTTGGGGGTACAGTGCTTAGTGGGTCTGCTCATACCTCCAGGGCTGCTTCCAAAAAGTAGTTATGGGAGGTCACTGCAGCACCATGGGAGCTGCCTTGTGGTGTCCCACAGGGTTCCATCTTGTCTCCCATACTATTTAGCATCTATATGAAGCTGCTGGGAACTGTCATCAGGAGATATGGAGTGAGGTGATGTTATATTTTAAAATGGTTGTAACCTGCCCTGGGACTTTTGGATGAAGAGTGGGTAATAAATGATGATGATGATGATGATGATGATAGAAGTTTCTTCTAGCTTAGAAACTTAGTTCTTCTGTACCACCCTGTTTTCCTCCACTAAAAGATTCTTAAATCTTTATTTAACTTCATCGAAGTGATATTTATTTCTTGTATTCTTTGCAGGTTATGAGGTTATTGGCATGGAACATCTGCCTGAAGGACCAGTGCTTATTGTTTATTACCATGGGGCCACTGTTTTTGACTATGCCTTCCTTGTAGCAAAACTCTTTAAAGAAATGGGGAGAATGTGCTATTCTGTAGTCGATCACAAGATGTATCAACTGCCAGGTTATTTATTTATTTATTAATTAAATGTATAGTACATCCTGCCTTTTCACATAACAAGAACAAAGATAAAACACAACATAAAACAATCCTGTAAAATATGAAATAGTATATAAGGCAAGCAGGTAAAAGCAAGCAAGCAAACAGGTGAATAAAACAGCAGCAACAGATGGAACACTAAGTGAATGAGGGAGAGGATTCTTTTCCAGCAAGTTCCCCTTTCAGCTTGTCTGGCAGAGGCAAGTCCTCCAGGAGAAACTATCTAGGCAGAATGTCTGTCCTCTCTTATTCTTCCATTGTCTTGCTTTCTGAGAACTGCCTACAGGTGCTTCCAGGTTGTCAGTATTTTGCAGGAGGGACTCCAGGGCAGATTGGAACTTTAGGTGTGTGCAATTAAAGTGGATTGAAGCCCTAGTGCAACAACAACAAAAATTAAGGACTTCTTTGCAGTTAGGGAAATGTCTTGAAAAGTCTTGGATGAATGAATGATTAACAGAAAGACATGTTAATATCTTGCGGACAAATCAGGAGTAATAAAGATTGGACATAGTCTCACCACTGTAAATTTCATGCAAGCAAATCAGGATGAATGCTGAACAATCAGGTCATCTGCAGGAGCGCTGTATCTTCAACAATAGCAGTCTGCAGCTATGCGCATGGGTGCACTGAGGTGCATAAATCTGCAATTAGGATGCACTTGGGGATATACATTTGAAAAATAGTTGAAATCTATGGGTGCTGACATTTGGGTTTACTTGCTTTAGTCCCAGACCTGCATTGCTTTAATTTAAAAACATTAGTGTTTTTAACTAAATTATGGTTTATATTCAGATGTGTGCAGTGCTGGAGCCTCCATCTGTTTTCAAACAAACAAAAATTTCAGATTTTATTGATTGTATTTTAGATTTGGAAAGTAACAAGTTGCCCTCTTAAGAACCATCTGCTAAGCCTAATTGGTTCATTCAGGGCCAGGGCCAGGCATGTCTGGGCCCTTTGGAACCAGCATGTGCCGGGCCTGCAGTGCTGTAGCCCAATACAGGTGGCACGGGGCTAATAAGTCTGCCTGCATGCCCCACCTACCTCTTGTGTTGCGTGAATGATGTGCAGGCATAGCGCATGCTTACCATCAACCAAGATGGTGGGCTGGGGTGTCAGCCCCTTAGAGAATCCCCTGCCACCATATTGGATGATGGCAGGCATGCATGCAACAGTGCACATGGCATTCACACACTGATGGGAGAGGTAGATGGGGTGTATAGGTGGGGTGTATGAGTGGGTTTATTGAAGCCCACACTATCTGTATTGGGGGGTGCCTGGGAGTTCCCTTTGCAGGACCCATTGCTGCCGCAGATCATGGAACAGGAGCACCACCCTAAAGAGGGGGCCCTTCAAGGGTCCCTCTGGGCTGCAGGGGCCATTTGCCAGGGCTTAACCCAGCCACCTTCTGGCACTGGCCCTTGGTCCACTGATCTTGTTGCATTATTTGATGACTCCATTCAATCTGTTATAAATGAAACCAATATACAAGATATTAACCAATTGTCTGCCCATGATTTGGTACAGCAGGCAGAACATCCTCCTGTGGCTAATTTTCAAATTCCTAGTGTTTGCATCAATGGAAGGAATGCTTTTCCAAACAGGACCCAGCACCAGAATGCAGAGGGCCCTTTAGCATCAGACTGCAGGGACCCTTGGCAATGGTGAGCAATGGCAATAGCTGCTGCAGGGAGCTGAAAAAAGCCCAGCTGCATCAGTGGATTAGTGTGCTGTGTGCACACACCTCTCATCATCCAAGATGGGGAGGGCATGTTGACACCCCTGCTGCCATCTTGAGTGATGGCAAGCATGCACAGCCAGCCTGGTGGTGGGTGTGTGGCTGCAGCTCCGTAACCTGATGCTAGCACAGAGCATGGCAGCTACACCTGCCCAGCCCAAGCAGGAGGGGTCCTTCTCAGCCCCAGGGGCCTTTGGCCAGTGTACAACTTGGCTGCCTGCTGGCCTGTTTCCAAAGCAGCAATTGGGCAATTAATGTCTTCTGATAAATCAGCTCATCAGCAAACTGTGCACTGAAATCTCTAAATTAGAGTACTGTTGGAAATATGTCACCCTCTTTTAGCTAAAACCTGTTCTTTAACAGAAACTGGAGTGTTAACACTATCTTCAAATCCTCATGAACACTCATGAATAGAAGGTTGAGGATGTTTTTAACATGTCTTCTGAGACCCATGCACCCACCCAAGAGATGTAAAGCCCCGAGGAAAGAAAACACTGATAAAAGATCCCATTTTTTTCTGCTGCTCCCTGGTTTTTTTGCCCCTGAAAAATTGGAAAAACTAAGGGGGGGGGGAACCACATTTTTCCTGAATTTTTCTGGGCCCTGACCTCTACCCTGCCCCCCTCAGTAAACTTGTAGTTGGTAAGGATTTAAGGAAGCAATTTGTTTGGACTGGCCAGGAAGAGGGATGGTTGTTTTGGAATTCAGAGATGTTTCCAACAGGAAGATAGTAAAGTTCCTAACAGGGAATTTTTGAGCTGAGGCCAGCTCAATTAATGCCATTTAGGGTTGTTAAGGTGGAAAATTTGGGCACCAGGATTGGTCTTTCTTCCTTTTGGTAACTCTGTAAGAGTCCATGTTTTGTTTTTGTGAAGAGATTCTATTTCTTCTCCAGCAGCTTGCAGCCATTTGTCTGTCTCAGTATCTGGCATCCCTTCAATGTCTCACCAATTGAAGGGCTTTGGTATCTCCTCCACTCTGGTTAGAAGAGACAGCCTATTTGGTGTCATCCCTTTGTTGAGTCTGCTGGAGTGTCTCACCTCTCAAACAGCTCTTGCACCCCCTTCTTGCTTAGGTTCACTTGAAGTTTCAAAGTTCACAACTTCTTCTTTCTGTGACTGCTGCACTGTTTCTTCTGTTGGGATGTCTAGTTTGATTTCTGATATTTTACTGGTATTTGATCTTTGTCTCTTGTTGAAGTATGCAATACTACGCACCTTGATTGTTTCTGTGGTAGGATCAAGTATTCTGTAGCCTTTTCAGCCCAAATGTGCCTTCTTCATTTCTGCAGTTTAGTTTGCCTCTTTTCTTTGGGAATGTAAGCATACACCTTAGATCCAAACACTCTAATATGCCTTACACTTGGTTTGGTTCCATTCCATAGCTCAGATGGTGTGGCTTCTCTGCCTTTAGTGGGTAACCTGTTTTGCAAATAAGTGGCTGTCAGGATTGCTCTCCCCCAATATTTGTTTTGCAATCTAGCATTGAGAAGTCTACTTACTGTCATTTCTAACAGTGATCTATTTTTCCTTTTGGACACTCCATTTTGTTCTGGGGTATAAGGAATTGTTTTTTTCATGTTTAATGCCTTGTTACTTTAGGTATTCTTCAGTATCCCTGTGTATTCACCACCATTGCCAGTGCACAGAGTCTTGGGCTTTTCCCCAAATGTATTGCTCATTCTGGCCACATACTCTTTAAACTTTTGTAACACTTCATTTTTCTCTTTAAGGAGGTAAGTGTAGACATATTTTGAAAAATCATATATAAAAGTAGGGAAATAAACATTCCTTCCTGGTGTCATTACAGGTAAGGGTTCACAGATGTCACTGTGGATTAAACCCAGGGATTTTTCTGATTACACTTCAGCAGATGGCCTATAGGTGGCTCTAGCTGCATTTGCTTTACCACAATCAACAAACTCAGATTTGCACATTTTTATGTCTAAATTCTTTGTTAAATTTATTTATTTATTTTATTTATTATTAGATTTATATCCCATCTTTATTTATATCCCATTCTTCCTCCCAGTAGGAACCCAGGGCTTGTCCTTCACAAGTTCCGAAATGCTTTCAACATTTATGTGGCCAAATCTGCCATGCCACAACCCTACTTCATAAAGGTCTTCATTAGTTAGAAGTCCTGTCATAAGTAATTCTCTGCCTCTGAACACAAAACAATGATCTCTCCTAAACAAATCTCTTCATCCTCGCCTTGTAGCTGTTTTTACACTCATTAAACTGTTCTATAGAGATGGCACATAGTAAGCTCCAGGAATGCACACCTCACTGGTGCTCTTTTCACCCTGTTTACATTTTAAATTAACTGTCCCTTTTCCTTGTTTATAAATACATTGTCAATCAGCAAGATATATTGGGACTTTACAATCCATATCTGTATCTGAGAAAACATCCAAATTGTTGAAAAAATGTGAAGTTGTCCCACTGTCTATGAAAATTTTGTTGTGGGCTTGGTTTGAATCAACTCTACAAATTATTTCTTTAGCAGTACATATTTTATTTCCTTTTTCCAAAATTATTTCCTGGAGAGGCATTCCCCTTTACTTCTTTGTCTTTTGGTCTTGCTGTCCCATTCCCTTGGAATTTGTCCTTAAGGGGTTTTCTCAGATGAGGGCAAGCACCTTTCCAATGCTGATTACTTCCACAAAATAAACAATGCTTGCCTTGAGTCAATCTGCAGGCTTAGCTTTTAGTTTCCTCATTTTGTACCTGTTTTCTTAGATTAAATTCTTGCAAATGTTCCTGGACAGAACTCGAAATTACATTTTCCTTAACTTGAAGTAAATTAATTATTCCTTCATATTCTGGAGACAAGTATTGCGCAAAAGGCCAGTTTTAGCTGCCTCAGGTAAATTTATCTCCTGTTACTCCAGTTCTCTTATTATACCCAAAAAAGAGCTCAGATGCTCTGATAGATTATTTGGATCTTTAAGCCTCTTTTTTTCAGAGTTTTAGCATCAAGGAAACTTGAGTATTCATTCTGTTTTGTTGAAAAACTTGTCTCAACCTTTCCCACATTTCACTTGCAGTTTGCTTATCTTTAATATGCTAATTAAATTATCAGTTACAGCTACAGATATGTGTCCCATGGCTTTCCTGTTTGCAGCATTCCATTCATCTTTTTTCTTTCTTGATGCCTCTGGCCTTGGTTCTTCAAGGACAGAGGCTAACCCCAAAGTATTCAGCAGCATTTTCATTTCAATGACCATCTTCTGTAGCTTGAGTCATTTGGCAGCTCAGTGGCAGCAGACCTCCTATTAGATTCAGAAGCAGTCCTTTTTTATCTAATCTGTCTATATTACAGACTCTACAGACTCCTTTTTCTTTTTCCTTTTATAAATCTCTAATTATGTCTGGGCCCATGACCCTATGAAGAGAGTTGCTTATGCAGCAGAGTTCATTGGAGATATAAAATAATATGAAAGAGAGTGGTGTTTATCTTAAACAAAATAAACTCATTTTATTGAGAAAGTACATGTGGATAGGAAAGCCTAATCATCTACACTAGCTGAATTCAGAAGGTAGGGAGAGAGAATTGTGGGGAAAAGGAAGAGGATCTAGAAGTGATGATAGCTCTGAGAATATCAGTCTAACTAATCAGAGGCATGCTTAAACTTGAGGAAAGTAACAAGAGAATTCAAACAGGGGCCCTTTCAACTGACTAACTATATCTAGTGCCTCTAATGATCAATAGATTTAGAGCACACAGTGAGATAATGCATTGATTGAAGTGAAAGGTGTTGGACCTTTAACAGTGGAAGTTCCCCTGTAGTTTTAAGTAGTGCCTTGCACTCTAGCCTGGACAAACTAGACTAGCTGGCTCCCCTCTGCCTGTGGGGGAGGGTGTCCATAAACTATCTGGCCCAGTGGATTGGGGTTTGCGACTGCACAGCAAGGCTCTGAGGGCTGCTTTCTATCACACTATTCATTTAAGTTGAGGAACATGCTGACCCCCACAGCACTGTACAGGATTTCCAGAAAAAGCCTACTGCCAGAATCTGTGAGCAAACAGAACTAGTGTAAATTCTGCCTTCTGTGATTACAAGGATTGCCAAGCTGCTGTACCTGGGATCCTTAAAGGTGCAGTATCATTGGAATAATGACATATATAAAGTATCCACACTATTCCCTAAATAAGATTTGTATAAAATTTTTTTTTCTATTTGGGACTTATTTTTTCAGGGCTGAAACTGTGTCTTGATGTGCTTTATTGCAAAAATTACAACAAAGCTGAATGTGTGGAAATTCTCAAGAAAGGTGGTTTACTGGGAATCTCACCTGGTGGAAATAGAGAAGGAAACTTTAGTGATGACTACAGCATTATGTGGAATAACCGAAAAGGTTTTGCGCAAGTAGCTCTAGAAGCAAGAGTGGTGAGTGACTTTTGCCGTTCATGTTGATGGAATGTTCAGTAAAGTTGTATGGCATGACTAGTGACCATGATGGTTAGGTCTGGTGGGAGCTGGATTCTAAAAATATCTGGAGGGCCACAGGTTCCCCACCCTGTTTTAAAGCTAATGTATTGAAATCAATGACATTTTAAAAAGAAAAATGGCTCTTTTTATTTGCTGTCCAGTTTCTAAGGATCTGGGGCAATTTTGCAAAGTGTCTTCATTTGAGATATTTAAGCAGATATGAGAAAAATCAACTCATTTGAAATGTGGTGTTGGAGGAGAGCTTTGCTGATGCCATGGACTGCGAAAAAGACAAATAATTGGGTGTTAGAACAAATTAAACCAGAACTATCAGTAGAAGCTAAAATGATGAAACTGGGGTTATCATACTTTGGACACATAATGAGAAGACATGATTCACTAGAAAAGACAATAATGCTGGGGAAAACAGGAGGGAGTAGAAAAAGAGGAAGGCCAAACAAGAGATGGATTTATTCCATAAAGGAAGCCACAGACCTGACCTTATAAGATCTGAACAGGGTGGTTCATGACAGATGCTCTTGGAGGTCACTGATTCATAGGGTCGCCATAAGTAGTGACAACAACAACAAGCAGATATGTGAGGAATTTTCAGGCCAATTTATGAGGTCCTTGTGATCATAATGCCTGATGCTAAGCATTCTCTCTAGTATGTAACAAAAACAAATAAAGGCAGGAATGGTGGAATTAGCTAGTTTTCCAGTTCTCATCCTTAATTTTCTTTCTTGCTTTTTTTTAGCCCATCATCCCTATATTTACTCAAAACCTTCGTGAAGGATATAGGACAATTGGAAAGACAAGTGAGCTACATTTCCTATGTTCCTTGGTGAACCAAGAAATCTGATATCTGTCAATAAATATTTTAATAAAATACATTTTTTAAAAATAATGAACATCAATTTTCCACCAGCTGGTAGAGTTTATTCCATGCACAGTTATGCAAATCTGCAAAATCTGTGCTTCCTGGCACAGTATTGTGAGAATGTGCACTTGCTTAGTTTTCCATTAGATTTAGAAGAAATCTTCAAATGTAGTAGGTACCCCAACATGGAGGGAAACTGAGGGGGAGACAAACCATTTTCTGTAGTTTGTTGCACAACTTATGCCTCAGATTGGGCAGTGTATTGTCACCCCGTGTATGACTAGGAGGGGGGAGGGCAATGGTTCTTTTAGTATGATTCTAGGTAAGCAATAACATGATTGACACCAGTTGTGCTAATTAGTTTCTTTTATTCAGCTAAAAGACTAAGATACTACAGAGTGGATGAACAGATATAAGCACAGCATAAAATTTCTCACACATCTTGTCAGCAGTATCAGGGAGATCCCATTCCCACTTTGGATAGATCTCAGCTGTGCTGGGAGGCTATGTGGCCTGCCTCCACCACTTTCTGTCTCTCCTAGAGCTTGAGCTGTCTGTACCACAAGCACTCTGCTATGTCTGTCTTGTAATCTCATGGAAGAGCTGACCCCCTCCTTATAGTGGAATGAATCATGCATCATGAGCCTCAAAGGAGGCAATCATGATCTTATGCCTATCATCTAATACATGAGAGAATTCACAGCTTGCTGTCTACACAGCTCTTTACTATGGCACATTGGTGCAAGCCATTTCAGACCCCAAAATAGCCATAGATGAGGGCATTACAAGGGGGAAATTGAGTGACTCCACATATCTCAAAACAATAAAATCCCCCTTGATGATTCAGGTAGTAATGTGAAGAGCTAACTGCATACAATGCTCTTTACATATATTTAACTCTCCTTTCCTGGGATGGATGGATCACAATTGCTTAATTCAGAATGTTAATTAACTTCAAATTTAATGTTGGGTCACTTTCTTTCAGAATGTTATTTCATTTCATATGCAGGGCTGGGGAGATGGCTGTATGAGAAAACTCGACTTGTAATCCTTCCCATATATGGAGGGTTTCCAGTCAAATTTCGCACATATATTGGAGAACCCATCCCATATGATCCAACTATAACTGCCATGGAGCTTGCTGAAAGAGTAAGATAACCCTACATTTGGAATTAGAAAAGAAGAATCAATTTTCATATTAGTTTCTTTCGAAGAACATTGCTAACTTTTAAATTGTATTCTGCAGGCTGACTTCCCCATTCTGTAAGAACAAGATTGCGGCTCATTATATACTCTTTGTGCATTATGTTCATCACAGGGGCGACACTACCGGGGTGCGGAGGGTGCGAACCGCACCCAGGTGTCACCATGAGGGGGGTGACACCCAGAGCCGCCCTGCCCCGCGCCGTTGCCCAGTAAGGCTGCTCCAACTCCTCCTCGGAGGCGGGCGGGCGAGACCGGGAGCAGCGTCGGCGGGGCGAGGGAGGCGCGCTGGCGTTCCCAGGCCTTCTCCGGCTGGGTGCCCCTCTGGCACGCACCGGAGGTCCGCACCCCCCCCCGCACTCCCGCTAGTGACGCCGCTGGTTCATCATTCAGCTTTCCTTCTGTTTAATTTGTTGAGACTTATATGAACCAAAACTATGGGTTGTGTCTAATGCTGCACAAGGAGAGTTCTGCTCATGCAACAGAACTTCTGTTTACTCTCCTTTGTGCCCCCAGAATCTGCTCCTGAAGGTCCCCAGCCATGAGAGGACGTTCCATTGCCCACATGGAAGTCTGTTGTCTGAGTAGATCAGCATTGCTGGACACAACCCACTGTAACAGTGCCATGATTATTGCCTAATGGGCTCCCAACTCCAAATCTTCAAAGCATTTTAGATAGTTATTGCTTGCGCACCATCATAGTTTGAAATTAATTGCTGTTTTACACAAAGTAATGTCATACACAGATTCCATTTCTATGCTACTACTGTGTAATGTGTGACAAGTAAGACCATTGCTAGATCAGGCCAGTGGACCATCTAGTCCAGCATCCTGTTCTGACGATGTCCAACCAGATGTCTATGGGAAGCCTGCAAGCAGGACCTGAACACAAGAACACCCTCCCTTTCTTTGGTTTCCAACAGCTGGTATTCAGAAACATTATGCTTCTGACCATGGAGGCAGAGCATAGCCGTCATGGCTAGCAGCCATTGCTAGCCTTATCCTCCATGTATTTGTCTAATCCTCTTTTAAAGCCATCCAAATTGGTGGCCATGGAATGTCTGTGGGTTCTAATGTTATGAAAGATGAAGAAAAACCTTTCTGTATCCTCTTTCTCCATGCCATGCATAATTTTATATGCATGTATCATGTTACCTCTTACTCACCTTTTCTCTAAGCTAAAGAGTCCCAAATGCTGTAACCTCTCCACATAGGGTGGTTGTTCCATCTCCTTTATCATTTTGGTTGCCCTTTTCTGAACTTTTTCAATTCTACAATATATTTTTTGAGGTGAGGTGACCAAAACTGTACACATTATTCCAAATGCTGTCACACCATACATTGTATAATGACATTATGACATCTGTAGTGATATTTTCAATACCTTTCCTAATGATCCCTAGCATGGAATTTGCCTTTTTCACAGCTGCCGCACACTGGGTTGACATCTTCATTGAGTTACCCACTATGATCCCAAGGTCTTGTTCTTGGTTAGTCACCACCAGTTCAGACCCCATGAGCGTATATGTGAAATTAAGATTTGTTTTGCCATGAATTTGTTTACATTGAATTGCATTTGCCATTTCACTGCCCAGTGCCCATTCACTCAGTTTGGAGAGGTCTTTATGGAGCTATTCACAATCTCTTTTTGTTTGAACAATCTGAACAGTTTAGCATCATCAGCAAACTTGGCCACCTCACTGCTCACCCCTAACTAGATTGTTTATGAACAAACTAAAAAGGACAGATCCCAATACCTATCCTTGGAGGAATCCATTTTCTACATCCCTCCACTGGGAGAACTGTTGATTTATTCCTACTCTCTGCTTTCTGTTTCCTAGCCAGTTCCTGATCCACAAAAGGACCTCTCTTCTTATTCCATGACTGTTAAGCTTATTCAGGAGGCTTTGGTGAGGTATCTTGCTGAAAGCTTTTTCTAAAAAAAGTCCAAGTACACTATGTCAACTGAGTCACCTCTATTTATATGCTTGTTGACACTCTCAAAGAACTCTAATATGTTTCTGAGACAGGACTTACCATTGCAGAAGCCATGCTGGTTCTGCCTCAGTAAGGCTTGTTCTTCTGTATGTTTGGTTATTTTATCCTTAACAATGCTTTCCACAAGTTTTCCCAACACAGATGTTAAGCCAACTGACTTGTAATTTCCAGGATCCCCCCCGAATCCCTTTTAAAATATTGATATTACAATGGCCATTTTGCAGTCCTCGGGTATGGAGGTGGATCCAAGGGACAAGTTACATATTTTTGTTTTAAGGGATCAGCATTTTCACATTTGAGTTCTTGGAGAACTCTCAGTTGGATGCCATCTGGAACAGACAATTTGACAGTTTTTATTTTGTCTAATATGCCTAGAACTTAGTCTGTCTTTGCCACTATTTTCCTAACATGCAAAAGATGGTTCAGGCATAGGGATCTGCCCTATATTTACTGTTGTGAAGACAAATGCAAACTATTCATTCAGCTTCTCTGCAATCTCCTTATCCTGCTTAAGCACAGCTTTGACTCCCTTATCATCCAAGAGTCCAACTACCTCCCTAGATGGTCTCCTCACTCTCCTGTTACTAATGTTTGTTTTTTCAATCATTGGTCTTTATGTCTTTAGCAATGTGCTCCTCAAACTCTTTTTTAAGCATCCCTTATTGTCTGCTTGCATTTCTTTTGCCAAAGTTTGTTTCCCCCCCCTCATTTGGACAAGACTTCCTTTTTTTTGAAGAGAATATTCTTGTCTGGGTGCCACTTAGGATGAAGTCCAGGCTTGCCAACCCTCTAGTCAGTTCAATGACCAATTGTTCTAGGTCACCTAGGGTATCTAGAAACTTTACCTCTTTGTCATGACTGGAACACATGTGTAGCTAGTCTGTGTGAGGGTAGTTGAAGTCACTTATTACTACAACATTTCCTCTTTTAATCAAGGACACATTAGCATGTCATCAGTCCTAAATTACTCTTAGGGCCTAGTATCACCACCCACAACAATTCTGTGGAGGAGTCTGCGTTTTTGGGATTTGTAGCTTGTTTGACTCAATGCTCTCTATGACTTACAGAGTGACCACCACTTCCAGTACATTCTTCCTTGTCCTTCCAATAGAGTTTATATCCACAGATAACTGTGTTCCACTGGCTCTCTTCATTGGCCAGGTTTCTGCTATGCCTACTATATCAATGCACTTTAAGGCTAAGCATTCCAGTTCTTCCATCTTAGCTCAGTGGCTTCTGGCATTGCGTATAAACACTTGTATACAGTGTCATGTGACTCTCTTCAAGTGTCATGGCCATTTGTGTTTTGGCCCAAGGTGCTTTGGTCTCTCTGAATAACTATCTTGTTTCCCTACACTCACCGTACCAAGTTCTACCATTTGGCAGCATGGTGAAATAAATCCAAGAACATTTCTTACGTACATCTGCAGTTTTCCTTACATGGTTGGAATTTTGTACAGAGTAGCCCAAGGCCCATGAGTTTCACTGTTTCTCTGCCATTCTCATAGACTGCCCTTAGTAAACACAATTTCAGTAGGCTGAATACAGACATAGGTTAGCAGAACTTCAGTCGTGTGATGTTGCTTTCCTTGCTCTGGTTCCTTTTCCCCACCCCTGAAAAGCCACTCCCTGAGAGTTGCGGGACAAGTTAGACATCTCATGCAACACATCTATCGGATTTTCATTTGCAGCATTGTACTGCAGAATAAATTCACTTTGTTATCAGGGAAAGAAATTAACTACAGCACTTCTGTAACTGGGAAAAAATAGGATTCTGCCACTGGTTCTGACAGGGGCTTCTACATAGGATCTCTTTCCTTTATTGTTAGTGATATTAAAAACAGTGAATATCATTTTTTAAACAATATTGGTTCTAACACAATGCATTCCTTTTTTGTTTTGTTTTAACAGACAAAGGCTGCAATTGAAAATCTTCGGAATAGATACCAAAAAAGGCCAGGAAATATATTAAGAGCTCTTTCAGAACGATTTGATAAGCATTACAAAGCTAACTAGTCTATATAAAACATCTATACTTATATTTCCTGTTGTATGTGTGACCATATGTCTGTAGAAAGCAATTTCAATAATTATGTAATTAATTAAAGCTAAGTAAATATGTCTAGAATTGCACTGGATGGTATATTCCGTCTCTGGAAGGGTGGTGCATTCAGAAGGTCCCAGGATCAATCCCTGGCATTTCCAGGCAAGACCGAGCAAGTTCCCTGTCTGAAACCCTTGAGATACTGAGCTGAATCGACTGATGGTCTGAGAAAGTATAAGGCAGCTTCCTATCTGTTTAAAGTTACAAAAGTTATGAAATATGCAAAGAATACCCACCCATACCCATTGAGAACAATCTACCCATGCTTATCTGGATAATTCTCTGGACTGCTTAATTGCATCAACAGACATAATTATCTCCCCACTTCCCCTCCCTCCCATGCCAACTGACTGCATTATTCACCACTGCAGTAGTATGTATCTTTACATCTCCAGTATGTGTATATATAGTATTTCCAAGAAGCATGTGAGGTTGCTGAGAGTCAGTTCAGTCAAATTGCACATGCTTCAGAGTAGTGTCTGTGTGTGCTGGCATATTTGTGTTTTTTGGTAATTTGTTGTAAAATATCACAACTGTGGAATGTTGCAGTTAAAGAAACTGGAGGGGCTGCTCTTGTGCATGTCCCCCCACCACACACATGGTTTGTGAATATGGTATGATATATTTGCACCTTGGCTTTCTTCCTGGGTCTTATTTTATTATTTATTTATTTATTTATTTTATTAGATTTTTATACCGCCCGACTAGCATTAGCTCTCTGGGCGGTGTACAACAAAATATAAAAATACAAAAACATATCAAAATCTCATAATAAAATACAGCATAAACATATGTAAAAACAAGAAATCAGAAACAATTACAACAAAATTTAAAACTAAAACAAGTTATATATTAAAACGCCATAGCAAAGAGGAAGGTCTTAACCTGGCGCCGAAAGGACAACAATGTCGGCCCCATACGCACCTCTTCGGGGAGACTGTTCCACAATTCGGGGGCCACCACTGAGAAGGCCCTAGATCTTGTCACCACCCTCCGAGCCTCCCTATGAGACAGAACTCGGAGGAGGGCCTTCGATGTAGAGCGTAGTGTACAGGCAGGTTCATATCGGGAGATGCGTCTTCCCTCCCCCTTTTATCCTTGCACCAACCCTGTGAGGTAGGTTAGGCTAAGAGTTGGTTCAGTCAATCTGCACACGTTTATTTTAGCTACTACTATCTTTTATTAATGTTTAAATGTTGCTTAATAATTATATGAAAATAATGCCTTGTGAGGGCTGAAAGTTAGGTTAAAATATGTTAAATAAATACATATTTAATCAAGACTGTATATTAAAAATAACTTCATATTGGTAACATGTGTACATAAGCAGTAATTCTTGCCAATAGATTGCTGGGTGGTGGGTGGGAATGCAGGAGGCCCAATCCAAATAGAGTGTACCAGGCCCAGGAAATCCTGTTCATACCTCTGATGGTAACAAACAGCACAACTGCCAGGGGGCCAAAAGATAATCACCTAATGCTATTCTCTGAAACCAACTCTGGAGATAGGATCAGAACCACTGTAAAACAGTGACTCCACTACCCATCTCTCCAAGTCAGCTCAGAAGTATACCATGGTCAATGGTATCAAAAGCTGCTGGGGGATCAAGTAAGAATAACAGGCTCGCATTTATTTATTTATTATTTAATTTGTATCCCGCACTTCCTCCCAGCAGGAGCCCAGGGTGGCAAACAAAGCACTAAAAACACTTTAAAACATCATAAAAACAGATCTTAAAATACATTAAAACAAAACAGCATTACAAACATTTAAAAAAATGTCCTTCCAGTAAAGGTATTCTATCAGTTGTAATGAACCATGTTTGGGGGTTATGTTGGGAGTGGGAAGTAGGGAGGAGATTGCTTGGAGTTAGTGCTGTGCCAAACCTTTGCGTACTCTTTAATTTTGACCACTCAAAGGGAATAGAAGGTGATGTTGCTTCCAAAAAAGGGAAGGGGTAAGAACTACATTGTAAAATAAATTTCGGGAGATTGGACAGTGTGGTTGTGCTTACCTTAAGAACTGAATGATGTGGTTGAAGGCTCTTGTTATTTAGTTCATTCCCCCCCCCCATGATGTTGCGTGGCCACATGATCATTCCAGGAAGGGCTGGCTGGCTGGATTCTTTTCTGCAGAGCCCTGCACTACTGAAGTCAGCATAAAGCTTTTTTAAAAAATGCTTGAACTAAGTGAAAAAAGAACTACCTGATCCAGTTCCTAAAGTAAGAACACCACAACCCCTGGCCCCAACTCATGACATTTTTATCCAAACCTTCCTACTCCCTGTGAAACACGCAGAGAAAAAAAATACTTCTTTTGCAAGGAACAAAGCTTTTCACCTCCACCACAAAAAGCAAAGTTCTGCACAGCACTACCTGGGGCAGAGAATGTGAAGGTAAATGATTGGGGAAGTTGAGGAGCATGGAATGACAGTTGGCGGGGAGGTGGTGGTGGTAAATTGTAATTATGTCAGTTGATAATTGGAAGAGGAGGAAGAGGGAGAGCAAAGGAGATTAGCTATGTGGGCGGGAATTTAGGAGATTACTAACTGTATTCATGCCAGGATGTAGTTTACCTTGTTTTCATTGGTCCTCAAATAAACACTCTCTGCTCAGCAATTGCCAGTGAAACCCACGCTTTGAGAGCATGATCACCATCCTAAACAGTGCTGTTAGCACTGTTGTGACCAAGGAAATTAAGAGCAGCCCTACCTAGTAATTTCCTCAACAGATTTTGAATGGCATGAAAGCAGCCAGCTCTATTCTACTAGATATTTTAAACGAGTCGCTAAATACGCTTTGCTGATCAGCAGCAAATGGACAACCCAGACATAAAGATGTGCACGTTGGTTTGCTTATAAACTGCGGGTTGGGGTTCACTTTCAAGATGAAAAGGAGTGGAAGGCCAGGGAGGAACAGGAGCAAACCCAGCTCTTGCTTTAACCTTCCCCATCCTCTGCTGTTTTTAAGCCATTTCCACTCGGCACAACTCGCTTCCAGGTTTGGAGCTGGTGTAGGGAAAAATGGCTTCAGACCATGGGACATATGGAGATATGGTGGTGGTGATGGGGGCTGGGTTCTACTCCCATTCCCATGCACTCCATATTGTGTTTAAAATAAAACCCTCGCCCTTGTTGAAAGCCAGTTTTTCTGTCTTCATGGAATAAGCCCTTCAGAACAGGAATGACTGGTGGGAATATTTCTGGTGGCATGAGAAACTATTGCTTCTGTAGCCCCTGGCCGTATTCTTGCAGAGGACTGGTTGCTGCCAAATTAGTATAGCTGTCCCAAACTGGCATGCAAATCCTTAGAATCATAGGATGGGTTCTCCTTCCTGCCTGAAACCCCACTCTGTGACAACCCCAGATCCCTCTGGACCATCCAACCTGATCTGTAGCAATCTGTGGCTGTCTCAACTTGACCAAAGCCCAAATTCATTTGAGTAGGCCCAATATGACTGAGCCCTTGGCCGAATCTGGTGCAGAGCCCTGAAAACAGCCTTTCCCAATCTTTGGGCACCCAGATGTCATTGGACTGCAGCTCTCATCAGCTTAAGCTAGCATGGCTAATGGTCAAGAATAGAGTTGACAGGGCAGAAGCATCCCAAACCCTGAGATTTCAGGGGTGGGCCCTAGTGATGTCATGGGGGCGGGCCTGAATGATGTCACAGGGGTGGGCCTGAGTGATGTCATTAAGCATTATATATTAAACATCAACCTTGGACCATACAATTGAAACAAAAACATTTCTCTGATTGGAAATTAAGATAGAAATCTTAGTTAAAAGATGGAGCCTGGGTACGGAACATTTAATCTAGCCTACTTGCTTCTGGCAAGAAGGGTTTAAGTACCCTCAGGCCAGCCCTGTAGGAAGAAAGGAGCCTAGTGTCGTGGAGACGTTAGATAGGAGCACTCGGGAGTAAAGATGGATGCCCCCGAAGAGCTGCAATTCTAAACACACTTACTAAGGGATTAAGCCCCATAGAACTCCATAGGACTTACTTCTCAGTAGTTATAGTTTGGATTGTGCTGTTGGCAAAGCTTGCCTAGGGATCCTCTGCAAAGATATCCATATCCAAGCAGGGTTGGCAACCCCCTGCTTGGAATATGTTTTAACATGCCTGCACCAAACTTCTTTACAGATTTGACCTTTCACTTCAGAAAAAGGTCTGAGAAATGAGTAAGAATAAGAAGATTGTCTACCCTTTTCTGTCTACCCTGTGGGCTGCTATAAACTCACTTTGACAGCCAATCCAATTCCAGTGAGTAATAACTCACAGAGAGAAAACACATGGTTTGGTCTACCTTCACAAGCAACAGTTTGGGAACAAAAACAACTGCAGTCTCACTTCCCAGTATGTGAATTCTCTTTTACCTCTATTGGGCAAGAAACCAACCATCATGCAAACAACAAGGTGCATCATCAGTGAGTTTAAGGGGTTGAGTTGAGCGCATGGAACCACTGTTGTTGCTTCTATGGATGTAAGGGAGTGAGGTTAAAGGTAAATGAAATGCAAATAGAAATAGAAAAAGAAAAGACGAGTGTCAGTTTCCTAAATGCAATACCATACCAACCACAACAAGATACCACAAGGCAGAAAATTCAGCATCCCACAGCATCTTATAACCAGTCAGGATTCCTAACCAAAAACTAGAACTAAAAAACTCCTGGCAGGCAGTCAGCCAAGGTCACAACCTGACCCGGGGGCTGCAGTTAGCGCAGAATGCTGTGGCACGATTGCTGACATGAGTGAGACCCTATCAGCACATAATACCTCTGCTCTGAAATCTGCACTGGTTGCTGAATTGCTACCAGGCCAAGTTCAAGGTGTGCTTTTCATGTTACGGGTGCCACACAGTACTTGTTCTGTTCTTGTAAGAAATCAGTCCTTTAATGTGGCAGCACCTATGCTTTGGAACTCTCTGCCTATTGACATTAGGCAGATGCCTTCATTGTACTCTTCTCAGCACCTGCTAAAAGCACTTTTGTTTAGGCAAGCCTATCCAGGCATGTAGAAGCTACAGTGGGGCCCCACTCATACAGCAAGTTACGTTCCAGACCCCTGCTGAAAAGCGAAACCAGCCGAAAAGCGGAACTCCATCAATAAAATGGCGCCTGAAAAAATAAAATGGTGCCCAACGCCTGAAAAACGCTGTAAAAACGGAACAAGCACCGTATGAGTGGGGCCTTACTCTAATTGAAAACCACCGTATTACTGGAATGCCGAAAAGCGGGGCCCTACTGTATTGTGTTTTAAAATCTGTTTTTAACTCATTGTTGGTTTTATTATTTTCAGTGTTTTTAAGTACCTGTCTTTCAGTGTTTTTGCCAATAATTTCACTGTTTTAATTCCTTCTGTAAACAGCTTTGAGATTTTTTACAATAAAGCGGTATATAAATGTTGTAAATAAAATACATAAATAAATTTTGGAGTCACTGTGGCCCTTGGGTTTCTTTCCACTTTTAGGAACAAAGGAATCTGGCTTAGGCCATTTAGTAGCTCAGTAGTGATGACATGGACTAGCATTGGCTTTCCAGGATTCCAGGCAGCAGTCTTTTCCAGAAATTGAATTTTGGTCCTTTGCATACAAAGCATATGCCCTGTTTAAAAAAGTATTTTTTAAGATTGTTCTTTTCAGTTCACTAATGAATGTACATCATACCTAGGGCAGATCCACACCATTCATTTAAAGCACATTCAACACACATTTGAAGCACATGAATCACACCACAGAATCATGGGAACTGTAGTTTTGTTAAGGGTGGTGGGAACTATAACTGTGAGGGGGAAACTACACTTCCTAGGATTCTTTAGGGTAAGTCATGTGTTTTAAATGCGAGTTGGATGTGCTTTAAATGTATTGTGTAGATCTACAGTACTTAAAAAACTTTGCCTGCACATAAATCTTTTTAATTAATTATTTAAAATGGAAATGAGCTATGAAGTGTACTGGGTGACCATGAGCTACTCACCATCTCTCAGCCTAATCTGCCCCTCTGGATGAAAACAACAGAGGGGAACCATGACCACTGCAAGGAAAAAGGGCACACTTAAAGTGGCAAATGTTTCATTCCTGGGCAAGGTCCTTGAACGAGTGGTAGCAGACCAGCTCCAGACATTCCTGGATGAGACCGATTATCTGAATCCATTTCAGTTGGGTTTGAGGCCTGGTTTTGGCACGGAAACAGCCTTGGTCGGCCTGTATGATGACCTTTGTAGGGAGAGGGGGGGAGTGTGACTCTGTTGATTCTCCTTGATCTCTCAGCTGCTTTCAATACCATCAGCCATGGTATCCTTCTGGGAAGACTGGCTGAGTTGGGAGTGGGAGGGACTGCATGGTGGTGGTTCCACTCCTACTTGGTGGGTTGGCTCCAGAAGATGGTGCTTGGGGAACATTGCTTGGCCCCCTGGACTCTCCAGTATGGGGTTCTGCAGGGGTCAGTTCTGTCCCCCATGCTGTTCAACATCTACATGAAAGTGTTGGGTGAGGTCATCCGGTGCTTTGGAGTGTGTAGCCATCTGTATGCTGATGACACGCAGCTCTATTTCTCCTTTTCATCTTCTCCAGGTGAGGCTGTCAATGTGCTGAACCAGTGCCTGGCTGCGACAATTGAATGGATGAGGGCTACTGGATGTAAGCACTTCTAAATTCTGAGCAAGCACCTTTCAGATTACTGTGCAATATACCTGGTGTAGAAATGTTTAATATGGTTTGAACAAAACAAGCAATATGAGGGATCAAAAAATATATCAATAAAAGGCTAGACTGTTCAGGAGTTCACCAGAAATAGTAATTAGCACTGCCAGAAAAGAAAAGAAAGCATGGAGGAAGTAGATGTGGAAAGGGGAGTAACAGAACGTGACAATTGATCCACTCACCCCAAAATATTCAAATAAATTGTCTGCGACCCCAAG
Source organism: Rhineura floridana (assembly GCF_030035675.1). Taxonomy (NCBI): domain Eukaryota; kingdom Metazoa; phylum Chordata; class Lepidosauria; order Squamata; family Rhineuridae; genus Rhineura; species Rhineura floridana. Next base: position 259,993,737 of record NC_084480.1, on the reverse strand, counting down.
TGGAGCAATCTGGAGCCTGATTTTCCCCAACTTCATAGATTATCTCTATATTAAGTACACCCAAATTATAGGGGGAAAGCATTGAGACTGGTGATGTTTGGTATCGTGTGCACTTCACAAATTAAATGGGAATGCAAACAGGTGCAAACACATAGTAAATTCCAGTGTGGACAAGCCCTATATAAATTAGGAGCTCTTTTTGCTGATATAATTTCACTTCATCTATCAAAGCTTAACTTAAAAACTCTCTCTCAGGTACATTAATACATTCTGTAACTTTCCTCTCACACAGAAACACTGAAAAGACTATATGAATATCTTTGATTGCCAGTGGTTGCTATATATGGTGGACTTTCTGTCAAATGGTGCAACTACTTGGGACAGCCCATTCCATATGATCCAAATAAAACTGTTGAAGAGGTGGCTGAGAAGGTAATGAGATTTTTATTTGAGAGTGCAAATCCCAGTCATTCTTGATATGACTTGGCAAGCTGGGGAAAAAAATGGACTGCCTTCAAGTCGATCCCGGGTTTTCATGGTAAGCGGTATTCAGAGGGGGTTTACCATTGCCTTCCTCTGAGGCTAGTCCTCACCAGCTGGCGAGGGCCTGCTCAGCTTGCCATAGCTACACAAGCCAGCCCTTTCCTTGTCCGCAACTGCCAGCTGGGGGCAACTTGGGCTCCTTGAGACTATGCAGCTTGCCCACAGCTGCACAGGTGGCAGGGCACGTAACCCCTGAACCACTCACTGTGGGGGTGATCTTTAGCTGGCCCTTGACACCCAGGAGACACGAACGGGGATTTGAACTCGCAGACTCTGGACTCCCAGCCAGGCTCTCCTCCCCACTGTGCCTGTAAAATAATGACATTTTCCAAAGTTTAATTATCAGGATGAACAAAACAATTATTTTAAAGTACTTTGTTCATTTCGCTTTCACTTTGATGAGGATGAAGGTAGATGTCATATCTTATGTAGTACAGAATATCCTGTCAGACACCAGGTTGCAAAAATTATTCACTACACACTGAATATGTAGCATCAATTAATTATTTCAGCCCTGCCCCAGTATATAAAATACAGTCCAGGTAAAGTTAAAAGATTTTGCTGGGTTTAACGCTGTGGCTGAAATCGACACAATTAAAAGTAATTAATTTGGCTGACCCACTTCTGCACACATAATTCTGACCCATATTTTGTTAGTAGTTTATACTAGGATAAACCTATAATAATGATAAAAACAACAGACTAAAATTGTTCTTCTTAGAAATACTACAGTCCTTCTTATGCAAAAAGGAGGTTGGGCAAGAATGAAAGCATAAATAAGGAAATGTTTCGGCCACATCCACACCAGGCATTTACTCCACTATTATTCCATTTTAAACAGTCATGGCTTTCCCCAAACAATCCTGGGAAGTACAGTTTGTGAAGTGTGCTGAGAGTTGTTAGTAGGGTCCTATTCCCCTGACAGAGCTCCAATGGCCAGAGTGGTTTAACAGTCAGCACCTCTTCGCAGACAATTCTGGGAACTGGAGCTCTGTGAGGGGAATAACAGTCTCCTAACAACCTTCAGCACCTTTCAAAAACTACAGTTTTAAGGATTCTTTGGAGAAAACCATTCCATTTAAAGTGAAATAAATGTCTGGTGTGGATGTAGCTGAAGCCTACATGGAACTTTCCGATATAGTTCCACTCTCAATATCAGCTATATGTTTCATCCTGAGTACTTCAGGTAAAAGGAAGAACACGCACATGCCATTACTACAGGCACTACAAATAGAAAGTCAATTGGGATATTATTATTATTATCATTTATTTAATTTGTATCCCCCCCTTCCTCCCAGCAGGAGCCCAGGGCGGCAAAGAAAGTGCTAAAAACATATTCAATTCCCACCTGAACTGCAATGAAACTATCAATAATAGTAAAATACAGAATGCCCTAATTATCGTTAAATGGATGCAATTTTTACACAAGACTGGTGGTTTCCCAAGAACTACCAAGAACTTGGGCATGCCCAATGGATTTCCCTAACCAGTGTTGAAGTGTGAGATAGGTTTATGTGGCTGTTGTGTCGTTTTCAAATTTATTACCCACCCTTCACCAGCAGGCACAGCAGAGAAGGTTACAACAATTTAGAGTTCAGTATTAAAACAGTTAAAACAAATTACAGTGATTGTTTCATCTTACTGGTGTAGCCTTACATGTATTATAGTAAGATTTCAACTGTCAGTTCCATTTGGCTTCTGCTAGAGTATATGTATTGTATGTACTGCCTTGAAGTCGATTCTGACTTATGGCGACTCTATGAAGAGGGTTTTCATGAGGCTGAGAGGCAGTGACTGGCCTAAGGTTACCCAGTGAGCTTCATGGCTATGTGGGGATTCAAACCCTGGTCTCCCAGGTCGTAGTCCAACACCTTAACTTGAGATTGGGGTGAATGTCCGCATTTTCAGATTTCTTACCGAATTCTGTCAGAATCTGCAAATCCCGTATGTCTTTGGATCAGGTTTCACTCCATGCTAATGCTTGCGACTGTCAGTGACACCAGCTTTTTAAAAAAACAAATCCGCTTTGCTCTGAAGTACTGCAATGTGTATTCCTTTGAAGTTCTGTCTCAATTAAGTGATAACACTCACCAGTAAAATCCATTAACTTTCATTCCTCTCAGGTAGGTTGCTGCAGCCTTTCTTTGACTGCTTTCTTCTAAGAGTTCTTAGCTCCTCCAGCCTGCTTGACTGAGTAAGTTTGTTTTTTTGTGAGGAGGGCATAAGCAGAAGAAGCTACTTAGCTAAACCTACTATCTGCACACATGGATGTTTTAATGATGAAAGAGGGAATGAGCCTCTCTCTCTCTCTCTAGCTGTGATTCTGTCTGTGGCTGCTTAATGGGGGTGGGGGCTTCACAGTCATTGGCCAGCACAGCAGTAACCTGAGGCAATAGGCAGAATTAACAGTCAAAGATTTGCCTAATTTAAATTTAAATAGAAAACCCAAGAGACCATTGGTAGAAAGATCGCCAACAGCTTTAGCAATTTCATTAGCTATTACAAGCAGATCAGAAATAGTAAAAAAATAATAATGGGGGGGGAATGTTGCAGATCTGCACCACAAGCCAGTTGTGAAAACCAAAACACGGACCAGAACCAAAGAGCGAACCCCATCCCTAGCTTCGGCACAAGGAATGCTAGCATATTTTTGCAAAAACACTGCTCACAGAAGAGAAGGATCTTTCCTGTCCTCCAAGGAGGATAGGGGATTAAAGGAGCGGCTGTCTTCTTTCCCCATCAGCACTCCTTTTACTGGAAATGTAGGGGTACTTGCCAGGTGGGAAAGAAGCGCTTGCTATGGGAAAGCAGGTGATGGAAACTATGGAACCTAGGCTACAGTATATTGTTCACACATGCCTATGCACTCATTTGCACAACATACCCTGTAAGTTAATGAGAACAGAACTGGTGGACATCTCATATAGGTCATTTACAAAATGGGAATGTATAACACTCTGTCAGTGCAGAAAGTTATTTAAATTAACTGAGGCTGTTGAATGCTCTCCTCACCTTCTTATGTGCAGAATTTCCCTCCTGCCAATATTTCCTGTCCATGAAGTGCATGGGAGAGTTCTACACACATGGAGGGAAAGGACTACATCAAACCTGTGTTATTTTAAAAATCAACAATACTGTTTTAGGGTTGAAAACCAAGCATGTCTTCTTACCCACTTTTTGTTCTAGCTCTGGTGCTTTAAAAAGCGAGATTAAAATGTATGTCATGCATTAGCTTATTATTTAAATGAAATGTGCCTTTTGTTCTCTTAATAGACAATGATTGCTGTGCAAACTTTAATAGATAAACACCAAAACCAACCAGCAAGCCTAGGAAGAGCTCTTTTGGAACGATTTCATAACTACAGGAAGAATGACTAATTACACTGAATACACTGTACAATACATTCTGCAGCCTTATTGCAATGCCTGTTCCGATTTCTGTTCACTTCCTGCATTGCTGCTATTGTGATAGTTTGCATTTAATTAGTTCAAATGGCAACATTTTCATATTGATGTATTTTCTGCTACTGATAACTCAGTGGTTTGGATTAGTGAAAGGTTGTTAACCGAGGATGCAGTCCTTTGGTTCCTGGGAGAGTATCCCAGTAGCCATAGAAATCTTTTTGGATCTTCCCCTCTGATGGCAGAGACAGAGGTCTGCCCTTAGAGAGGGTGATCTGATGTTGCCATTCTCACTGCCACATACCCTCCGCAGGGGTAAGGGACCCATTAAGATGGTCCGCCCCAGACGCCTGATGGAGCTAAAAGGATTCCTGAATGCGCTGGGAGATGTGGAGCCGTCAGAAAGTCGCCCAGTCGAAACCCTGGTGACGGAGTGGAATAGGGAGATCACCAGGGCAATAGACTGGGTGGCTCCAAAACGTCCTCTCCCACTGAATAGAACTCAGATTGCACCCTGGTATACACCACGCTTACGGGGCCTGAGGCAGGAGGTGAGACGACTAGAGCACCGGTGGCGGAAATCTCGTTCTGACGGCGACCGGACACTTGTTAGAGCAGCAATAGCTGCCTATCAAGTGGCAACGAAGGCAACGAAGAGAGAATTCTTTGCTGCCTCCATTGTGTCTGCAGAGTGTTGTCCCAGGAGGTTGTTCCAAGTGGTCCGAAGCCTGGTCGGTCCGGTTGCACAGGAACCCTTGGAACATTCTAAAGCCTCCTGTGACAAATTTGCCAAGCACTTTGCTGATAAAATCGAGCGCCTGAAAAGCACGATTCCGTACGCCGTGGACACAGGTAGTGGGCCAGAGCTGGCCAATTGCATTCCGGTCCAGTGGGATCAGTTTCAGCCCCTTCCCTCTGAGGAAGTGGACAAGGTGCTCTCTAATGTGAGGCCAACCACGTGCTTGCTTGACCCTTGCCCTACATGGCTCATTGTGAGCTGTAAAGAGAAATTGAGCGAAGGGATCAAGGCAGTGGTGAATGCTTCCTTGGAAGAGGGTGCAATGCCATTAGCCCTCAAGGAGGCAATAATAAAGCCCATTCTGAAAAAGTCCTCCTTGGATCCCCAAGAGTTGAACAACTTTCGCCCAATTTCCAATTTACCATTCTTGGGCAAGGTGATCGAGCGAGTGGTGGCTACTCAGTTACAGACACACTTGGATGAAGCAGATTATTTGGATCCATTCCAGTCGGGCTTCAGGACTGGACATGGAACTGAAACAGCCTTGGTCGCTCTGGTGGATGATTTGAGGAGGGCATTGGACAGAGGTGAACACACATTCCTCGTCCTCCTGGACCTCTCAGCGGCTTTTGATACCATTGACCATGGTATCCTCCTGGATCGCCTGAGGGGAATGGGAATAGGAGGCACTGTTTTTCAGTGGTTCCATTCCTATCTCTCTGATAGGCACCAGCGGGTGGCATTGGGAGCTGAGGCTTCAGACCCTTGGCCTCTCAATTGTGGTGTGCCACAGGGTTCTACCCTCTCTCCCATGCTATTCAACATCTATATAAAGCCGCTGGGGGGCATCATCAGGTGATTTGGGCTGCAGTGCCACCAATATGCGGATGACACTCAGCTCTATCTCTCATTTAAGTCCTCACCAGAGATGGCTGTGGTTACCATTTCCAAGTGCCTGGAGGCCGTAAGTGAATGGATGGGAGGAAACAGGCTGAAGCTGAACCCCGACAAGACCGAGGTACTGCTTGTGGGAGATAGGAGGAAGTTGGGTGATTTTGACCTGGTGTTGAATGGGGTAAGATTGCCCCTGAAGGACCAGGTTCGCAGCCTCGTTGTTGTTCTTGATTCCCAGCTGTCCATGGAGGCTCAGGTCGTGGCAGTGAGCCGGGCAGCTTGGTATCAATTACATTTGATACAAAGGCTGCGACCCTACCTCCCTGTCCATCTGCTCCCACGGGTGGTACATGCCCTGGTCTCCTCTCGCTTAGACTATTGTAATGCGCTCTACGTGGGGCTACCCTTGAAGACAGTCCGGAAATTACAGCTGGTACAGAACGCGGTGGCACATCTGATCAAGAACAGCCGCCGCCGAGACCATATCACTCCAGTACTTAAAGATCTGCACTGGCTACCAGTTGTTTACCGGGCCCAATTCAAGGTGTTGGTTTTAACCTTTAAAGCCCTACACGGTTTTGGTCCAGTTTATCTAAAGGAACGCCTTCAGCATCACCAGATAGGCCGCCAAACGAGATCAGCCTCCCAAGACCTTCTCTCGGTCCCACCAGTCAAAACAGCTAAGCTGGTGCGGACCAGAGAGAGGGCATTTTCAATTGTGGCCCCCGCCCTCTGGAACTCTCTGCCTTATGATCTCTGCCATGCCCCCTCCCTGACAGGCTTCCGCCAAGAACTGAAAACATGTTTTTTTAGGCAGGCATTCGAGACCTCTGTCTAATTTAGTTTAAATTTTTGTATGATGGGGGTAGGTTTGGATTGAGTATACTTATTGTTGTTTTGTATTATATGTTGTATTTTACTCTATGTTATATTTTAGTCTATGTACGCCGCCTAGAGTGGCCGTTAATTCGGCCAGATAGGCGGCCTAGAAATAAATTTTTATTATTATTATTATTCTCCTACCTGCATCTTTGAGAGGCCCACAGTCAGTGCTTCTCTGATGTCAGAATGACAGTGTCAGGGAACATCAAAAGGAGGTGTGGCAGAAGTGTGCCAGGACAGGCTGTGATCATAATTTGGATCATATTCACAGGATCCAAAGCCTTCCTGTTCCCATGACACGCCATGTAGCTGGTGTAGTTTGTTTCCTTCCCATTTGAAGCAATGGGTGGGGAAATGTTTTAGAAAGGCAAAAGGGCAGTAAAAGGCCAAATTAAAAAGGGGGAAAGTTGTGTCCCTTCAACACCTTCCACCCTGCCAACGCAAGCAGATGGGGCATAGGAAAAGGCAGTTCCTCTGCTTCTGTTTCTCCCTTTCCCATAGGATTGCTCTTACCATGTGGATTTTTTTTAATGATTGTGCTTATTTATAAAAGGAAAGTTTTAATAGGGAATTTTAAATTGTAATGTTACTTTGTTTATGTGGATATAAATATTATATTATGAAGTGTTGGTGCTGAGTACCATGTTTCTGTTCTGTCTATGATGGTGATTTGTTTACTGTTCTTGTAAATGACTTTGTAATTTGGAAGAGAGGCATAAAGATGATGACGATGATGATATTTGCTGAAAATATGGTCAACATTGTTGGATATTGTCACCATCAACTATTTCTGTCAATAGTTCTAAAAAAATTATAAAGTGCACTTGCCATATTTTCCCTAAGAATTACTCATTTCACCAGCAATTATCTTTTCATGGATGGAGTTCTTGTCTTGAAGTATATGGGGATATAATAAACAAAAGACTAATTTTTTACTAATTTCATTCAGAACTTAGTCTCATTTCTCTCTAGGGTGGTTAAATGCAATCCCAAATCATGGTGAGGCATTATATGTCTGACTTGTGGAGCTCATGTACTTTCACTGTCTCCTCCCAACAGTTCCCTTCCTTGTTTTTGGCCTTGAGTCAAGCCACCATAATTAGCCATTTTATCCTGCAATGCTCTAGCCACGACTACTCACATAAATGTGGTTTATAATTCTGTCTGAACTTTCCCTCTCTTTCTCTCATTTCCTTTCTAATTTTTCTTTTTTGTTGTTTGTTCTTATAATTTTAGATTTGGTAGAAGGAAGGAGATAAATAGGAATTGCCATCTCTGTGCTGCAGAAAGTTAATGGGGTGCTTTATTTTATTGTTTTTTGGAAAAACAAGACAATGCCATAATAAATGATTCATCAAAAATGGTTGCCACAGAAGACAGTTGCTTAGGATGGGGTGTACTAAATGTTGCACCAGCAAACTGAGATTCAGCATGGGACATCATGTAAAAGCACCATGTGCTGAATATGTAGTCACTTATTAATTCAATTGGAAGCACTTCTTGATAATATCTAAAGGGATACTTTCATAGCTGAAAGGAGGTATGCATATTTCCAGTGTAGGAATGGCATCTGATGAGCAGCACATTTCTCATAACATTATTTATAATAATTATTATTTATTAAACGTATATCCTGCCCTTCCTCCCAGTAAGAGCCCAGGGCAGCAAACAATAACACTATAAAAATCATAAAAACAAGCATTAACATATATTAAAACAAAACATCTTTTAAAACGTAAACAAAAATCTGTAAAAACATCTTTTTTAAAAAAAAAAGCTTTAAAAACATATTAAAAAGCAATTCCAACACATACGCAGACTGGGATAAGGTCTCAATTTAAAAGACTTGTTGAAAGAGGAAGGTCTTCAGTAGGTGCCGAAAAGGTAACAGAGATGCCGTCTGTCTAATATTTAAGGGAAGGAAATTCCAAAGGGTAGGCACCACTACACTCAAGGTCCGCTTCCTATGTTGTGTGGAAACGACCTCCTGATAAGATGGTATCTGGAGGAGGCCCTCACCTGCAGAGCGCAGTGATTGACTGGGTATATAAGGGGTAAGATATATAACATCTGAACCCACTCTCATTTAACTAGTGGGGGGGATCCACTCAAGAATGATTTATGGTACATCTCCTTTTGCTTTATCATGTTTTACATTGCTTTTCCCATGTATATTACGGGAGAAAGGAACCCAATAACATTTGTGAATTTCTTGGTTTGCAACAGATGCAACTTGAACAAGTTTCAGCCTGTGTTGAAGATGGTGGGGTTAGAATTAGCTAACATGCTTGCTATAATTGCTGCTACTGCTGCTTCACTCCTATAGGACTTGCACAAATGAATTTTCTAGAAACTCATATTCAGTGGTTAAGAGTGTTGGACTATGACCTGGGAGACCAGGGTTCGAATCCCCACATAGCCATGAAGCTCACTGGGTGACCTTGGGCCAGTCACTGCCTCTCAGCCTCAGAGGAAGGCAATGGTAAAACCACCTCTGAATACCACTTACCATGAAAACCCTATTCATAGGGTCACCATAAGTCGAGATCGACTTGAAGGCAGTCCATTTCATTTTCATTCCATGTTTTTCTCAAGTGTACTAGAGATTTTAAAAAGCTGTAATTTCTGTTCTTGCCCTACTCCCCCCTTTAACCTATGAATAATATACCTATACATAAATTCATGGATAAGGGTATCAAAGGCTATTGATTAGCAATGATGGCTATGCTCTGCCTCCACAGCCAGGGCCAGTATGCTTCTGAATAACAGTTGCTGGGAACTGCAGGATGGGAAAGTGCTCTTGTGCTCAGTTCTTGCTTATGGGTTTCCCACAGGCATCTGACTGGCCACCGTGAGAACAGGATACTGGGCTAGATGGGCCATTGGCCTGATCTAGCAGGCTCTTACCACCTCTATGCTTATGTTCTTACCAGCTCTGTGATTCTGTTGGATTATAAATTGGAGTACTGACAATGTGAAGTGTTCGTACACTTGGTATTCATTCTATTGATATGTCATAGTAAATAGTTATGGCAGATTATATGTCATCTGGCATTAATAAACACCAGCATTGTTACAAGTCTAAGAAGAAAAATAGATACTATTTTATGGTTTATACCAGTGGTTCCCAACCTGGGGGCCAGGACCCCCAGGGGGGCGTGAAGTAATCCAGAGGGGGCCGTGAACAGTAAATAAATGAATTATTTATTATTATTTTTTTAAAAAGTCTTCACTCCCTCAACACTGTACGCTTCCCACTGGCGCTGCAGATGACACCTCCCTCTTGCTCCAAACGAGAGGGGAGGCCTTTTGCTGAAGCGCCAGAGCATCTTTCAGGCACACTAAGGGCAGGCATCTGCCTATAAAATACATGGCAGATGCCAAAGGAGGCTGAGGGTGGGGCTACCAGGAAGAAGAGGGGATTACTATCACTGATTCCTGTCTCCTTGCACTGCCGCTACTGGCAACACCCTTACTTAGAATGAGAGGAGAGAGCTTTTTGTGAAGCAAAAAAGAAGAAAGGCTGCAAAGAAAGGCTGCTTTCCCCCTTCCTTCCTGGCAGCCAGCCTGCCTCCCTGGGGGGAGGGGGCCATGATTTTTTTTCAGCTTGTAAAGGGGGTCCCGTGTTCATAAAGGTTGGGAACCACTGGTTTATACTGTTGTATAATTGAATAAGGAAAAAAAAGAAAAATTAGTGATCAGGAATGTCACAGTTTGTAATAATGAACTGCAGCCTCCATGGTAGAGTTCCTATTATCTGCTCTGGCTGTTGTATCAACTGCACCCTTACCTGGATGTGGTTAGCATGGCCACTGTGACTCATTCTCTAGTAACCAGGGCTGGCCCCAGGCATGCTGGGGCCCTTGGGTACCAGCCTGCCCTGGGCCCCTCCGCTCCCCCTCCGCGATCTGTGGAACTTAAGCATCTGTGGACCGCAAGACAGGAGCTTCCGCGCCACCCGCCATCCCCCCGCTATCCCCATGCTTCACCTACCTTTCTGTTGTTTTTTGCGGTGCACGCAGGTTTGCGATCAATCAAGATGGCAGCCGAGGTTTCCCTAAAGGGCTGAAGCCTCTGCCGCCATCTTTGTTGATGGCAGCAACACACGCATGTAGCATGCATGCGTGCCATTAGCCAAGATGGCAGCAGAGGCTTCAGCCCCTTAAGGAAACCTCAGCCGCCATCTGATGGCAAATCTGCATGCCACAAAAAACAATGGAAAGGTAGGTAAAGCGGGGGGGATAGTGGGGGGATGGCGGTCTGCGGATGCTTCCGCTGATCGCGGAAGGAGAGCAGAGGGCCCCCTGTAGCTCCAGGGGCCCTTGGGCCAGTCCCCCACCTGGCCGCCCTTTAGAAGTGGCCCTGCTAGTAACCCCACATTTAGACTACTGTATATTTTGCCCCAGGTGCAAGAGGAATTAGCGCAGGGAGAGGAGTCAGATGAGGACAAGGTCCCTAGGAGCGTTGAAGGAAGAGGGAGTGCAGCCAGCCTGCAGACTCCTTCGGCCAGCCCCCTCATCAAGGCAGTTCCTGCTCTGCCTGCGAGCCCCCCGCCTGAGCTGTTGGGAAGTGACCCCTCGCGCACGCCAACCACACCCCCACAGGAATCCCCACCTGGCACTTCAAACACTTCTCCACCAAACAGCTTCCCACTCCCTGAAGCTGAGCCGTCACCTAGCGAGCCCCGCTGTTAGGTGTGTCATCGGAGGCTCGCCCCCCCATCCTACGCGAGACAGCGTGAGAAAAGAGACCTTGAGAGGGTGGAACTTCGGAGGAGCCATCATTTACGAACAAAGACCTTCCCTACTTAAGCAGGTGCCCACCCACGCTCTAGTGCTGATTCTCCCCACACGCTGCAGAGACTGATTAGGTAGTTTAGCTAGTGAAAGTAGTGAGCTACAGTAGACAGGTTTATGAAGTGCACTGCTTTGGATTCAAGCATCACCCTAATAAAAGGAGAATTAAACCAAGTCCCGCTTCCGTCTCGGGCTCTGGGCAGGACACTGTAATGTGATCTGTGAGGAGCTTCCCTTATGAGCAGTCACAACCTTGAGACCAGGTTGCAACTGGTATAGATTTCCAAGGGCCGGGTAGCACATGTGGATACATATCACACCAATTACGAGGGACCTTCACTGGTGGTTTATTGGCCACTGAACCAGTGTCAAGTTCTTGTTCCTTACATATCAAGCTTTTAACTCCTCTTGACCAGGATACCTGAATGGTAACCTTCCCCTCTATTATCTGATAAGGGCATTAAGATAAACAAATGTGACCAAGATAACCTGATTATCAGCTTGTAGTAAGGTGGAGGCTGACTTTTTCTCTGGTAGTACTGGGGTTATGGAATGCAGTCCTGCTGAAATACAAAAGACCTCATCTGTATTGCATTCCACTAGCTTGACACAGGCATTTCCTTGATCTCTTGGCATGAGCTTTCTGTTTTAATGGGATTGTTTTATTATATATTTTAATTATGTTTTTATGTTATGTTTTAATGCCTGGGTAATTGGTTTTTATAGTTTGGAAACTGCTTAGAAGACTATTATGGCATCAAGTAAATAAACAGTAATAAATAGATGCAGTTGCGTTTGAAAAGGACCTCCAACCATATTGACTGTGGCTATCAAAATATGTAAATCTATTAACATTTCTATATTACACGACTTTTAAATGGATTTAGAGCCACTCAGTCCCACATGTTTTACATTAGCTCTGAACATGCAACAGAATGAAAACCAGAATTATTACTGGACATCTCTCCCAGCCACACTCTGATTGAAAATGAGTGGAGTATAGATGGTTCTTGTCATGAACTGCTGCTAGTTCACACCAGGACTCAATTCCCAAGCCCAGGGCAATTGATCCTATCCAGGCACAGCCTGTGCCTCCCTTACCAGGGCTGAGTAAACCAACAACAACCCTGAAAGGTAGGTAGACTGCTACCACCCTTTAAACCTGGTCACCCACTCTGGGCCAAGTGGAAACCCAAAGTGCCAGAAACAGACCTGCCAAGGATTCCAAAACACAAGAGCCCGGAACAGTAGCAGAAGTAATTAAATTCTTGATGATTAATGAACTGCCTTTTTGTGGACCTTACGATATCCAAGAACATGAAAAGAGGAGTTTGTTTAAAAATCTTTTTGAATACACCTTAAAGATCAAAAACTTTCAGAAATTGCCAGCATCAACAACATATAATTTGCAGTATGTCACAATATCACATTGCTCTTATAGACATCTATGGAGCACTGTAAATATACTGAGATGTATATTTTTAGGACACACTCTATTTTGTGACTTTAGGCTACTTTAAATGGTTTTTATTGTTATATTTTAAAATTGTTGTAACCTGCCCTGAGACCTTTGGGTGAAGGATGGGTAATAAAAGATTATTACGATGATTAATTTTGTGTTGGTGGCAATATTCAATTTAGCCATATTAAGCATAGGTAAGCATAGAAGCATAAGTAGTAATTACAGAACTGCAAAAAAGTCTATATAGTTAAGTACAAAACATTCTCTGTTAAAAACACATTTCATTCCCTATAAAACTGAGGTGTTTTGTCATATCAGTTTGAAACTGGTAAAGGAAACTGTCTTGGGTGTTTTTGTTGTTATGTGCCTTCAAGTCGACTACGACTAATGGTGACCCTATGAATGAGTGACCTCCAATAGCATCTGTCGTGAACCACCCTGTTCAGATCTTGTAAGTTCAGATCTGTGGCTTCCTTTATGGAATCAATCAGGGCTTATAAGAAGGACCCCGGGGCAGCACACATAAACAAAACAATTTGATGAAAAGAAAAACATACTAAAAACAGTTTAAAACATTCCAAAACATATATTTTTAAAAAATCTAAAACATGAAAATGTAGTTAAACACAGTTAAAAACAGTCTAAACACAGCTTTAAAACATTATTTCATCAGTGATCTTCAGGTTGCCAGGAACAGTCTTCTTCAGCCATCAAATGCCTGGGTAAACAGGAATGTTTTCAAATTCCTCCTGAAAGTTAATAGTGATGATGACAGATGCACCTCATTGGGGAGGGCATTCCACAAACGGAGCCACATCTGAAAAGGCCCTGTCATGAGTCAGCACCAACCGGGCAGTACTCGGTGGCAGGACCACTAACAAAGCTTCGCCTGCTAATGGTAGGGTCTGAGATGGTTGATACTGAGAAAAGTTCTTTTAGATACTTGGGTTCCAACCAAACCATTCAGGGCTTTGTATGCTAGCACTAACACCTGGAATTGGGCCTGGTAGCTCACTGGCAGCCAGTGCAGTGCATTCAGGACCAGTGACGTATGGTCCCATCAGGCTGCTCCACTTACTTACCTAGCAGCTGTATTCTACACTAGCTGCAGACTCCAAACCATCTTCAAGCCCCACAAACAGCGCATTACAGTATACAAACAGAAGGTCACCAGAGCATGGACTACTGAGGGTCCCAAACACACACACACACAGTAGGAAAGCTGTGATATAAATGCAACAATAAATAAATAAATTTCAGCTGCAATGTGTGGACCCTAGCCTCAGCCAACCTGCTGAGCTTTTTTCTTAAAAAATAATAATCAAGAAGCAGCAATGTGGTGGTGGTGGTGGTGCTAGATTGTGAAGACAACAGGGTCAATAGATTGAGGACAGGGGTCAGTGCTTTTAGGCCTTGGGATGATCATCTGGTGACTTGGCTTGGGTGCACTTGGGGAATGAGAGAGGAGCAGAAGACAGATTACCACACACACACCTGCCCCTCCTGCAAGCACATGCAGGCATTCATGCACATGGGAAGGGGGAAGCCCTGAACTGCTGCAGGGTTTTGTAGAGAGATGGAGGGTGGAGTGTAGTAGCAAGGGGGGAAGCTGGCACAGGCACTTAACCTGAGATGGGAAGAGAGAGAGTCTCAAGCTTTGTCACTCCTCCTCAGCCCCATCAGGCTGGGTGGAAATGAGATCTGGGTGGTATCACAAAGAAGAAGGATTTTTTTAAAGGAGGCAGAAGAAAAGCAGGAGCCAAGAAAGGCAGGCAGGCAGGCTGCCAAGAAGGGGAGAAGCAGTCTTTCCTCTGATCTTGCTTCTTTTTGCTTCAGCAGAAGTTCTCCTTTCTTGTTCCCAGCAAGGGGGGTTGTTGTCGGCTGTGGCAGTGGGGAGGTGATGGGAGTCAGTGGTAGTGAGCGCTTCTTTTTCATGATAGCTCCACCCTCAGCCTCTTTCAGCATCTGTCACATGTTTTATAGGCAGATGCCTGTTTCTGGTGTGCCTGAAAGATGCTCTTGTGCTTCAGAAGAAGTCCTCCCTTCTAGTTCCGAGCAAGGGGGATGTTGTCCGCAGCGGCAGTGGAGAACGGACAGTATCTGTGGAGTGAAGACTTTTTTAAAAAAAATACTAAATAATTCATGTCTTGGCTCTTCACCCCTCCCCCCCAGATTACTTACCAACCACCCTGGGAGTTGCGGCCCCCAAGTTGGGAACCACAGAGTTAGATTTTACAATCACAATTTTGGAATAGCTTTTTAATATCAAAAATATCACCTTGAGCTTTAACACCACCATAGCAAGTTCAAGTAACATAAGGCACAATCCAATCAAAGTTCAACACATTTAAGTCCTGTTGATCTGCAATAGACGAGTTAAGCACATGAACATAATGGTGCTATTAAACGCACAACATTGCAGAGCCAAGAGGAATTATGTGTAAGTTATTACAGCTGTAATCCTAACCACAATTATGTTGACCTAAATCCCACTGTTACTTTAGCAAGCATAAGGGTGTGGTAGTATTGTGTAAAAAGAAATGGCCTGCCTAACCCTTGGTCCAAATCTGCTGGTTGTGTATTGTGACGTCCTTCCCTGGCTCTCCCTGCCAGGTTCCCACCTGCTTCTGGCTACTGCCTTTCACTAGGCACCACCAGGGATACCACCAGTCCGGACCGTCCTTTATATGGTTTCTCACTCCGCTCTAGCACAGATCTCACTAGATCCCCCGCTAGGCAGCACCACCAGTCACATCCTATAACCAATACTCCCAGAGACTTTGCCTGAGTCTCTCTCTAGCTGGTTACTTTTGTGACTGCGTGCTTATGCTGTTCCCAACCCCCTTGTATCTTTATAGATAACGCATACAACTCTGGGTTGCTCTGGATACTTGAATTGTTATTATTCCTCCCTTCACCGCTGCCACCATTAGATACTGTTTCTGTTCAGCCTTGGTAATTACCTTGCCCTCCCTTCTGGTATGTATATCCCCCAGCCAAGGATCAGGCCTTTGGTAAACCAAATAAGTATTTATTAAAGATCAGAAATAACAAGATTAGTTTTAGAATGTTTCACAAGCGTATGGTTTCATCTATTCCTGTTTTGTACTTGACTTATTATTAATCAGAACTCCAACTCCCTCTTTCTCCACACTCCTGACCTCCACCCTCAAACACCTCTTTCTCCACACTCCCAACATCCACCCTCAAACACCTCTTTCTCCACACTCCCAACATCCACCACCAAACACCTCTATCTCCACACTCCCAATATCCACCCAGATTCAACCGTCATTCTTCCATTTATACTCCCAGCCATTCAAACGCTCAGCCAATCATCCAGCATTCTACTGCTCATGTACTCCCCCTCCTCTTTCGCTCCACTTACCATATGTCTTCTATATAAACAGCACTTACCATATTTACACTATAAGCAGGAACATCACATGTATCACTGCATCATTCATCAGGTGGATCATTGTGCACACCTCTCTTGATCTGAAAAGCATAATGCCTAATGTTACCTTTTTAGGGATAGATGGATCTGTCAGTTTTGGTTCTCTCAATTTCTAATTTTTTCCAATCTAAAAATCTGTGAACTTTGTTCTAAAAAATCTTCATGAAAATTCTTCAACAGTTTATTGTGAATTTCTCCTAATAAACATATTTTTGTATGCAGTTTGGATTAATGAACACATTTTTGCAAGCAATTTCTCCTACTACAACGCATTTTATGTTATTTTCACTAATATATACATTTTATGCACACTTTCCCCTAATATGTGCATTTTTGTAAACATTGTTTAGTTGAATCTGCATTGCAAAATTCATTTAAGTATGAATTTTGAAGGATGGCTGTGTTTTGGTTCTCGTATTGTTTCAGAAAGTGTGGATTTAATAAATTTGGCTTTAAATTGAACTGAATCAAAATTCTTCCTCATTCCTACTCAAGAGACATGCATGCATGGCATCCTTGTTTGGGATAACCTATTGCTAAAAAGTATTGTTTTCAAAGCTGACCCAGACCAAGAACCATCTCTGTGCCACATTAACAGATGAAAACTTAGAAAGGCAGTTGAAAGTGGCATCAATGTCAGTACAGCCAGACTTGGCAAGGCTCACAAAGGAATAGAACCTTAGCCCTCACCTTAGCAAAAGGTTATGACTAAAACATAGTAGTGACTGGAAGGGGAGGTGGACACCACACACAAAACATACACTTCCATTATTTGCAACCACGTCGGTACTGGACCCTTGCCCCTCTTGGCTAGTAAAAGCTAGCCGGGCTGGAACTGCCGGCTGGGCCAAGGAAGTGATCAATGCCTCCTTGAGAGAGGGAGTTGTCCCTCGCTGTCTCAAGGAGGCTGTAGTGAGACCTCTTTTGAAGAGGTCGTCCTTGGATCCAGATAATTTGAACAACTATCGACCGGTAGCGAATGTCCCATTTCTGGGCAAGGTCTTGGAACGGGTGGTTGCCAGCCAGCTCCAGGCGCTCTTGGATGAAACCGATTATCTAGATCCGTTTCAATCCGGTTTTAGGCCCGGTTTTGGCACAGAAACAGCCTTGGTTGCCCTGTACGATGACCTTTGTCAGGAGAGGGACAGGGGGAGTGTAACTCTGTTGATTCTCCTTGATCTCTCAGCTGCTTTTGATACCATCGACCATGGTATCCTTCTGGAGAGACTCGCGGAGTTGGGAGTCGGGGGTACTGCTTGGCAGTGGCTCCGCTCCTACTTGGCGGATCGTCTCCAGAAGGTAGTGCTTGGGGAGCATTGCTCGATACTCTGGACTCTCCATTGTGGAGTCCCTCAGGGATCGGTTCTGTCCCCCATGCTTTTCAACATCTACATGAAGCCTCTGGGTGCGGTCATCCGGAGTTTTGGAGTGCGTTGCCATCAGTATGCTGATGACACGCAGCTCTATTACTCCTTTTCATCTTCTTCAGGTGAGGCTGTTGATGTGCTGAACCGTTGCCTGGCCGCGATAATGGACTGGATGGGAGCTAATAAACTGAAACTCAATCCAGACAAGACTGAGACGCTGTTGGTGAGTGCCTTTTCCGCACAGATGGAGGATATTCATCCGGTTCTGGATGGGGTTACACTCCCCCTGAAGGAAGAGGTTCGTAGTTTGGGGGTTCTTTTCGATCATTCCTTGTCCCTTGAGGCTCAGGTAGCCTCGGTGGCTCGGAATGCGTTCTACCATCTTCGATTGGTAGCCCAACTACGCCCCTACCT
Source organism: Rhineura floridana (assembly GCF_030035675.1). Lineage (NCBI taxonomy): Eukaryota > Metazoa > Chordata > Lepidosauria > Squamata > Rhineuridae > Rhineura > Rhineura floridana. Next base: position 259,975,781 of record NC_084480.1, on the reverse strand, counting down.
GTGCGGTGATGACCTCACCTCAGTTGTTCATGCTCTAGTGACCTCTAGACTGGATTACTGTAATGCACTCTATGTGGGGCTGCTCTTGAAGACGGTTTGGAAGCTGCAGCTAGTGCAAAACGCAGCAGCCAGACTGTTGACGAGGACCAATCGGTCCTCACATATTACACCTGTTCTGGCCCGCTTGCACTGGTTGCCGATTTGTTTCCGGGCCAGATTCAAGGTGCTGGTATTGACCTATAAAGCCTTACACGGTGTGGGCCCGCAATACCTGATGGAACGCCTCTCCCGCTATGAACCTACCCGTGCACTTCGTTCGACATCTAAGGCCCTCCTCCGAGTACCGACTCATCGAGAATCTAGGAGGGTAATGACAAGATCCAGGGCCTTTTCGGTGGTGGCCCCCGAATTGTGGAACAGTCTCCCCGAGGAGGTACGCCTGGCGCCTACGTTGTTACCCTTTCGGCGCCAGGCTAAAACCTTCCTATTCTCCCAGGCATTTTAATGCATTTTATATATTTTAATGTTTTAGTTATCTCAATACTGTTTAGTGTTATTATGTATCTGTATTTTATATCTAGTGATTTTTGTTGATTTATTGTATTATTGTATGTTGTACACCGCCCAGGGAGCCATTGGCTATGGGCAGTTTATAAATGAAATAAAATAAAATAAAATAAATAAATAAATTAAATAAATAAATAAATAAATTTGTATCAGAGGCAAGAACTTAAAATTTTGGCTTATTCCCTTTGCCTCTGGCCACAATCATTTGCCCCTTGGAAGGCTGGCCACATATGAATTCAGCCCTCAAGATGAAGGAGGATCCTCATCCCTGCTCTAGTGCACATACTGCATGTTCGTCATTAAGAAAAGGACTTGCTGAGTCCCATGCACCATGCTTAGTAATGCCTGGTGCCCATTGGCAATGACAGAGGCTAACTGTAGATGGAGCCAAACCTATTGGTTGGCAGAGGCAACTAACTTTAGTTTTGTCCCCATCATCCTCCCTGCTACGTTCGACAAGGGCAATGCTGAGACCAAGGAGGGCAAAGCTGATAGGTGGTGCCACCCCCCTGGACTCAATGTAAGAAAAAAGGCACGTGGGGGACACACTGAAGGCAGACTGAAGTTGGTGGGGCAGAACCTCACTTGCCCTAATTGACCAGCCTCCTCCGACTATGGTACTTTTGAATACTGCTGAAGGGGGAGCATGGGATGCTTCTAAAAGCATTAACAGATCCCACTGTTGGATGTGCCAGAAATAGGATTTTAGCTCCTTTAAAATAATGGCATCCCTAAAAAGCATCTTGGAAATACTGTGAAAAAGAAAATAAAAAAACGGAGTGCAAACATCCTATGGATGTAGCAACTAATATGAAGAGTAATGCCTGGCATTTCTCGAAGAAGCAATATATTACAAGCAGAGAAGCTCTCAACGTGACTTCAAATTATTCATGAATAACAAATAATGAAACATGAATTACAGACTTAGGGAAAAATATAACCAAGGACATACATTTCTGTTTTAGTACCAAAGACTGTGTGGATCCAGAATTGGCCTCCACAGTCACTTACGGACCCACTGTTAAAGATCTTACCCTGGAAGACAATCTTACTTGGCCACGAGTGATCGCCAATGAATGAATTTACTTCTACAAAAGAACCCTTTAAAGTTTGGCATGATCTTTCCAACACAGACTTCTCCAACTGCTCTTACAAGACTATAAAACAGTTGGGTGACAAAACAGCAGAAGGAACATCTAGACAGGTATGTGACATCACTATATTTGACTTTGAAATGATTTTCGTAGTTTCATTGTTTCATATCAGCTTTAATTAAATCACATACATTTTGTCTACCTTCTTTAGTTTACATAATGTACTAGCTATCATGATGAACATATTGCAAGTATGTTATTTTATTATTATTTTATTGTCTCTTATTCTCCAATATGTGACATATAAGATCACAGGTGTTATATAAGATAGTAGTTCTGTATATAGGCAGTACTGAGAAAATAGTTTTCAATAACTTCTGAGAGGTGGGAAGACAACTTATTCTGGACAGGGTAGCGCTCCCCTGAAATCTGCAGATTTGTAGCTTGGGGAAACTAGATCCTACATTGTTACTGGAGGCTCACATGGCCTAGGTGGCAAGGAGTGGCAATTTCTAGCTATGCTTGGTTTGCCAGCTATGGGCCTGTTTGGACAGATTACTTGATCACTGTACTCCAGGTTCTAATGACTTCCAAGCTGGACTATTGCAGTGTGCTTTAAATGGAGCTACCCTAAAAGATGAGTCGAAAAATTCAACTGGTCAAAATGCAGCAGCCAGATTTCTGGCTGGGGTTCCATTTAGAACTCACACTACCCTTGTTCTAATATAGCTGCACTCATTGATAGTTTGATTTTGGGTCCAATTCAAGGTGCTCACATTGTTCTTTAAAATCCTTAATCATTTACCTGGTCCCAAATATCTGAAGGACCACCTCCATCCCTACAGACCCTCTCCTATGTTAAGATCTTGGTAGTTCTACCACCTTCAGGCATTTGGGGGATGGCAGCCAGTGAGATGGCATTCTCTGTGGCATTCCCTAAACTGTGGAATTCCCTCCCAACAGTGGTACATCTGGCACCTTCACTGTAATTTTCATTGTATGCTGAAGATGCACCTCTTTACCCTGGCCTTTGATACCTGAGATACATTTGAAAAGGAACACACATATTCTTCAGATACTAAATTGTTGAACTGATTTTAATATTTTATTTTTATATTGCTGTAACCTGCCCTGGAACATTATGGTGAGGGCAGGTAAGAAAGCAATCAATCAAACAAATAATTTTTCATGTCATTAAAAATGTAAAAAGTTCCAAATCGACAAGTGTTCCAGTAATTCTATAAAATTGCTCTACTAACATCAAACCAATATTTCTAACCGATCGGACATTTCCATCTTCAATTAACAACATGAAGGATATGTCCCAGTTGTGTAAATTATTTTGAAGTACAATTGATGATGATGATGATGATGATGATAGTATAACTTTTAAAAATACATTTGTTTCCACAGACTTTTCCATACTCATACTAATATTTTTCTTTTTTAGTAGTATTGTCATATGCTTTTGCTAGTAATTCCTTATCTATGATCTCAACTTGGATGTCTCAACATAATCTGAAACTGAACATGAACATAACTGAATTAATCACATCTTTTTTTTCTTACAAAAGCTTCACTGGGTATCCTCAGTTATGCTTATTATTATTTTGCTACTGTGTCAGTCTTGATGTGTTTGATTTATTTCCAAATCAAAATTGCATCAGTATTACAAAGATTCTGTCACGGTTTTGATTTTGCTAACCCTCTAATTCAGGGATTTCTGTTTAAAAAATGCTCACATTAATTATCCTAATATTTTTACCTTCTCTATAGAGAAAGGATAAAAAGACCACAACACAATTCAGGTTTAAAATAAGAGGGAAAAGGTGGGAAATTAGGAGGCCTGCTAATAGGCAGGTACATATAAGAGAAGATAGTTCTTTAGATATCCTGTTCTAGAGATGTAAACTTTCCAGAAATTTTGAAGCCATGGGGAAAAAATTGTGTTTTTTTCAGAAAAAAATGGAAATTTTGGAGGAAATGGAAAAATATGCAATACTCTTTTTTTAGAACCCTTTACAGATAGATCACAAGTCACTTTGTTACTTAAGGAACATAAACATATAATGTATGGTATATTAAAAATACAGTTTATTCAATAATTAGAAATTATTGTAATACAATAATAAAAAATTATTGAACTTACTTTTTTTTAAAAAATAAATAAATATTTGTTTCAAATGGAGCAACAACCTGCTGAACTGTAAGGAAGCTCATATCTCTTCAGAGTGGCCAGTTTATGGTAGCAGGCAAAAAGCAACAAAAACAGAACCAACCACCAAAATAACAGTAAGAGAAAGACATTATGTCTCTTTCAGTCCTCCACAGTGTGAAGTAGACATAAAACACTGATTTCCATAGAAAGAGCTGAGAAAAAGAGTGAAGAAACCAAGACTCCATAAATAAATGAAATGTGATTAGTCTCATTTTCTGAGCTATCACTGTCAGTTTCTCCTTTTTTGTGTTGCTCTGTATTTTCTCCCACTCCCAGTCCTTTGAAACCTAGTCAAAAGGACAGAAACAGATCCACCAACAATGGGCTCATCCAGACGACTGCAAAATGTGTGACACGCGCGCTATGTGTGTTTATTATTTTTTGGTCGTCCAAATGACGACTCGTGCTGTTACGCATTTTCGCGGGTTAAATCCGCTCCATGCAATACCAGCAAAAATGCAATTTGCTGTTTAAAATCGGGAATCATCCGCTGTGCCTTCAGGAGTTAGGATGCAATACTGTGGACTTTACAGCTGATGGGCGGTTCTTGGGCGTTTCCCCTTGCCCCTTCTCCTCATTCCAGCCAATCACGTATCTGCACTTTTGCGCATGTGCGAGAATAAGCCCGGGAAAATTGAACCAATCATCACAATGGTGGGGTGTTGGGGGGTGTCTGCAACAACTGCGCAGATGCATTTTATTTTTTGCCAGCCTGCAAACTGGGTGGCTGCTCTGGGTGAGATCTGCAATGCACAGCAAGCGAGAAAGGGGGAATGGTCGGTTTCAGCCTGCCTCGGACAGCTTTGTCAATTTCATTCTACTTGCTGGGGGTTTTGCTTCAAATCAGAAAAGCATACATTCTTTTAAGTGTAATATCACAAATGCAAACAAGAAAAGGGCTTCTGGTCGGTTTCAAGCCTGCTCAGGAAAGCTTTGTCAATTTCATTCTCCTGGGAAGGAAAGGGAGAAGGAGGGGGGGGTGACACGTTTCTTGCTTTTTTGGAGAAGTAAGTGCATTGCTAGCGTGTGTATCTCCTTAATTATCAATAAAGGCAGAAAAGCATACATTCGTTTAAGTGTAATATCGAGGTTTCAAGCCTGCTCCAGAAAGCTTTGTCAATTTCATTCTCATGGGAAGGCAGGCGTGAAACCGACCAGCAGCCTTTCCTTCCCAGGTGAGAACTCCTTTACAGCCATATTGTGCTTTGTTGAAAAGGGGGAGAGGAGCATACGTAATTTTTTTGCTGACCAATTGGTTGATAGGGGGAGGTTTTAGAGGCGGAGCTTGGAAAAAGCAAAAAGAATGTAGGGGTCTTACCGCTGCATGTGCGTGTGCAAAAAAGCGTGTTTTTTTAATTGGGAAAGAGTGAACTAAAAGGCAAAGTGAGGACTATCAGATGACAAACCGAATATGGAAACCGTGGATTATGCCGCTCCGTTTGGATAAGCCCTATGCCAGTGATAGAAAGCCCACAAGCCCACAGTTTCCTTAGAATGAAGGTGACTGGAGAATGTGGGGTCTTTATGATGTATGGTTTTATTTACACATATATACAACCTGAGCATAGCGCTCCCAGTGTTAACACTCCAACAGATCTTGCCTCTCCATTCATTTTGTAGGTGAGTCCCCAAAGCCATAGCTTGGGATTCACCAGAGAGAGCAAGCCTCTCTCTCTTCCCAGCTCCCAGATCAGACTAACCCAAAAACACACAGGCTATCTCTTGGCCCTAGGATGATGGGAGAAGGCTACCCTCTTGAGGGAGCATTCCTGGCCATTTGTTTCTTTGGCAACATATCTGCTCTTGATCAAGTCATTGATCAGCCATTTTGTAACTGGTGCCCTCATTACTCTCAAAATTAGAAATGTGCCCTGTGGTCCAAAAAGGTTGGTGACCCCTGGATTTAACTATCATCTCTTATCTCTGAAACATGAAAAGAAATCTCATGCCCTTGAGCATGTGCTGTTGTTTTATTCAGGTAAAATCCTGGATCCAGCTTTAATTGGTTATTGTAAATTCCATAGATAAAGACAAACTGTTGTGAAGAACAATTTCTAACACTGAATGAATTTTCTTTATGTAAAGGTCTGCTATAAGCAGCGTGCATGAGGAAAAACAGGTCTCTCATAAGTGATACCTACTATAAATTAAAGTTAATTTTTAGATTCATGGCTCTTAAAGCACACATAATATTCTTTTTCTTTGCAACAAACTAGAGCTATAGGCTTCAGGTGCAGTTTGGCCCTCCAAAAATTATCAAAGCTGCATGCCAAGATTCATAAGAACATAAGAAAAGCCTGCTGGATCAGGCCAGTGGCCCATCTAGTCCAGCATCCTGTTCTCACAGTGGCCAACCAGGTGCCTGGGGGAAGCCCACAAGCAGGACCTGAGTGCAAGAACACTCTCCCCTCCTGAGGCTTCCGGCAACTGGTTTTCAGAAGCATGCTGCCTCTGACTAGGGTGGCACAGCACAGCCATCACGGCTAGTAGCCATTGATAGCCCTGTCCTCCATGAATTTGTCTAATCTTCTTTTAAAGCCATCCAAGCTGGTGGCCATTACTGCATCTTGTGGGAGCAAATTCCATAGTTTAACTATGCGCTGAGTAAAGAAGTACTTCCTTTTGTCTGTCCTGAATCTTCCAACATTCAGCTTCTTTGAATGTCCACGAGTTCTAGTATTATGAGAGAGGGAGAAGAACTTTTCTCTATCCACTTTCTCAATGCCATGAATAATTTTATACACTTCTATCATGTCTCCTCTGACCCGCCTTTTCTCTTAACTAAAAAGCCCCAAATGCTGCAACCTTTCCTCGTAAGGGAGTCGCTCCATCCCCTTGATCATTCTGGTTGCCCTCTTCTGAACCTTTTCCAACTCTATAATATCCTTTTTGAGATGAGGTGACCAGAACTGTACACAGTATTCCAAATGCAGCCGCACCATAGATTTATACAACGGCATTATGATATCGGCTGTTTTATTTTCAATACCTTTCCTAATTATCGCTAGCATGGAATTTGCCTTTTTCACAGCTGCTGCACACTGGGTTGACATTTTCATCGTGCTGTCCACTACAACCCCGAGGTCTCTCTCCTGGTCGGTCACCGCCAGTTCAGACCCCAGGAGCGTATATGTGAAATTCAGATTTTTTGCTCCAATATGCATAATTTTACACTTGTTTATATTGAATTGCATTTGCCATTTTTCCGCCCATTCACTCAGTTTGGAGAGGTCTTTTTGGAGCTCTTCGCAATCCCTTTTTGTTTTAACAACCCTGAACAATTTAGTGTCATCAGCAAACTTGGCCACTTCACTGCTCACTCCTAATTCTAGGTCATTAATGAACAAGTTGAAAAGTACAGGTCCCAATACCGATCCTTGAGGGACTCCACTTTCTACAGCCCTCCATTGGGAGAACTGTCCATTTATTCCTACTCTCTGCTTTCTGCTTCTTAACCAATTCCTTATCCACAAGAGGACCTCTCCTCTTATTCCATGACTGCTAAGCTTCCTCAGAAGCCTTTGGTGAGGTACCTTGTCAAACGCTTTTTGAAAGTCTAAGTACACTATGTCCACTGGATCACCTCTATCTATATGCTTGTTGACACTCTCAAAGAATTCTAATAGGTTACTGAGACAGGACTTTCCCTTGCAGAAGCCATGCTGGCTCTGCTTCAGCAAGGCTTGTTCTTCTATGTGCTTAGTTAATTCACTAAGATTCACTACTTTAGCATCTACAGCCACCCAGTTTCCCAGCGAAATATCCAGCAAGTTGCCTTTCTTCAGAACTCTGAGACAGCATTTTTTTAATATAAAGCTTTTCCCAAGCTGTTATCTTCCAGATGTTGCTGGTGTTCAACTCCTGTCTTCTCTAATCATCGACCATGCTTGCTGCTGATGGCATTTGTAGTCCAGCAACATCTGGAGTGCACCAGGTTGAGAAAAGCTATCTTAATCCATTTGTTTATAAATAAAAATGGTTTTTTTGTCTAATAGATAGTTGACAATAATACTTGAAAAATAGGAAGTATAATAAATCATGTACAATGTGAAGGCTAGCATTTCTGATAATGATATTGGGATGTTGAAAAAGCTTTTGATAATTTAGGCTGCAATCCTGTACCTACTTTCCTGGAAGTACGCTCTAATGGGGCATAATAGATAAGTACAGACTGTGCTGTTAAGAGTTGCCTTTTCTCATTGAAAGCTTTTGACATTGGAAGGAATTGTTTGACATTGGAAGGAATATTTATTTATTTATTGTCTTTTTGTCCCACTCTGACTTCCTAAGGTGCTCAGGGCAGCAAACAACAAAACAGTATTAAAATATACGTAAATTCTAAATAAAATAAACAACAAACAATAGGCAATGTCAGAGATACACAAAATACAAAAATGGGCCAGTTCAGTTTAAAGCCAAATTTATTAAATCCACACTTTCTGAAACAATATGAGAACCAAAACACAGCCATCCTTTAAAATTTGCACTTAAATGAATTTTGTGATGCAGATCCACATCAGGAGCAAAAAACAGGTGTGTGTGTGTGTGAAGATGCTTAGTTTTGTTCCAGCCTAAAGCGAGGAGTAAGAGAGGAGGAGAAGAGGGGGAAAAATCATTTGGGGGCAGAAAGTGTGTATGATGGTGTTTCAGCTTTTAATTATGTTCTATAAATATGTGTAATGCATGGTACAGTGAAATGCAAATGAATATGCCTAAGTGTGTGTGTGTGTGTGGTGCAGCCAACACGACAGGTTAGGGTCAGGAATTTCTATGCCTAAGTTTCCTTCTAAAACTCATAAGCTCTGCCCAATTGCAGTTACCCTCAGTCTTAGTATGACAGCCAAGAAGGGAAACTTAGCAAATGAAGTTCCTTACTTTACAGCATCTTAGTACATTTGCCCATGTACATGCACAGAAAATAGTAGATCTAGCTGAAAGGCAACACATGGAGATCTACATTGATTGTTGCAATGCATCAGTAAAGGAAAGTTCTTACTTTGACTAGAATGACTGAAAGCTCATTTTATTGTATAATCTTAGAAGGGGGTGTGGCTGTGCAGGGGCGTGGTGGAGTGGGAGTGTGGTGTGACTATCATGAAGGGACCCTGCACTTCTGAATTTGCCACTACACTACTGAGTTGGGGGATTGAGAAAAAAAGAAATCAGAGAAAAGAAAGAGGTCTTGAGAAAAAAAAACACATCTTGATACAAATCATTAACTCTACCAAGCATTGAAGTGCCTTTACTTAAAATAAGGGTAACAGAAAAAAATGCTTTATTTTGGTAAAGGAGTCTAAACTTTAGACATATGGTAGAATTTATTGTGACCCTAATTTGTAGATTCAAAATGAATGTTTCACCATTTTTCATTAACCATTTTCCTCCCTTATTTTAGCCTATCATCCAACATTTACAGCAAATATTTGTGAAAGTACAAGACATTTAGGAAAATATGAAAGATTTGGATGGTCTGCAATTTCTTTAGTTCCAAGAATATTGATTTTGACTAAGTATTTTGCTTATTTTAGTAGAAACATTTTATTTATAAATTTCTACTCCTCTGTCTGTACTACTAGGAAACAAAGCTGATCGATTCAACTAAGATATATACATTACATGTGGATTTAAATATCATTAGCCCAATAGCTAGGGATGTAAGAGGGCAGCAATTTCTATTCTGACCTGTATTCATCATAATCAGTGCTGTTTCCATGCCGCTGTAGTTTCAGTGTCTGTCAAATACATTATTCGTCTTGCTGTCCGCTATTTAACATAAGTTACATATTTTTGTAACATACATAACTCACATTCATTCAATGTAAAGAAAATGTCAAAACAATGTGTAAAATATCATTAATTATGTAAGGTAGTGTATTTATCTGGAAATTACAAGTAATTCCTTCTCCAAAAATAACTTGTGTGGTGGTAATTTGAAAATCAAAATTGAGGAAAAAAAACCCAGAACACGAACATCAAAGATGTACATCAAAATTATTGTTAAACACAGCAGTTAGCACTAAAATCCAAAGAACACAAATGCTAAAATAGCTCAAAATTCTATAGCTTATAAAAGTGACAACTTTTGAGGCAATAACATACATCTACCTGATGACAATTACAAATTTGCCAAATTTCAAACTGATCTGATAACATTTGCACAGATACAGCAAGTTTAAAAAGTGCTAAAAATTGATACGTTTTGATGTACTTGATTCAATGTGTGTCAAAGAAGACACTTTCATTGGTTTGATGAAAGTCTGAGTAGCAGTTCAAACGTTATTAAGACTTTCTTGCCCCATTAAAGCCTTTGGAAGCAACTATTAGGAAAATAGTACGGTGTATATGCAATTTAAACTTTGAAGGAAAAAATTTGGTAAGACTTCAAGGTTTGCAGAGGGAGCCACCTAGTGGATGCTACAAATAATGCTTTTTTCCTTTAGCTATGGAATATGTCAGGATGGTGGTGGTTACCAGAGGTTACCAGCTTTTTTTGACCCATGGGCAGGTCAAACCTGAGAAACTATTATAGGGGAAGACACTCCACAGCCACTTGTGCACCCCACACTGCAATCCCCTGCAGACAGACCCTCTCACAACCCTACACACAGAGACACAGAAATATGTTTAGCAGAAGTATTTTAATATATTTCTTTTTAAAAAACAGAGAAATCTGATGATCCCAAAACCAGCCAGTCTAAGATCAGACTAAAAGCTATTTCATCTTGGCTCAAGCTCTACAAAGCTGGGAAATTGGCGCCTGGCACCAACACTGTTATCTTTTCGGCGCCAGGTCAAGACTTTCCTCTTCTCCCAGGCATTTTAGCATGTGAATTGCTTTTTTAAAAATGTGTTTTTAAATTTATATATCTGTTTTTAATGTTTTTAATTGTTGTAAACCACCCAGAGAGCTTTGGCTATGGGGTGGTATACAAATGCAATAAATAAATAAATAATAAGGTTGATGCCTTGAGAGATATGTCCCCATAATGATGCTGTACAACATCACAAAACTGTTCTTGCTTACAGCTTCCTCTGTATGCCCACACTTTCCCTTGGTTTTCCAAGCCCAACTCCAGGTGGGGAGGATGAAGTGACTGGAACCAAGAAAAATGTCCCATTTTGTCCTGGTTCTGCATTGCCTTATAAAGCACCTGAATCTACTATATTGCTAGAGGAATCCTTCTGTGAGTTGACCCATGCCTTTCCTTGCAGCAGTAACTGGGAGGATTGGTCCAACAGTCCTTCAGTCCACTATTCCTGGGAGTTTAGGATTGCCCCCTAAACCAAATATAGTGATCTCACCTTCCATACAGATATGGATATTAACTCAAGAAAAAAAAAGATTGGGCCGTACATGGGCAAAGTTCAAGGTTCTGGTTTTGGTGTACAAAGCCCTACACAGCTTGGGACCTGGATACCTGAAAGATTGTCTTACCCCTTATATACCCAGTTGATCACTATGCTGTGCAGGTGAGGGCCTCCTGCAGATACCATGTTATCAGGAGGTCCGTTCCTTACAACATAGGAAGCAGATCTTTAGTGTAGTGGCACCTACCCTTTGGAATTCCCTCCCTTTAAATATTAGACATGCGCCATCTCTGTTATGTTTTTGGTGCCTACTGAAGACCTTCCTCTTTCAACAAGCCTTAATTAGAGACCTTATCTCAGTCTGTGTTGGAATTATTTTTTAAGATCTTTTTAAAGATGTTTTTTAAAGATGTTTTTAAAGACATTTTGTTTTAATATAGTTTAAAGCCTGTTTTTATGGTGTTTTAGTGTTTTTAGTGCTTTTGTTTGCTGTCCTGGGCTCCTACTGGGAGGAAGAGCGGGATATAAATCAAATAAATAAATAAAATGGTGACATATCTGAATGGCTCTTCTTCTTTATATTCCTGCTATTTTAGTTGCCTCCAGCTTTCAGAATGTGGTTCCTTGAAATTCACTACACAGGGGGACTGAGTTGGTGGTATGAACATATTTGATTACCAACTATTCCTATATACTGAGTTTTTCCTGTCAAATTTCACACAAATATAGGAAAGCCTGTACCTTATCATTCAACCCGATGAGCACTCTTTTAGAGTAAGTTGCTTACAGACCTAGAAATTTTGGATACCTTAACAATTACATTTGAAAGTAATTTATGTACCCAGGGAGGGAGGAAGAGTGGGAGGAAAAGACTTCTGCTTTCATTTGCACTAATCCCATCCATTAGCAGAACTATATCTCATCTGCATATAATAGAAGTGGCGAGAAGTTGCCTTCATGCTGAGGAGACAGCCTCGCTTTAGAGGTCATCCTATTCAGTGGAAATGGCAGAGCAGGAGTTTAGCGTTTACAAAGACTAACTGCCTTTCCACACTTACTGTTTACAATGGTACAGTTGTTGTTTGATCTGTTGCTTTTTAGAATGAATTTGTAGCTTACTTCTGCACTGTGGGCCAATTATAACTGTACATGAATTGTACATGAGAGAAAGTGGTTTTTCCCATTCACACTAATGGGAGGTTGTGTCTGTTTCAAGAAGAGTTTTGTGGCTGCAGTCACAACCCTTGCGTATGATTCCAGTCTGGTGTTCCTTTAACCAGTAAGCGTCAGAGTTATGAGCACGCAAGCAGGGTACCAAGACCCCTTTCACAATTTAAAAAAAATATGTAACACCTTATATTCTGGAATCCTAACAATGACAAATGCAGGGAGGGGGAGGGGGAGAGGTAGCCTTGCAGAGTAGCACTTTTCTTTTTAAAGGGCGAGAAGGACTTTCACCATTCCTGGAATTACAAGCATTTATTGACTAATAGAATTCTGGAATACTATACAGTATATTATTTTTTAAAAAAAGTTCAAAAGGACATTGCAAGTTTAGGTGACTACTGACACCAACTTACTTCTGGAGCTGTCACCCAGGTGTTCACTGTATGGAGGCATTCACTGTGAAATTCCTTTTGCTGTTTCTCCAACTCAGCACAATGGTACATGCTTGCACTGGCCCTAATAATAGTTCAGATGCTCATAAAAGGGGCATGTTACCCAATTACTCTCTGACCAGGATCTTTCACAAATTTATTTTATTATTTATTTATTAATTAAATTTATATACCACCCCATAGCCGAAGCTCTCTGGGCAGTTCACAACAAACAATCAATATACAATTAAAACCATATGTTAAACAGCTTAAAATAAGTTCATTATACCAAAAACTCGAAACATAATTAAACATAAAATAACTAAAAAACCAAGTACAGAGTACTAAGTGTTAAAATTAAATTAGTTAAAATTATTAGGATGTGACGATGTCAAGATGTCAAAAGTGCTACAATATTAAATATTAAAAATATTAAAATATTAACTATTAAAATGCCTGGGAAAAGAGGAAGGTTTTTACCTGGCGCCGAAAAGATAATAATGTTGGCGCCAGGCGTACCTCATCAGGAAGAGTATTCCACAGTTTGGGGGCCACCACTGAGAAGGCCCTTTTTCTCGTTAACACCTTCCGGGCTTCTCTCTGAGTAGGCACCTGGAGGAGGGCCTTTGATGTCGAGCGCAGTGTACGGGTAGGTTCGTATCGGGAGAGGCGTTCCATCAAGTATTGCGGTCCCAGGCCGTGTAGGGCTTTATAAGTTAAAACCAGCACCTTGAATCGAGCTCGGAAACATATAGGCAACCAGTGCAAGTGGGCCAGAGTCAGTGTTATATGATCGGACTGCCTAGTCCCTGTTAACAGTCTGGCCGCTGCATTTTGCACGAGCTGCAGCTTCCGAACTGTCTTCAAAGGCAGCCCCACGTACAGTGCATTGCAGTAGTCTAATTTAGAGGTTACCAGTGCATGGACAACTGATGCGAGGTTGTCCCTGTCCAGATAGGGGCGTAGTTGGGCCACCAGCCGAAGTTGGTAGAAAGCACTCCGTGCCACTGAGGCTACCTGTGCCTCAAGTGACAGGGATGGTTCTAAAAGAACTCCCAAACTACGGACCTGCTCCTTCAGGGGGAGTGTAACCCCATCCAGAACAGGATAAGCATCCACCATCTGGTCAGGAGAACCACCTACTAACAGCATCTCAGTCTTGTCTGGATTGAGCCTCAATTTATTCTCTCTCACCCAGTCCATAATCGCAGCCAAGCATCGGTTCAGCACCTTGACAGCCTCACCTGAAAAAGATGAACAGGAGAAGTAGAGCTGCGTGTCATCAGCATACTGGTGGCAGCGCACTCCAAACCTCCTGATGACAGCACCCAGCGGCTTCATGTAGATGTTAAAAAGCATGGGGGATAGTACTGACCCCTGCGGAACTCCATATTGGAGAGCCCAGGGTGCCGAGCAGAATTCCCCAAGCTCTACCTTCTGGAGACGACCCGCCAAGTAGGAGCAGAACCACTGCTAGGCAGTACCTCCAACTCCCAGATCAGCGAGTCTCCCCAGAAGGATACCATGGTCGATGGTATCAAAAGCCGCTGATAGATCAAGGAGAATCAACAGAGTTACACTCCCCCTGTCTTTCTCCCGACACAAGTCATCATACAGGGCGACCAAGGCCGTCTCCGTGCCAAAACCGGGCCTGAAATCCGATTGAAATGTTGGGGTGTGGGGTGTGGTAAGCTTATGAATACATTTTTCCAGAATAGCAGCTGAATAGTGACAACAGTGTGTGGAAGCATCCCAAAAAATATAAAAAAGCAGCAGCTATATACCACTACAAAAGGTAAGCGCAGAAAGGTCCTAGCACGTGAATAAAGTTCATAGCCTAAACAGTTCATAGACCTTGGCAAACATTGCAATTCAGTTCTGCCTCAGAGAGCTCACAGCCTAATACCACTGACATATCCATGGATAACAGAAGGAAGAACCTTATGTCTTGAGCGGAGATGCCATTTTTTAAAAAAAAAATGGAATGAAGGGATAAACAAATAGTAAGACAATGAGCAGGAAGCACTCCTAATAACAGGGCTATGCAGTAAATGACAGTCCATCATCAGATGTTGTTGTTAAATAACAGGTCTTCCCAGAATAAAACATCTATTATACATTATTTGATCAAAGATGATGGGGCTGGCCCAGCACATATAACAAACCTGGGCAGATGAGCTGGATGGCCCTATGTTAACCCAGCTGTGTCCACCCAGATACTTGGTGCAATACCATTCCAGGTCAGTGGTGTGGAGAGGAGGGTTCACAGTCATCCATTTCCCACCAGCATTGCCCCTGGGTTTGAGGGATTGTTCTTGGTGTTAGGCCAGAGAAAATGAATGCATACAGTGTTAAGTGTACTGTCCACCTCCTGCACTACAACCTCCCTATCCAAGCTAGTGGAGGTAGTCTTGGGTGTGATGTTGGAGAACTCTTTCACAGTGGTGGACAACTTTAAAAGCCACACCAAGGTTGCCTCAAATGGACTGATTTGGGACTTCATGCCACCCTCACAACCATGGGACTGTCTCAGTAACATTACTGGCTGAACCAATATGGCCAGACATACCCTGAACCTGGTCTATGCCAGACAGCAGACTGGAAATATCCCATTGATTTTTTGGGGGTGGGAGGGGCTTGTTATGTGTCTGTTGCTATGCTTGGATCACTCAAGGTTTGAGCTGAACACAACTACTATATGAGCTGGGGAACCCACTGAGATGTTCTGTCCACAAGGAACTGTGGAATCTGAGCGCTCTGGAGGATTTTCTGGCTGGCACTCTTGACAAGGCTGCCATCATACTACAGAATGATAAAATGAGTAGAACAGTGCTGCTTTGTTTGGGGGAGCTCTCAGGGTTTATGGACAGGATAATCTGTTTTATCACTCCTTTGGGAAGAAGGATGGAATATAAATTTAATAATGAATCAAAAAATAAAAACCCACAACCACATTGGCCACCTCTTCTGGGATATCCTCCTCCTCAGTGTCTACATCCAACAAGCAGAACATCTCCCTGTTTCAGTCAGGGCAGCTAGCAGTTCCTGCTGCCTCATGCTCTACAACAGGGATGGAACAGTGGATCCACCCAGCTAGATCCTCAACTCCATCTTCGGCCAACATTGACAGGTGGGCAGCCTGTCACCTGATATCATTATGGAATCAGGTAACAGCTTCAAAGGGGTTCACTGTAAGCACCAATCAGTGGACTGGTGGTTACAGCAAGCCCCTTTGAAGGCATGTTGTCAGGGTCAATCAGGCATGGGGACCTCCCTAGTGCAGCCGATTTCAGTGGTACTTGTTATAAGTGCCGATTGGATGCTGTCACCGAGCTCCACTTGCAAAGGAACCATCAGAAACTCATTCTCGATTCTTCCTTTGGAATCAAGTGCTTAGATGCCCCACACCCAAGACCACATTTGGTTGCAGCTGGTTATGGTTGGGGAAAAATTGCTTAGGAAGCCAAACTGGGAACAGTCCCATGTGTTGGAGGTTTCCCATCCCTACCCTACAAAAAGAGCCCTCTTAGTGGTAATAACAGCAAGAGTGGTTTGAATGCTTCCATGATTAGTGTTAATATCCTCAGAGCAGAGGATATTGGTGCCGCTGTTGCGTATCGCTCCTGCCTGCAATGGTAAGGGTTCATTTGCATTTGGTGGGCAGAGACTTCAAGCAACCAGTGCCATTGCTGGTTCCACTGCCAACACTAATGCCTCTGCCATTCCTGCCATTGCCAGTTCCACGTCCTCTTCACCTGGGGCACCATGTGGTTTGCTGCCAGCACATATCATGATAACAGATGAGTAACAAGGGGAGGGGAAATGAAAAAAAACACCCTTTCCTATCAATAGATGAAGAAGCAAAGTCACAGTGGTGGTTCTTCCAGCTTTCCCAGCAGGCACCAATGCTGGGTGTTGGCAAGACATGCCACCAGCAGATGCAATATTCTTCTTATAACATAATGGCACTGTTTAATTTTATGTGAATGATTGTTGAGAACTGGACTGAGGTAAGTGAATATGATTGTGATTATTGTTAACAACAACAGCAACAACAGCAACAACAGGCAGAGAAAGAGCTCACTTTGGCAGCATAACAGACCGAGAGAGGCATGCAAATAGGGGCTCTTGCCTTAGCCTGCAATCCAATACACACTTACCTGGGAGTATGTCTCACTGAATCCAATGGAGCTTACTTCTGAGTAAACATGTATTGGATTGTAGCCTTAGTGTCAGAAGGAGCACCTCTACCACTAAATCACGAACTGTAACCAGTTAGTAACATTCTAAGAAATAGAAATAGGCTAATAGATTAACAGCCTGTTTCAACCAGTGTGCCTCCAGATGTTGTTGGACCAAAACTCCCATCAGCCGCAGCCAGCATTGCCAATAGTCAGGAAACATGGGAGTTGTGGTCCAACAACATCTGGAGGCACACTGGTCAGGAAAGGCTGGATTAAACAAATCACTTGGACAGAGTCAGAGAAACAGACAACTGGGGCTGCTTTAGAAAAGAGCACACTGTCACACAATGTGATTAATATATTTAAAATTAATAATGATTAACATGAAAATAGGAGAATATAAACTGTGCAAGTTATTATTCACTTGGGTGGGCTTGGGGAGAGGCAACAAAGCGACATGAGGCTTTTAGGAGGGTCAGCACTCCAGCACATGGGTGGGATGGGCCTTGTTAACATTGCAACTGGACTCAAGTAAAAAATAAAACTCCAAAAACAAACACCTGGAAACACCCTGACTTTACTCATGCCTTTACAGAGCCACTCACATCCCTACTGCAGGGGTAGCTAATATGTTGCCCTCCAGATATTGTGGCTACCATTCCCATCACCCCTGACCATTGGCCATGCTGGCTAGGACATATGGGAGTTGCAGTCCACAACATCTGAAGGACATCACATTGACTACCATTGCTCTATACCCATTTACTTTGGAATAAGTGCCACTGAACGCAATATGACTTACTTCTGAGTAAATATGTTTAGTATTTCATTGTTATATGTCTTCAGTCTAATGACAGTCCTAGTATAGGAAAGGGTAAACATTTACAGTATAAGGTAAGCATAGCAGTCTTTTTTGCACTTCAAGTCTAGCGCATTTACCATGGCATGAATTTTAATCAAGAATTTTCTTCATAAGATACTTATTTATAAAGATAGCTTCTTCCAGAGTTGTTGATGCAAAAGGACACAGACTGTAAATATTGTTGTTGTCATTATTTATTTAAGTTATGTATCACTTCCTAACAAGGCATCTCAAAGGAATTTATAATACAATAAAAGCATATGTAAAAGTTACATATTTAAACCTGTTGATAATTACTTATATAAAATATTTTAACATTATGTATATGCAAACATTTTAAAACAGCATCAGCATATACATAAACTCAATTCAAATCCAATCTAGATCTCTACTGGGATAAAGATTTCCATTTGGAAGGCTTGTTGAAACGTTACAGTAACTTCCAACAGATAAATAGTTTATCCGTTCACTTTCTTATACATGTTTATTTAGCAGTAGGCCTCACTTTGTTTATTGGACTTATTCTCTAGCATATATTTTAGGATTACAGCTTTAATAGTAATTTAAAATGACAACTGTACTGACCACAGCCGTGGCTACTTCTTGTCACATATAGGCCAGTATTCATTTTTACTGCACGGCTTCTTGCATGCAATTGGTTTGTACATTACAGCTTCTGCCAGATCCCTTCCATGGAGTGCTGTTACTTTTCTATTGTCTATTACAATCTCTCCATCTGGAGTGGGGAGAGAGGTTTTGCAGGAGGGGGCAAGCACAGCAGACAGATTTACTTACCACGTTTATTTAACCTGACTTTTCAAGAATGAGGGCTTTTTTATGACAATCATCCTTGTCATCAGACTAGAGTAATAAGCTTTCTAGAAAACAGAAGTCAAAGAAAGCATTTTATTTATTTATTTTTGTTGTTCCTTTATAAGCCAAAACATATTGTGACTGTTCAACAGCCAACCAAAATGAAGGAAGGAATCCTATACATCTTTATTCACAAGCAAATCCCTTCTGTTTTCTAGGGTGCTTAAACCCACCCAAACGTGTCCAGGACTACAGCTGCAATAACAGTAGAATCCTAACCACGGCTGCTACATATAAGTAAATCCTACTGAATTCAGTGGGTTTTTTCTTCCAATATAAGTGGTTAGGATAGCAGCCTAATTCAGGATTCCAAATGGAATTGGTATTGATTTCATCAGTGCATCAGAATTTAGAAATTCGTCAGAACCTAAAACATTCACTCTGCCCTAGCAGCATCGCAAGACCCTGAAAAGAGAAATGGACTGCCTTCAAGTTGATCCCGATTTACGGCAACCCTATGAATAGGGTTTTTATGGTACGCGGTATTCAGAGGGGGTTTACCATTGCCTCCCTCTGAGGCTAGTCCTCCCCAGCTGGCTAGGGCCTGCTCAGCTTGCCACAGATGTACAAGCCAGCCCCTTCCTTGTCCACAACTGCCAGCTGGGGGGCAACTGGGCTCCTTGGGACTATGCAGCTTGCCCACAGCTGCACAGGTGGCAGGGCACATAACCCCTGAGCCACTCACTGTGGGGGTGATCTTTAGCTGACCCTTTACACCCAGGAGACACGAGTGGGGATTTGAACTCACAAAATCTGGACTCCCAGCCCGGCTCTCCTCCCCACTGCGCTAGAGACCCTACTAAACCCTTAAATCCAGTGACGTGGGGCCACCCAAAATAGTACTAAAATCCAGTCATAAACTCATTCTCACACAGGATCTACATCAGTCTTGCACCTCTCTCTCCCCTCCCCCCAAAGTACCCTGGGTATTATTATTATTATTATTATTATTATCATCATCATCATCATCATCATATTTATTTTTATCCCACCCTTTTTCCAAACCTGGAACTCAGGCGGCTTCCAGATAAGATACATATAGTTATGAACATACAAAACTACCTTAAAAATCAGACTATTTGCAATATTAAAACAATTGAAACATACAGTTAAAATGAATCAAACTCCAGGTGCTCTTGGATGAGACCGATTATCTGAATCCGTTTCAATCCGGTTTTAGGCCTGGTTTTGGCACTGAAACAGCCTTGGTCGCCCTGTATGATGACCTCTGTCGGGAGAGGGACAGAGGGAGTGTGACTCTGTTGATTCTCCTTGATCTCTCAGCGGCGTTTGATACCATCGACCATGGTATCCTTCTGGGGAGACTCGCGGAATTGGGAGTTGGAGGCACTGCTTGGCAGTGGTTCCGCTCCTACTTGGCGGATCGTCGCCAGAAGGTAGTACTTGGGGAACATTGCTCGACACCTTGGACTCTCCATTGTGGAGTCCCTCAGGGGTCGGTTTTGTCCCCCATGCTTTTTAAGATCTACATGCAGCCTCTGGGTGCCGTCATCAGGAGTTTTGGAGTGCTTTGCCACCAGTACGCTGATGACACGCAGCTCTATTTCTCCTTCTCATCTTCTACAGGTGAGTCTGTGGATGTGCTGAATCACTGCCTGACCGCGATAATGGACTGGATGAGAGCTAATAAACTGAGACTCAATCCAGACAAGACTGAGACATTGTTGGTGAATGCCTTCCCTGCCCAGATGGTGGATGTTTACCCTGTTTTAGATGGGGTTACACTCCCCTTGAAGGAACAGGTTCGTAGTCTTGGGGTTCTTTTCGATCCTTCCTTGTCTCTTGAGGCGCAAGTGGCCTCGGTGGCAAGGAATGCGTTCTACCACCTTCGGTTGGTAGCCCAGCTATGCCCCTATCTGGACAGGGATGACCTCGCCTCAGTTGTTCATGCTCTGGTAACTTCTAGGTTGGATTACTGTAATGCGCTCTACGTAGGGCTGCCCTTGAAGACAGTTCGGAAGCTTCAGCTAGTGCAAAATGCAGCAGCCAGACTGCTGACGAGGACCAGCCGGTCAGTGCATATAACACCTGTTCTGGCCTGTTTGCACTGGCTACCCATTTGTTTCTGAGCCAGATTCAAGGTGCTGGTTTTGACCTATAAAGCCTTACATGGCGTGGGACCGCAGTATCTTGTGGAACGCCTCTCCCGCTATGAACCGACCTGGTCACTTCGCTCAGCATCTAAGGCCCTCCTCCGGGTACCAACCCATCAGGAAGCCCAGAGGACAGTTACTTGATCTAGGGCCTTTTCTGTAGTGGCCCCCGAACTGTGGAACAGCCTCCCCGAAGAAGTACGCCTGGTGCCGACACTTCTATCTTTTCGGCGCCAGGTTAAGACCTGGCTATGCTCCCAGGCATTTTAAGCGTTTAATGTTATAATTTTAAATCTTTTTTTGTTTGCTGTTTATGTTTACTGTTGGTAGGTTGATTTTATTGTGATATTCTGTATTTTAATCTTTTGTACACTGCCCAGAGAGCCACTCGCTATGGGCGGTTTAAAAATGAAACAAATAAAATAAAAATAAATTAAACAGTAAAAAAAAAAAAACAGCACCCTCTGCAAGCCTTGTCCTTAAGAACCATCAGTTCTAAAAGCCTGTCAGAATAAAAA
Source organism: Rhineura floridana (assembly GCF_030035675.1). NCBI lineage: Eukaryota > Metazoa > Chordata > Lepidosauria > Squamata > Rhineuridae > Rhineura > Rhineura floridana. The sequence continues at coordinate 259,954,445 of NC_084480.1, read as the reverse complement.
GGTCTTCACCTGCTGACGGAAGGACAGCAAGGAGGAAACCATTTTTACCTCCCTGGGAAGGGAGTTCCAGAGCTTAGGGGCAGCCACCGAAAATGCCCTGTCTCTTGTCCCCACCAAGCGTGATTGTGAGGATGTTGGAATTGAGAGAAGGGTCTCTCCTGAGGATCTTAGGGCCCGGGCAGGCTCAGGGAGATACGATCTGACAAATAGCCTGAACCCAAGCCATATAGGGCTTTGTAGGTCATACCAACACTTTGAATTGTGACCGGAAACAGACTGGCAGCCAGTGGAGCTGTTGTAACAGAGGAGTTGTATGATCTCTGTAACCAGCCCCAGTTAGCATTCTGGCCGCAGCTCGCTGTTACCACTTGAAGTTTCCGGGCAGTCTTCAAAGGTAGCCCCACGTAGAGCATGTTACAGTAATCTAAATGGGATGTAACTAAGGCATGTGTCACCAGTATAAAGTACTCTTGCCTTATTTTACTTTTTTAAAAAACGGGTCTCTTCTAGTTTCTGTGCATTAAGTACAGGTGCCCAAATACCACCGATGACCAGAGCCTGTCCTCAATATTCAGCTCTTTTAAAACCAATGCAAAGCCTCTCTCGCAAACCTGCTTAGATCTAAAACGGCTGTTGTCCTTGCAAACAACTATAAAAGAGGAGGAGAGGAGAAAGAAGATATAAAACCTATTAAAAACGCACCGTTGGAGGATCTCTTCTTGCCGATCCAATCCGCCCCTCGCCCCCCATTTCACTTTTGCTGTCAAGCCTCTGCATACCGAACCAACCCCAGGCACCTGGTTGGCCACTGTGAGAACAGGATGCTGGACTAGATGGGCCACTGGCCTGATCCAGCAGGCTCTTCTTATGTTCTTCTGTTCTTAAAAAGCTGCTTGGAGACCACCGAGGGCCTTCCGGCCTTCTTGTGGGCGTCTCCTGCACCCCTGAGCCTTCCCACCCCCTAGAATTCTCGCACTCCGGCGCTGATATGGTTCTTTTACTTCCGTGATTAATTAACTAGTACAAAATGAGACGGCGACTGGAAGTTGGGCGTCCAGCCTGCGGTGCCGAGCCTGCTCCGCCTTCCAAGGAACCTCCCTCCTTCCCTCGTTCCGGGAAAGAATACTCCCTGGATCTGCCGCCTCCGCCAAAGCCAGGGAGATTTAGTTTGTCTTTCTTCCGACCGCTGCGAGCGCGCAGATAACCATGAACCAAACCACCTGGCTGGCGACGGGTGCCGACGCCCGGCGAGTTTAGCGAGCTGCTTCCTGCGAAGGAAGCGCTAATAATGAGCGAGGCTGAGCTGAGCAGGCACTACAAAAGGCGAGGCAAGGGGGTGTGAGAGTGTATGTCGGCCAGCGTGGAAAGAGGCCTGTTGGATCCCTGGGAGAGCATTTAACGGGTAGGATGATGAGTGTGAAGCGTTGTGATTGCAGAGCTGGTGTGACTGAGGGGCCAGACTGTGACGTCCATGAACTTGCGGGGTGCCCGCAGAGCTTGGAAAAGTTACTTTTTTTGAACTACAACTCCCATCAGCCCAATCCAGTGGCCACTGAACACCAAAGTCAGGATCATTCAGACCATGGTATTCCCGATCTCTATGTATGGATGTGAAAGTTGGACAGTGAAAAAAGCGGATAAGAGAAAAATCAACTCATTTGAAATGTGGTGTTGGAGGAGAGCTTTGCGCATATCATGGACTGCGAAAAAGACAAATAACTGGGTGGTAGAACAAATTAAACCAGAACTGTCACTAGAAGCTAAAATGATGAAACTGAGGTTATCATACTTTGCACACATCATGAGAAGACATGATTCACTAGAAAAGACAATAATGCTGGGAAAAACAGAAGGAAATAGAAAAAGAGGAAGGCCAAACAAGAGATGGATTGATTCCATAAAGGAAGCCCCAGACCTGAACTTACAAGATCTGAACAGGGTGGTTCACGACAGATGCTCTTGGAGGTCACTGATTAATAGGGTCGCCATAAGTCGTAATCGACTTGAAGGCACATGACAACAACTACTAATAAGAACATAAGAACATAAGAAGAGCCTGCTGGATCAGGCCAGTGGCCCATCTAGTCCAGCATCCTGTTCTCACAATGGCCAACCAGGTACTACTTTTCCAAGCCCTGCCGGTTGCCTCACTCAGGCCACATCTCCACTTCGAGTTTAAAGCAGTTCCCTTAAGATCTCGCCGGGCCCAGAGGCGTTAAATTGTTCTTGCCCAGTGGCAAAAATTCCCTCTTGGGGTAAGGTGTTTGAGAGGGTGGTGGCTTCAGACATTCTTGGAGGAAACAGCTTTCTTGGATCTATTCCAGTCTGTATCGCTTCCACCATTTAGTTTCACTTATTCCCTTTGGACCCCAACAACCCTGTAATGGTGGTGGCCAACCAGGTATAGATATTATATTTACCAAAGGTATTTACCTTTTTTATGGCACGATTATTAAGTGTACAAGATTATCTGCCCCCTTTACAATAGTCGTATCTTTAAATGAGTGTGTGCTTTAACTTGTGGCTTTAAATTCCAGCAACTTATATTCTCCTATCAATGTTGTAGTCAGTCATCTTTAAGGAAGGAGCTAGTTACTCCATTAAAACCCCTTAGCCAAATTGCTTGTTGATTCTCTGCATGCCAGTTAAGCTGCACCAACATTATAATGGAGGACTTTGCTGGAAGTCTCTCTTTCCAACCTTTTACTGACCTATTGAAGCACAGGTTGGTCTTACTGCCCTGCCCTGGAAATCTTTCCTCTGGTACTCCTACTAGTCACCAGAGGCCAACATCCCAAGCTACTTCTAATTTCTCCCCTCTGTGCTGCATACAGGTCATCTCCTTCTCTTCAGCCTCAGCCAAGATATTCAGCTAGCTGAGCAAGTCTTCCACCACCAAACCATTCCACCTGCTTCTTAGGTCTGCCTACATTCTTTTCCTCTGTTGTCACTGTTGTCTTCTTCTGGTCAATTCCACAAAGACCAAACACCGACAACTCCCATTTCACTGCCGACCAGCACTCAACCATAGGTACACTTCCTCTGGCTCCTCTAGTCCAGCCCCATCCAATCACACTGTCTGACTGAAATTTCTCAGCCTGAGCCCACCAATTGAAAAATGCATGCCTTCTACCCTTCTTTTTGCATACTGAGAATTCTAACACCAACCCTTTCTCACAGCTGTCAGTTAAGCAATAGTTAATAGTTTCAGGGTACCAGACATAGAACTTCCTGCATCAAGTACATTACCATACAATACAAATGTCAGACAACATTGCACAATACCCGTTAAAACTTAATTAAGATGCCACAATTTCTTCACAAAGGCAGACAAGCTGTTCAGGAAATTCAGCAGTTCTAATTTGTTTTTTAGTTTATTCTTTTCTCTGCCAATCATAGAGTAGAGTAAATTGTAAAGCTCTGGTTGAGATTAAATGTACAAAAAACTTTTGATAGAGGAAAATGGAAATGGACTGCCTTCAAGTTGATCCCAACTTATGGCAACCCTATGAATAGAATTTTCATGGTAAGCGGTATTCAGAGGGGGTTTACCATTGCCTCCCTCTGAGGCTAGTCCTCCCCAGCTGACTAGGGCCTGCTCAGCTTGCCACAGCTGTACAAGCCAGCCCCTTCCTTGTCCGCAACTGCCAGCTGGGGGGCAACTGGGCTCCTTGGGACTATGCAGCTTGCCCACAGCTGCACAGGTGGCAGGGCACATAACCACTGAGCCACTCACTGTGGGGGTGATCTTTAGCTGACCCTTTACACCCAGGAGACACGAGTGGGGATTTGAACTCACAAACTCTGGACTCCCAGCCCGGCTCTCCTCCCCACTGCGCTAGAGACCCTACTAAACCCTTAAATCCAGTGACGTGGGGCCACCCAAAATAGTACTAAAATCCAGTCATGAAGTCATTCTCACACAGATCTACATCAGTCTTACACCTCTCTCTCCCCTCCCCCCAAAGTACCCTGGGTATAAAGTACTCTTGCCTTATTTTACTTTTTTAAAAGCAGGTCTCTTCTGGTTTCTATGCATTAAGTACAGGTGCCCAAATATCACCGATGACCAGAGGTGCCACCGATGACCAGAGCCTGTCCTCAATATTCAGCTCTTTTAAAACCAATGCAACTCCTCCCTCGCAAACTTGCTTAGATCTAAAACAGCTGTTGACCTTGCCAACAACCTGTAAAGAAGGAGAGGAGAAAGAAGATACAAAACCTATTAAAAACGCACTGTTGGAGGATCTCTTCTTGCCAATACAATCCCCCCCCCATCTCACTTTTGCTGTCAAGCCTCTGCATCCTGAACCAGCTGAAAAAGCTGCTTGGAGATCACCGAGGGCCTTTTGATTACATCGATACATTTGATTGACTGGCTGTTCTTTCAGCGCTTCCTGAACATTACGTGAAAGCATCTGCTATTGGCAAGCATGTGTTCCCATATTGGCAAGGATGATGTTCCTGTTGGCCGGTAGTATGCCATGTCAATGTACGCCCCTTGGCGAGCATGGCTTTCCTGTTCCTTAGAACTGTTCTATGTTCTCTGCTGGCAAGTGTGGCCTCCCTATTGGCAAGTACCTCTACTGGTCTCATATATGTTTTCTACTGTATGGTTTAGAGTGCAATTCTAATTTGAACCATTGCCTAGCGGGGCTTAATTCACTGCTGCATCCACAGCTTTGCCAAGCATACCAGCTGAGATGAAAGGTGGGGGAACAGGCAGACTGCTGCACCAGTCTGGAGTTGGCACAGTGATAGGGTCTAGATTGGTCTGATGCCATCCCATGATGGTAATGGGGCTGGCTTCGTATCCAATGGATCCTGGATCAGCCCAACCCATCCCCAGAAGGCCTCATTTTGGGGCTTTCTGCTGGCTGGCCTGGTGCTGAGGTGCCTGCCAGTGGCATTTCACCCATTTACATGTTTGGGGGGGCATAAAGGAGCCCTATGCTGTTAGAGTGATGCTGGCAAACTGCCCCCCGCCCACTCAGCCAAAGGCAAAGCAGGGGTTGGATTGCTTTGTAAGAGTGTGAGTAAGGAAGTGCTAGTTCTCCAGCCTGAACTTAACTAGGTGATCTAAACAAGCTGTTCTCTGCTGCAATGTGCAAACATGTGTGCACATGCTGTCACACACCAACCATCTGTGTGATGGAGATGATAATATCCCCAGCAGTGGGTGGCTTTGGAGTCTCTAGCACAGGGTGGGTTAACTTGTGATCTAAATCTCCCTTGGTAAACACCTCTTTGCTTGTTGAACACATGCTAGCCCAGTTCGCTTAACATATGAAATCATTTGGAGAGAAACAAACCGATAGCTATGTTCTTGAACATCAAGAGATTTTTTTGCCTATTAGTGAATTTCTCTTCTTTTTAATCAGGAACGTAAGAAATGGGATCCTGTGCAAGTTGGCTGCGAATGCATTGATTATTTGCATGTTTATTGAGTACAATGGGATTACTTTCCTGCAATCATGCTTAGGATAGGTGAAACTGACCATGGGGAAGGGGGAGGGGGGGAGGGCAGGTTTGATCATTTGCATGCTTATTGAGATCAACGGGATTTAATCCCATGCAATTAGGTTTAGGATAGCTGAAACTGACAACGGGAGGAGAAGAAAAGGGAGGGAGGGCTGGAGTGGCCAGGGAAGTAGAGGTGGAAGGGGGAGCGGAGAGGAGAGGGGAAGGAGAGGAGAGGGGAAGGAGAGGAGAGGGGAGAGAGGGGGAAGGCAGGTATGATCATTTGCATGCTTATTAAGTTCAATGGGATTTTCTCCAATGCAATCATGCTTAGGATAGGTAAAATTGACCACTGAGAAGGGGGGAGGGGAGAGAAGAAAGGAAGGGAGGGGGAAGGAGGGGGGAGAGAAGGGGCAAGAGAGAGGGGAAAGGAGGGAGGAGGAGGGGAGGGCACGTTTGATCATTTGCATGCTTTTTGAGTTCAATGGGATTTAGATCTGTACAATCATGTTTAGCATAGGTGAAACTCACCTGGTGGAGAGGCAGGGAGGAGGAAGGGGGAGAGAAGGGGAGGAAGGGTAGGGGTGGGGAGGAGGTGTAGAGGAGAGGGAGGGGAGGAGTTTGGGTGGGTGGGCACTGGGCAGAGGGGAAGCCCCTTTTCTTTCCAAAAGGAAAACATTGTGAACAGTATCATTGCTTTTCAGCGTTTTCCCCAACTTGTTATTCTACAACAGGCACATGTAGTCTCTCACCCAAATTTAAACCAAAGCTGTCACTGGCCACATCCACACCAGACCTTTATTTCACTTTAAGCAGTCATGGCATCCCCCAAAGAATGGCATTGGTGTGGCCCCCTGATTAGCCAAGCCAAACAGCTGCGAGTCTGGCTTTTAGAACCCTGACAGTTGGTTTGTTCTGAGCATGCCTGTGTTTATCATTGACTTCAATGTTATATTTCTTAAATTAAAAATCAGGCAAGAACTTTTTTAACTTTTAGTATGGTCAGAGTATGGGGCAAGGTCAGTAATAAGATTACAGGTACTATGTGAACATGGCTGATTTTTTTTTTATTTCAACAAATTATGAGACCACTAACAAAAAAGTCCAACAGGGGTCTGGGATTTTTTTTCTTGTTTTACACTTTGAACTCTGGATTCTCTCTGACTGTTTTGTGTATTGCCATGAAAACTTAAGAGGGTTGTTAAGCAAGCGTTTCAGAGTTCAGGACTATTAAGTTTTCTAAGATTTTGTTTTGAAATGAGCTTATGGGAAGCATCAGAGCGGCATGGGGACTATTTTCAATTTAACATTGTGGAATGCAAAATATTCATGCTGGCTGTATAATACAGTGCCTTGCAAAAGTAATCAGACCCCTCACCAGTGCTCTCATATTGCTGAATTACAAATGGTACATTGTAATTTTGTTCTGTATATTTTATTTTGAAACACTGTAACTCAAAATCAATTATTGTAAGGTGACATTGGTTTTATGTTGGGAAATGTTTGTAAGAAAAATAAAAAACTGAAACATGTTGCTTGCATAAGTATTCAACCCCCACACATTAATATTTGGTAGAGCCACCTTTTTCTGCAATAACAGCTTTAAGTCTTTTGGGGTAGGTATGTACCAGCTTTGCACACAGTGTTGGAGGGATTTTGGCCCATTCTTCTTGGCAGATTTACTCCAGGTCATTCAAGTCAATTGGATGTCGCTTGTGGACCGCAATTTTCAAAGAGCGCCACAGATTCTCCATAGGATTGAAATCAGGACTTTGACTGGGCCACTGTAGGATATTCACTTTTTTGTTCTTGAGCATCTCCATTGTTGCTTTGGCCTTGTGCTTGGGATCGTTATTCTGCTGAAAAGTGAATTTCCTCCCAAGGTTCAGTTTTTTAGCGGACTGAAGCAGGTTCTTCTGCAGTATTTCCCTGAATTTTGCTCCACCCATTCTTCCTTCAGTTTTAACAAGATGCCCAGTCCCTACTGATGAGAAGCAGCCCCACAGCATGATGCTGCCACTACCATACTTCACCATAGGGATGGTGTGTCTTGAGGCATGGGCAGTGTTAGGTTTGTGCCACACATAGTGCTTTGAGTTTTGGCCCAAAAGCTCTATCTTAGTCTCATCTGACCACAAAACTTTTTCCCACATCGCAGCTGGGGCACTCTCATGCTTTCTGGCAAGCTCCAGATGTGCTTTCAGCTGTTATGTTTTGAATAATGGTTTCTTTCTTGCCACCCTCCCATGCAGGCCAGTGTTATGCAGAGCTCTTGATATAGTTGACTGGTGCACCATTACTCCACTCCCAGCCACTGAACTCTGTAGCTTCTTCAAAGTGATTGTTGACTTCTCTCTGGCTTCTCTCACAAGTCTTCTTGTTTGGGTGCTGAGGTTTGAGGAGCGGCCTTTTCTTGGCAGTTCCTGGGTGGTGTGATGCAGCTTCCACTTTCTGATTGTTGATCCAACTGTGCTCACTGGGATATCCAAACACTTGGATATTATTTTGTACCCTTTTCTTAATGTATGCATTTGTATTGCATTCTCTCTCACTTCTGTAGAATGCTCTTTGGTCCTTCAGATCCACACAGCCTGACCAATGATTCTTCAACAGTGGGGTTTTTATCCTGACAATATGACAGCAACTTTAATGGTTCACAGGTGGAAGCCAATGGCAAGGTAACTGTGGCCTCAACAGGGCCATTTCTTTCATCTGTGTAAACTGGGATCTTCCATAGCACAGGGATTGAATACATATGCAAGCAATGAAATTACAATGTACCATTTGTAATTCAGTAATATGAGAGCATTGGTCAGGGGTCTGATTATTTTTGCAAGGCACTATATCTATCCATATGAAATAGCCATTGATCCATGGTGATTTCATGTGGTTACATGATTGTGGCTGCTCATTTGTTAATCATACCCAAAATATTACAAATATTTGTATAGGAATAATTCTTTATATGAAAATACTAACTGAAATTGGATTTAAGCTGCCTAGAAAACTGAATATTGGTGGACAGCAAAAGGGGTTTAAAGATGTTCTTAAAGCTAATCTAAAAATATGTAACATGAGCATCGAGAACTGGGAAACTTTGGCCCATGAGTGTTCCAATTGGAGGTTGGCCATTATCAAAGGTGCTATGGACTTTGAAGAAGCACGAGTACAGGGTGAAAGGGACAAACGAGATAAGCGGAAGGCACGTCAAGCAAATCCTCATCGTGACCATCTTCCATGTGGAAACCTATGTCTTCACTGTGGGAGGCTGTGTGGATCCAGATTTGGCCTCCAGTCACGTACAGACCCACTGTTAAAGACCTTACCCTGGAAGACAATCTTACTCAGCCACGAGTGATCGTCAATGAATAAATGTCACCTAATTTGAAATAACCCATTTGCACTTTGTATTCCAAACAGGTTATGAACTACATGGCATGGAAAACCTACCAGATGGACCAAGTCTAATTATATAACCATGGAACAATTGCTGTGGACTACATTTACTTTTTATCTAGACTTTTTACTCTGAAGCGTCGATTTTGTTATTCAGTAACTGATCATTTTGTTTTCAAAATTCCAGGTGATACACTTTCATATAAAAGGATTACAAATTTCAAATTAAATGTGTGATACTAAAATACTGTTTCATGTTCATTTTCCCTAATGGTGGCAGGAAGCTTCAGGGGCAGCCTTTTACCTAGTGAGGAGGGGTGATTGGAGATCCAGGCTAGTAGGCTGCTTACATGTGGCCACCAACCATCAAAAGCTCTCTCTGCTCTTCTCAGGAACCACCATCTAGTCATAAGTATCCATTAAAAAGCATCTTATGTTATTAAATTAAACAAAGAGGTAGAGAGAAAATGAGCTATATTATCTTCTTTTGAGGTCTCTTAAGAACATAAGAAGAGCCTGTTGGATCAGGCCAATGGTCCATCTAGTCCAACATTGTATTCTCACAGTGGCCAACCAGATGCCTATGGGAAGCCCAAAAGCAGGACCTGAGTGCAATAGCACTCTTCCTACTTGTGATTCCCAGCAACTGGCAAAATGTTATCTCTATCATCAGACTGGGAAGATCTATACATGGCTCTCTGGTCACCATCAGGAGCAATACTGGTTGCATTTCCTTGATAAGTTCTTCATATAAAGAAGATGGTAGAAGCATAGAAAATGTATTTATAATTTATTTACAGAAGTATATATAATGTCTTTTTATCAGATATCAGGGCGGTGTACAACAATTTAAAAAGGCATTAAAAGCAGTACAAAACAATCATTAAAATGGCTGGCTACTCAGTAAAATTTTAAACAATTGCATAGGCCTGTAAGCATATTTATTTATTTATTTATTGTATTTGTATACCGCCCTGTAGCCGAAGCTCTCTGGGCGGTTTACAGTAAACGTATTGGAAGATATGCCTGAAAGGATGCCTGCCAAATTTTTACTGGAAGAGCATTCCACAACATGGGACTGGTGACACTAAATGCACAGCTTCTAATTGAGGCCAGTCAGGCCTCTGTAACACAGGGGACTAATATAGAATGTTACATTATTAATGCTGTAGTGTAGAGTGATGTGCTGTGTCATTAGTTGCTTGCGTTCTATTCACTGAATCCCTGTTCCACATGTTGGTGTATCTTCTGATTCTGGTAGATTAATGGAAGCCTTAAATGTTCGTATCATTGAGTGCCCAAGACTGCAATCCTGTGCATGTTTATTTGAGAGTAAATCCCCATTTGAAATTGGCTGATCTGAGCAGACATGCATGGAATTATGCTGCATGTGCCACATCTAGAGTATAACGCCGTCAAAGAATTCATGTGGGTTAATAACTCTCAAATGTGTTTGTTACTCTTTGTAACTTGTGGTGTGAATTTTGCATAAATTATCAGATAGTGATTTAACATCTCTCTGCTCTAAAGTAGAATGCCAGGAGTACTTAGTCCTTTCTGTTCTCTGCCTTTAACAAGCAATAAACTAACATTCTTTGGATTATGAACTGGGAAATGTGCAGGTTTAGGTGCATCAGATCCTGCCTCATTGCAAAAAAATTAAATGAATATATCTTTTTAATCAAGTTTCAGATAATGAAAATGGAATGGGCTGCCTTCAAGTTGATTCCAGCTTATGGTGACCCTATGAATAGGGTTTTCATGGTAAGCGGTATTCAGAGGGGGTTTACCATTGCCTTCCTCTGAGGCTGAGAGGCAGTGACTGGTCCAAGGTCACCCAATGAGCTTCATGGCTATGTGGGGATTCAAACCCTGGTCTCCTAGGTCGTGGTCCAACACCTTACCCACTACACCACACTGGTAGAGTTTTGTAAATCCAAAGTTTTGTTTAATATAGTGGGACAGGGAATATGTGAATTTCCTTCTCTTTTATAATTTCTCTTACCTGCCTTGCATTAAGCCTTTTTTTAAAAATTACAGTTCAGATTCCCACAGTGAATTTTCATATCCTAGGTGAATCTTCATATCTCACCTGGATAGATTTGTGTGGTGCTCCATAACATAAAGTTCTCTGAGCAGCTTCCAATAAAAAAGAAATATGAATACAAATAAGACATAAAATCAAAAGCCGCGTAACTACAACACAGACAACATTCAACACACCCCTGAAGTTAAAACACAGATTTAAAAATTGAAAGACCCAAACTACATCTATTATGTAAAATGCCTGGATGCATAGGAGTGTCTTCAGCTAGTGCCAACCCCCCAACCCCCAAAGATGGTGCCAGGAGAACCTGCCTTGGAATGCTGTTCCAAAATCAGGATGCCACTACTGAAAAAGACCTCTTCTTGGTGATTATCTGCCTCATACCATTCTATAGGAGCGCATGGAACAAGTTCTCCAAGAAGGATCTTGAGGCTTGGGTAGTACATGTGGAACAAGGTGGTGTTTCAAACAGCCTGGTCTCAAGCTATTTGGGTTTTCAAAGGTTAAAACTAGTATTTTAAATTATGTCTGGAAATGGACTGGGAGTCAGTGTAGCTGACAAAGTACAGGGATAATATGGTCACACCACATATATTATTATGCTCCTCTTCTGTAGCATGAATTTCTGTACTCTGCGTGCTTTAATTTGGCTAAGTGAAATACCTGTTCCATTCCATGCCTTCACTGAGTTCCCAAGTAGCATTTTGTAGATGCTCCAGGTCCTAGATGATTTTATCAAATAGATCAGACCACAGAATCTGCTTACAAAAGTGCCTGTGAGCTGAGGATGGTGTTCTAGTTACCTTTGTTTCCCTGGGTTACTTACAGGACATTGTAAGATGCAACTATTCTGAGAAAACATGAATATGCCTTGGATTTCCCTCATGGACCTTTCATTTAAATGGGAAATGTATAGAAAGTACCTAAAATCATGGCTAAACCAACTAAAAAATAAATGTGTAAAGGGAGGAAGGTAGAAGTCTTCTGTTGAAAGTTTGCTTTTGAAGCATCTCTCACTTAGCATAGATGTGTGATCTTAGCTGTCTAAACTATAGGGCACCTTTTGCATACCCTGGGGTTTGTTTTGCTGATTCCCAAGACAGACATTGTTATTCTCCTAACCTACAGAAAGGCATTAATGTGACATTCTTTGCAGATGTAGAGTAGGTGTGTATTGCACCAACCCTACATGTTTGTTTCTTACAGGTATAAGAACCTTAGTGGCTGTGATGTCACTTATACATACAAAGGAAGAGTGTTTAAATGCTTTAAAAATGGCCATCTACTGGGAATTTCACCAGGGGGATTTTGAGAAGCACTGTTTAGTGATTAAATCATGCAAACTAATATAGAAAAACTGAAAGGGTTTTGCTGAGGCGGCTATAGATGCTAAAGTGGTAAGTACTATACATACATTGTGAAGGGAAGTGGGTATTACTCTGTAATAACAAAACCGAATTCTCACTCCAATGATCCTCCAAAACCCATGCCACTGCCACCATTCAATATCACTTATTCCCTCTGAACCCTTAATTTACCAATATCCCAGTGACTGTGGGGTACAGATGTCGTATAAGGCAGCCAGGTACAGATATTATATTAAACAAAGGTTTTTTAATTTATTTATTGCAAGTTTATTAAGTGCACAAACTTATTCGGTTCCTTTAAAATTGGTACTGTATCTTTAAACGAGGATAATACCAAACGTTCCTCATAGCTGTCTGTTAAGGCCACAAGTGACAGTTAATCTAACTTTCACCAGACCAGACAGAAGACCTTCCACTTCAAATACATTATACATTACAAATGTCAGAACACATTATACAATATTAAAATTTAACTCAAACAGGATTTATTCACACACATCGACACTTCTGAATGTGAATGTTTTATTGAACGAAATATAAAGCTAAACAGCTAGAAGACATGATTTTTTACATAAAATATTGTATTAATCAGTAATTTGAAAATTATAATTTTCAATGGAATCATAGTGACCTATCACACAGGTTGGGTGCAAAAGACATGACATAATTATTTAAACTGTTACTTGCAGTTAGGCTTGTTATCCGCAGAGAGGATCCAAGGTTCCCTAAGCATGGCTGTTTAATTCGACTGGAAGAAAATTCAGGTTTGGGGGCCACTGTTCTTTTGTAGCTAGCTTGATTATTAAGGGGCCAAGACATGCTCTTGTCCTCCCACTTATATTTAATCCTCATCTCTTGGTCTATAAGATCTACTTTGTGTTGATAAATCTCTGTCTCTAAAAGCAGGGGAAACAAGATAGATATCACACTCAAACTGAAACATTTTCTTTTTAGTCATTTGCTCAGAATCCTCTAGGGGAGTTCTCTAATGTAACTCTCATTGAAATTAATGAGAGTTGTGCATAAGCAATATTGTTTCCCTTGTCTGCTTAGCAAAAAGTAGAATGTAAGACAGCATTTTAAAAGCTGCCTAAAATTTCAGTCCTCACCTCTGGAGTTGATTAATCTTTCCAGTAAATGATATACCTTTTAGTAAGATAATATTTTCAATATTCAGATGTATAGTTTTCTGTGTCCCAAAATGTTACTTTGAGTGCATATTTTGTTGGAATGTATGAGGTTCAACTCCAACTTGTGGGTTGAGGCTGCATGGGGTTAAAAAGGGTAGCTAGAGAGGAGACCTCTTGGTTGCTATGCTGTACCTGTCCTTTGATCTCCTGCTGTCCCTTCCTGCTAGACTGATATGCAAAGGATGTTGATCCCAGTTCCTTCCCTCCTTCCCAGTCTTCTTCTTTCTCAAGAGGGGAGCAGACATCTTTCCTTTGTCTCTCCCTCTCATCCAGCATGAGGACCAGCACTGGGATCAGTGCTTGCTGCTCCAACTTAGCTAGTTAGCTACATATAGGACTCTTTCCTATCAAGCATGTACTTCCAGAATAAAGTAGTTGTTTCTTATTTTAAAGCTTAAAGTCTCTGTCTGACTAATTTTCAGGAAAGGTAGAATCTTAGCAAAGATTCAAACACACACACACAAGTTCGCTCAAAACTCTCTGTTCCGCTACGCAACTCTGCAGAGTCCTATAGGTTATTGGGCCCAGCGTCCTATATATTTTACAGCAGGGACGAGGAAGCCATGGTTCGTCAGTTGTTTTGTTGGACTCTGACTCCCATCACTCCCAGGCAGCATGGTCAGGGGTGATGGGAACTGGAGACCAATAACATCTGGAAGGCAAAGCTGTTCTGTACATTTGAGAAAAATAGTGACACACCAGCATTTTAACTGGTCTTACTTTCATCAGCTATTTCTCATTCACCCAAAACACTTTTTGAAATAGAATGTTTTTAAAATGTTTCATTTCCCGTATGTGTTGACTTTCATATGAGAAATTAACCTTTTAAAAATGTTTTATTTCAAGAAGTGTTTGGGGTAAGTGAGAAATAGCTGATTAAAACACTACCCATATGAAATTTTGATTTGTATATATAATATCTATGTAATGGCAATGATAGGATGTACAACTGCTGTAAAAAGTATTACATAATCCAGCAAAAGTTAAGCCCCTTGGAATCTCATTGTAGTGGGGGAGAGAAGCAAATGATAAAACATTTTTACTGAAATTAATGTGGTTTAAACTCTTGTGTTTTATTGTCTTCTTCTCTTGAAAAATGCTCCACATAGGAAGTGCTAATAATGGAATAAATGGCTAAAGATCAGAATAACCTGTGAGGCAAATAGTATCACTAACATTTTTAAAGGTATTAGATCCTTGCCCTTCCACTCTCCTGTAGTACCACTTCATAATTAAATTGTTGATTTTTAAATTAGGCTGCAACATGAAATCTAATAGTATCCAGTTAGAATTGAGGGTTGTTTTTTTTTTTTTAAAAAAGAAGGCTGAAGCTGGTACCTCTATGTGGTGCATAGGAAAGGCAGTGTTCCCCATGCACCTCATGGCATTGGGCTTCAGTTTTACCAGTTTTGTAAAACTTGCTTATGTAGAGAAGGCAGTGCTACAAAAGACACTTTGGAAACTACACCATGCAAAATGCCTCTCTAACGGTCTTTAGCTCTCTTAAAAATTATTGTCTCTCCTGGGTTACCCTGGAATTCACTGTATATGCTACATTTCCCACCTGCTGGCTACTGACTCACCCTGTCATCTTAGTTGCCTTCTTGCTGCCATAGCCCCATGTCTATGGGCAAGATACAGGCATTTGTCGGGCATTTTTCATGAAAAAAGATCTGCCCTGCCTTTCTGTGAAATTTGAGATTCAAAATCTTAGGGAGAATGGGAGGTTGCCACCAAAAACAGCAGCATTCCATCACCTTTACTGCCTTAGAAAAGTCTAGTTAAATGAGTTTAATGTGATGTCATCACATTTGCAAGTTTCCCTTCTTGTCTGCCTCCTTGGTTACCATTAGTAGAATGAGGAAATGTACAGCATGTCATATCATGTATTTTGTTATAGTAGATATTGCCACAGGGTTGCTACTTTTAGTAGGTGTTAGTTGCTATGTCTACTTTTGGTCATAATGTGCAGTTTATGGAAGCTTGTTCTGGGTGCCTGTACAGAAAAGCTGAAGAAAAATGGAACGGGAAAGCAATACTTTTGGTAAGGAAGACTCATATACTGTGTATATATGTATGTATGTATGCATATGTATATATGTTTTTATTTATATATGTGTGTGTGTATATATATATGTGTGTGTGTGTGTACACAGAGAGAGAGAGAGTGTAAATGGAGAAGGACCAATCAACTGAGTTAAAATCCTGGTAAGAAAGAAGCACTGGGCGAATGTTTCCCATGTCCAGAAGATAGGCCAGTTACATTCTGGACAGTGTTACACTCTCCCTGAAGGAGCGGGTCACAGGCTGGGGTTACTTATGGAACACTCAACCTAATGAAATCAAGCTGGCCCTGACTATAATGAATTTTAGATGCCAACATAACACTTGGTTAATTCAGCATGTCTTCTGAAAATGTTACTGTTTTTATTTATTTATTTATTTAATTTATTGCATTTGTACACCGTCCCATAGCCAAAGCTCTCTGGGTGGTTTATAACAATTAAAAACAAATATACAAATTTAAAAAACACATTCTTAAAAAGCAATTTAAAAACACATGCTAAAATGCCTGGGAGAAGAGGAAAGTCTTGACCTGGCGCTGAAAAGATAAGTGTTGGCGCCAAGCGCACCTGGTCAGAAGGATCATTCCATAATTTGGGGGCCACCACTGAGAAAGCCCTCTCCCTTGTTGCCAGACTCCCACCTTCCCTCACAGTAGGCACCCGGAGGAGGGCCTTTGATGTTGAGCATAGTGTATGGGTGGGTTCGTGTCGGGAGAGGCATTCCATCAGGTATTGTGGTCCTAAGCCATGTAAGGCTTTATAGGTTAAAACCAGCACCTTGAATCGAGCTTGGAAACATACAGGCAGTCAATGCAAGCGGGCCAGAATCGGTTTTATATGTTTGAACCGTCTGGTCCCTGTTAGCAATCTGGCTGCTGCATTTTGCACAAGCTGCAGTTTCCGAACCATCTTCAAAGGCAGCCCCATGTAGAGCGCATTGCAGTAATCTAACTTGGAGGTTACCAGAGCATGTACAACTGAAGCCATGTTATTCCTGTCCAGATAGGGGCGTAGCTGGGCCACCAACCAAAGTTGGTAGAAGGTACTCCGTGCCACCGAGGCTACCTGAGCCTCAAGTGACAGAGATGGTTCTAGGAGAACCCCCAAGCTACGAACCTGCTCCTTCAGGGGGTAGTGCAACCCCATCCAGGACAGGTTGGACATCCACCATCCGGTCAGAAGAACCATCCACTAGCAGCATCTCAGTCTTGTCTGGATTGAGCCTCAGTTTATTAGCCCTCATCCAGTCCATTGTGGCAGCCAGGCACCGGTTCAGCACATTGACAGCCTCACCTGAAGAAGATGAAAAGGAGAAATAGAGCTGCGTGTCATCAGCATACTGATGGCAACGCACTCCAAAGCTCCAGATGACCGCACCCAACGTTTTCATGTAGATGTTGAACAGCATGGGGGACAGAACTGACCCCTGTGGAGCCCCATACTGGAAAGACCAGGGTGCGGAGCAATGTTCCCCAAGCACCACCTTCTGGAACGGACCTGCCAAGTAGGAGCGGAACCACCGCCATGCAGTCCCTCCCACTCCCAACTCAGCCAGTCTTCCCAGAAGGCTACCATGGTTGATGGTATCGAAAGCCGCTGAGAAATCAAGGAGAATCAACAGAGTCACACTCCCCCTGTCTCTCTCCCGACAGAGGTCATCATACAGGGTGACCAAGGCTGTTGTGCCAAAACCAGGCCTGAAACCCGACTGAAATGGATCCAGATAATTGGTCTCATCCAAGAGTGTCTGGAGCTGGCCTGCCACCACTCATTCAACAACCTTGCCCAGGAATGGAACATTTCCTACCGGCCTATAGTTATTAAGATTTTCTGGGTCCAGCGAGGGTCTCTTCAGGAGTGGTCTCACTACCGCTTCTTTCAGGCAGCCAGGGACCACCCCCTCTCGCAGAGAGGCATTGATCACTTCCCTGGCCCAGCTGGCAGTTCCGTCCCTGCTAGCTTTTATTAGCCAAGAAGGGCAAGGATCCAGCACAGAAGTGGTTGCATGAACCTGTCCAAGCACCTTGTCAACGTCCTCAAGCTGCACCAACTGAAACTCATCCAAGAAATTGGGACAAGGCTGTGCTCTGAATACCCCCCTTGATTCACCTGCTATAACACTGGAGTCTAAGTCCTGACTGATGCTAAAGATTTTATCCTGGAAGTGCCTAGCAAATTCATTACAGCGGGCCTCAGATGGTTCTACCATGTCCTTGGGGCCAGCGTGTAATAGCCCCTGGACAATTCTGAAGAGCTCTGCTGATTGATGATTTGATAGCGGTAGCAAAATATTTTTTTTGCTGCCCTCACTGGCCCTAAATACAGCTTACCATGGGTATTTACCAGTGTGTAATTGCATCCACCAGGAGTTCGTCTCCATCTGCACTCAAACCATCTCCTATATTGTTTCATCGCTCTTAGCTCTGGGGTATACCATGGAGCCGTATGAGTTCTACACAGGAGAGGGCGCTTGGGAGCAATCATGTCAACTGCCTGGGTCATTTCTGTATTCCACAGTTCAACCAGGGTTTCGACAGGCACACCAGCCCTATCAGCCAGAAAACTCCCCAGCGCCCTTTGGAAACCATCCGGATCCATTAGTCTCTGGGGGCGGACCAACTTAATAGGTCCCCCACTCTTGCAGAGGGGAAAAGCCACTGTAAGTGTAAACTTCAGCAAACAGTGATCTGTCCATGACAAAGGGACTGATGTAAGCCCCCCTCATTCAGATCACCATCTCCATGTCCAGTTGCAAAAACCAAGTCTAGAGTATGCCCTGCTACATGTGTTGGGCCAATGGCATGTGGGGACAGTCCCATAGTTGTCATGGAGATCATGAAATTCTGAGCCGCCCCAGATAAGGTGGCCTCAGCATGTATGTTGACATCCCCCAGAACCAACAGTCTGGGGGATCTCAACAGTACAACCAAGACCATCTCCATCAGCTCAGCTAGGGAGTCTGTTGGGCAGCGGGGTGGGCGGTACACCAACAGAATCCCTAGTCTGTCCTGCTGACCCAACACAAGGTGCAAACAGTCCAGACCAGTAGTCACATGGATAGGGTGCTTGCAGAGGGAGATGGAGCTCCTATAGACCACAGCAACCCCCTCCCTGACCCTCAGGTCTATCCTGATGCTTAACCAGGTACTCTGGCGGACATAGCTGGGAGAGACTGACTCCTCCCTGCTCACCCACCCAGGTCTTGGTTATACATGCCAGATCAGCTACCTCATCCACAATTAAATCAAGTCCTCCTCCTCACAATACCATATCTCCCTCTACCCATCACTACACTAATTGGGGCCCCCTCAAGATCCCCACTTGGCTCTGAGTCCTCTCTCCCAGGCACATGACTCAGGACCCACAAAAAGCCAGGCAATCGGCAAAGCAGGAGCCACCTCAGCCAGCCAGCTTATGTATCCTCTCCAGGGAAGGGACAGGTGGATGATATCAGCAACAGCTGGCTGAGTACTGGGGGCCTGGTCCTGCAAGGTGTGACACCTGCAGAGCAGAAGTCCAACAGGGAGAGGGTGGTGGTGGTAGCTGAGCAGTAGCAGCAAGCAAGCAGGCAGGCAGATAGCAGCAGCAAATGGCTCTCCTTCTTCCCTGGGTGATGGTGGTCCCCTTCCTCCTGCTGGCACTGGGTTTATAGCTACACAGGCTTTGCATGCATGATTGGGCATAAAACTACAGCACTCGCTTGGCAAGAAAAGAGTTCACATAAGAACATAAGAAGAGCCTGCTGGATCAGGCCAGTGGCCCATCTAGTCCAGCATCCTGTTCTCACAGTGGCCAACCAGGTGCCTGGGGGAAGCCCGCAAGCAGGACCTGAGTGAAAGAACACTCTCCCCTCCTGAGGCTTCCGGCAACTAGTTTTCAGAAACATACTGCCTCTGACTAGGGTGGCAGAGCACAGCCATCATGGCTAGTAGCCATTGAAGAAAGGTTGTCAGTTGTAGGTGACTCACAAAAGTTTGAGTTTTGTAGACCATATGAGCCATGACTCAGTGATATGTCACAAGTCTTTCCAAGTATCTAGCCTGGAAAGTGATCCAGGATACCACTCACACCAGAACAATTCTCTGTTATATGTTCCTGAAGTCTGGAGCAAAGTTAGTGATCTAGATGAAAGGACTGAAGGCATACACAATTTCTTTTTCAGAGTCATTTCAGCATTTATATTACATACCAAATAACACCTCACAGAGAAGCAGTTACATTTATTTGCAATGAACATGGTCCTTCAAATGCAACCTTTAGACTAGATCACTGCTTTCCAATCCTTTTTCCTCACAGACCACTTGAAAACTGCTGAAGGCCTTTGCAGACCTAATGATTTTTCTGCCTGTTGTAGCAACCTGTAACTCACTCTGCTAGATGCTGTAGGATTTGTAATTGTATTTATCATTGTAATTGTATTTATTGCTTATGTATTGTATTTTATTTAATTACAAATTGAGCTCTATTGAATTCTTCTTATTATTAATTTTTATTCAAATTTTCAAAGACAAAAAAAAAACCAAAAGAATAATTAAACAATAAAATAAAATGTTGACTTCCGATTTGTCACAGATCAGTTATAAGTCTACAATATATAACAATCCTGTCTCCTAAATTATATTATAAAATCACTTTCCTCCAGTAGTTATCTTAATTAATCATCAAATCTCATAAACATTACTTTATTCTTCCCACAAAAAGTCAAAGAGAGGTTTCAGTTCCTTGAGAGAGATATCTTTCAATTTTTCTCCAAATAAACATGTTGATTAATCCATCTCATTCAAATCTGTTAGGTCCAATAATTTCAATAGCCATTCTCATTATCAATGTTAATTCCATCTTCTATCTTCAATAATCCTATTAAGTCCAATAATTTCAGTAACCATTCTTCCATTATCAATAATCCTATTGAATCCAATAATTTCAGTAGCCATTCTTCCATTATCAGTATCCCATAATAATCTTGTTGTCATAGTCATAATCCAAATAAATATATAGATTAATCCGTCTCGCCAAACCTGTTTGAGCCAATAATTTCAATAGCCATTCTTCCATTGTCAATATTAATTCCATCTTCCGTCTTCAATAGTCCTGTTCAGTCCAGTAATTTCAGTATCCATTCTTCCATTATTAGTATCCCATATTAATCTTGCTGTCATAGCCATAGTCATATAGTAAGAGTCTGATGGGAATTTCCTTTATCACAAATATTTTCTTGCCATCAATTCTGAATATGTTGCTAAAATATTGTTGTAAAGTCATATCTCTGTTCTTCTTTTTTACAAAATGCACTGGCTCATCTCTTAAGAATTTTTCCATTGTCACATATCTGTAGTCCATTCCATAGATTTTTTCTATGTCAAGCTCCATCACATCATTCCAGTCCAAAAAATTATCCAAGACATTAATAACTTTATCTCTATTATCTTCATTAATTTCTACAGAGACAACGTTGATTTCCAAACAGTAAACTTTATTTCTAGTATCCATAAACTCCAGATCTTTTTCCAATTTCACATTTGTTCCAATCTCCAGAGCTTGCATCTTCCCTTTAGTTTTTCTTTTTTCATCTCTAATCTCATCAACTATTTCTTTAAACTCCTGCATCATTTTACTAAATTCATTTTTCATCTCCTGTCTACCCTGTCTCAGGGTTTGTTTCGTTATCTCAATCTCATCCATTATTTTCTGAAACATAATTTCTTCCATGGTCTCAACCACTTTCCTGATTGCCATTCTTAAAACCACAAAAACAAAAATTATTTCAGTCACAATTGGGTTAATATTCCAGGCTTGATGAAGTCACAGTGTAGACAGTACAGCCTGCCTTATCTCTTATATTCAGGAATACAAAACAAATTTAGTTCCCAGCTTCAAAAGAGTTAGTAGCGTCGTGAACAAGCAGATTCAGCAAAATGAAATAGACCAAAAAAAAAAATAGTCCCAGACATATAATGCTCCAAAGTTCATAAATCAAATTTATTTATTTCTTTTCCCTCCTCGAAATAGAAATCCCTCTTCCGTTTATATCTTTAGAATGCACTTCCCGGCCAGCTTTTTGCAATAAAAACTAAGATAGGCTTTTTCAGTTTCTTTCCTCCTTAGATTCATGAATAACAGAGAAAATTTTTAACTCACCCAGCAGTTCTTATATAGCCAATTCATTGACAAATCTTTTTTGCTGCAACGATTTAAACCAAATGGAAAAAAAAATAGAAAGAAGGATGCTTGCTTGTTTAAGTTCGTTTTCTTTGAAGAAAAGATAAACGTGTCACTTAGTCAGTTAGAGCTTGATGGACGTCCTCCGGCATTGCTGGCTGAACCTTCTCTCATAAATTAATGAGATCCAGTCCTCCCAAACAAAAACAGGCTTTAATGGTTAATCTCTACGTTTTTCCCTGCCCGGGAAAAAATCATCACCAGTCAAAAAAGAATGTTCTGACTGATTTATACTGAAAAAGTTTCTTCTGAGACGAGAGCTCATCTCAAAAAGCAGGCACAAGCAAAGTCATCCTTCCCGGAAGTCCTATTGAATTCAAACTGTAATACAATAAAATATAATATAAAAATAAAAAGCAATAAAAATTTTAAAATGCCGGCTAGCTTTTTATTGTATATTTATTTGAACTCCATCTTTCTTTTTATTTGTATTTTTGTCCTGTTTAATCACAAGACTGAATTGTATGTGGGACAAAAACTGTCTCAGTAATAATAATAATAATAATAATAAAAATAAAAAATCATTAGGCGTATAATAAAGGGCTTAAGGCTGATTTTTTTGTTCTTGGCAGAGATGAGGTGAGAAGTAGGGTCCTTGCAGCTCCTCCTCTCAGTCCCCCAGCTCTCAAACTCATGTTCTGTGAGAAAGAGAGAGATTCCCATCCCAGAGAGAGATAGACTGTTGACAATCTCTGCTAATATCTATACAAATGTACATAACATGCATCACCTGAACTCACATGATCTAGAGTTACCTTAGATCTTGCAAGATTTGCAAATGAGAAGCAATAGGGTTTTATATTAGTTTTGATTGTCTATTGGGCTATCATAGGTTATATGTTTTTTTCATTTTCTATGGCAAAAACTCCAACTTCAGTGGAATTTATGTGATGTGTTCTAATCATTTGAATTTGGCTAATGAATGCTTTATTCTTTCATCAGAACTTTAGCAGTAGTACTAAAATATTAATAAAAAAGAAAAGGGAAAGAAAAAATACTTTACATACATCATTCAGCTGTATTGCTAATTATAGATATAGATATAAAAGATAAACAGCATTTTGTCAAAAGCATTTTTGTCTACATTTTATACCTCCTTCTTGGTTTTCCAAGCTTGGCATGGAATGCTTCTCATACAGAATTAATTTGAAATGCTGCATATTTATTATCATAATCATCATATTCAAAATAAAAAATATATGTACCGCCTTCAAGTTGATTCCAACTTATGGTGACCCTATGAATAGGGTTTTCATGAGGCTGAGAGGCAGTGACTGGCCCAAGGTCACCCAGTGAGCTTCATGGCTATGTGGGGATTTGAACCCTAGTCTCATTTTGTTCTCACAACAACCCTGTGAGATAGTAGGTTAGACTGGCCCAGGCAGGGTTATTCAGTGAGCAAAAATGATGCAAATAGGATCTCTTTTAATTGTGCTATCGACCTGCTTACTTCCACTCTGACTGGTGCATCTTGCAGCATGGGGAAGAGATGGGGGCACATCACAGCTGAAGTTCATCCATATAGGAGCATTATCTCTTGTTTATTACAGAGACGCCTGTTGCAGGTTTTGCTGCTGAGAGCAGCAGTCAGTTAGTGCAGCCACTTGAGTCACAGCTTGTTGATCCTGAGGAGGCAAAACTAGAAAGTGAGGTTCAGAAAGGAGGCCCTGTGCATGAGGAGGAGGAGGGCATGAAGCAGTGCCAGTTGCCCACAGCCACATCTGCAGAACAGCAAGTACCATGGTTTGGCTTTGAGAAAGCTTGTACATTTTTGAGCCAGAGTGGGAAAAATGTTGTTGTACGATGCAATTACTGCCTTCCAAGGATCAAAAATCTGAGATCAGCTGTTTCCTCCTCATCCAATGTGAAGAAACATTTTGAGGTAAGCCTTGACCATTGTCTATTTATGTTTAAATTGTGAAGTTCCTCTTCCATTTTTTCTTGGATTCATGCTTTGTTCTTCTTCCTCAGAGGGCACACCCTGAGAAGCTGAGAGCAATTGAAGAAGCAATAAAGGCAAGGAGACGTGGCCTTCCTGAACCAATGCATGACACCCCTCCTCCCAAAATGCTGAAGCAGCAGCAGACAACCCTTGAGAGGTGGGGATCTGGCAGGGAGCCTGTCACCCAGAGCAATCTCGACAGGAGAATCATTGATTTCATTGTAGAGGAGACATTACCACTTCAGACTGTGGACAAACCATCATTCATTAATCTGGTTCGCATTGGACTCCCCAAAGATCTCACCATCATATGTGCCAAGACTCTGAGAGACAGAATTGAGAAGAGAGCATGCCACATGAGAGAAATTCTTGCAAACAGAATGGGTGCTGTGGCATATATAGCAACCACTGCAGATTGTTGGACCAATGGCAAGAAGAGTTACTTTGGGGTAACAGCCCACTGGATCAACCCAACTACCCTGAAACGTGAGGTCGGGGCCTTGGCTTGTAAGCGTCTGAAGGGGCGCCATACATACGATGTCCTTTCAAAAGCACTGCATGATGTACATGTGCAGTACAGGATCCACAACAAAGTTATGTGCACTACTACAGACAATGGCTCCAACTTTGTGAAAGCGTTCAGAGTTTTCATGGCCAAAGAACCAGTGGAAGCTGCAGGCACCAGTGACAATGATGGTGATAACCAGGAGGAGGAGGAGGCTGAGGTGGAGTTTGTGCCTATCTGTGAGATCCTGGACACAGGACCTGAGGCAGAGGAAGAAGCTGCAGACTCAGGAGAGCATTTTGTTTTACCACCACACCAGAGATGTGCTAGCCACACCCTCAACCTTGTGGCAACACAAGACATAGAGGCCATGCTTTCTGACTCCTCCAAAAGTAGTCTTCTTGGTCCTTTCAAGAAACAGTTTCGTTCCTTGATGGGAAAGTGCAGCAAGTTGTGGTCCAAGCAGAACCAGTCAGCACAGATTGCTGAGTATATCCATGCGCAATGTGGTGTGTATCTGAAGGTACCGAATAAGACCAGGTGGAATTCCACCATTGATGCATTGAAGCAACTACATGAGCTCCTGTCAACTGTGCCACTAAAAATGCATGCCATAATGGACCGCTGCTCCTTGTCCAGGATCACAGCTGCTGAGATTGAAGTGGTACAGGAATACACAGAGATTATGGAGCCACTAGCCCAGTCCCTAGATATCCTGCAACGGGAGAACGGCATGTTCATGGGGTATTTGCTACCAACGCTCTGCAATCTGGACCGCAAGTTAGAAGGACTGGAAAACAAACCTGAGAGGTACACATACTGTTTTCAGCTGCTGAGAGGTGTGCGTGACGCCCTAAGAAAGCGGTTTGCAGCTATCTGGGAGGACAAGAGGCTTCTTCTGGCAGCCTGCCTACACCCTCGCTTCAAACTAGATTGGCTGGAATCGTGTCAGGCCGCCACCCATACCAACAAGTAAGAACATTAGGGAAGCCCTTTGGGTGGATTACTCCAAGGGAAATGTTGTCTCAAGGGAGGCATCAGAGGGCTTAAGGTGGTAGGCAGGGGCTGGTCCTTTTCTTCCTGGGGCTCCTCATCACAACCTTGGGTTGCTGCAGGTAATCCTTAAGGGTCTGCTGTGCTGCCCCATGAGTGTGGTGACTTGGTCACCTTCCTACCTTCCATGTCATCATCCACAGGCTCAGGCTGGACCCTGAACCAGGGGACATGACAAGCATCAGGAAATGAAGAGCAGATGATGGTTTCCTAACATATATGTGTTAACATATCCTCTCTCTTTCTTAGATACACAATGGAAGCCTTGTTGAAAGCTGAAATAAAGATGGGTGTACTTAATGAGGACAGTGATCAGTCTTCAGATAAAGACCAGGAAGGAGATGACTTAGAAGATGACTTCTTTAACTTTCTGCCCCAGGGCAAGAAGTCAGCAGTGGACACTGCTGAGGAGGAACTGGTGAGGTACCTGAGGTCTCCCAGCAGGGAAGTGTCATCACTCCATGGCTTTCCACGTGTGCTGCGGTGTTTTTTGCAGCACAACACAGGCATGCCTTCAAGCACCGCAGTAGAACGCCTGTTCAGTACTGGTGGCAACATAATGACTGTAAAAAGACATTCCTTGTCTGACATGCTCTTTGAGCATCTTGTTCTTTTGAGACATAACAGAAACATATTATAAAAGCATTTCAAGTGTAAAATTTGATTTCAAGAGTTGGGGTATCTAATCTTATGGATAATTTTTTTTATTCTACTACCCCATGTGTGTGTATTTTTAATATTGTTTTAGGCTTCTTAGATGTGCAGCAGCCAAGGCCAGCACCTTGTAGGAGTTTTTTTAAAAAAGTAACTGAAATGTAATTGTAGTGATTACTTTTGAGAAAAAGTAATCAGTTACTTTCAGAGCAATTGTAACTGTAACGGTAATTACTACTTTTTGGGCCAAGTAATTGTAACTGTAATTTATTACTTTTTAAAAGTAATCTTTCAAGCTCTGCATTTAACAATATCCAGTCTAAATAATTTTTGGAAAGGGAGAGGATAATTCATGGCATGACTTACAATATCATTGCAGAAAATGCAAGGACAACAGACTGACTTGGTTTTATTTCAGACACAACCACTGTCAAATTTCTGGCATTTGGTAAAGCACTTCTATCTAGACCCAGTCTCTACCCAAATGTACCTGGGCTGCTGACAAGTAGGGCATGAAGGCAACACTATTTCCGTTTGCTCTCAGCCAGTGGCGTAGTCGTCCAGGGTCTCAGGGGGTCTTAGACCCCTTACCTTTTTGGGAGCAGGGTCCCCGCATCCTATGAGCCAATCAGTATGAAAGGGGAGTGTGTTGGCCACTGAGAAGAGTCTAATATGCTTCCTTGCCCTTTCCTGCTGATTAGAGCAAATGAGTGAAATGAGGCGACTTAGACTCTTCTCAGTAGCTAACATCCTCTCCTTTTCTGCTTATTGGCTCCTAGGGATGTCTGTTGTTGTGGGAGAAGGCATTAACAAGGATCTCATTCTCAACCCAGCAACAAAAAAAGACCGAGGGGTGTGGCTATGACTATTTTATTTATTTATTATTTGATTTATATCCCAGCCTTCCTCCCAGCAGGAGCCCAGGGCGGCAATATGACTATCATGAAGGGACCCTGAACTTCTGAATTTGCCACCACACTACTGCTCTCAGCATCATGAATGTAGATGTATACTTCCTCAGTACAAGGAAGTTCTGTTGAGCTATCTTGGCTGATAGGAGGCTTCTTAGAAGAGGTTTGGTTGGCACCAGGATGAAGAAATTTTGGTGGGTGGAGCCAAGGTAGATTGTAAGAGTGGTTTGCCAGGATGCGTGGGAACTTCTAGAACTCTTTTTTTGGCAGCATCAGTTTCCTGTGTGTGCATATTTATTTTCAAGTTAAAGGCCATATATTGTATGAACTTTAAATATGCTAAATGAAACTATCACTTTTTCTCTCCTTCCTTAGCCCATCATCCCAATGTATACACAAAATATACAGGAAGAATTTAGGAACTCCCCACAAACAAGTAAGGCATGCTTCTCGTGTATTACAGATATTTACTGTACTGGGGGGGAAAGGTTTTGTTCTCCGGTCTGCAGCTGAGTGCCTGTTTCAAAATACTTGCATAGTTCTTGCTTAACATCAAGTAACCTTGTCCATTGAACAGATTAGGAAAGCTTTTATGAGTCCTGGTTTGAGGGATCAGGGAACTCCCATGCATGCTAGGAGCTGCACATTTAATTCTGGTGCTAATGTGGACATTTAGATTTAACTTAAAATGTTTTTAAAACCACTCCTTCTCCTAAAGTGCTTGGGAGGGGAAAACAGTAATCACATCTGGGATAGAAGGACCTCCTTTTTCAGGCTTCCCATAGGCATCTGGTTGGCCACTATGGAAACAAGATGCTGGACTAGACGGGCTATTGGCCTGATACAGCAGTCTTTTCCTGTGTTCTCTTGGGTACAGGCAAACTTAAGTGGCTAGGATAATAAGAGGAGAGCTAGCAATCTTTTCACACTGGCTGGGTAACAGGCTTTTGTTGGACCTCGTAGTTGAGCTCAGTGGATGAAGGTAACAGCCAGTGATGTTTTAAACTCTCTTGCCCTTTTCCTTTAACTCCAAAGGATTTAAGGAAGAAAGATTATCCTCAGGGAAAGAGAATATGCTGCATGGCTCCACCGCTTCCTCCTCACAGCGGAACAAGGTTATTTTCTGAAGCACAAGCCAAGTGCTAAAATGGCTTGCTTTCTCTTTCTACCACCCACACTTGACAACCTCAGTACAAAGTGGCCAGTAGCCTCTCTGTTCCTCCCCTCTCTTGTCCTAAACAAGGAATGGGCAGCTGATGAAGGTGTTTGGCTGGGCAGCTTCTGCATTATGTATGCAGCCAAAAAACACCACCACCCTCATCTGATAGCAACTAGAGCCCATGGATGCCCAGAAAGCAGAGAAAGTGTTGGAGGTAATTCTCTAAAAGGTTGGGAGGGGCTTCTCTTGTTTCCTGCCTTTTTAAAAAAATCCTCAAAACTTATCTAAGCCAATCCAGTTGGCTTCTGCTTGCTTTTTCATGGCGCAGAGTGGTAAGCGGTGGTAACACAGCCGAAGCTCTGCTCACAGCTGGAGTTTGATTCTAACGGAAGGAGGAAGTCGAATCTCTGGTAAAAGGGGTCAAGGTCCACTCAGCCTTCCATCCATCCGTGGTCGGTAAAATGAGTACCCGGCATATGCTGGGGGGTAAAGAAAGGCCGGGGAAGGAACTGGCAATCTCACCCCATATAAATGGTCTGCCGAGTAAATGTCGCAAGACGTCACCCTAAGAGTCGGAAATGACTTGCACTATAAGTGCGGGGACACCTTTACTTTACCTGTCAGAGGCGGTGCAAAGCACTTTGGAGAAGCATAACTCGGTCTCTCTCCTTCTGCCTTATGAGACACGGGATTGGAATGTGGCAAGAGCTGAATAGCAGCAGCAAGGCCTAGCCTTTGATATGGAAACATGACAGAAAAGGGACAGCAGCTTTCAGTCTCTCTTCTCCCCTGAGCAAGCTGTCCATCTTCCCTGCTCTGAGATGCAAGCAGCAGTAGGCGCCAAGGCATATGCTGGACACAACTTAAACAATTCAGTCCCCCACTTCTTCCGTCTTGGTAGGAGATTTGTAGGAAACTTGCTTTACTATAGAAGCAGCCTCCCAACAAGCTTGGGAACAGCCATCATTCAGTGGTAGAGCATCTGCACTTGCAGAAGGTCCCAAGTTCAATCCCTGGCATCTTCAGGCGGGGCTGGGAGAGAATCCTGCCTGAAACCCTAGAACGGTGCTGCCAGTCAGTGTAGACAATACCGAGCTAGATAGACCAATGGTCTGACTCTGAACAAGGCAGCTTCCTGTATTCCTTGGGCAACATCCCTCTCAATTTGTCAAGACTGGGCAGCCTCTTGAGGAGTAACCTACAAATTATGTGCTTAGGAAACTCACAAGTTTAAAAGAATCCTGGACCTGGGGGAGTTGTGCCATTGTGCTATAGAGCAAGATGAAAAAATTATCAGGCTAGATGTCTTGCTGACTATACACATTTCGAAAGAAGTCTAGAGCATATCACAGTAAATGAGTTTGTTACCGACTGCATTGTGCAACAATGTGTATGATTCGGCTGCATACATTTACCAATTAAAGCTCTAGTTAAAGCTTCTACAGCTTTTTGAGCTTAAAGATAAACATCTTAAACATACTGATGTGTATAGATGTGTAGAAACTATCCTTAGACTTTGGGATAGTATGTGATGAAATACAAATAAATAAAATGACTGTGTATTCAGTATATATGAATGCAGGAGTTCAAATAGTAGTGACCACATCTTAGAAATAAATGATCCCAAAAACAGGGAATAGAGAGAATAATCTCAATCCTGCAAAATCCTTTATACATGTCCTATGCTACATATTTGCAAACTGATGTTGCTTTAATTTCTGAAGAGCTGTTTTCTTGATCTGCAAGAAAGCTGTCAACATTAACTAGATTTGGTCACTCCCACCACCCCAATGTTAATGGTCTTTCTGGGTGCAGACTCTCCAGTGAATTCAAGGCCACAAGTATTTCCTCATTAATTTCCAACAGGATGTTTTTGTGTGCTCATTAAATTCACACCTCTGATGAAGTGAATGGCAAAGCCCTTGTAGTCAGAATACAGCATGTATGTATCCTACCAGTGGAACAAACAGTTATAGACTAATTCAATTGAAAATAATTTTGGATTTAAATAATTTATTTTTCTTTTCTTTTTTTAAAACAGATGTTTCTCTCTCTTCATTAAATAGTATTAGCTAGGTGGATTTTTGAATATATTCTGATACCTTTGGTTGTTCCGTATGGTGGATTTCCAGTCAAGCTTCGTACATATATTGGTGAACCCATTCCATACAATCCAAATGTAACTGCTGCAGAGTTAGTGACAAAGGTATGTTTTCTGCTAAACCAATATAAAATAATTTTGTAATAAAGCAGGTATTGAAGGTATGGTACTGAAGGTATGTTCAAAGTATTCCCATTTAAGAAAAAAAAGTTGTTGGCTTTCATACCTGATGGCAAATTCATTAAGCCCATTATCAAACCAGTCTTTCTAAAAAAACATCTGGATGTAATGCAATATTGTCACCTTTGGTACTATATTGCCAAGTAATTTGGAGTTAACATCTTAGTAGACATAGTTCAAGTCTTTGAATTCTAGTTTTGTTGGTACATGACTGTTGCAGATACTGTTTTCAAACAAGCTACACTGGTTTAACAGAGCGTCTCTGTCAGAGAATGTTTATGGCACGAGTGGGTAGAAAGTAGATCATGGTCCACTGGTCAGTTTTGGGTAGCTCATTTAGTACCTGGTGTTGGTTGCTAGGATTCTTGCAAAGAAAACTGGTTTGATCATGCAAAGTACTTCTGTTGTTCTTAAAAAAGGGTCCATACTTGGGATCACTTAACACAGTTTAAGTAATTCCTAATTGTTAAGAACTGCCAAGTATGCATGTGTGTGTTTGTTTTTAAGTACTAGGGATGGGGTTTGGTAGCTGGTACTGACCCAATGATAGGGCTTTCTTTGTGATGGTTTCTAGTTTATGGAATGCCCTCCCTGATTAGGTACATCTCTCTTGTTAACATTAAGGCAGAATTTTTAAAACATCCTGTTTGGATGGGTATTCAATAGCTCAAAAATAGTGTTCCTGGAAACCTTGAAATTACTCAGCTGGTAGGATATTTGATTGTTTTCAAATGCTTTTGTATTGTTTACTGCCCTAGGATCCTTTGGGAGGAAGAGCGGGATAGAAGTTTAAATAAATTAATTTTAAATAAATAGTTACCGCCAAACCTTAGGTGGGGAAAGAAACAGGTTCAGGTACATGCAGGAAGAGTTGACCCTTCACAAAATTTGGCCTATGCCATTTATGAAGTTCATGCATGGTTTTATATCAGAGCATATGTGCCTGTTGTCTTATAAATATCAATAAACAGACTCTTGCAGAGGTGTGAGCGCCTGGGAAAAATGTGTTTCCAAGGCATTTGCCGATAGGTAAAAAGGGTTTCAAATTACTTCTAAAAAACCCTATGAAATATTTTGGATGTATTTAACCCGAGGTTTGATGGTCGTATGTCAAGGATCATGTTGTTGCATCTCACATTGCAGATCCCGCATTAAGCAGGTGATTGGGCTAGCTAGATGACCTCAAAGAGACCTCTCAACTCTTTAGTTTTGTGTTTCTCTTTTAGAATATCAAATGATTTTCAAAGCAAGGTTTTAAAATATTATGTTGGCTGATTTTTAACCCTGAAAATGCTTTCCAAGAACCTAAAGTATTAGGAAATTACAATTCTTATATAAATACAACTCATATATTTTCCTGCTTGCTCCAGAGATCTCCATCTTCTGCCGCATGTGAAAGTAGCTGGGCTATGCTTAGCAAATATGCTTGTTAAATTAGCTGGCATGTGATGTGATAGCTGAGAAGCTTGTTTCAATCTGTGCAAAGCTACACTTGTCTGAAGT
Source organism: Rhineura floridana (assembly GCF_030035675.1). Classification (NCBI taxonomy): domain Eukaryota; kingdom Metazoa; phylum Chordata; class Lepidosauria; order Squamata; family Rhineuridae; genus Rhineura; species Rhineura floridana. Next base: position 259,922,692 of record NC_084480.1, on the reverse strand, counting down.
CAACTGATATTAAAAAAACAAAGTTCAGAACTGATTTTGAATTCAGCTATTGCTTTGTATTGCTTTTAAATGTTTTTATATTGCTGTACACCACCTGATGCTTGGCAAAGGGACAGTTTATAAACAAATATTGAACTTTGTTGATATGTTTGCCACCTTGGGCTCCTTCGGGAGGAAGAGGCAGGATATAAATTGAATAAATATTGTTATAACAATAACAACAACTGTCAAAAACTAGTTCTAATTAGAGAAACTTGTGAAGGTGATCCCCCCCCAAGACTATGTTGTTGTATGACGTGAGTTCCACATGGCTAATTTTACCATGAGATTTAACTGTATGATATACTATAGATTTTAATGTTATATTTAATAGCGTTTAATACTGTGATCAGTTAGGCACAACAAGGTGACCTCCAGATGTTGTTGGGCTGCAATTTCCATAATCTCTGAGCATTGGCTATAATGTCTGGCACTGATGGGAGCTGTAATCCAATAACTTCCAAAGGCATTGGATACCTCTGAGTTATGGAGAAGCCTGGTCGTAGTTTTTCCATCCCAGAGTTGGAGCAGTTTGAAAGAGGGATTGTTGTTCATATGTCCATCTATAGACTCCTTATGCTGCAATAGTGCCATGCTTAATTTTCTTCTTCTGTTTTTCTTCATTTTCAGACCAAGACTGCACTCCAGGCACTAATTCAAAGGTACCAGCAAATTCCTGGAAACATCTGTAGTGCTTTAATGGAAAGATTTCACAATGAAAAGGGACAAGGCAGAAATGATTTTGTTGATAAGGACCAATCCTACCATTAGGGGAGAGTGAGGCAGGTAGCTGAGTTTGAGTGTCATGAAAGGGGCAGCAAATTGTGTATTGATCTTATTAATGCTATATTTGTAGTGATGGTGAGAGGCAGAAACATTTGTGGGATTTTTCTGCCTCGGGTTCCAGAATAACTTGACCAGCTTTGAGTACTGTGCACCCTAAGATGCATTGCCTTGGGTGGCAGATGTCTTGGGCTGGTCACATTGACTCAGGTTAAAATCATGTTGTAATGAGTTTTGCTATCACATTCTGTTAACAGTTCTATTGCTGTAGGCTGTCTTGAAGCAATACCTATTCAGAATTTTGGACTTCAGTATTTAAAATTTTGTATTCTCATAATTGTTAGGTTGTAGTAATGGATATTTTGGAAATGTGAAAGGGTTTATGTACATGTGAAGATGTGAGGATGTGCCTTCTAAAAAAGTGTCTAAGGGACAGAGTGTAACAAAGTCAGTGTGTGCAACGCATTATACATCTTTAAAGGCAACTCTTACTGCAGTGGTTCTACTTTTTCTCCCACAGACCACTTGAAAGTTGCTGAGGGTCTTGGGGAACTACTTAATGATTTTTTCTGCCTGTTGTAGCAATTGTAATGCACTGTGCTAGACGCTGTATGATTTTAATTGTATTTTTTCTGCTGCTTTTATTGTATTACAATATAAATATAGTTAAAAATCAGCATGGATATTTAATATCCCATCTTCAACCACAAACATGTCAACCACAGACATCCCATGGACCACTTGAATGAAGCTCAGTTTGGGAATCCTTGTCCTAGTGGGAGGAATATGTGGGGAGGCAGGCCCTGACTGGCACGGGGTCCTGGAAGTCTTAAGGAGTAAGAACATGGGCTCTGCTTAATCAAATCAAAGGCCCATCTAGTCAAGGATCCTGTATTCACAATGACCAACTGGATAGATGCTTATGGGAAGCCTGTAAGCAGGGCAAGAGGTGTGTGAGTGAATATAAGCAGTTCATCTGTGGGAAGGCTGAGGGAGAAAGAGAGACTTAGATTGTATGATCCAGAGTTGAGAATAAGGAATCGGTTGTTTTCCTAAACTAGACCACTGTCTTTTCTTAAAAATAACCTGCCTGGCTGAGCTGCTGGGGTAGGCTACAAAGTTACTTAACAGTAACTTAAGTGTAGTGAAATTAGGGTCTGGGACACACATCCAATTTTCCACCCAAACATTCTTAAACACCACAGGTCAATATATATATACACACACACCAAAAAGATAATCCACAATGTACTGGAAAGGTTCAGACAGGCCTGGCAGAGTGGTCACTCGGGTACTGGCTAAAGACCCAGGAGCTCAGAAGGTCCCCTCACAGCTGCACAAGCCACCACTTGCTCATCCAGCTGCCCTCCTCCATGTGCCCAACTCTGGATTGGATATGTTGAGCAGAAGGCGCAGTAACTGCTTTCAAATGGGAGCTATTTGGCTGACAAGCCATCAAATCACCCAACATGCAATGGCAGGCAGAACAAACGGGGAGAACAGTAATGAGAATAGGGATGTGGGAGAAATCTGATTCAGTTCTCACTTAAAGTTCTCACTGAATCAAATTTGCACTTTCCGAAGTAATATGAGAAGTGAAACACAACCCTCCTTTGAAATTCGCACTTACCGGATTTTGCAATGCAATTCTCCAACCAGGATTTCAAAAAAATGCATATATTAGGGGAAAGTGTACATAACGATCAATATATTAGTGAAAATAACATACAAAAATGCATTATTAGGAGCAGTTGCTTGCAAAAATATGTACATTATCAAAATTGCATACAAAAGCGTGTTTACTATGAGAAATTCACACTAAAGTGCTGAAGAATTTTATGATTTTTTTAATGGCAAATTGCTACAGAAATATGGATAACTGAATTTAAAAGTGGAAAAAATGAGAAACTAAGAGAACCAAATTTAACTGATCCTTCCATCCCTAGCCACTACATATATGAGCTGAGCTTACCTCCTAATCCTGTTCAATAGTGCCTGCCTGTCTGCTGATGAACACACCCTTCTTGGGCATGGTATGAAGAAGATAACTCATCGAGGAAGAAGATAACTTTTCCTGATGTACCTAGCATTCCTCCAGAAATCCTTTATAGGTGGCTGTCTTGGCTTTTGGATCAGTGTGAGTTGTGTCTGAATAGCCTCGACTTCTATTATGTACGATGGAATAATGGCCTATCCATAGGTTGCTTGTGTAGATGAATGCATTAGAAATACTTATATTTATGACAAATTGTAGTTCTTTGGATAGGAAACTAGGAAAAGCTAATAACTGTCATTGGGTTTTACAAGTCCCATTAAATAAAAATGTGAAGAGTGTCTTGAGTTTTTTTGTGTGTGTGGGTGTGGTGGGGAACCATTATTGCGTAGTCCCTTCTGCTTCTAAGCTGTGGCATCTAAAATGGGCACTCCTTTCCCATCCACATCACATTTTCAGGGGATTTTTCTAGCTCTGGCTAAAATGTATTAATTCCTATATAAAAATCTTGAAGTGAGGGTGGGTTTTTTTTGGAAGTTATTTTGTTTTCAGATTCTGGTTAAATTCATAAACTGGCTGATTTTGATTTCTGGTTAAAAAAAATATATTACATGTTTTAAAAGGGGATTTTGTTTTCTAGAAGTGATTTTAAAACACGTGTATGTTGCACCTTAATCTGTGCTCTCAGAATGATGTTGTTTCTCTGCGAAAAGATCTCAGTCCAAATGCAAAAGCAGACATGCCAGACGTGCTTGTCATTTTCTGATTAGAAAAGCCTCTTAACACTTCACTACTGCAAGATTTCATTGGCTCTACCAATGTCGTTTTGTGGACCTAACTATCTGCAGTTGACTGCACATGGATGTTCTCTTTCACTGTAAATAATTTGTGTTTGGATCCTGAGAGGATTTGTGGGTGTGTGGTACAGCATGTTTCAAGGGTGGAAACCAAAGCAATTGGCAGTAAATGCAAAAATTGCTGTCAGTGGTAATTAGAGCTTAAATAAGCAGACCTTTTAAAGTATTAGGTTGGTGATAATTCTATGTCTTTTGCACCAGGCTCTGTTTGATGGATTTTGGAGATCTGATGAAAAACAAAGTAGATCTACATATCACTCTTCTGCTTTGTTGCAATATATAGAAATAAGAGTGTTCTGGTGATTAATTTTTGATATGTGCATTTTGTTTAAGTTGTATGTCTGACAGGGCAATGCTAAATACTTCTATTCAGAGGTAAACCCTGCTGAGTTCAATGGGACTTACTCCCAGGTAAGTGTATAGGATTACTGAATAAATTATACCCAAATTGTATTTTTCACAAAAAATTCAAGTCAACCAGTGAAATCCAAATGTTTGTATTTTTCTTTAACATGGGGGGGGTGTCATACCAGTAAATATTTGTTTTACTTTAAAGTGGTGGCGCTAAGAGGGAGGGGTGTTTGATAATAAAAGGGAGGAGACAAGGGGGCATGGCTGGATGAGCCACAAGATGGCCGCTTAATCTTAGCATCTCTATCCCCGGAGCAAAAAAGACTCCATTCTCAAAGAGTAACCACTAAAATTCACAAATATCGATCTGTCTGGCTGTTAGGGCATGATACCTTCCCATCCCAGGGCCAAGGAAGGTGTCTTGGAAGGATATTTCTGTCCAATTGAGCTGGATAATTCTAACTCAGCTAAAAGGCCTTTAGCAGACAACATAGCACCCGACCATCCTAAATTGGCACAAACGTCCCATGGAGATGCTGGAGTAAGCAACTCCAACTTTAAGGAAGAACTGGCATCACAAGTGGGAATACTGGAGAAAAAACTAGAAGGAAGTTGGATGGAAGCAATAAGAGCTATAGATGATAAACTGGAAACGTCAAACTCTTGAGTGGGAGATATTGCCGCTATGGCCTCAGAAGCTACGGATATGGGCCTAACAAATTCGGAAGACGTACTATTTTTGAAACATGAAAATAAAAACCTTAAAAATAGACTGGAAAACCTGGAAAATCACAGTCTTATATAAAACCTGAGATTTTGTGGAATTAAAGAAAATGCAGAAGAACATTCACCTTCAATGGCATCTTTTATAGGGGGATGGCTTGCCTCAATTATACCTGATTTTGAAATAACAGCTAACAACCTCAAAAGAGCCCACTGTGCATTAGCTATAAAACCTAAAGACTTGGCTCCACTGCAGGACATAATCGTATGCTTTGTGCTAAAGAGGAAGAGCTCCTGACATAAGTTAAAAAGCTTAAAGACCCTTTGAAGGAAAAGTGAAAATGGTCCTGCAGGACTTATGTCCTGAAACTTTGAGAAACTGCAGGGAATTTCGCCCCATGATGATACTGTTGCAAACGGCAGATATTCGCTATAGGTGGGGCTTCCCTTTTTGTTTGACTGTCTCATGGAATGTAAATACTGACAACATCCACTGCATGAGAAGCACTATCAGTTCTGCAGGCTTGCAACATAGAAGGACATAAGGACCTGAATCTAACACCTGAAGAAGGGGAAGAAGGGAGCAGGAGTCAACACAAAGAGGGAGAATGGCAAAGAAAACGATCAGGAAAAGCAACACCTAGGCAACCTAATGTAATGGAAGAGGAAGAAAATCGGCAAGAAACAATAGACACTTCATAAAATAAATAAAAAGCATTTTCATTAATTTTATAAGCTTATTCTGCATTTTAAGAAGACATACAATTTCTTTTTGAGAATTTTAACTAGTTACAAGGTGGCATTATTTATGTACGTAAAGGTATGTGTACATGCAGGAGTGTATAGACATATGAATGTATGAGCACATATGCTTGTGTATTTATTGTTTGTTTGAATGGGGGAAAACTTAATCAAATGTTGGGGACATAGTCCCCAGTGGTACTTTTCTTTTCTTTCTACTCTCTGAAATTCAGGGAGGAATCTCCAGGGGGGAGGTAAAAGGTAGCGAGAAATGTTACTGTTAATATAGCAAATTGTATTATCCTAGATGTTAGCAGTTTCCCCCTGTAGAAGATTGTGTGAATAAACACACAGGGCAAAAGCCAGAGTCTCACACCGCCTGGTGTAAGCGCAGTTTCAGTAAAAATACCGGACTGCATTGGGCAGACCCCACATTATTTAGTTAATAGGCAATTGTTTAGTTATGGTAAAGGTTCCTAGGGGAAAAGTTGGGGGTAAGGGGGGTAAAGGCAATGGCAATACTTCAAGGGAAAGAAAATATATTTTAGTTCAGGTATTCATAATGTATCAGCTCAAAAATCTCTGTTATGGGGGAGAAAATGGTTTAAAAATAGTGACTTGAAACATAAAAGGTTTAGGAAACGTGAGAAAGAGAAAGACATTAGAAAAATGCATCCTGCAATAATGTTTACAAGAGGTATACAGAATTTAAAATAGTTTTTACTTAATCATAGATATTTTGGAGAGAAATCTGTAGCATCTGGTACTTCAAAAGTGAGAAGTGTGGCTATAATCTTTAGAGCCAATTTGCCTTTTGCAGTAAAAAAGATATGAAAAGACCTGGGAGGGTGGTTCCTCTTCATAAAAGGATTGTTTAACGGTACAGAACGTTACACAATTGGCACAATTTATGTGAGGTCAGTATTATCATCCTAGTGGTGTTAGGCATTCCGAGGATGATGTACGTGAAGCACTTTGAATATGTGTAAACACTGCTGCATTTAGTCTTATCTGAATTCAGTTTCATTTAGTTTGCCAGTATCCACACCAATTTTGCCCAGGCATTCAGAAATTTACAATCCAAATCCTCATGAATCAGCAAATAAATACTTGTGAGTGACAGATCAGTCATAGCCCCTGTTGAATGTCAGTTGAAGGGGGTGGTGGAAGGGGTAGGACGGTCCCTCTCGCAACCTCAGTTCAATCTCTAAATACAATAGAAGTAAAATACCCCTAGATGATTACAGGGTTGTTGTAAACTACCCTCTCAGCTTCAACGTGATCTACAATACTAAAAGTGACCTACGTTGCACCGCCAACTTAAGTTGCTTTCTCAGCCAACCGCCCCCCGCATTAATGTATTTATATTTGCGGGGCTTTCTTTTCCTTAAATAATATCTGCGTTAGACCTGCTACCTTTTCTTTTGAAATGGATACGCCGATGCCCAAACAACGCTCTCTTTTACCCCACGGCGAGTGGGAAGCATTTTAAAAATGGCTTCCAATATGAACCCGGAAATCCTATATCGACGATGTGCTGTGTCCCTCCTTCCTTTTAACTTTATTTTCTCTATGGTAAATTCTCCGGAAGCTGCGCTATCCAGTTTGTATTGGTAGCTGTACTCCTAATGGGTCCGGGTGGAGATGCAGCTCCAGAATTTTGGAGGGTATATTTTCCTCTTTTAGTGCCTTATTGGGTTTTCAGCAAGGTCCACGTTCAGTACCGCCCCTCTGGGGGCGGATGGATAGGAATTAAAGTCAGAGCCTAGTGGATGAGTAAAGCGTCGCCGCCGATGATACGGCCTCCGCTGGCGGCAGCAGCAGCAGCAGCAACAACAACAACAACAACAACTCCTCCACCTCTTCCTCCTTCCCACTCTTCGATACAGGTGAGGTAAGACCTTGTCCTTTTCCTCACCACCCCTGCCCCTCCACCTGGTTAGCAAGCAACAGGGTGTTCTTGTAAAAAAGGGGGGGGGAAAGTGATAGAAGAAGCGCAGTCACGTCGGGATCTTTTTTCAGCTTCCCCTCCACCCCCCATCCCTTGGACAACCCTTTCCTCTGCCCCCACTTCAGAGCTTGGAAAAGTTACGTTTTCGAACTACAACTCCCATCAGCCCAATCCAGTGGCCATGCTGCCTGGGGCTGATGGGAGTTGTAGTTCAAAAAAGTAACTTTACCAAGCCCTGCCCCACTTGGCTCAGGACTCTACCCTGTCATGCTGTTTGGGAGCTTTTTTCCGTGGCATTGACCTGTGTCTTTGTAATTTGAGAGGCAGATCCTGAAATTGCTTTATTTTCTGTGCTTTGGAATGCCTGAAGTGCTTCATGTATATTATCTTGTTGTAGTCTTTTCAATAGCCGTGTAAGGTGCAGCAGTGTCATCCCACGGGAAGGAGGAAGGGAGGGGAGCAGAAGGAGGGGGTGGGGAAAGGATGGGATTGGAAGAGAAGGGGAGGGGTGAAAGAAGGGGGAGGGAAGGGGCAAAAGGGAGGTGATGGGAGTGAGGAGGAGGGGAGGGCAGGTTTGATCATTATGGCGACTCTATGAATCAGTGACCTCCAAGAGCATCTGTCGTGAACCACCCTGTTCAGATCTTGTAAGTTCAGGTCTGTGGCTTCCTTTATGGAATCAATCCATCTCTTGTTTGGCCTCTTCTTCTACTCCCTTCTGTTTTTCCCAGCATTATTGTCTTCTCTAGTGAATTGTGTCTTCTCAATATGTGTCCAAAGTATGATACCCTCAGTTTCATCATTTTAGTTTCTAGTGACAGTTCTGATTTAATTTGTTCTAACACCCAATTATTTGTCTTTTTTGCGGTCCATGGTATGTATGTATGTATGTATTTATTTATTTATTAAATTTATATACCGCCCGACTAGCAATAGCTCTCTGGGCGGTGTGCAAAGCTCTACTGCAACACCACATTTTAAATGAGTTGATCTTTCTCTTATCCGCTTTTTTCACTGTCCAACTTTCATAACCATATATAGAGATTGGGAATACCATGCTCTGAATGATCCTGACTTCAGTATTCAGTGATACATCTTTCCATTTGAGGGCCTTTTCTAGTTCTCTCATAGCTGCCCTCCCCTGTCCTAGACTTCTTCTGATTTCTTGACTATTGTCTCCATTTTGGTTAATGACTGTGCTGAGGTATTGATAATCCTTGACAAGTTCAATGTCCTCACTGTCAACTTTAAAGTTACATAAATCTTTTGTAATTTACTTTAGTTTTTAGCTTGTAGCAACTCTATTGTTATGCCATCTGTTTGTTTCTTCCAAGTATTTTAAGAGCAGCTTTCACCTCGCATTCTAAAATTTCTGATTCTTCATCATATGGTTCCTCCATGAATGAATCTATCATCCTGGTATCTCTTCAGTGTATTGTTTCCATCTTCCTTTCATTTCATCTCAGTCAGCCAGTGTGCTACCCAGTTAATTATATTCAACATCCCTACTCTTGGTTTAAATTTCCCTTTCATTTCTCTAATCTTTCGGAATAGGGATCCTGTTCTACACTTTTTGTTGTCCTCTTCTATTTCTATACAATAACTATTGTAATAGTTCTTTTTGTCCCTATGTACTAGTCGCTGTATTGTTGTATTTAGGGAGAGAGAGAGAATTCTTTAATTGCTCAGAGCTATTTGCCATCACAATAAAATACTATAAAATACAAGAGCAGATACAGGAATAAACAAATATTACAAGTATTACAAAATAAAAAGGAGTAGATAAATATGTGTACATATATACACAAAATATATAGTTAAGAGTATAATATTAAATATTTAAAAGCTGGTCCTGGGCTGAGGCCAAATGTTTAACATACTTAGCCCTAATTTTCCCAGCTGCCAGAGCGAAATTTGCCACTTGTTTTATTACATAGGTGTCGTTACCCACTAACAGGATAGCTATTTGCTCTATGGTAGGCCTTCCAGACATAGAGCGGATTATGGGGTATAAGAATTTGTGCCTAGGATCTTTATAGAGGGAGCATCTCAAGAGGTAGTGGATAATATCCTCCACATCCCTCGATTGGCATATACAAACTCAGAGATGAGGGGGAGTATTAGCATAGCGCCCTTCTAACAGGGCTGTAGGCATAGTCTGGAGTCGTAGGGCGGTGAATGCTCTTCTCAGAGAGGGTACTGTTAAAAGGGCAAAATAGGGCTCCATGTTAAATGTTGCATTTAGGGTTTCTATCTGCTTTTCCTTTTGCTTTCCTTCTGTCTTTAACCATTTTAAGAGTTTCTACAGTCATCCATTGCGGTCTTTCTCTCTTTTTAACTAGAGGTATTGTCTTTTTGCATTCTTCCCTGATAATGTCTCTGACTTCACTCCATAGTTCTTCTGGTTCTCTGTCAACTAAGTTTAAAGCCTCAAACCTGTTTCTTATTTGATCTTTATATTCTTCTGGGATGTTATTTAAATTGTATTTTGGCATTATGATTCTTCTTCTTTAGCTTTACTCTGATTTTCAATACGACCAGTTCATGATCTGTACCGCAGTCTGTTCCTGGTTTTGTTTTCGCAGAAAGTATGGAACTTCTCCATCTTCTGCTACCAATTATATAATCAGTTTGATTCCAATATTGACCATTTGGCGATGTCCACGTGTACAGTCGTCTTTTTGGTTGCTCAAAAAATGTGTTTGCAAGAAACAAATGATTGGCTTCACAGAAAGTCTTTCTCCTGCTTCATTTCTGGCTGCTTTCACACATGGGCCTAATAGCGCTAGTTTAACGGATTAAAAAGGTAGCGCTTCTTTCCGGATTTCAAAATCCCTTTCACACTGCAGTACCTGTTATACCAGCATTTTGCACAACAGTCTTTCACACACAGAGCAGTTTTTCTCCCCACTTCATTCAGCTTCACGCGACACTAGATGAGCAGGTCTTCACCTACCTCTGGTTTGAGGCCTGTTCTTTCGGTGCGTGGGGGGAGGTTGAAAGAGGTGCGATCGCGATCAGCTGAGAGGCACGGCAGCGCAGCAGCAGAGGCTCTGGTTGAGCACAAGCAGCACCAGCACAGGCTGCTCTCTCAGGAGCAGCTGGGATCGGCTGGGAGGCGCGGCGGTGGCAGCGCAGCAGCGCAGGAAGGCTGCATGCTGGGAGGGCTGTTGGTAAGGGCGGGAACGCACTGCATGCTTGGAGGGCTGTCACGTGAGCAGCGGCAGCTAGCGCAAAACTCCCGCCTTCTTCCGGGTTCCCAGCCTGCTATCGGAATTTTTCTGGTATCATTTATTGCGGAAATTAGCACTAAACTTCCACTACATTCCACCAGAATTCCTGAGCTACCTGTTATGTCGTGTGAAAGCTCAAATTTTATGTGCAAATTAACAGGAAATAAATCATCAGAATAACGGAATAAAGTGCAGTGTGAAAGCACCCTCTGTCTCCTAAGCCCCATTTCCCCACAATTCCTAGTTCTTAATTCACTCAAGCCACGTATTGTAATGTTGATATGTTCCATTTCTTGCTTGACAATTTCTAACTGTGCCTGGTTCATGCTTCTCACATTCCATGTTCCTATTTTGTGTGTCATACAACTCCGGACTCTCCTTTTGCATCTGTGCGCATCAGCCTCTGGGCTTCCTTTCGGCTTTGACCCAGCTGCGTCATTAGTCACAGCGCTACTCATACTTATCCTTTGTTTTTCCCCAGTAGCTCGGTGAGTGCCTTCTGACCTGGGGGTCTCATCTTCCAGTGCTATCTCGTGTTGCATTTTTGGATACTCTGTTCATAGGGTTTTCGTGGTAAGAAGTATTCAGAGGTGCTTTACCATTGCCTTCCTCTGAGTTTGGATGCATCTTAGTCTGGTGTTTCAGCTTTGACTATTCCTCCTTGTGTGCCCCTGCTAGGAGTCTAGCCTCTTGGTCTAGACTCCTGACGGCATTGCTGTCAGCTTCTTCAACACTCTCAAACCCGCTGACCACGTTAAGGTGTACATCCTAGAGGGGGCAATCATGCTTAGGATAGGTAAAACTGACCATGGGGGAGGAGGAGGGGGAGGGTAGAGGGGAGGGGAGGATTGGAAGGGGATGGGGAGGACAAGGAAGGGGCGGGAAGGGGCAAGACTGAGGGGATAGAAGGGGGAGGAGGAGGGGAGGGCAGGGCAGGTTTGATCATATGCTTGCTTATTGAGTTGAATGGGATTTACTCCTGTGCAATCATGCTTAGGATAGGTGAAACTGACCTGGGGGAGAGGCAGGGGGAAAGGAGGAAGGTAGAGGGGAGGGGGAGGAGAGGGGTTGGGTGGGTGAGTGGGCACTGGCCAGAGGTGATGGGAAGGAGAGGGGTTGGGTGGGTGAGTGGGCACTGGCCAGAGGTGATGGGAAGGAGAGGGGTTGGGTGGGTGAGTGGGCATTGGACAGAGGGGAAGCCCCTTTCCTTTCCAAAAGAAAAACATTGTGAACAGTATTGTTTGTCAGTGTTTCCCCTACCACTTTGGCCACTCTAAACCACTCTGGCCACTGGAGCTCTGTCAGGGGAATAGGAGGCTCCTCTCAGCACCCTTCACAAATGACACTTCCCAGGATTCTTTGGGGGAAGCCATGACTGTCTAAAGTGACATAAAGGTCTGGCGTGGGTGTGGCCCCCTGTTTAGCCAAGCCAAACAGCTGTGAGTCTGGCTTTTAAAACACTGAAATTTGGTTCTTACTGAGCGTGCCCATGCTTATCATTGCCTTTAATGTTAAAGTTGTTAAATTAATTAAAAATCAGCCAGGCATTTTGTATTTACTTTTAAACTGCAGAAGGTGAAGGACAGAGTATGGGTCAAGGTGAGTAATAGGATTACAGGTACTCTCTGAACATTGCTGATTTGTAATTAATTTCATGAAATTATGAGAACTCTGACAACAATGTCCAAAAGTGGTCTAGTTTTTTTCTTGCTCTTTTTACACTTTGAACTCTTGATTCTCACTGACTGTTTTGTGTATCACCATGAAAATTTAGAGGGTTGTTAAGCATTTCTGAGTTCAGGACTATTAAGTTTTGTAAGGTTTTATTTTGAAATGAGCTTATCGGACGCATCAGAATGGCAGAGGGGGTATTTTTAATTTAACATTGCGGAATGCAAAAAATCCATGCTGACTATAGTATACAGTCAGTCTCGTGGCCGTGTAATATAGGATTAGAATGTGTTGTCGTCCATTGTGCCTTCCAGGTTTCAAGAAGAGTAGGGTAAACAGGTATGACAAGATCCGTAGCTACCTGTCTCCAAAACTTGATGCTGTGACTCACTTGGCAATGGTTGTTGTCTGTGTTCCAATTATTAGGCCCTTTAAATCTTCTGGGCTTTATATAATGAAAGTTGACTGACAATTCAAACTGATAGTTCTAAACATTTGCATGTGATATACTATCCTGCTATTTATGTCTTTAGGAAAACTTACTTTAGGAAAACTTACTTTAGTATGTTTAGTATGGGCTCCACGAGCTAGAGGGAGCCCCAGCTGACAGAGCGTCAAGGCCCCAGCTGACAGAGCGTCAAGGCCCCAGCTGACAGAGCGTCAAGGCCCCAGCTGACAGAGCGTCAAGGCCCCAGCTGACAGAGCGTCAAGGCCCCAGCTGACAGAGCGTCAAGGCCCCAGCTGACAGAGCGTCAAGGCCCCAGCTGACAGAGCGTCAAGGCCCCAGCTGACAGAGCGTCAAGGCCCCAGCTGACAAAGCGTCAAGGCGAGTTAAGCAGCAGAGCAAGTTCGGCAGCAGGGCGAGGAGGCCAGGGCCCCCCACTCTGCCCGTCTGTTCCTGGACCTCAACTAAACTGCAGTCTCCAACCCATTGACGTAATAAACCTTAAACAAAACTATGCAGGTAAGAAGCCAGCAGGGGTGTGGGGGCTTTCCAGTGTTTTGCACCACCTGCAGCATGTACGACTATCTGCCTGTTGGACAGAAGTCGTGGGTATGCTCTCGGTGCAATGAGCTCCTGGCTCTCCGGGAACGACTTCATTTCCTTGAGGCCAAGGTGGCGGACCTGGAAAAGCTGAGAGAGGCAGAGAGGTGTGTGGAGGAGGCTTTCAGGGACGTTATAGCTGTGTCCCACTCCAACGATGATAGCTCTCCTGCTATCATGGACAACGATGGTCTCAGGGAAGGAGAGCATCCAGCTGAGGAAGAGGGAAACAATCCCTTAGAAGGGACCCATTCCTTGGGGGATGAGCAGCTATCCTCTCGTGCCGCGGATATATCTCCAGGGGGTGGAGGGATCCTTGTAGTGGGTGATTCGATCATTAGGAACGTAGACAGTGGGCTGTGTGATGGGCGTGTAGACCGCAAGGTGTCTTGCCTGCCTGGGGCGAAGGTTGCGGATATCGCCCGTCGTTTAGATAGTTTGGTAGACAGTGCTGGGAAGGAGTCAGTGGTCGTGGTGCACGTTGGCACCAACGACATGGGGAAATGCAGCCGTGAGGTCCTGGAAGCAAAATTTAGGTTGCTAGGTAGGATGCTGAAAGCCAGGACCTCCAAGGTGGCTTTCTCTGAAATGCTACCGGTTCCACGCGCAGGACCAGCCAGACAGGCCCAGCTTCGCAGTCTCAATGCGTGGATGAGACAATGGTGTCGGGTGGAAGGGTTTGGATTTGTTAGGCACTGGGGAACATTTTGGGACAAGCCGGGCCTGTACAAAAGGGACGGGCTCCACTTGAACCAGAATGGAACCAGACTGCTGGCACTTAAAATTAAAAAGGTGGCAGAGCAGCTTTTAAACTGACTGAGGGGGGAAACCCGACAGGAGCTGAGAAAGGTCCGGTTCGGAATAAACCTCCCCCCTGGGATAAAAACCAAAGAAATGATGAAATTTTAAAAGGGGTAGGCCTAGAAGTAGGCATTGTGAGAGCAGGGGCACAGGATATAAATTCAGAAGAGCAAAATTACCACAGGCCTAACCACAAGTGCCAAAGACACTTGAAGAGAGACACTGCTTGCAAGTGCCTGTACGCTAATGCTAGGAGCCTGCGAACCAAGATGGGAGAACTGGAGTGCTTGGTCTTAGAGAAGAGCATTGATATAGTGAGCATAACGGAGACCTGGTGGAATGGAGAAAACCAGTGGGATACGGTTATCCCTGGATATAAACTATATTGGAAGGACAGGGAAGGACGTATTGGTGGCGGAGTCGCTCTATACGTGAAAGAAGGCATTGAATCTAGCAAGCTCGAAACCCCAAAAGAGGCAGACTCCTCCACAGAATCGTTGTGGGTGGTGATACCATGCCCCAGGAGGGACTTAATACTGGGAACGATCTATCGTCCCCCTGATCAAAATGCTCAGGGAGACCTTGAGATGAGATATGAAATTGAGGAAGCATCCAAACTAGGAAATGTGGTAGTAATGGGTGACTTCAACTACCCGGACATAGACTGGCTGCATTTGTGTTCCAGTCATGACAAAGAAGCAAAGTTTCTAGATATTCTAAATGACTATTCCCTAGACCAGTTGGTCATGGAACCGACCAGAGGGACGGCAACCCTGGAATTAATCCTCAGTGGGGACCGGGACCTGGTGCAAGATGTAAGTGTTGTTGAACCGATTGGGAGCAGTGACCACAGTGCTATTAAATTAAACATACATGTAACTGGCCAATTGCCAAGAAAATCCAACACGGTCACATTTGACTTCAAAAGAGGAAACTTCACAAAAATGAGGGGATTGGTAAAAAGAAAGCTGAAAAACAAAGTCCAGAGGGTCACATCACTCGAAAATGCTTGGAAGTTGTTTAAAAACACTATATTAGAAGCTCAACAGGAGTGCATACCGCAGATCAGAAAAGGTACCGCCAGGGCCAAGAAGATGCCAGCATGGTTAACGAGCAAAGTCAAGGAAGCTCTTAGAGGCAAAAAGTCTTCCTTCAAAAAATGGAAGTCTTGTCCGAATGAAGAAAATAAAAAAGAACACAAACTCTGGCAAAAGAAATGCAAGAAGACAATAAGGGATGCTAAAAAAGAATTTGAGGAGCACATTGCTAAGAACATAAAAACCAACAACAAAAAATTCTATAAATACATTCAAAGCAGGAGACCATCTAGGGAGACAATTGGACCCTTGGATGATAAGGGAGTCAAAGGTGTACTAAAGAACGATAAGGAGATTGCAGAGAAGCTAAATGAATTCTTTGCATCTGTCTTCACAGTGGAAGATATAGGGCAGATCCCTGAACCTGAACTAACATTTGCAGGAAGGGATTCTGAGGAACTGAGACAAATAGTGGTAACGAGAGAGGAAGTTCTAAGCTTAATGGACAATATAAAAACTGACAAATCACCGGGCCCGGATGGCATCCACCCGAGAGTTCTCAAAGAACTCAAAGGTGAAATTGCTGATCTGCTAACTAAAATATGTAACTTGTCCCTTGGGTCCTCCTGCGTGCCTGAGGACTGGAAAGTGACAAATGTAACGCCAATCTTCAAAAAGGGATCCAGAGGGGATCCCGGAAATTACAGGCCAGTTAGCTTAACTTCTGTCCCTGGAAAACTGGTAGAAAGTATTATTAAAGCTAGATTAACTAAGCACATAGAAGAACAAGCCTTGCTGAAGCAGAGCCAGCATGGCTTCTGCAAGGGAAAGTCCTGTCTCAGTAACCTGTTAGAATTCTTTGAGAGTGTCAACAAGCATATAGATAGAGGTGATCCAGTGGACATAGTGTACTTAGACTTTCAAAAAGCGTTTGACAGGGTACCTCACCAAAGGCTTCTGAGGAAGCTTAGCAGTCATGGAATAAGAGGAGAGGTCCTCTTGTGGATCAGGAATTGGTTAAGAAGCAGAAAGTAGAGAGTAGGAATAAACGGACAGTTCTCCCAATGGAGGGCTGTAGAAAGTGGAGTCCCTCAAGGATCGGTATTGGGACCTGTACTTTTCAACTTGTTCATTAATGACCTAGAATTAGGAGTGAGCAGTGAGGTGGCCAAGTTTGCTGACGACACTAAATTGTTCAGGGTTGTTAAAACAAAAAGGGATTGCAAAGAGCTCCAAAAAGACCTCTCCAAACTGAGTGAATGGGCGGAAAAATGGCAAATGCAATTCAATATAAACAAGTGTAAAATTATGCATATTGGAGCAAAAAATCTTTATTTCACATATACGCTCATGGGGTCTGAACTGGCGGTGACCGACCAGGAGAGATACCTCGGGGTTGTAGTGGACAGCACAATGAAAATGTCGACCCAGTGTGCAGCAGCTGTGAAAAAGGCAAATTCCATGCTAGCGATAATTAGGAAAGGTATTGAAAATAAAACAGCCGATATCATAATGCCGTTGTATAAATCTATGGTGTGGCCGCATTTGGAATACTGTGTACAGTTCTGGTCGCCTCATCTCAAAAAGGATATTATAGAGTTGGAAAAGGTTCAGAAGAGGGCAACCAGAATGATCAAGGGGATGGAGCGACTCCCTTACGAGGAAAGGTTGCAGCATTTGGGGCTTTTTAGTTTAGAGAAAAGGCGGGTCAGAGGAGACATGATAGAAGTGTATAAAATTATGCATGGCATTGAGAAAGTGGATAGAGAAAAGTTCTTCTCCCTCTCTCATAATACTAGAACTCGTGGACATTCAAAGAAGCTGAATGTTGGAAGATTCAGGACAGACAAAAGGAAGTACTTCTTTACTCAGCGCATAGTTAAACTATGGAATTTGCTCCCACAAGATGCAGTAATGGCCACCAGCTTGGACGGCTTTAAAAGAAGATTAGACAAATTCATGGAGGACAGGGCTATCAATGGCTACTAGCCGTGATGGCTGTGCTCTGCCACCCTAGTCAGAGGCAGCATGCTTCTGAAAACCAGTTGCCGGAAGCCTCAGGAGGGGAGAGTGTTCTTGCACTTGGGTCCTGCTTGCGGGCTTCCCCCAGGCACCTGGTTGGCCACTGTGAGAACAGGATGCTGGACTAGATGGGCCACTGGCCTGATCCAGCAGGCTCTTCTTATGTTCTTATGTCTTCTTTTTAAACAGAATATGATGGGACAAAATGAATCCTGTGGTGCAGATCAGATACCTATGTCTTATGTAACCTGCCTGCTATATGTACTGGAAGGCTGGACTGGAGTAGAACACCTGGAGGAATATCTGAGTTACCTGGTCTACCTCACATGGCTCTTTGCACCACTAGTTATAGCATTTATACTTCCTGCAGTCATCGTCCTTCTCATGTATGTTACTATTATCATTCTTCATATTTACAAGAGACGGACAGACCTAAAAGAGGCTTATTTAAATGATTTTTGGGATGGTGCAAGACAAGTGGTGTCAACTATATGGTATGCTCATGCAAGAATATGGAATGGTAAGTATCTTCTAAGACACTTTTCTCATGTAGATGATATGAATTCAATAGTCCTCAAGTATAAGGTCACAAAATCAGTACATTTCAATCTCCTGTTTATTTCCAAAATAGCTTTCCCCAGCATTGTTTTCCAGCAGCACTGCATGAGCTACTTTGTTTGTGTACAGTTTTAGAAGTTCAGTTTTTTATTTTAGTTTCTAACCATTCACATTCCTATTCACTAATAGGCAAAAAAAGTTGAGGTTTAAGAAAGTACGTATAGCCCACAGATATTTCTATCAAACTTTAAAAAGCAGGGCAATTGGGCAGCTATAGTGAATGCACCAAGGGAGCAGGAGACATGACCTCCTCTCTGAGATATTGTACTGCCATACAAATTTGGGTTGATCTTTCACATTCCAATCCACTTGCTGTGTAGCTTTGAAGTATTGGGGGATGGGGAGGGGAGAGGGGAGAGGGGGAGGGGCAGGGGCAATGGAAGAGGCAAAAGTGAGGTGATGGGAGGGAGGACAAGGGGAGGGCAGGTTTGATCATTTGCATGTTTATTGAGTTTAATGGAATTTACTCGAATACAGTCGTGCTTAAGGTAGGTAAAACCGACCATGGGGGAGAGGGGAGGGGAAGAATGTCTCTCTTTTTACACTTTGAACTCACTCTTGATTCTCGAAACTCTGACTGTTTTGTGTATCGCCATGAAAATTTAGAGGGTAGAGGGTAATTGGTAGCTGTAGCTTGCTCTGCAATTTTAATACATCTTTAAAGAATAAGATTTTGCAATACAAGTTAGGAACCAATGTTAACCTTACCTTCTGTTCTTAACAGGCTATGAGCTGCATGGCCTAGAAAAAATACCTGATGGGCCAGCACTAATTATCTTTTACCATGGAGCAACTCCTGTAGACTTTTTTTACTTCTTGGCTACTGTTCTTATTAGGAAGAAAAGAATCTGCTTTGTCGTTGCTGATAACTTTGTCTTTTCAGTGCCAGGTAAAGTTTATCAAATGTGATTAAGAGTAATACTTGGACATCTCAAGACTTGTGTTATGGACCTGATTTATTTTGTTTGTGCACACACAGACGCATGCATACACAAGTTCAGTGAGCAAATTACTGTTTGTAGAGTTGTGTAACTGCAGCTGAAAATGCAAAGATAAACGGTTATGTTTGCCTGTAATTTTATTTATTTGCTTACATTAATATCTCTCTCCTCATGGAGCCCAAGGTAGCATACATGCGATTCCCAGGCAGACTTCTATTCAGATTCTGACCAGGCCCGGGTCTGATTACCTTTAGCAAGTTGTTGGCCTCGTGTGACTTCAGTTCATAACCCTGGGATCCATGGCTTACCATGACATGCAACATACCCACTGAGATGGTTCTTAAGTTGTGACTTCAGAATTGCAAATCTGAAATAAGGCTTGTTTTATTCTGGCCTGACTTGTGTTTTTACTCTTGAAAATCAGTAACAAAAGCATTTGACACCAGGAGGTTAGGTGCCAAACTTGTGATGTGAGCGCTTTAAAATTATCACTAATTTTTGTTTTTGTTTTGAAAGTATACATTTTCATTAACTGCCAGCTTGAAGGGGGAGGGTGTGAACTAGATGAGGATGTTTGACTGAAGTTAGGTTTAGAAAATATAGGTTTAGGTTTAGAAAACCTTTATTTATGAATTTAGGTTTAGAAAACCTTTATGGTTTTGCTCAATATTCCTACTTAGCTTTTTTTTGTCTACTGCTTATTTCAGATTTCTCTAATAAACTATGCTCTACCAGCACTTATTATAGTTTAACATCCTGTATTACTGACATTCTATTTCTTACTGCTTGCAGGTTTCAAACTCTTACTTGATGTGTTTAGCGTTCTGCCTGGATCACAGGAGGAATGTATAAAAGCATTAAAGAAGGGGAATGTGTTGGCCATCTCACCAGGAGGAGTTCGGGAAGCACTTTTCAGTAATGAAAACTACACCCTCATCTGGGGAAATCGTAAAGGATTTGCTCAAGTGGCTATTGCTGCAAAAGTGGTGAGTGTTCTCTGAGCATAAATGGAATATAACATGACAGCTGTCTAACAGAAACAATGCTATAAGTGGTGGAATCTTTCTATATGTAAAAGAAACAAAAGATATATGACTTGCTTGTTCATTTATACAGCCACAAGAGTGGCTGTATACTACAGCCAGTATGGATTTTTTGCATTCTGCAATGTTAAATTGAAAATACCCCCCATGCCATTCTGATGCTTTCCCTAATCCAGCCTTTCCCAACCAGTGTGCCACCAGATGTTGTTGGACCACAACTCCCATCTTTCCTAACCATTGGCAATGCTGGCTGAGGCTGATGGGAGTTGCGGTCCAACAACATCTGGAGGCACACTGGTTGGGAAAGGTTGCCCTAAGCTCATTTCAAAACAAAACCTTACAAAACTTATATCCTGAACTCAGAAAAGCTTGCTTGACAACCCTCTAAATTTTCATGGTGATATACAAAACAGTCGGAGAGAATCGAGAGTTCAAAGTGTAAAAAGAGAGAAAAAAACCCAGACCCCTGTTGGAATTTTTTCTGTAAGAGTTCTCATAATTTGTTGAAATTAATGAAAAATCAGCCATGTTCACTGAGTACATGTAATCCTATTACTGACCTTGCCCCATACTCTGACCTTCATCTCTTGCAGTTTAAAAGTTTTAAAAAATGCTTGGCTGATTTTTAATTTAAGAAATTTTACATTGAACTCAAAGATACAGCCAGGCATGCTCAGTAAGAACTAATTGTCGTTATTCTAAAAGCCAGAGTCACAGCTGCTTGGCTTGGCTAAATGGGATCACAGCCGCACCAGACCTTTATTTCACTTTAGACAGTCATGGCTTCTCCCAAAGAATCCTGGGAAGTGTCATTTGTGAAGAGTGCTGAGAGGAGCGTCCTATTCCCCTGACAGAGCTCCAGTGGCCAAAGCGGTTTAACAGTCAGCCACTCTGATTAAAGCTCTATGAGGGGAACAAGGCATCTCATAGCAACTCTCAGCACCCTTCACCAACTACACTTCCCAGGATTCTTTGGGAGAAGCCATGACTGTCCAAAGTGAAATAAAGGCCTTGTGTGGATGTGGCCAGGGACAATTGTGGTTAAAATTTGGGTGGGAGACTACATGTGCCTGCTGTAGAATAAAACGGTGGGGGAAACCCTGAAAAAGAATGATACTGTTCACAATGTTTTCCTTTTGGGAAGGAAAGGGACTTCCCCTCAGCCCAGTGCCCACTCACGCATTCAATCTCCTCCTTCCTCCCCCCGCCCCTCCCCCAGATTAGTTTCACCTATCCTAAGCATGATTGCACAGGAGTAAATTCCACTGAACTAAAAAAGCATGCATATGATCAAACCTGCCCTCATCTCCTCCTCCCCCCTTCACCTCCCCATCCCCTTCCAATCCTCCCCTCTCCTCTACCCTCCCCCTCCTCCTCCCCGTGGCCAGTTTTACCTTTATCTTAAGCATAATTGCATGGAAGTAAATCCCATTGAACTCAATAAAAGCAATGATATTGTTGATGATGTTTTCCTTTTGGAAGGAGAAGGGGCTTCCCCTTTGCCCAGTGCCCACCCACCCAATCTCCTCCTCTCCCCTCCTCTCCCCTCCTCCAGGTCAGTTTCTCCTATCCTAAACATGATTGCATGGAAATAAATCCCATTGAACCCAAAAAGTATGCAAATGATCAAACCCACCCTCCCTTCCCCTCCCTCCTATCCCCTTCCTCCTCCCCATCCCCTTCCAATCCCCTCCGCGTTTCCCCTCCGCATTTCCCCTCCTCCTCCCCCTGGTCAGTTTTACCTATCCTAACCATGATTGCACAGGAATAAATCCCACTGAAGTTAAAAAGCATGCAAATGATCAAACCTGCCGTCCCCTCCTCCTCCCTCCTATCCCCTCGGTCTTGCCCATTACCTCGCACTTCCTTTGCCCCTCCCATTCCAATTCCCTCCTTCCCCCTTCCTCTTCTTCTGTTCCCCTCTCCCCTCCCTTTCTTTTTCTCTTTCTTCTCCTCCCTCCTCCTCCTCCCCCATGGTCAGTTTTACCTATCCAAACCAATATTGCATGGGAGTAAATCCCATTGAACTCAATAAGCATGCAAATGATCAGACCTGCCTTTCCCCTCTCCTCCATTCCTCCTCCTTCCCCTCTTCCTTCTTCCTCCTCCCCTGCCCCCTCCAGCCCTCCCTCCTTCCTCCCCCCAGTCAGTTTTACGTATGCTAAGCATGATTGCATAGGAGTAAATCCCACTGAACTCAATAAACATGCAAATGACCAAACCTGTCCTTCTCCTTCCCTTCCCCTCCTGCCTGCTCTAATACCCCTCTTCCTCTCTGCCCTTCTTCCTCTCCCTCCTCTCCCCTCCCCATCCCATGTGGTCAGTTTCACCTATCCTAAGCATGATTGCAGGAGAGTAAATCCAACTGAACTCAATAAGTATGCAAACGACCAATCCATTCTCAGCATTCTTGCACAGGATTCCATTTCTTACCTTCTGGATTAAAAAGCAGAGAAATTCACGAATAGGCAAAAATCCTTGCGGTTTAAGAATGTACCTATAGGCCACAGATATTTCTATCAAACTTTAAAAAGCAGGGAAATTGGGCAGCCATGGTGAATGCACCAGGGGAGCAGGTGACCTGACCTCCTCTGAAATATTATACTGACCTACAAATTTGTCAAAATGTAAACACAATTTGGGTTGGTCTTTCACAGTCTAATCCACTTCCTGTGTAGCTTGGACGAATTTGGTAATGTGTGCCCCTGAGCATACGGTGAGTGGTGGCAACACCTGCAATTAGCCCAAATAATAGAAAGAAGACATGTGCTGTGCTGATCTTCTTTTAGCAGGGAGGAAGCAACATTATTAATACAGTTGATATAGTTCAGATGGTCACTTTACATATGCCTGATTTACTTTGCAATTTTAGCGTAGTTTCCTATAGGAAATCATTTCCTTTTGCGTTTATTTCTATGAATATGTGAAGCATAGCAATACTTTGCAAGATATACTTTAAAAACTCCTAAAACAATTGTGGAATCATAGCCATCACTATTCTGCAGAATTGTCTCCAGTGGACACGAGGAGTGTCTCAATTTGCACAAGATAAAACAGTGGAAGGTGAAATATATTCTAGCAAATTTCTAGGTGTGCTCTGTGTTTTTAATTGACCTTGCCCACCTTTCCTTAAATGAAGTGGTTTAGACATTATGTTTATGACATTAATAATGTGATGATTATGTATATAAGGAGATTGTATTTTATATTGTATTTTATATTGTACGTCGCCCAGAGTGTCTGTTCAGTCGGACAGATGGGCATCTGCTAAATAAAATTATATTATTATTATTATAGCAGGCTGAAAACATGCATCTTGGGTAGGCCAAGTTTGTTTTTTCCAACAGCTAGAGTCATTGGTTAAGTAGGAACATATTGTAATTAGTCTGATTTTACATCCAACTGCAGTTTCAGATTCAACTGTTAATGCACCCAATATAGAAACAGAACATAATCTCCAATTTGAAACACAAAAGGCCGTCTTCACCATCACATGACATTGACCAATAAAAAGGCTTTGAAATTAATAAAAATAAATTTGATACAGGTTTCTAGGAGGAATAATGAGGGAAATAAAATTTTCCAGATTAGATCTCTGTAGAAAGAATAGTAACCCAGAAAATAAGCAAAGGAAGAAAAACACCAACCATCATACAAAAATATAATTCTCTGTCTTTGGAGATGACAGGTGTTGCCACCACTCACCATATGCTCAGAGGCACTTGTTACCAAATTCTTCCAAGCTACACAGGAAGTGGATTGGACTGTGAAAGACCAACCCAAATTGTCTTTGCATTGACTGTCATTTATGTGGTCTGAGGACTTAACCTGCCTTGTATGTGGGTTTTTCCTCGTACCAAAAAAGCTTTGATTGTATCAATCTTTTCATACTCAAGATTCATTTCATTTGTCCTTAAAGCAAAATGTTTTAAGTAAATAGAAGGCAAAGTCTGCTTTTTAAAATAATATTGGAGATATCAGTAAGATCCGTCTGGATAAAATAATGTTCTTCAACAGGAACAGCTCATATGGAATTCTGAGAATTGCCAAGTGATAAGTTATTGAGCGTTTTCTATATATGCTTAAATTTGATGTACGGTTATTATTGTTCCAGGTGTTTCCACTAGAATGTACAGCTATGAAACATTAGCATGTGGGTGGGAAGGATTCTTGCCTAGCCTTTTCCTGTTCTAGGTGTGGACAAGGAGTTTTGGTTTTCCTTTTATAGTGCAGACTGAGCTCGAGGGTCTGTCTTTTTCCAAAGCAGATCTCTCTCTCTGTCTCCCCCATCTTCCAGAATCACATTCTAGTGACTTAAACATCCATACTGTTTATAGGTTTAGGAATAGGGAATTATTGTTATGCTGCAACTAGAGAGTTGAATTTAGCTTAAATAACACAGGTTCAAATGTCTATTCCCCTGTGAACCTTATTGGGTAACCTACTTCAGTGGATAGTTGTGACGAAAGTAAGCAAGAAAAATTGCTTTAAGCTCCTGGGAGCTGGACCAAGATACAAATGTAAATACAGTTTTCCCAACTTGCTTCTCATTTAATTAATCCTGTTCTACTGCATACTCATTAGTGAGTAATCAGTGAGGAAATCTCTGGTATTTAGTATGTAACACTTTGAGTGTGAGACAGAAACTGCTAATGCATATCCTTCATCTTTGCAGCCCATCATTCCTATGTTCACACAAAATATTCGGGAAAACATTCGAACATTTGGTGGACGCAGTAAGCAACTTCAGTTTTTTTCATACGATGCTTTCAATTGTTGTGTTGTGTTCGTTGCTTTCCTACTTGAACTTCTGGCTAGCTATCTTTGGTTAGCCATCTGTCTGGCTGTCTTCTTAATGTTGTGGTTTGCATTTTTAAAATCAAGTGCTGAGAAGTGTATACCACAGGTATCCCCAACTTTGAATAATCTAAAAAATCTGGAGGGACCAGGTTGGGGAAGGGTGATGTATAAAGACTCAAGCTCTAGAAATCCACAAGCCTCATTCATCCTTGTGGAATTATTAGCCAAACTTTAATACCTAAATATTCTTTGCATCGAGGTGTTCATATGTCTTACATTTTTTCTTAGATCTGGGACAACCACTTTAAAATATAACAGATTGGCTCTGCTGTATATAATCCTTTTTCTCCTCAGATCCAGATCCATTTTGTTAGCTTCCTTAGGCTGCAATCCAATGCACATTTACCTGGGAGTAAGTCCCAGTGAACCCAATGGAGCTTACTTCAGAGCTTGTCCTTTTTCTCCCTCTGTTCTCTGCCTCTACCCTCTCTTGCTTAGTCCTTCTCTCATTCCTCTGCTTCTCATCTTCAATTCTTTCGCGTTCTCACTTTGTAAGCCCTCTTTTCACTCTGCTTCCCAGCTCTCAGCCTTTCTGCAGATATTTCCACTTTCTGCCAATAGCACACAGCCTTCTTTTTTCCCTCGGTACAATGCAAATTTCCCCCCACTCTCCAAACCAGTCTGTTTAAAAAATAAATGGAAGTAGTCACTGTTCTAATTGTTAAATAAATCCTAAAATATTTGTCAATAATGTATATAATCCAAGATAATGAAGGCAGACTAAATCGCATTTAAGTGTCTTCCTAAAAAAGAAAAAAAGTTATGGTTGCATTTCTCACACTTGCTTAGGTATAAGTTCAGGCCCCCACGTGACAGTTGCACACTGATTGACCATGGTCCTATGAAGGCCAGGCAGGAAATGTATTTATCATAGGACATGCTCTGTGTCTGATAAGAAAGGACTTGAAGAAGACAGTATTGTGTTTATTGAACAGTGATCCTTGCCTCCAAAGCAACATATTATGTTACACTAGGGGACAGAGGTTATGTAGGTCATATTTATTTTAAGTGTTTATAATCTGCACTTTCATAAAAGTCTATCAAGGCGGCATACATAGTTGTAATAAAATCAGCAAAAGCATCCATAAAACCATCATTGAATACATCAATAAATACTGGTTGGTCAAAAGGAAAATTCATACCAAGTCCTATCTAAACAGTACAGTTTTCAGAAGACGTTTAAAAGAAGGCAGGGACAGTCCCTGCCAAACTTCTACTTGTAGGGAGTTCCTCAGGGCAGGGCCTGCTACACTAAAGGCTCAGTTCTGAGTGAAAGCAACTCAGCCTCAGGGGTGTGGGGAACCACCAGAAGAGCCTCATCAGAGGATGTTGGTGATCGAAGTGGCAGCGTAACGATTTGGACGGTTCTTATGGTACTTTGGGCTCAAGCTGTTTATGGCTTTGAAGTAACACAAGTACCTTGAAAGAAATTTGTAACCAGTGCAGCAATCTCAGCACAGACTAACATGTTGCCAGTAACCTGCTCCTGTGAGCTGTATGTCCACTGCATTCTGCACTAATTGCAGCTTCTGAACCCAGATAAAAGGGCAGCTCCACGTAAAGTGCATTACAATAATCAAGCATTGTGGTTACCAATGCAAAGACCACTGTGGTCAAGTTGATGTGGAATATTTGCATCTGGCATACCAGCCAGAGCTGGTAGAAAGCACTCCTGGCTTGAGATCACTTGGGTCTCTAGTGACAGAGATGGATCAAGGTATACCCCCAGACTGTGTACCTGCTCCTTCAGATGGAGTGCAACTCCATCCAGAACAGGCAATTAACCTATCTCCCAGACATAGGACCCCACCCACTCGCAAGGCCTTCATCTTTCCAGGATTATTGATCCTCATCCAGTCCACCTCTGCATTCAGGCACTGGTCCAACACTTGCACAGCCTCTTCTGACTTAGATGTAATGGAGAAAGAGCTGGGCGTCATCAGCGTACTGATGACACCTTGATCCAAAACTCCTAATGTTCACTCCCAGCAGCTTCATATTGATATTAAATAGCAGTGGGGACAAGATATTGCCCTGTGGCACCCCATAGTGTAAACATCTGGGGGGCAAAGAACACTCTCTCACTGCCACACTCTGGACAGGACCCCGCAGGTAGGGACGGAGCCACCACAACACAGTGCTACCAATACGTGTCCCACAGAGCTGGTCCGGAAGGATGCCATGCACAATGGCATTAAAAGCTGCTGAGAGATCAAGCAGCACTAATAGGGTTGCATTCCCCTCTCCTTCTCTCTAGAAAGGTAATTCAGCAGGCTGACAAAGCTGATTCAGTCCTGAACTCAGATAATTGGTCTCATCCAGAAATGTCTGCAGTTGTGATGCCATGACCCTCTCAATCACCTTTGCCAGAAAAGAAGTACTAACTATATTAGAATAGCCTCCCACCTTGCAATTTTAAGACCTGGTTCACACACAACCCTAACCTATAGTCCTGAGCTCCTCTTTCCTTCTCACAGCCACGCAGAAGGAAGAGATCAGAAGCTTTGTTTCTGTGGTTATTCAATATGTTCTTGGTTCATGTTAACTGTAATTCTTAGGGATGCTAATATGAGAAGGAAAGTTGAAGCCAACTTCAAAACTACAGTTAATGATGCTAATATGCTTCCCTAAACCATAGTTAATACTAATTCCAATTTGCTCAGGTTTGGACTTAACAAATAACATAGCTTTTGCTTATATTTTCAATTATCTATGAAGTCCTCTTGGCAGCCATGCTAGGGAAGTAGAGGGGTTTAGCATTACACACAAACACAGCCTACACCTTGAAGGTATTTCAGTAATTACTACTTCTGTCTCATGACTTCTAACTTAGAATGTGTAATGCATGCATCTAGCTCAGAATTGGACACACATTCCAGAACTTCTTGCTTACAATTTTAATTTAGAGAGAATCACTGTACACATATATCACTTGAAAACCATTGCTTCCAAGACATCTTTAATGAATTACATTATCTGGGCAAGATAACTTTATTGTACCTGCTGTTGTCTTAAATATGTCCATTTTTTTAATGATCCAGAACTACTTAGGTTTATATATGAGCACTGCCGTTTGCCAGTAGTCCCACTGTATGGAAACTTCCCTGTCAAACTGCGCACATATATTGGAGATCCTATTCCATATGACCCAAATGTAACTGCTGCAGAACTGGCAGAGAAAGTAAGTTTTTATTTTAATAATATTGAAGTAGTAGTATTGACCCTAAATAATTGTATGGTGTTATAGTTCTATGGAATCATGCTTGGTTGATTTCACTGAATCTTGGGTGAACCGCCAAGATTATCCAACAGTACACTAAATCATCGGACAACACTTTTGTGGAGATTATGACGCAAGAGTGGAGATGAGGAAAAGGTGAACACGAACTGACTGAGATAAAAGAGATGCTGAGGACCACAGATACAAGATAGTGAAAATACAGTAGAATAAGGAATAATGGGAGGGTGACGGACAGACGGAGAGGTAACAAGACCAGTAAATGTCTCCTTGTGAGAAGGATTGGTTCTGACAAGTTTTACAAGACTTTTGTTGAAAAATCCCAGTTTGAATTCTACCATACTGGACTTCCCAGTTACTCTCTAGTTCTACATTTCTGTTGTACCATTCTTGGCCATGATGCTAGAGCGTATTGTGGCCTCTCAACTTCAGATTTTTCTGGATGATTCTGTCTGGCTTTAGATCTAGTTAGGGAATGAAAATGACAGTGCCAGGTTCAGTCGCTGGCATCTCCAAGCAGGGAGAAAATGACCCATCTGAAACCTTGAAGAGGTAGATAGTATTGTGCTAGATGCTCTGACTCTGTTTAAGGCAGTTTTCTCTGTTCCTGCACTTCCAGTGTTTGATTGGACGACATACTCCAGAAACTAGACTAGGGGAGTACATCCCTGTTGTTTCAGATGAACATCTCAGCAATGTTTGATACCATGGGATCCTGACTGGGATTGTTCTTGGGAAAGCTATTTTATGGTGGTTCCAGACATTGCGGAAGGGGTGTGTGTGTCAAAAGGGAGTGCTGGATTGCCTGCTTGACTCACAGGCCATTGCTCTATTGGATCCCTCAGGATTCTATTTTGCATCCTTATTGTTTAATATCTACATGAAAAACTGAGAGAAGTGGTCTAGGAATTTGGAGGGGGGTATCATCAATATGTCTCTACCTGTCTTTTCCATTTCACCCTACGGAGGCTATTGAGTTTTTGAATCTGTGTCCTAAGGTTGGCAATAGGCTAGACAGGGGCAAACAAATTGAAGCTTAATCCAGAAAAGGCAGAGTGCTCCTTGTCCAGTAAGATTGGGTGCATAACTTGTCTTGGATGGGGTAGCACACTCCTTGAAAAGTCAAGTCCAGCGGCTGGCATGTTTTGGATCAGATTCATCCTGAATGCTCGGTGATGGCTTAATACCTTCCTTATGAGCTTCACATAGGCATTTGGTTGGCCACTGTAGGAGATAGGATATTAAACTCAGAGAGCCCTTGGTCTTATCTGATCCAGCAGGGCTTTTCTTACATTTTGAAGACCTGAATTGCTTTCACCAGTTTAGATAGGTGTGTCAGCTATGCCCATTCATCAAAAATACAGATTTGATCAGTGATAACATGTATCTTAGCTACATTGTGTTAGCTTTGTGCAATGCACTCTACATGAGTAGGTCTCTGAAGTGTCTGGAAAATGTATCTGGTCCAGAATATAGCAGCCAGTTGTTGACTGGAGCCAGGGACTCTGTTGCGCTGCAGCCAACTCAGAAGGGACAGGAAGGGGGGAGGCATGAGTTTCAGGCACCTCCGCAGCCAGAAGAAGCAGAGTTGGGGATTGTTGTGTCTGAGCAGGATCGTGCGGGAGGGGGGCAGCCTGCTCTCCAGCCAGTTCCCACGAGTAACACCCTTTCTGAGGAGCCGAGCGCACCGCCCCCAGTTGATGCAGAGGACTTGTGGGGGGAAGCTTCAGAGTCAGTGCCAGCTCCTCCTTTACCAAGCAGTTCCCAGGAGGATTCCAGTGTGGCACCGCCCCCTGACCTCGAGCCCGTTGCTTGGGAGCAGGTGTCTTCAGATGAGCTGTTGGATGCGTGTCCCCTGTCTCCTCGTTCCCGTCGCCACAAGAAACGGACAGGGCAAAGACAGGAATTACGAAGGAGTCAGAGATTACGTTCAAAAACATTTCCTATATAAGCCTGCCGCTCCAAGTGGGGGGTCGTTGAGTCAACTTCCTTCACACGCTGCAGAGCATGTCTAGAGTATAGTTAGGGACTCTAGTGAGTTAGCGTAGGGTTTCCTATGAAGTGCAATGCCTTTGATGTATCCATTACTCTAATAAAACGAGATTTACTTGCACACACGCTCCAGCCTCATTCTTTCGGCTCTGGACGGGACAGACTCACTTCCTAAGAAAGCATCATTGGCTTCCAGTTTTGTTTTCTATTAAGAGTTCTGGTGATTACTTTTTTAAAAAAAAAAGCACTACGCAGTTTGGGATTGCACTGTCTGCTCCCATATGAGTCTGCCTATTTGTTAAAATAATCAAGGAGAGCTACCTTACGTGTCTCACCTATGGCTGAGTTGCATTTAGTTGGTACCAGAGAGAGGGTGTTCTGTAGCTGCGCCTAAGCTCTGGGACTGCCCACCTTGTTCTTCCCTCCCACCTGAGGAATGAAGGAACATGGAAAACTGCCGTAGTCCCAGTAGACCATTGGTTCATCTAGCGCACTCTCATCCACACTGATGGGCAGCAGCTCTCCAGGCTTTCATTGCTAGCCCGCCATCAGAGTATATGGGTGCCCTGGCCCTCTAGGAGCTAATCCCACGTTGTGAGAGCCAGGTGGGGCCCAAGGAGTTCCTCTGCAAAGGACCCCCTCTGTTTTTAATTTGAAAGTAACAAGGGCATTAAAAAGAAAAGGCAAACTTATTTCCTGCTCCAGTTATGTTCACCAAAGCAGGGAGAACATACATGGAATTAAGCAGGATCAGATTTCAGTTCCAGGTCCTGGCTCTGGTTCCAGGAAATGCAACTAGTGATGACTTGTTTGTCAGGACCGAGGACCACTGATGTGTCTCGGTTGTAGGAGGGAATGAAGCAACTACAAGAGGAGTGGGGCTGCTGTGCACCACCTGTTTAGCTCAGCAAGGTCTACCAGTGAGATCTCTTGGGTTGTAGCTAATCCTACTGCCACCTTTCCCTGAATGAGAAAGTGAACCTTTTAAAAGCCCTTGGCTGGCATTTCAGTTTGATAGGCTCTGCCCCCCTTTACCAGCTCCCATTATGGAATCTGCTAGTTGCTGCCTTGCAACTCTTAATTAGGTCAGGTACCCTAGGTATGTAAAAAGGCTTGCAACTGCCCACTAGGTTTTGTACTTCAAAAGTGGTTTACCATGCAGCACAGGGAGTAGATTATTACACAGCCAATATTGGATTAAACTTCCCAGAGGGACTCCTTATATATTTGTGTATAGTTGTATATGCTGGGTCTTGGCTACCATGGGCTGTATCCAGCATTCTCTGTGCACTAGTGCAACAACTCCAGGGCTAGCAGAAAGGTGAGTTTTAATGTTGTGCAACAGAGGAATCCAGTGCTACATTGGATACAGCCCCATGTTAACTATTTAGTTTTGTGTGTTAAAAGAGCAGGGCTGCAATTACTGTATGCTCTTACCTGGAAATCAGTCCCACTGAGTTCACCTCATTGGTTAGAAAGCATGAGAATTCCTAACTTCAGCCAACCAGACATTTCTTAACAATTTATATTTTCTTTTCTATTTTTGCATCTTATATTATTCTGCAACTTTGAGATTTAGCTACTGTTATCTTGGGTAGCATTGCTGCTAAAAGGGTGAAATCCTGATTTTAATTTTAATCTGTAATTAACTTAGAGTGAAAGTATTTATAATAAACTATTTTTTTTAAATTACAGGCGAGAAATGCAGTACAGTGCTTAATAGACAAACATCAGAAAATACCAGGAAATGTATTTAGGGCTTTGATGGAACGATTTGAGATGCAGAAAAAAGAAGACTAGCGTGTTTTGGGTGTGACAAATAGTTGTAAAATATTTTTAAATTATGTTTATAATGTGATCTAATATTTGAAAAGATTGTTGTTGTATTTGTATTCTGCTTGTTTTTACAACACAATTACTGTTCAATTTTACAGAAAACTAGATTTTTCTAAAAGTTCATTGTTAAAATGTGGGGTTCAGGCAACCTTAGTATTTCAATATCAATACAACAATTTGATATTTTTCAGTATCAGTTCAACAATGTCACATTTTTTTAAAAACTGGGATGGATGAAAGAAAATAAACTGAGCTTGAATCATGGCAAGATGGAGACACTGTGAGTGAGTGGTTCCCATGTCTGAGAAATTGGTCTATTGCCTGCCCTGGATGGGGTTTCACTCTCTCTGAAGGAGCAGGCATGCAGTCTGGGAGTGCTTCTAGATCCTGCTCTGTCACAGGAGGCCCAGGTAGTCTCAGTGGCTAGAAGTGCCTTTTATCAGCTGGACCTGGTGAGACCATTCCTCGACTAGGAGAGCTTGGCAACAGTACTTCAGTCATTGGTGATTTCAAGTCTCTGGATTACTGCATTGCACTCTATATGGGGCTTCCCTTGCACTTGACCTGGAAACTGCAGTTAGTGCAGAATGCAGCAGCCAGATTGCTGATGTGGGTGAGACCATGTCAGCATGTAACACTTCTGCTCAGAGATCTGCACTGGTTGCCAATTTGTTTTCAGGCCAAGTTCAAAGTGTTACTACTAGTATATAAAGCCCTTAACAGCTTGGGACCAGTTTACCACCTGAGCACTTTGCCACATAATACTCATTTTGTACTTGCGCAAAATCATTCTTTTAGTGTGGCAGCACCTACTCTTTGGAACTCCCTGCCTATTGACATCAGACAGGTGCCTTTCCTATATTCCTTTCAGCACCTGCTTAAAACTTTTCTGTTTAGGCAAGCCTTTCCAGACACATAGATGTTGATCTGTTTAGTCAGTAGCTGTTTTAATTGTTTAAGTATTTTTAACTGTTTTATTGATAACTTATTTTTTTTGTAAACTGCTTAAAGGTCTTTACATTCAAGCAGTATATAAATAGCCCAGTTGTACCTTGGAATAAGCCATAGTATGACATTTAGGTTTCTTCAAAATGTATGGAATAATTAACTTAATTAACTGGAAGGTAGTGTTGGGCTAAATTTGAAAGCTAGATCTGTGTCCATTTCATGTATCATGTGCTGTAATAACATCATTTTTATTGTGATCAGCCAACCATTAAAAACATATAACTATAAATACATAATCTTAAAATCAAGAGTAAAGATGAAGATTAAGAGATGTTAGTACATTAAGAAATATTACTATCTGTTCAGTAATGAGTTTATTGGACACCCCCCCCCCCGGAAAACACTCAGAAGAGTCTAAGGATCGACCAGGAAACTACCTCATAAAGAGGGTAGATTATACATTCTCTGACCTCCTTGATGAAATCTACAGTAAAAAAAACATGTAGGGAACTGTTTTGAGTACCAGTTGATTTCATGGACATCACCTGTCTTTAATAGGAACTTTAGCAAATCTGCCCTCTGATGTGCTGTAATAGAGATTATCTAATCATAACCAGTTCTTTATATTTGTTAACATTCATGAAGTGAAGACTACACTTTTGCTGTCCAGCTACGGCTACAATTGTAGATGTGATTATCTGGGAGCAAGTCCCACTGAACTCAGTGAGGCTTACTTCTGACCAGGCCTTTTTTCATTATTGTACTTGCTGATATGGTGTATCAGTACCTCTTTTTGGCTGCCCATGGCAACCATTGGGTGTTGGCACCCACAGCACTTTTACCAAGGTATGAGTACTGGTACCTGGTTCCCCCCCAACCCCCCCACTGCTGATTATGCAAGTGTGTACACAAAAAAGTGTGTACCTTAAAATTAAAAAGGTAGCAGAGCAGCTTTTAAACTGACTGAGGGGGGAAACCCGACAGGAGCTGAGAAAGGTCCGGTTCGGAATAAACCTCCCCCCTGGGATAAAAACCAAAGAAATGATGAAATTTTAAAAGGGGTAGGCCTAGAAGTAGGCATTGTGAGAGCAGGGGCACAGGATATAAATTCAGAAGAGCAAAATTACCACAGGCCTAACCACAAGTGCCAAAGACACTTGAAGAGAGACACTGCTTACAAGTGCCTGTACGCTAATGCTAGGAGCCTGCGAACCAAGATGGGAGAACTGGAGTGCTTGGTCTTAGAGGAGAGCATTGATATAGTGAGCATAACGGAGACCTGGTGGAATGGAGAAAACCAGTGGGATACGGTTATCCCTCGATATAAACTATATCGGAAGGACAGGGAAGGACGTATTGGTGCCGGAGTCGCTCTATACGTGAAAGAAGGCATTGAATCCAGCAAGCTCGAAACTCCAAAAGAGGCAGACTCCTCCACAGAATTGTTGTGGGTGGTAATACCGTGCCCCAGGAGGGACTTAATACTGGGAACGATCTATCGTCCCCCTGATCAAAATGCTCAGGGAGACCTTGAGATGAGATATGAAATTGAGGAAGCATCCAAACTAGGAAATGTGGTAGTAATGGGTGACTTCAACTACCCGGACATAGACTGGCTGCATTTGTGTTCCAGTCATGACAAAGAAGCAAAGTTTCTAGATATTCTAAGTGACTATTCCCTAGATCAGTTGGTCATGGAACCGACCAGAGGGACGGCAACCCTGGAATTAATCCTCAGTGGGGACCGGGACCTGGTGCAAGATGTAAGTGTTGTTGAACCGATTGGGAGCAGTGACCACAGTGCTATTAAATTAAACATACATGTAACTGGCCAATTGCCAAGAAAATCCAACACGGTCACATTTGACTTCAAAAGAGGAAACTTCACAAAAATGAGGGGATTGGTAAAAAGAAAGCTGAAAAACAAAGTCCAGAGGGTCACATCACTCGAAAATGCTTGGAAGTTGTTTAAAAACACTATATTAGAAGCTCAACAGGAGTGCATACCGCAGATCAGAAAAGGTACCGCCAGGGCCAAGAAGATGCCAGCATGGTTAACGAGCAAAGTCAAGGAAGCTCTTAGAGGCAAAAAGTCTTCCTTCAAAAAATGGAAGTCTTGTCCGAATGAAGAAAATAAAAAAGAACACAAACTCTGGCAAAAGAAATGCAAGAAGACAATAAGGGATGCTAAAAAAGAATTTGAGGAGCACATTGCTAAGAACATAAAAACCAACAACAAAAAATTCTATAAATACATTCAAAGCAGGAGACCATCTAGGGAGACAATTGGACCCTTGGATGATAAGGGAGTCAAAGGTGTACTAAAGAACGATAAGGAGATTGCAGAGAAGCTAAATGAATTCTTTGCATCTGTCTTCACAGTGGAAGATATAGGGCAGATCCCTGAACCTGAACTAACATTTGCAGGAAGGGATTCTGAGGAACTAAGACAAATAGT
Organism: Rhineura floridana; assembly: GCF_030035675.1. NCBI lineage: Eukaryota > Metazoa > Chordata > Lepidosauria > Squamata > Rhineuridae > Rhineura > Rhineura floridana. The sequence continues at coordinate 259,887,511 of NC_084480.1, read as the reverse complement.
GGTAACGAGAGAGGAAGTTCTAAGCTTAATGGACAATATAAAAACTGACAAATCACCGGGCCCGGATGGCATCCACCCGAGAGTTCTCAAAGAACTCAAAGGTGAAATTGCTGATCTGCTAACTAAAATATGTAACTTGTCCCTCGGGTCCTCCTCCGTGCCTGAGGACTGGAAAGTGGCAAATGTAACGCCAATCTTCAAAAAGGGATCCAGAGGGGATCCCGGAAATTACAGGCCAGTTAGCTTAACGTCTGTCCCTGGAAAACTGGTAGAAAGTATTATTAAAGCTAGATTAACTAAGCACATAGAAGAACAAGCCTTGCTGAAGCAGAGCCAGCATGGCTTCTGCAAGGGAAAGTCCTGTCTCAGTAACCTATTAGAATTCTTTGAGAGTGTCAACAAGCATATAGATAGAGGTGATCCAGTGGACATAGTGTACTTAGACTTTCAAAAAGCGTTTGACAAGGTACCTCACCAAAGGCTTCTGAGGAAGCTTAGCAGTCATGGAATAAGAGGAGAGGTCCTCTTGTGGATAAGGAATTGGTTAAGAAGCAGAAAGCAGAGAGTAGGAATAAACGGACAGTTCTCCCAATGGAGGGCTGTAGAAAGTGGAGTCCCTCAAGGATCGGTATTGGGACCTGTACTTTTCAACTTGTTCATTAATGACCTAGAATTAGGAGTGAGCAGTGAGGTGGCCAAGTTTGCTGACGACACTAAATTGTTCAGGGTTGTTAAAACAAAAAGGGATTGCGAAGAGCTCCAAAAAGACCTCTCCAAACTGAGTGAATGGGCGGAAAAATGGCAAATGCAATTCAATATAAACAAGTGTAAAATTATGCATATTGGAGCAAAAAATCTGAATTTCACATATACGCTCATGGGGTCTGAACTGGCGGTGACCGACCAGGAGAGAGACCTCGGGGTTGTAGTGGACAGCACAATGAAAATGTCGACCCAGTGTGCGGCAGCTGTGAAAAAGGCAAATTCCATGCTAGCAATAATTAGGAAAGGTATTGAAAATAAAACAGCCGATATAATGCCGTTGTATAAATCTATGGTGCGGCCGCATTTGGAATACTGTGTACAGTTCTGGTCACCTCATCTCAAAAAGGATATTATAGAGTTGGAAAAGGTTCAGAAGAGGGCAACCAGAATGATCAAGGGGATGGAGCGACTCCCTTACGAGGAAAGGTTGCAGCATTTGGGGCTTTTTAGTTTAGAGAAAAGGCGGGTCAGAGGAGATATGATAGAAGTGTATAAAATTATGCATGGCATTGAGAAAGTGGATAGAGAAAAGTTCTTCTCCCTCTCTCATAATACTAGAACTCGTGGACATTCAAAGAAGCTGAATGTTGGAAGATTCAGGACAGACAAAAGGAAGTACTTCTTTACTCAGCGCATAGTTAAACTATGGAATTTGCTCCCATAAGATGCAGTAATGGCCACCAGCTTGGATGGCTTTAAAAGAAGATTAGACAAATTCATGGAGGACAGGGCTATCAATGGCTACTAGCCATGATGGCTGTGCTCTGCCACCCTAGTCAGAGGCAGCATGCTTCTGAAAACCAGTTGCCGGAAGCCTCAGGAGGGGAGAGTGTTCTTGCACTCGGGTCCTGCTTGCGGGCTTCCCCCAGGCACCTGGTTGGCCACTGTGAGAACAGGATGCTGGACTAGATGGGCCACTGGCCTGATCCAGCAGGCTCTTCTTATGTTCTTATGTTCTTAAAAAGGCCCAGTGTATGCTAGAATTTTACTATGTGTGAAGGTTTATTTGATGCATGTAATGAACATTTAACCCATGTCATTTGCATTGGAAGGCCTGGAAAATCTAATTCCAGTCCAGTTTATTGTGTTTCAAAAGTGTGTATTTAGAATTCCATTGCTGAGTTTTACCTATGACCACCATGGCTCTTTCTGTGTAGCATTTCTGCTTTTATAGACAACTCCCTCTGATACCTTTCCCAGTATCCATCCTCGAAGGATTAAGTTTACAAATTTTTACACTTCAATGGCTGAATGTTTATAGTTTCCATAGACATTCCATAATAAGGAAAGCAGGGGGACTTAACAGTACACAGTTGCACAATTCTTTTCAAAAAGCCTAAAATAACCATATCTAGGAATCCGATGGGGGTAACCCACATGTATTGGGCAAATTCCAACACGGGTAGAGATGTAGTTTTAGTATAATAGAAGGATGCTGAATTCCTGCAGAATTGACCTTTAACCTATTGTTTTACCTTAAGTAAAACTGTCTTCTACAATTTATTGGAAACAAAGTCCAGCTGAGGATGTTCTCAAAATGGATGTTTTGGTACATTTGAATAATAATCTGAATTGACAGAATAATTGCTTTGGAATATGTGAACCTTCAACATTGTGTAGACTGCAGGCCTTCAGGTGAGAACATAACTTATTAATCTATATTTAAAGTTTGGTTTAAGCAATGTACAAATTAATTACAACAGTACCATTTCTAGGAGGCAGAAATTCAGCTTTTCATTAATTTTAAAATGCTAATACGTGTAAATAGGGTCTTGTCCAAAACTCTTTAGGAAATCAGTGTGCAGCTGGAGCTCTCAAAGGTGGCGAAGCTTTCTATTTTCCTCTAGTCAGGACAGGTCTTTCTTGTTCAGTGAACATTTGAGCACTGATCTGTCCCTGTCAAGAGAAGCCGAAGATTGCAGGAGGATTCCATAGTAAATCATGACTGTTGGATTAGGGTTAGAATTTAGTTGCCAGAAAACCAAATCAGTCTGTTGAATTTTATATCTGTGGGCACTACTTTCCCCCCCAATGCCTAAATAAATGGCATGTGGTATGCTTTTGCTTTAAAAAGGGAGATTCTTATAAACACGTTAAATAAGTCTTTTGAACTAGTAAAATAAATTTGAACTTTTCAAAATAAATAACTGCATCATATTATTGTATGTACAAAGATGCAATTACATAAGAATATTTAAACAGTGGCAACAACTCTAACACCAATTTTAAGTTAATGATAGACAAATTAAATTTTTCGTATGGTAAGCAGTTCATTTGGTTTCTGTTGAGTTAATCATATGGTGTTAGTGTACAAACATTTTAAACATTTGTCCTGGCCCGTGGTTTCTTGCAGGTGATCAGATGCGTGCAGGAAAGCTCTCGCATGTAGCAGCTTGTCCGTTGATTTCACAACAAGGCAGCTTATGCGCATTGAAGTGAATAAGAGAGCCTGCATGTATAGAAACTGCATGAGCACACTGGCAAATGAAACGTCATAAAGGATCTATTTCGGTATGAAGAGTTCTGTGCTCAAATGTACACATGGGCAGGTGGTGCTTTTGAGGTCAATAAAGGAACCTGATGCATGGAGGAACGGAATGCAGCTGTAGATTGACTCCATCCATGGAAGAAACTGAGGAGGCTCTTCTAGACAGGGTAATCTCATATGAACATTGGGCTTCCCACTCTCCAAACAGATTGCTGGCTTGGGTCAGGAGTCACTAATTCACAATCTGTTTACATGCACGTGGTCCTATTAAATTACGGGTTGTGGCAGATATAACAGTAAACTGGAGCATGAGAGACAGTCCATGGGTATTATATTTTTTAAAACGATGCAATCTCATACTGAACTTTAAAGTTTGCAGATTTTGGAGTTGTGGACCTCAAAAACGGGGCCTTGCTGCTGTTGGGCATTACTTCATTTTTTTAAAAGTATTGAAATGAATATGAAAACAAAATGCAGTATAATTATTTTAAGGGTATTTAACATATCTCGCAGTTCTACATTCTGTTTTCTGTATATTTGTATGGTATTCTGTGTAGTTCAATTAAAAAGCTACAGAATAAAGTTGAAATGGCAACAAGAACAAAAATTCTGTGTGGCTTTTATTGTTTTTAGTTTTCTTTTTCTTGAATAAGTGCTTTTAGGTGCGTTAGAAATAATAAAATAATGGAATAGAAGTTTCAGGCACATATTTCTGATTGGTTCTGTTTGAATCATACACAGAAACAACAAGAAAAAATCCAGGCACATTATAGCAAGTTTTCAGTGGTATTAAATGTATACAGATCTTCCAGGAAGATAATTATCTACTTTTATATTTCTTTTCTTTCTTAACCACTGACAAGAATGTTTATACAATTTGTATACTTCTGTCAGGAACTTTGTAAGCATTAGAATAATTTAAAAGCCAACATTTGGCATCAAATGTAGCCTGGCATCGACCAGGTGAGGAAAGTGTTCAAGGATGGCTTGTTTCATTGAGGTGGGGGGTAGTGCCAAGTTTATTTACCCAAGCCCATGGGTGGTACACCAGTCTTGGCTGCTAGTATGCATGGGCCAGCTTTTACAATTTTGTCAGGGTTGTAGGAAACCTGTCCCCAGCCTCATACCTTTATTTAGAAAAAGCAAGCTGAGGTGGTCTACAATTGATAGAGACCCTTGCCTTTGCTGCTTTGAGCTCCCTTTCTGATACTATGCAAGGCTATATGCTTGCTGGTGTTGTGGTGGGTGCTAATAGCATACAGATTAACCACAAATGTAGAAACCTGGAGAGGGTTCGGTATTTAAGCAGATATGGGATTGAAGCTGAGCATGATGAAACCAGGTGCTTTCTCTTTATATTTTTACTATCAAATTTTCAAACTTCTCTCAGAAGCCCTGATGGTCTGAAACTTTCATTTTAAAATTAAATCTCGGATTCTAAAAAAACCTGCTAATGTTTCAAAGATGCCTTATGGTGTAGACTGCTCCAATGACTCTAGCAAGTTGTAGAGTGTTTGTTTGCAAGCTCCTGCAAGTGAACTGAAACAGACAATTTGCTTGGGATTAAACACCTCTACAGGTTTCTAGAAAGAGGAATAACTTGTGTCTAGCTGAAGACTGAAGGCAAGATAAAAGCAGTAAGCTTGGAACCAGGCAGGCAGAAGAAATATGGGCTGAAAAGGAAATATTGTGATAAACAGGACTTTAAGGAAAGAATAATTGAATAAGATGGAGGTTGAGGGAAGATGGACAACTGTAAAAGGTGATGTGAAGCCTAGTATCAGTGTAGAAACCACCATGCAGTAGCAGAAATCTATTTCAACACTTTTTTGCTGTTTGGAAACTGTTCATGGATTATATCAAAGCTCAGGCAGAAATCAGATACGTCACATGCTTTTCTTCAACTCTGGGATAGGAACTGATGTTCTCTTGAAACAAAACAGACTTTTGATGCAAGTTTTGTGTAAACAGCTTCAAATTTATTTGCCATACAGCTGTGAGATCAGTGAATCTACACTCTGTGTGTGTGTGTGTGTGTGTGTGTGTGTGTGTGTGTGTGTGTGTGTATTTACCTTTTGGTTTACTGCTACTTATCTTTTTATCTGGAGCACTACTGTTATATGAGCCAGATGGCTGCATTTTTTGTAATACTTAAATGTAATGTGTTGTGGGTGATTATCATGTGAGAACTTATTACTGAAACAAATTAAACATCTCATTAATCACTAATCCTACTCTGATTAAACCAACTTTCATCACACATTCTTCATGAATTGCATACAATGAAAAAGCATTGAAAGTAAAGAATTATGTGTAAAGCAGTAAATAACTATTAGCTTATGGTTATTAAGTTTGAATTTCTGGGGCTTAGTTTAACTTAAAGTACAGTAATACCTCAGTTAACAAAGTAGATGCATTCCTGGACATTACTTCTTTAACAGAAACTTTGGTACCATGGTAGGAATAACATGGAAAAATTAGGTATGGGGTTCTACGCCTGTGCATAGATGGTGGGGGCAGCTTTAAAGGGTGCCTAACTGACACCCACTCACTCCCCTCCTCTGAATAGTATTGGATCCTTTCCTCCCCAGCCCTGGGAGAAAGCAAGATATCTCTTTAATGCAAAGCAAACACACAGGCCTATCCATTTCACCCTAGCAAAGCAAAGGCAAGGGCTTATCAGTTTGATAGCAAGCTAAGACACAGGCTGGTCAGTTTCATCTTAAAGCAAAGGCACATGCTTGAAAGTTTATTCAGCTCAAAGCAAAGCTTGTCAGTTTCACCTTAAAAAAAGCGGTGGTTCAAAGGAGCTTCACTGAAGTATTATAGAAAAAGACAAAGTTGGATATTGTCTTGGAAATTTTCATTCTAATAATTGTTAAATAAGGACCACTTTATATAAATCTGTTTCCTCTAAGTATTGTTTAGCCCTTAATGTCAGTTTTAATGAGTAAAACACACACACACACAATTTTAACATTCCATTCCATAATGTTGGGTGCTTCAGTTGTTGTTACATTTATATCCTGCCCTACCTCCCAATAGAAGACGAGGATGGCAAGCAAACCAATAAAAACACTCTAAAACATCTTAAAAACAAGACTTTAAAATATATTAAAACAAAACATCTTTAAAAACATTTTTTAAAAAAAAGCTTTATAAACATCTTAAGCAATTCCAACACAGACACAGATTCGGATAAGGTCTCAACTTAAAAGGCTTGTTGAAAGAGGAAGGTCTTCAGTAGGAGCTGAAAACATAACAGAGATGGTGCCTGTCTAATATTTAAGGGGAGGGTATTCTAGAGGGTAGGTGTCACAACACTAAAGTCCGCCTCCTATGTTATGTGGAGCAGACCTCCTGATAAGATGGTGTCTGCAGGAGGCCCTCACCTGTAGAGTGCAGTGATCGACTAAGTATATAAGGGGTAAGATGATCTTTCAGGTATCCTGGTCCCAAGCTGTACCCCCAAAACCAGAACATTGTACCTCAAAACCAGAACCTTGAACTTGGCCTGGTAGCTAATGGGCAGCCAGTGCAATTCTTTCAGCAGCAGGGTGACATGTTGGCAATACCCTGCCCCAATGAGCAGTCGCACCTCTGCATTTTGCTTCCAGACCAACCTCAAGGGCAGTCCCACATAGAGCGCATTACAGTTAAGTCTATTTCAATAGGTCTGCTCTCAGTATGACTAACACTGAATATTGCCCATTAAATTTTAATTTTAAAAATACTGAAATAGGTGAAAGCCTTCCATGAGAGTGGTTAATTGATGATAAATTTGTGGATGTTATTTTCCTGCCCTATTGAAAGGTCTGTAATGGTTGAGATATATTTCTTTATGTAATACTAATGTCAAAGATGACAGTCCAGGCGCTCAGGTGTTGTTGAAATTTGCCCCAAGTTCTAATTACAGTTTTTGCTAAGGACAATAGGTTATAGAGTCATGTAGAATCTTTTGTGATGTGTACCATAATAAATCCCAGAATTTCCCCCCAGAATGTTTTTGTTTTGTTGCGGTTAATCTGTTTCATGCCAATTCTTCAGGGTAACTAGTTTTGCACAATGGTACTATATGATTTAGGTACTCTGAGCTCCTCTTTATTTATTTATTTTTAAAGAATACTTTGGTATTCTAGGTAGTTTATTTTTCCATATTAACTTAGCTATTGCTAATAATGCATAATTGCACATAACAATAACAAATTGCCATTTCCAGTTGCTAAGCATTATAAAATGAAATACGAGCAGGATGACAATGAGCAAAAAACATTGGTAATACATTTATTGTTACTGTAGCTGTTCTACCTAACCAAGACAATTAGTATGTTAACCATTTTAACCATCTTTTTCAATTACTGCAAACAGTCAAAACAGGGTTTTGTTTTGTTTTTAAAAGTATTGAGTACAGCTTGATTAAGCAGTGATACTTGATGATATGAGCTTGGTGGTGAAGGGTCCTTTCCAGGTTTGGCTCCACCATCTCTAAAACTGTTACCCTAAGTGAGTCGCTTACTGTGTTTTGTTAATGGCTTGGTAATATCTTTAAATTTCTTATGCTTCAGATCTTTTGGCTTCCACTGCTGCTCCCTACCAGTGTGCAAGAGTCTAATGTGTGATCGATACATTGAGTAGTTCAAGTGGTGGTTCTGCAAGTGTGGGCAAAGGTCCATGGGGGAAGCTGGCTATTCTTGTGGTTCCCGTGATTTTAAGCACAGTAGCACAACCAACCCGCAATGAGAGGATGTGCTGATTTGGTTGAAATTACTACAAGTTTGTGAGGAACTCCTTTTCAGTTGAAACTGTCTGACCCCATTTGTTCAAGCAACTAATAACTGGGTCACAGATACATGGACTCTTCATGATTACATCCATGACTAATCTAGCTCCTTGAAGACTTACCATTGCACTTCTGCACAATCTTTTGAAACAATGCAGAATGCAGAAAGCAGAAAACAACTCATTGAAAGACTCCACTGCATCAAGTAAAATGACCACAGTGTACTTTATTTAATGGTTTGGTACTTTGTGTTGCAATAAAAAAAAATCTACAAAATCCAAATATATAAAATTTTCAAGTTTTCCTTTGCAGTTTTACAAGAAAAATCAAGTTGTAACCAAAGAAATTTGTTTTTATGAAGCACTACTTTCAACTTCATTTTATCACAAATTGCAACTTACTTAACAGACCAAAAGAACTAGGGTACTGTAGTACACCAAATACTTCACACACTGTGTTCTTTACTATAGCACATGTAACCACTGCCACACAAGACAGTAGTCTCTAGCTGATAAAGACACTCTTCACAATCGGGACTCTAAAGGAATGTTTGTATACATGGAATCTGAATATAGCTATTTACAGGAAGGATTTCTTTTCATTTAACTATTTTGAGTCTTCATTTCAAACAATATACCAAATACATTTGTACAATGTTTACAAGTCATAGCACAACTGTCATGAATATCATTCAACTCAAGCTACTGTGCTTGTACCAAGGGAAATATCTACACTTTTCCATAAACACAAAGATGATTTCCCAGAACTCATTTCTGATCATGGTCACTACTGAGTAAAAGGACAGTAACAATTAGTTAACACAATCAGTGTATAATGCAACAGATTACAATGGGAGCTGAGAAAGTATTGGTCCACTTTATTCCACTTACTAGTCTCCTAGTACTGTTAATCCTAGTAACTGTTCATTGTTTTTGTTTTTAAAAGTTTTATATAATTCTGTTTCTGATACATGATCAACAAAAAGAAAAGACTTATGAATGAAAAAGAAGAACTTTTTTAAGGCAAATCAAGCATTATATAAGCAGCGGGGGGGGGGTGTTGTTCCTGGATGTGCTTTTTGTTCCTGGATAAATTAAACTGCACATCACAGATTCATAGTTCCTGTTACAGCTATGCATGTACCCAGCTGAACATCCTACTCCACTAATCAAGATGGTGGACACTGTTGGCTGTGGCACATCTATTATTTTTTTGAAAAAGGGAGAGGGCTAAATTTACCCCCCCACACACACACACTCTAAATAAGTGGTTGGTGATGTCATTGCATCAGAGCTATGCTCACAGTTCCTAATCCAGCCCCAGAAGCTAGATGCAGCCTGGAACCACAAAAACAGCATGTTGTTTCAAAGTACAATATAGGAGACATGTGGAAGGTTGTTTTTGTGCATGCATTGGCCTAATTGGGTTAGGGTAATAATGTTAGCTATTTTTTTAAAGATTCTTATATAGATTAATTGGTATGGCTTTGAAACAGGTTTTACTTTCTAAACTGGAAATAGGTGGGGGGTTGAGAAAGAAGCCCTGAAGTTCATACTTTACTATGTTGGGGGAAGGATAAATTAAAGATAGCTGAGGTAGTTGGATGTAAAAATGCAATTTGTCAAACTAGATAGAGAAACAAAATACGTTTATTTTTTAAAAATTATTTGGGATTTACTTGCTCATTATGTCTTTGGGATCTTAATTAAAATGGTCATGATCCAACCAAAGTTAAATATCTCCAAATCTCATCTAGTTTCAGTTGAAATCAGTGGGATTTAAAAAAAATTAACATTTCCTGGATTACACCCAGGAATCCCTAGGCATGATTACTGTTACTTGATCAGTTTTGTATCAATAAAGTAACAAACCCCATAACTAAATTGTAGAAACATGGAGAATAGCATTTATAGTTTATTTTCAAGTATTGATGTGTTTATAATGCTGTGGTAACAATATGTCAGTGGCAATCTTATTTGAACAAGCAATGCCAAGATAAAAGTGCTTACTGAGTTGAGCTTCAGCAGGTTTTCCCAACAGCATCTATGAAATATATTCACTAATAGGCAAAAAACCCTTGTGGTTTAAGAACACACCTATAGCCAACAGATATTGCTATCAAACTTTAAAAAGCAGGAAAATTGGACAGCTATAGTGAATGCAAAGGGGAGCAGACCTGACCTCCTCTCTGAGATATTGTACTGCCATGCTTTTTGAGTTCATTGGGATTTACTCCTGTACAATCATGATTAGGATAGGTGAAACTAACTTAGGGGGAGGGGAGGAGATTGGGTGGGAGGGCACTGGGCAGTTGGAAAGCCCCCTTCCTTTAAAAAAGGAAAACATTGTGAACAGTATTGTTTTTCAGAGTTTCCTCCACCATTTTAGTCTACAGTAGGTACATGTAGTCTCCCACCCAAATTTAAACCAAAGGTATCACTGGCTACATCCACACCAGACCTTAATTTCACTTTAGGCAGTCACGGCTTCCCCCAAGGAATCCTGGGAAGTGTAGTCAGTGAAGTGTGCTGAGAGGTGCTATGAGAGGCCCTGTTCTCCTCACAAAGCTACAATCCCCCGAAGAGGGGCAGACTGTTAAACCCCTCTGGCCACTGGAGCTCTGATTAGCCAAGCCAAACAGCAATGACTCTGGCTTTTAGAACACTGACAGTTGGTTCTTTATAACAGACTTTAATGTTAAATTTCTTAAATTAGTTTAAAATCAGCCAGGCATTTTTTAAAACTTTTAAACTGCAGAAGATGAAAGTCAGAGTATGGGGCAAGGTCAGTAATAGGATTACAGGTATTCTGGGACCATCACTGACTTTTTAATTAATTTCAACAAATTATGAGACCAATGACAGAAAAGGGTCCAACAGGGGTCTTGATTTTTCCCCTCGTTTTACACTTTGAAAGCTTGATTATCTCTGAGTGTTTTGTGCGTCATCATGAAAACGTAGATGGTTGTTAAGCAAGTGTTTTTGAGTTCAGGATTATAAATTTTCAAGGTTTTGTTTTGAAATGATCTTATAAGAAACAGCAGAATGGTATGGGGGTATTTTCAATTTAATATTGCAGAATGCGAAAAATCCATGCTGGCTATAGTATGCAGCCACTCTTGTGGCTGTATAATTTTTTTACCATTACAGATAGTCTTGTACAATTCTGACAATGTAAAGATGTGCTCACTGATCTATAGCAACATTGATCTATGTTGAAGTTGTTTAGCCAGGTTAGCCAATTAAAGCCACAAGGATGCAGTCCTCTGTTTTAAGGCACTGCATAATCCAAAGAGAGAGAATGCTCTATATCGAATGCTGGTCAGCTACAATGCTCTTGAGCACCCTGCTGTAGCTTTGAGGGAAATGGAAATGCCAGCTGTACTTACAGGTGACATTTTTATTTCCAGAGTGATGTTATGGCAGGAGTGGTCTGCGGTACTGCAGGACATGTCAATGCCAGCTCCAAGCTGCTCAGAGCAAGGTCAGTGCCATGGATGTCTGAGGATGCCAGATACTAAAATTGCCCAGCTAGTAATGCAAAGGTGGGACCCAGATCAGTTAGTACGAGGAAATTAGGGCAGAGTCCTAGCTTGCCTAGTTATGGGGCACAGTATAGTGATTTTATGAGGCTACCAGACCTTAAAGGACAAAAATCTGATAGGCAGATGGGGCCCAAGGATTTACCAAGAGGTAAATGGTCAGAGTGCCATGGTAGACAGATATCTAAATGTCCAGGTAAATTGAAACATTGTGTTGGGGTTTAAGGAGTTTGGTCCTGATTTTTCAAGTGGAAAAATTGGACGTTTGGGGAAACACTAGGGAGGAAGACTACTTATGCAATATTTTCCCTTTCAGAAATGATTGGTGATATTGAGGTTTAAGTGTTTTAAAATAACCGATGACTCTGTTGAAAAATGCCTAGACCCAAGATCCAAAAGTAGCAATTTGATGCTAGCTGTGATGACCCTGAGATTTAAACTTACTGCCCTGAGAATAGAGCCCCAAACCCCAGTCTCAGGGCCAAACCTGAGACCTGCCAGCCCTGTGCAAACCCCAAACAGATCAATGAACAACAGAGCAAAGAGTTACAATGCAATCCTAACCATTGCTACTCAAACATAAGCCCTATTGAATTTATTGAGGCTTATTTCCAGGTAAGCAGAATTAGGTTAGTAGCCTTAACCACTGCATTTTGGAAATAATGCCCTGTTTTACCAAATTAGCTATCAACTGTGGAGCTGTGTATCGACTTCTACTCTATTATTACTTCAGTTTAATAGAGTTACAAGTTTGGCCATTCTGAAAATTTCTTATTCTAGTTAACATATTGAGGCCTATTGAACAGAATATTCTAAAATGCTTGTCTTGGATTCCCAATGAATGGAAATGAACCAGATCATGAAATGTTCATTTATTACAGCTGTCTCCTCAGCAAAGGATTATTGCCCTAATATGGATTATGATGGGAGAGTGAATTCTTTTTATTTCCCATATAAAAGCCCTTGGCCCTATTTGCCTGCAGTTTGGCAGACTTAATTAATTCTGGAGGGGTTTATGTACCCACAAATTTCATCTGATTCTGCCAAAGGGGAAAAATTAGCCGTTTTTAGATTCCCCATAAGAATCAATGGGAACCATAGGGCTTCGTTTTACATAGAGTAGATAAAAATACAAATCATGAAATAGACAGGCACAGAGCAACTTGGAAACATCAGACTTTTTAAGAAGCACAGATACAACACTAATCTTGAGGGCCTGTACACACCTATAACATTTATCAAGTAGATCCCATTGGTTTTAATTGTGAATTTTAATATTTACATTTCTAAATTACAAGAATATTCTTTAGATAAAGCCACAGGCTTATTTATGGATTATGAACATAGTTCCCACAGCTACCACTATTGCTCAGCAATTGCCAGATCAATACATTGTAAGAACTGACACAAGCGACTGAATGTGCCAACTTGATGATGGACATCTCTTCTGAGGGTGAGGCAGCTTTCTTTCAGTAGTTGAAATCCATGGGATTAAACAAATAGGTTGCAAAACAAATGCATTCTAGCAATCTACATTGGGAAAGAAGAATGCATTGATCTCCTCCTCACCCTTTAATCTGATCCTGCTGGCAAGGCCATATTAGAATGGTGTAATTGGAACGATAGCACCAGGGACTATGTCTGCAAGGGGCCTTCTTGTTTCTGTTTGCTTTCTGTCATTTTACTCACAGCATGCCTCTCTTCTCCACTTACCTCCCCTCCTGTTTGCTGCCACCACCTGGTTGCTTGAGCACACATGCACCACCACCACACTGCAGCCCCCTCCCCCCTCTGATGTGACCCAAGCAGCAGTGGGCCAGCCGATGCAGAAAGTGGACCTAGTTCCAGGCTAGCCCTGTGTCCCTCCCTGCAGCATCTGCCTCTGCATTAATGACAATAGGAGGCCTTTGAAACTAGCAGAAGGGCCTTCCCTCAGCACATGAAAAAGATGCCTCACATGCCAGCAGAGCCCACAGAGCTGCCTGGTGGCCTAGCCAATTGTTTTGAAGTGACTGTGGGGCTTGCTCCAGACTAGCACTTGCATCTGTAGCCATCATGAGGGGGCAAGGAGGAGAGAGAAGCAAGCTTCTGCAAACAGCACATGCTGTTTGTTCACCATTTGAGCGGGATGATGATGAAAACAAAATGTTAGGTCATAGCAAATGGTGTCATGCACACTAACAAACATGCTATTATTTTGTCATTTAATCTTAAATATAATAGGTAGCTATTAGTCCCCCCTCCTCCTAAATCTGAAATGTCCTAAATCTTTCCTGTTCTGGTCGCGATTCATTCTTTCATGTCATTCAGCCATGATATGGTTCATTGGATATAACTATCACTGAAAACTGTGATGTCCTTTGTCTTTATCTTTTAATGCAATCCTAACCATGTCTACTCAGGTGTCAGTCCCATTGAGGTCACTGGGGCTTACTCCCAGCAGGTAAATGGACATCACTGTAGCCTTGACTTCCGGGAAGGGTTGCTTTGCCTGTGCTGCCTCTGAGTCGAGCTCTCGTCTCAGAAGAAGCTTTTTCAGCTTTAAAATCAGTCAAAACGTTCTTTTTGACTGGTAAAGATTTTCTCCCAGACAGGGAGAAACGTAGAGATTAACCACAAAGCCTGTTTTTGTGGGGAGGACTGGATTTCATTTATTTATGAGAGAAGGTTCAAACTGCAATGCCGGACGGACTTTCACCAAGCTCTAGCTGATTACAGCGACACGTTTATCTTTTCTTCAAAGAAAAACGGACTCTAACAGGCAGATAAGCATCCTTCTTTCTATTTTCTTTTTTCACTTGGTTTAAATTGTTGCAGCAAAAAAGAGATTTGTCAATGAATCAGCTGTGAAGAACTTCTGGGTGAGTTATGGCTTTTCTCTTTCACTCACGAAATTAAGGAGGAAAGAAATCGAAAAAGCTTATATTTGTTTTTATTGCAAAAAGCTGTCCTGGAGGTGCATTCTAAAGATACCAACGGAAGAGGGATTTCTATTTCGAGGAGGGGGGGAAAAATTATATTTTTTTTGAGTCTATTTCATTTTGACGAATCTGCTTGTTCATGACGCCACTAATTGTTTTGATGTTGGGAACTAAGTTTGTTTTGTATTCCTGAACACATAAAAGATAAGGCAGGCTGTATTGTCTACACTGATGTCAGCAAGCCTGTAATATTAACCCAATTGTGGCTGAAATAATTTTTGTTTCTGTGGTTTTAAGAATGACAACCAGGAAAGTGATTGAGACCATGGAAGAAATTATGTTTCAGAAAATAATGGGTGAGATTGAGATAACGAAACAAACCCTGAGACAGGGTAGACAGGAGATGAAAATTGAATTTAACAAAATGACGCAGGAGCTTAAAGAAATAGGAGATTCTGTGAGAGAGGTGTTTGATGAGATTAGGGATGAGAAAAGAAAAATTAAAGGGAAGTTACAAGCCCTGGAGATTGGAACAAATGTGAAATTGGAAAAAGATTTGGAGTTTATGGATGTTAGAAATAAAGTTTACTGTTTGGAATTCAACGTTGTCTCTGAAGAAATTAATGAAGATTTTGGTGGTAAAGTTATCAATGTCTTGGATAATTTTCTGGACTGGAATGATGTGATGGAGCTTGACATAGAAAAAATCTATGGAGTTGGCTACAGATATGTGACAGTGGAGAAACTCTTAAGAGATGAGCCAGTGCATTTTGTAACAAAGAAGAACAGAGATATGACTTTGCAGCAATATTTCAGCAACATATTCAGAGTTCTTGACTGGAATGATGTGATGGGGCTTGACATAGAAAAAATTTATGGAATTAACTACAAATATGTGACAATGGAAAAACTTTTAAGAGATGAGCCAGTGCATTTTGTAAAAAAGAAGAGCAGAGATGTGACTTTACAACAATATTTCAGCAACATATTCAGAATTGATGGCAAGGACATATTTGTGATGGGGGAAATTCCCATCAGACTCTTGTTATATGACTATGGCTATGACAGCAAGATCATCATGGGATACTGATAATGGATGAATGGATACTGAAACCACTGGATTTAACAGGACTATTGAAGATGGAAGATGGAATTAATATTGATAATGGAAGAATGGTTATGGAAATTATTGGACCTAACAGATTTGACGAGATGGATTAATCAATATGTTTATTTGGACTATGGCTATGACAACAAGATTATTATGGGATACTGATAATGGAAGAATGGCTACTGAAATTACTGGACTTAACAGGATTATTGAAGATGGAAGATGGAATTAATACAGATAATGGAAGAATGGCTATTGAAATTATTGGGCCTAACAGATTTGAATCAGATGGATTAAGCGACATGTTTATTTGGAGAAAAATTGAGGGATATATCTCTTGAGGAATTGAAACCTCTCTTTGACTTTTTGTGGAAAGAATAAAGTAATGTTTATGAGATTTGATGATTAATTAGGATAGCTACTGGAGGAAAGTGATTTTGTAATATAATTTTAGGGACAGGATTGTTATGTATTGTAGACCTATGGCTGGTCTGTGACAAATCGGAAGTCAACATTTTATTTTATTGTTTAATTGTTTTTGTTTTGTTTTTTGTCTTTGAAAATTTGAATAAAAATTAATGATAAAAAAAGGACATCACTGTAGCCTCCATTTCCTCCCTGCCCCCCAGAGCTCAGAAAAGATTATCATAACACACTGTCTTCTCTTCCTTTTCCCATTTGAAGGCTGCCATTTGGGTGGCAAGGAATGTGGGAATCGGGCACCTCCCTCTATCTGTACAGAGTAAGCCCCATATGCTTGGCATCAGTTGGAAACAGGGGATGCCAAACTGTATTTTACTTAGAAACTCAGGAAGCTGTCTTATAGCAAGTCAGACCGATGGTCCATCTTACCTCAGGTTTGTCTACTCCAGCCTTTCCCAACCTGTGTGCCTCCAGGTGTTGTTGGACCACAATTCCCATCTTTCCTGACCATTGGCAATGCTGGCTGAGGCTGATGGGAATTGTGGTCCAACAACATCTGGAGGCACACTGGTTGGGAAAGGCTGGTCTACACTGACTGGCAGTGGCTCTCCAGGATTTCAAGCAGGAGTCTCTCCTAGGTTTAGTGGAGATGCCGGGAATTGATCCTGAGACCTTCCGCAAAGCAGATGCTCTACCACTGAGCTATGATTGTACTGGAATTCTTTATTTTCTCTCACCATTTGTCCATAAGTGGCTGTGCTTTAAGTATGGATGTATGAATAAATAAACATGTATTCAATAAGGTTTTTTTAAAAAATAAATAAATCATATGTTCCTTTTTAGGGGAAGAGGGAGCCTCTTCAAGGAAATGCGCTAAGGCCCCAAACCACCTTAATTTGGCCTTGCTTGCTGGACAGAATACATGGATTTGAAACTTCATTAAAACTCTTAGTACTTCATGATTCTCACACATTTGTGAGAAGAATAAAGCAGCTCATTTGGGGATTGTCCCATTGGAATCAAACCACCAACTCAGTCAGATTCAATGCATTACAAACAACAGCTGTAGTTATGTTAAAAGGGGGGCAATAGCCATGAAGGAAGAAATTACTGGAAATTTAACTCTTCAACCTTTACAAGGGTTGCAATAGTTTAAATGTATGAATGTGGATGGTAAAGTTAAAAGGGTGCAATCCTCCAGTTCAATATACATTTATTTCAGTGGGATATGTGGGAGAGAAGTGTTCCTTCAGTTGCATCAGTCCACAACTAGAAACACACACACACACACAACAAACCTGACAGGGTATCTGTATCCCCCCCCACATTTAATAGAAACTTGGAGATAATATTGACTGTGGGGAAAGTGTTAAGCACCCACTCCCTCAGCACCATTGATCTGATCAAAACTGGAATCTCTCCCACAGGCATGGATCTGATATGCCGCATTTCTTTTGATCCTTATACAAACAGGGTACAATCAAATTTGGAGGGAGGAGTAGGATTGTGGTAGAAGCTTCCCCCCTCCATGTGCCTTGTGGACTGGTCCGTTGTGTGTATAAGCTCTACTACACACATAGGCTGTGTTCAGAAGGCCCTATCCCCCCTCCCCAATGTGTCTGTATAGGGCTTTAGTCAGGACTGGAGAAATACATTTTGCTGTCTGAGACAGAACAGTAACTGGCACTCATACATATGCCCATGTCAAGGTGGACACTGAGTACCCAAGGCTGAGGCTGGTTAAATTATTTTGGCACCTGAGGAAGAAGATCCTACAAGCACCTCTCCCTTTGCCTGGCAATAAACATATAACAATAAAAAATTAAATAACAATTTTCCTGCCCTTTTGTAACATCCGAAGTCAACTGCCTGAGGTAGCTACCACACTAGGCCTCATGGTAGGGCTGATTCTTGTTTCCAGCACCACCTCCAAAGAAGTTGATCTGTAAAAATGCATTAGGACCCCAACACCGTTTTTTGAAAGAGGAAAGCAGCTTTGGAGATGGCAATAGAGAGCAAAGAACCCTCAGGGAAAGGTCTTAACCCTTTCTCTACCATTTGACTCCCTGCTCTAAACTGCTTCTCAGTTAAACCCTCTACTTTTAAAAACATATCTATACATTTCTAAATACACAAAAACACAATAAACAGTAAACATATTATGTGATGTCACATTACTATATTATTGCTAATATGCGATCACTATCAATAAATAATAAACTGTTTTTAAAGCTACTTTTCCTTTTCATTCTCATTTATCCATTCAATCAAGATAGAAAATCACAATACTAACATAATGGAATGAGCAAACTTATCTAAAATAAAAATACTGTGCAACTGTCTGCGATCCTGTGCTTAGTGTTTTCTCTTTAGGGAAAATATTATTGAAGCCCCTCAGTTTGAAAGAATTGAGATTAACTTGAAGAGCAGTGATAACAAAAATGCCATTTCTTCCCAAAATGTTTCCAGCCTGTTACACTAATCTGTCAGCACTGACGGTGCTGACGTCATGGGCTCCAGTTGTCACCCAGAATTTGTCCCACAGAACAGCATTAAAATAACTTCTTTTCTGGGTATAAACTTGCTGCACAATTCCATCAGCTATACATCAGTTTTTATTTTGATTGCATGGGTAATGCATTTTGGCAGTAGTTCATGAGTAGTTTTTGAAATGGGTTGTTTCACTGTGTAGGAACTCCAGAAACTTCTACAGAAATAGAAAATGGAAACAAAGAAATCCAAAGAAATATGCAAATGAATAATTCAAAGTCTGAATAAATCTTCAAGTCAGGTTTTCAAAATCATATACATACGCATACACACACACACACTGACAAAGGATTCCAAACAACAATAAAATACATGGTTTAACAAAAAAAGTGAGAATGCATTTCATAAAATATTGATTCTGATATTCAAATGCTTGATTTTTAATTTAGCTTTTAGAGTGAGCAATTAAGAGTAATTAAAGAGTTCATTGTGGTTTAAAACTATTCTTTCTCTGTGAGGCTGTGCCATACAATTAAAAGTGTGGGCCCTGCTGATTTTTGAACACCTTACTATTATTTCCGTCTTGCACTCTCTGAAGTTGCTTGGCTTTAATAGACACATGGGGTTTTAAAAAGGACAAGTTTCCTTAGGACAAGTACAATTTATTCTGTTTCCTGACAGGCAAAGGGACAAGTGAGGTGACAGCAGACTTCCATCATTATACTGAAGCGAGATCCTTGACATGGTGTGAACGAATTCCAGAAGACGAGAGCCAAGAAGCAAAAACTCCTCTGAGTAGACACACTGAAATGGACTAGTACTGGAACTCACCCGCTGTCCTTTGCTCCTTGCCTCATGTCTTGTCTCCTCCGTGTCAGTAAGTATGATAGGAGTATTCAGTCACTTGGAACAACTAGAATGTAGTGGGTCTATCAACTAAGCCAAGTTCATCCCCAACAGAAATATCATTTGAGATGGGAAGGTTTACTAAAGTAAGTATAGCCTCCTACCTGCTGCCCACAACACTGTCTGAAAATTTGTTTTGGAGGGTTGGGGAACTTTCCTGGGGTCTGTGGGGAGTGTGGGAATAATTTTAAAATTCCTTCTGTCCCTATTCTTTTAGTAGATATTGGATCAAAAGGACTTGCACTTGCACAAGGGCACTAATTGGATTGCTTACCACATCTATCTAACTATAGAGAAGTATAGTTTCCAAATCGTGCGAAGTATTGGTTTCCCTCTATTCAGCACTGGTTAGGCCTCATCTTGAGTACTGCGTCCAGTTCTGAACACCACACTTTAAGAAGGATGCAGACAAACTGGAACGGGTGCAGAGGTCATCAAAGATGATCAGGGGACTGGAAACAAAGCCCTATGAGGAGAGACTGAAAGAACTGGGCATGTTTAGCCTTGAGAAGACTGAGGGGAGATATGATAGCACTCTTCAAGTACTTGAAAGGTTGCCACACAGAGGAGGGCCAGGATCTCTTCTCAATCATCCCAGACTGCAGGACACAAAATAATGGGCTCAAGCTACAGGAAGCCAGATTTCAGCTGAACATCAGGAAAAACTTTCTAACTGTTAGAACCACTTACCTAGGGAGATGGTGGGCTCTCCAAAACTGGAGGCATTCAAGAGGCAGCTGGACGGCCACCTGTCAGGTATGCTTTCATTTGGATTCCTGCATTGAGCAGGGGGTTGGACTTGATGGCCTTACAGGCCCCTTCCTACTCTATGATTCTGAATCATGAATCTAGGCCCAGAGAATGCTGTGTTAGAATGTAGCAAGCTACAATGTATCTGCTTTGAGACAGAAGAAAAAGGTAAAAAGTTATATGAACCAATTATAAACCTCTTATGTTGTTTCACCAGTTATAAATGGTTATTTTTAAACTAGGAGGATGAGTGGAGCTGGCAGGCTCCTGGCGCCACTGGGCTCTGCCGGGCTCTGCTGGCAGAAGTCCCTCATCCTGCTCAGCCCAGCTGACAGAAAGTTGGAGGAAGCTGGTGAAAGGTCTGAAAGCAGGGTGTTCAGGGAGTGTGGCAGAGGAGGAGCCTAGGGGGTTCTTCAGTGACATCCTACTTGTGTTCAGGGTGCTCCTGTGGGTCCTGATCCAGGCAATATTTCCACTGGAAAAAGGTCAGCATAGGAAATAATTACAATTGTGCTCAATGGGGAGCTTTTACTTGCCAGTAGGGGTATTTGTCAGAGCCAGATTTTGCTTTTCCATTCGTGCACACTGCTCCCAACTGAGCTGGTATTGATTTGGCCCAGCGGGACCCAAAAGGCAAGTGGAAGATGCAGAGGTTTCTGCCGGCTGGTTCCCCCTCCCATTGGTGTCCCATGACTTGGATTGCTCTACTCAAAACAGAGTGCAATGATCCAACTACCCTGAACCAGAAATCAGTGGTGCATGTGCTGAAAAGATTTTCCATGTGTGGACTGTGCCACATTATATACACAATGGGAGAATACAAACTGAGAAGTAAGAAATAGTTATATAGTACAATTAAAATATGCATTTGGATCTAAGTCCATTAATTTATTTTAGCAAAACTGTGTCTCAAACATGCTGATTTTCAAGTGGTATTTAATGAAAAAGAAAGATTTCTTAGTAAACACAATGTCATTAAGACAAGATTGTGTATGCTTCTTTTGATAGGCCAACACATCTGGAAATCTTGTATGATTCTCCTGAAGATAGGAGTGGCATACTTCGGTTTCCTTGGTGACAGCTATACTATGCCAGGCTATTCCCTGATTCACATGCATGGGAAGAGCCATATCAAGTGATAGCTAGGAGGAACAGCTTCAACTGGCTGCATATGTTGTGCAGATACTACAATGAAACAACAATAAAAAGTGTGTGTGTGTGTAATGTGAGTAAATGTGTTGACATGGCAGCTATGGCATTTCCTTTCCATTTTCCCCAAGATTTTATAACCCATCTCCTTCCCCTACTTGCAGTGCAGCACACCTAGGCTGCTTTCACACATAAGGCTGATTGTGTTAGTTTAGTGGATTAAAAAGGTAGCACTTCTGTCTCAATTTCTAAAATCCCTTTCACGCTGCAGTACCTGTTGCGTTAAGGAACAGCAGCTTTTTCAGCCGATACAACAGCATTTTGCACAACTGTCTTTCACACGGGTTGTTTTCGTCCCTCACCCATGCACACTGTTCCCCACTGTGTATGAGGTCTAAGATCTTGTCCTGTCGCCATGCAAAAGCCCTCTCCCTTTAGGATCTGACTTTTTAAATTGTTTTAGTTGTATCAAGACAGGGGTGTGTGTGTTAAATGCTGCTGCTATCTGCACCGATGCTGGAATGCTGGTACAACATTCATCAGGCACCTCACCACACAACTAAAGTGTGGGAACACACTGCATGCTGGGATGCCTGTCATGTGAGCAGCTGCAGGTAGCGAAAAACTCCTGCAACCTTCTGGGTTCCCAGCCTTGCTAACGGATTATTTCTGGAATCATTTATCATGGGAATTAGCACTAAACTTTCAGTACATTCCACTAGAATTCTGAAGCTAGCTTGTGCGTCATGTGAAAGATTAAATATAATGCACAAATTACCAGGTAAGAAATGATCAGAATAACAGAATAAAGTGCAGTGTAAAAGCAGCCCTAGCCTCCTGCTCTTTAGAGGATGTGAGGAGGAAATCAATGAAAAGGGGCAGGGGAAGCCATGTCTGTGCGGTGTGCCCAATTCAGTAACAGATATGAAGATAAAGGATGAATGTAAAAGAAGCTACTTCTTCACACAGCGAGTGGTTAAGCTGTGGTATTCGCTCCCACAAGGGGCAGTAGTGGCCACCATCTTGGATGGCTTTAAAACAAAATTAGATAAATTCATGGGAGATAAGATTACCAGTGGCTACTAGCCACAATGGCTATGTTCTGCCTCCATGGTCAGAGGCAATATGCTTTTAAATATCAGTTGCTGGAAACTGAAGGAGGAGAGACTGCGGTTGCAGTCAGGTCCTGCTTGCAGACTTCCCATAAGCATCTGGTTGCCCCCTGTGAGAACAGGATGCTGGACTAGATAGGCCACTAGCTTGATCCAGCAGGTATCTTTTATGAATTTCTGGGTTCCAGCCAGGTGCTGCTATTGCTTCCTTATTCCTGTGAGTCTACAGTTCTCTCTCTGCAACTATCTCTACAACTTCTATGCAAAGCTCCTCCCAAAGGAATGCACATGCCACTCGCTCTCTGAATCTGCCCCTTTGCTTATTGGAGGTCAAAGAAGAAGCCATTTGTAGTACAAATGCTCTTCTTTGGCAGGGAACAAACATTACTTATAACATCTTTCCAACTTGATCAGTTTTTCTTGTACATCTCATAGTGTTTTGTTCCCATTTTATCTAACTGGATATTATTCATATTTAAATCTTATTACTTCAGCTTATATCGATGTGATGTGGGCAAAACAAATGTGCAGATAATGAATACCTGTTGAACTGGATTTGGAAGGTAGGCAGCCATTTCCTGCAAGATGTCTTGTGCTGAATATGAAATTACAACTTCATTTACATGGACTATGCTCCATATGGCTGCTTCATTTCTACTGGCACCTCAGAAACTAGAATCATGGGCTAACTTGTGCTTATAAGCATTTACTATTCCTTCATAATTACCACTTTTACTGATATTTTATTTTTAGGCCTTGGTAGAACAAATTACTTTGAACTTTCAAACAATAGAAACAGGCTTTTCATATTCTTGTGGATAATAAGAAAATATGCTGATCATTTTGTGTTACAAATATTTTAACAGAGAAAACTAAATTTATGCACCACAGCAAAGATATGGTGTCTAGTGTTTCTGAGGTGGTTAAGCTTATGTCTGGGGCTGTACCACTTTATTTTGCAGTGGGGAATCATGATGTAACCCCCTCCCCATTAAAAAAAATCCCAACACATAAAGCACAAATATATTAAGGGGCATGGCTTTGCTGGACATTTTTCTTCTGACATCTTTGTCATGGGTATTTTTCTATGAAGGAAAACTCAGTCATGTGAGCCTCCATCTGCATCCTAAGGGATACAGCTCAAACACATATTTAACAACTTAACCTAAGCTTATATTTAATGTACCTGTTGGTGAAGATTAACATACCAAATCATGGTATCTCCTGTCATGTGACAAATTAATCCATAATGTAAGGTGGTGTATCTACGTCAACACCAGTCATATTTAGTAACATGAAGCTGGCGTGGGTGCAATATGCCATGTCTCAAAGCACTTCACTGCTGGCACAGCTGGTCTTAGGCTCAGACAAGTAACCAGTTCACATGTGAGTACTTGGTTTAGACTTCATTTAGGCTGGATTGAGTTCAGTATTGGTTAAATGGCAAATTTACAATTGCAATCCACTCTTCTGAAGGGGATGTAAATCTACACTGGATTGTTTCTTTGGAAACAAGTTGGCTAGTTGTTTAACAGTCTTCTTCATATGCACAATATTTGTTTACTATAGTTGTTTATATTCCATTGCAGTTACACATTTGCAATGGGTAATTATTAGGATTGGATTGAGAAAAACATCTGCACTGGTGATAACATGAAGCCACCATAAAGTGACAGTTTCTGTGTTGTGACAGTCATTGAATGTTCTGAGCCATTGCAGATGCATGGTAAGATTATGACTTGCTCCTATCTAATAGATACATTGAACCAGAAGCTAGTAAACTGTGATCTCACCATGTTATGTGTGAGATCTCATGCTATTCAAACAGTACATCTCCTAGTTTGTTCATCATACCATAACCACATCATTTATTTGAATAACAAATGAAGCTTCTTTATACTTCTCTCAAATATCCATGGAAAAATAAGTTTTCACCATTGCGTCTGGTATACAAATTGCACTGCACATGAAACACACATTTGAAGGTTTCGGTGTTTTCAGCATATTCTAAAAGTACCAATGGAGGCTTTCATATGGTATTATAATGCAAAACAAATTAATACAGTGAGACTGTGTGGTCATATCAACATACAAAGGGCCAGCTGACATTTGTGGAACATTTTTAAAACTTTTAAGTTATTAAAGAGAATGAGATATGTGAGAAAAAGTCAGTCTATAAAAAGTAACAACCTTGTCTACTGTGTTTTTGCTTTAGAAAAACATTAACATAATACATGAGATTCCCATTTGCACCCAGTTTTGTTTTTAAAAAATACTATCAGATGTTGACTTGCACCTTTAATGCAACTGAAAGCACCATTAAGGGATACTTTTAATATAAGGAAAGATACAATTAGCTTGACCATGGGAGGTATTTTATAACAGGGTGCTTGTAAGCAAAAGCACTCTTGTACAAATTAGTTTTGTATCTAGTTTGGATGTAACACTAAACTATACTGTTTAGCTTTCTGAGAATGCTCAGGCTCAAGCACACTCCCTTCCCCTTACTTCTTCAGCACAGCCATGAGGAGGATTTCAGAAACATTCACTTCAGTTTGGGTTTAACAGCAACTTGCAATTTTGTCCTAACCCATACAAATTGTGGTTCTAACTATGGTTAGTTGAAACAAACCACCTTCAAACCACAAGTTATTAAGCTGACTTGTTTCACCTAATCATGGTTAAGCTTAATCACAGTGAGGGGTTTGTTTGACATAGTAAACCACAGTCAATCTAAAATGGAAGTGGAAGCTTCTTAGCTGTGCTGGAGGAGGTAAGGGAAATATGGGAGCACATGAGCCTGAGAGTTTCTGAAGCTTATTCTCATAATATCCAAACACAGATTTGGTCCAGTTCAAGAAGATCTTGCACGAAGCTTGGTTTATTGTATGTTTACCTTATATGCTTACAGACAAGTGGCTGATTTTTGCCTTAAGCAGGACCAAACAGTGTTGTCTGTAAATGTGGAAAGTTTGATTGTTCTTCCCAGCTTCTTGCTTCTTTATGACTTGTGTCACCTATTTTCTGTCCCTCAAACAAAATATCAATTTTGCAGTTACACAATGTTTGGCACTAGAAAGGTATTGTGGTCTCTTATCACATCTTTTGCACACATTCATACACAGAGTCATGCATCCCAAAACCTGAAAAAAAAAAAAAGGTTAAAAAGCTATTCATTTCCTGATGTCCTGAACGTGATCCCCAAATGGTTCTTTCTCACTGTTATTGTAATTGAAATTTAATCATGATTATCATTTAATTTACATAGCTAAATACTAGCACTCCTAGTTGTTGCTGAAAGCTGAGAAGTCATCTGCATAGAATTTGTTTTTAAAATCCCAGACCCCTGAAGTTGTATGTATAATATTGATTTCTGATAAAAAGCAAGCAAATAAATAAATAAATAAATAAATAATGAATAGCTCCTTTGATTACAACACATGTAATTTGCTTGATTAGAATTTAATTTAGTTCTAGATTCAGAAAAAAATCCTTCATGCCCTTTTCAATGATAACTCTTTTGCAAATGTTTTATGATTTACCTATTCAGGACTAGAGATCTATGTTTTTATCATTTGCTTTAGTTCACTTAACAGTAACATTGCCTTTTACAAATTTTTTCAAATTGTTTCATTTGGTAAAGTTTTAATTTTGTAAATGACTATGCAAGTATCAATAGTGGAAGTTTCTCTAAAATGGAAAAAAAAGAGCACTAGCTGATATATTGCCACTCATTCAAACGTTCCTGTTTTACTTTTAAATACTATGCAGTGCACCTTGAACGAAACAGGAAGTCACTGTATTGGGTCTATTTCTCAGTCAGAATAATTGATTTTTTGAGGCTGCTGCTTTATAGGTATATTAAAGACAGACTGTGGGACAGTGGATCAAATGATAATCATGATGGATGGTAGCCAGACACTACTATACTTTGCTGCTCTGCTGCAGGATGCAGGTAAGTTATTGCCACGGCCCTATTGCCACCCCTTAATTTTGGATGTATCATAGCTGCTGCATTGAGCTCTCTTTTAAAAATGTATTTATAGTGTTGTTTCATATTCCAACCGCTCTTGTATCAGGGCATCATCTTTATATTGTAGCCGTGGAGGAGCAGGAGAACATTCAAAAGCTAAAATGGCCTTTCTTAGGCTCCTGTCTAATACATGTCTCTCCCATGCTGGATACCTGTTCCTGAACAGATCAATTTTAATGACAGATTCTTCAATCCTTGGTGGCCGGGATGAAGGGGTAGAAGGTGCAGTAGGTCGCACCTGAAAAACAGGCACACACCCATCTCTCTCTGCAAATTTCTGATCCCGGTCACTTGTGACACTCCTGTTATTAGAAATAGACCTTAAAGTACTTGATGCTACTTCTGGAGGAAGAGTAAAGGCAGCTACAGAGTCCTCACAAGCACAGCTTGGTGACTGCCCAAACCTTGGTCCATTGGGATGAAAGAAGGCATAGTACATCAGCATAAAAACAATGCCGGTTAAAAAGCTGCTGAACACCACACATAGTGCCGGTATGGCAAATGCATCAGAAATCATAGGAGCCTTGTACAGGTACCAAAGAGCACTCAAGGCAGTGTTTTCCAAAAGGACCACAAAATAGTAAATGAAAAGCCTACAGCGTGTCCTTCCCTCCTTGACGTTGAACCAACTAAAGATATAAATTATCCCAACGACCATATCGAAGACAATCTCTTCCCACTTAGTGATGCAGAATTCTGTTTCACAATGGACAATCCAGAAGGTCATGATGCACCAGTGGAGGACTATGAAGATCCCAAAATACAGTTGAAAAACAGAGGCAAAGAGAGCAAAAGTAATCACCCTGGCTGCAATTGTGAAAAAATGCCAGCAAAACTGGATTATTACAGCCATGTAGCTGATTGGTTTCTTGTCATCACGGGAATCACGAAGAGCTTTTTGATATGAAGCCAAAGCCCATGCCAAAGACACAAGAGATGCTGCAGCGGTAAGACCTAGAAGGGTGGGGTGGGGTGGGGGGAGAGAAATACAGTACATGGTCAATAAATGCAGATTAAGCACAGAGGAAGATTTTACAAAGGAGTCTTGATGAACCGGGATAAAGCCTATGTCTTTTAGCCTTGTTACCCAAATGGCAACACTAAGTCTGATCACTGGTAGGAAGCTTAGCAGCCATTCCAACAGCTGTTTTCTTTTCTTTCAATGGTGCTGTCAAGCCATAAAGTTCACAGTGCACTTTTTTCACTGTGAAAGTAAACCCTGAAAAATGAGACAAATATAGGCAATATACATTAATTATCTGAAAACATCTAGATGTGCAGTGAAAGATTTAATTGTGTAGTGGTCTTTTGATCAGCTGAGGAGAAAGTTATGATTTGCTAACCTAACACAAGTGTTATGGACATGTACTTAGCATCTACTGTCACCACTTATACAAATTAAAATTATGACATAAATAGCACCGAAAAATAAAACAAACTCCAATGAGACTGAGAGTTCCATTAAAAGCGTGGTTGTCTGCTAAAATGAAGAGTGGGAGGGCAGGAATAAATCTGGATAACAAGACCTAAGCAGACACTCCATGTATAGTGAGCACATTTGGAATTTAGACCAATGGATATCATTTAAAAATGGCTACTTTGATGGGCATGGCCACTGATGAAACCCCCATTTCACAGATTTTGGACAAGTCACGGGAGTACTAGGCAAAAGTGGGGTCTGAACCCCAAAATACAACCACCATTCCTTTGAACTCACATTAAGTGCAATATCACCCCAACAATCAAATTTCCTCAAATACACAAAATCCCCATGCCCTACACTACAGACACACCCCATACTGCAAAAACATAACTGCCCCCTTCCACTGCAGATACACAGTAACTCCACAACCCACTCAGAGGCAGTTAAAAAAACAGTTCACATGCTTCAGGGCTGTGCCTGTAATTCAAAATAAATTCTTATTTTATTGACTGAGATAAGGTCGTGAGAACTGAGGCAGGCAGAGGAATAGCAGGAGAGAAGGGGTTCAACCCCTCCCACCTATCTCTACTGCTTATAAAGAGATGCAACATAGCACTTTGTTTTTTTTAAATTATACTTTATGCATTAGTGTGAGTTTGTTAAATAAATCTCTTATCTTCTTGATTATAGAGGGGCCATGGTACTCTATTCCAGCCTGCTAAACACTTCATTAGTATAACTCTGTGGTTTTCAATAATCTCCTTGGCCATCAGAAACCAGCTCCTTTTAGAGAACATCTGCTGGGAATGCTTTGATTTGGATTCCTGCATTGAGCAGTGGGTTGGACTTGATGGCCTTAGAGACGCCTTCCAACTCTACTATTCTATGATTCTATGAACATATACATCAAGGCCGACATTTCTTTTTTTAAAAACAGCAATTACTAATCTCCTCCCACCTCACCCACCTTGAGAGAATCATAATCTGCTTGACAATCTGTCTGTATCACAAGCTTTCAATATGACATGGAACATGCATATAAGGATTTATTAGAATAACATTTCTTATAACAATACGCACAGTCAACAAGCCTTCCTCAAAACATTCTAACATTATGAGAGCTTGCAATAGGTGCTTTTGACTAGTGTTGTCGCCGGTGTTGTTTGCTGACTTTCCCCCTCTCTGTTTATTATGTAAAACATTTTTATATCTCTCTTTGGCCAAAAATACATTTTTTAAAAAAGGCTTCCAGAGTGACTTACAAATATCAGTGGTGGAGCGTCACTCTGTTGGTGTTGGGCGGCTGGCTGAAACAACAGGAGAGATGCTACAGCCCCGGTGTAAGGTGTGGGGGCTGGATTGCATCCTTAATGATTTATTGTAATTGATGAAGGTATTTTTGTTTTGTTGTCATTTGTGGATATTTTGTGACTATGATAATGCGTGAAATGGATCCTTGAATTTTGCCAATTGTTTATTTTTAGGTATATTTTGAATTATTATAGGATGACAGTGGGGAGGTTTTTTTCATGCATTTTGTCATTTCTATGGTTGTAAACCACCTTCAGTACAGCAATGTAGAAAAGCAGTATACAAATTAAAAATGAAATGAAATGAAAAATGAAATATTCCCATACATATATTTATAAAGCTGATAAATCATTTCCTGATTAATTATAGGTGGAAATCAAGGCAATTCAAGATTAGGAGGCATAGAATCATGAGACACCATAGTTAAAACCAGATGGAATAGAATAAGTGAAAGTGATTCTTAGCATACTGAGAACACTTGGGCAAATACAAAGGTGATGAATACAAGGGTGTGCTTTTCTTGTAGGAAGGACAGTCAAACAAATGCCTAAATGAGGAATCTAGTGGTGTGACATAGTATATCGTGTTAGGGGACCAAATTTACTTATCTGGTCAGAACACAAAGTTAAAGAACTAGGTGAGATGTTATCACTGAGAAGACAAAAATCTATAGAGCCAATCAGAAAGATTGTGTAAGATAGAAAAAGGGGATAAAACCTCAGGATATGGTCAAAGAAATACAAGTAGTATGATGAAGTGGGAGACGTAGGGTTGCCAGGTCAGAAGCATCCCCAAACCTGAAATTTCAGGGGTGGGCCCTAGTGATGTCATGGGACAGGCCTGAGTGATGTCACAGGGTGGGCCCGAGTGATGTCACAGGGCCAGGCCTGAGTGATGTCATGGGGCAGGCCCGAGTGATGTCATTAAGCATGATACATTAAGCATCAATCACAGTTGCTTGGAGCATAGAATTAAAAAAAATATCTGATTGGAAATTAAGATAGAAATCTTAGCTAAAAGATGGAGCCTGGGTAGGGAAAATTTAATCTAGCCTACTTGCTTTCAGCAAGAAGGGTTTAAGTGCCTTCAGGTCAGGCCAGTCACCAGAAGGCCACTGTAGGAAGAAAGGAGCCTAGTGTTGTGGAGATGTTAGATGGGAGCATTGGGGAGTAAAGATGGATGCCCCTGAAGGCTGCAATTCTAAACACATTTACTAAGGGATTAAGCTCCATAGAACTCAACAGGACTTACTTTTGAGTAGATATAGCTTGGATTGTGCTGTTGGTAAACCTTGACTAGGGATCCTCTGCAAAGACATCCATATCCAAGCAGGGTTGGCAACCCCTTCCTGAAATGCCCTGCCCTTATCTTTTAATGTGGCTGCTCCAAACTTCTTTACAGATTTGACCCTTCACTTCAGAAAGAGGTCTCAGAAATGAGTAAGAGTAAGAAGTATCTTTTAAAATTGTTCTTTTCAATTCACTCTTGAATGCCCATCATACCTAGGGCAGATCCACACCATTCATTTAAAGCACATTCAACACCCATTTGAAGCACATGAATCCCACCATAGAATCATGGGAACTGCAGTTTGTTAAGAGTGGTGAGAAATATAACTGTGAGGGGGAAATGACACTTCCCAGGATTCTTTAGGGGAAGTCATGTGCTTTAAATGCGAGTTGGATGTGCTTTAAATGTATTGTGTGATTCCACTTAATAATTTTTGCCTGCATGTCAATTGTTTTAATTAATTTTTCAAAATGGAAATGAGCTATAAACTGTAGTGGGTGACCATGGGCTACTCACCACCTCTCAGCCTATCTGCCCCTCAGGATAAAAACAATGGAGAACCATGACCACCGCAAGGCATACTTAAAATGTAGAGGAATTATTGTACAACCATAGTGTGAAATCGGATACTTATTGGGACACAGTATGACAAAATATTTATATAAGTGTGACTATCAAATATGTTTATGATTTACACAACCTGTAAAGATATTTATAGAGCAATCCTGTTTGTTTACTGAGAAGCAAGTCTCAATGTATTCAATGGGGCTTACTCAACCAGGGAAAACTGTACCCTCAAGCGATAAGGAACTTGTTCTTTTAACAAGCCTTTTAAGTTGAGACCTTATCCCAGTCTGTGTCTGTGTTGGAATTGCTTTTTAATATGTTTTTAAACCTTTTCTTTTTAAAAAAAATGTTTTTAAAGCTTTTAAAAATGTTTTTAAAGATGTTTTGTTTTAATATATTTTAAAGTTTGCTTTTATGATTTTTAAAGTGTTTTTAGTGCTTTTGTTTGCCACCCTGGGCTCCTACTGGGAGGAAGGACGGGATATAAATCAAATAATAAATAAACAAAAATAAATAAATAAACTTCATTCACCCAACCCAAAATTCGGAATCATGCCACTTTAAGCTGTTTTGCAACTGTTTATACTTGTTTTATGGTTATTAGTTTTTAAAGGGATTTATTTCTTATTGTGAGCTGCCTTGGTTTCCAATCACCAACCCTACCTCACAGGGTTGTTGGAAAGGCTCCTCTCTCTCTCTCTCTCTCTCTCTCTCTCTCAGGTGTAAAAATACACCCCATTTAATAGTTTATTGTCAAACCAATTGGTCACTGAGGAACATTTTTAAAAAATCAGTATTAGTTTCCTACGTAATAAAAACTATGATACCTAGGTAAACCCTGCCTAATTGCTTTAAAAATAGGATTGGAGAGGGAGAGAAAGATTTACAACACAAAAACAAGTCTGTGCCATGTTTACTCAAAAGTCCCATTAATTTACAGCATAATCCTAACCATGTCTACTCAAAAGTAAGTCCTAATGGAGTTCAATGGGGTTTACTCCAGGGATTAGCATTGCTTTACTCCCAAAAAAGCAAGTATTGAATTAAATATTTTCATATTTCATAGCCCTGGGTCTGACTCTTGCACACAAGAGAAATAAAACCTTTAAGCCATATTACTTACGCAAACTGCAAAATCTCAAAGCCACCATTTTCTGACGTTGAAATTAAGCACAGGCATGCCTGGATCAAGAAGTCACAACCCTGGCTTCATTTATTGGCTATAATCCTGAAAGGGTGGGGGTTAGAGCCAGAGCTTGGAAAAGTTACTTTTTAAAACTTCAACTCCCATCAGCCCCAGCCAGCATGGCCACTGGATTGGGCTGATGGGAGTTGTAGTTAGAGCTAGGAGCTGTTCTAAAGATCTGTAAAACAGATTTAACAGTCACGCGGGGGGCGGTTGACATTTTGATGTATATCTCAGGAACCAGACCACCTAGAAACTTTTTAAATTGAAGCTGAGAGTCTGGAGATTAAGAGGTGCTAGATGGAGAACCGGAGGGGACCCCCAAAAACCAAAGACCCCACCCAAAAACCGGAGACCTGGTAACCTTAGAGACCTGAGATGGAGGCAGTAGCTAGAGCATAAGAAAGTAAGCACAGGACCTGTTCCTAGACATGCGAGAACCTTTGTATGTGTTATTTATTATTTTTTGTTATTCCATATTCTTTATTCTGTCAATTATGTTATGGCCATAGCTTAATAAACCTTTAAAATAATTTGAACTTGTCTGATCAATCATTGCTTCAATCTATTTTTGCTTAAATAAAAAAAGCTCTACATGTGTTTGGGGGGCGGGAAAAGTAAATTGTGCTTTGTTTTTTATCATTCCCCTCTGAGCCCTTGATTAGGAGTAATGCAAAATGCAAGAGATGATTGTTAAAAACAGATTTAATCATGATGCGAATCTAGACTATAATGGTAATCTAAATGATTACCATGCTTTCCTATAGATTGTGATTTCCCTCCAAATTCTGTAGCTGCACAGACCCCAGGCAAATTACAACTTAATTGTATACATATGCACATGAGAGACAATCTTCAGGCATTCTACTCAGGGCTGGTGCCAGAGGGCGGCCAGGTTGGGCCCTGTGGCCCAGAGGGTAGGGTCCTTCCTTAGGGTGGCACTCCCATTCTGCGATCCACGGCAGAATCGGGTCCTGTAACCCAACCCTGTCATGGAGAGGGAGCTCCCAGGCACTCCCCACTCCTATCAGTGGGAATGCCGTGCATGCTACGTGTGCATTCCTGACATCCAAGATGGTGGTGGGGGTCTTCCCTAAGGGGCTAATCTTGGTTGATGGCATGCATGCGTCTTACATGTGCATGTCATTGACATGACATGAGAGATGTGGGGCATGTGCGAGGGCTCATTAGTACAGCACCACCTGTATGGGGGAGTATTGGGCTACACTGCTGCGGGCCCAGGGCAGGCTGGTGCCCGAGGGCCCAGTCATGCCTGGCACTGGCCCTGATTCTACTCACATGTAAAAGCAGCACACAAGTGGGGAGAGGATGGATGAGAGTTCTACTTTTTGCTCTTCATCACTCTCCACAAGTTTGAGGGCAAACTTCTGATGCTGGAACCCTCTTGTACTCATGGAGGCTCCCCGTGTGATTTAGAACCATTGAGGATCATGGCTCTAGCCTGTGTGGGGAACCTGCATGAGTATAGAAGTACCTTAAGCATTTCACCCTCTAACTTGTTGAGTGTTAAGGGGATGGTAATGGGGAGTGAAACCTAGCATACTTACCTCTACTCTCCTCACTCATGTGTTGCTTTTAAATACCAGTAGAATACCTGAAGAGGGCTTATGTGGCAAAGATATATGCAGAAAAAGATAAAAATGTTTGTTCAGGGTAGCCAACATGGCACCCCCCAGATGTTTTTGACAACTCCCACCATCCATGACAATTGGCTATGCTGGCTTGGGACTCATAGGAGCTATAGTCCAAAACCTCTGGAGGATACCACATTAGCTACTCCAGGTCTAAACAATTTGCGCCATTTAAAATGGACAGAGATGACGTTTATATGATCAAAAGAAAATGTATGTCTTAGGAAAATAGCAGTATGTTGACTTTAATGAACCAGATCATGGAGTTCACACACCACCTACAGTATCTGTTTCTTCCTTGGCAGAGCCTCAGATTGGTTTAATGAGATATTATATGCGAGAGTGAGACTGGCGGTTATGGAGATATGCTTTGTAGAAACAGTAGTAACACAGGAAAGAAGTTAAGCAAGAAGAACACCAACAAACACAAAAAATGTAATTCTCCATCTTTGGAGATGTAGTCCTGATTGCAAGTGTTGCCACCACTCACCATATGCTCAGAGGCACATGTTACCAAATTCTTTCAAGCTACACAGGAAGTGGATTGGACTGTGAAAGACCAACCCAAATTGTGTTGGCATTCTAGCAAATTTGTAGGGCAGTACAATATCTCAGAGAGGAGGTCAAGTCTCCTGCTCCCCTGGTGCATTCACTATAGCTGCCCAATTTCCCTGCTTTTTAAAGTTTGATAGAAATATCTGTGGGCTATAGGTATGTTCTTAAATAAGGTGGGTTTTTTTTGCCTATTAGTGAATTTCTCTGCTTTTTAATCCAGGAGGTAAGAAATGGGATCCTGGGCAAGTTTGCTGATAATAGATTGATCATTTGCATGCTTATTGAGTTCAATGGGATTTACTCCTCTGTAATCATGCTTAGCATAGGTGAAACTAACCACAGGAGAGAAGAGGGAGGGAGGGCTGGAGTGAGTTGGGGAGGAGGGGAGGAAGAAGGGGGGAAGAGGGGAGAGGAGAAGAGAAGGAGAGGAGGGGGAGGGGAAAGAGACAGAGGGAAGGAGAGAGGGGAGGGGAAAGGCAGGTATGATCATTTGCATGCTTATTGAGTTCAATGGGATTTACTCCCATGCAATCATGCTTAGGATAGGTGAAACTGATCATGGGGGGAGATGGGGGAGGGGATTGGAAGGGGAGGGGTGAGGGGGCAGGAGGGGGAAGGAAGGGGAAGGAAATGAGAGATGGGATAGGAGGGAGGAAGAGGGGAAAGTATGTTTGATCATTTGCATGCTTATTGAGTTCAGTGGAATTGACTCCCATGCAATCATGCTTAAGATAGGAAAAACCATGGGGGAGGAGGAGAAGGGGGGAGAGGAGAGGAGAGGGAAGGAGGAAAGGAGGGGAGAGGAAAAGGAGGAGGGGACTGAAAGGGGAGGGGGTGGGAGGGCTGAAGTATGGGGAGAGAAGATGCAAGAGAGAGGTGATAGGAGGGAAGAGGGGTAGAGGGCAGGTTTGATCATTTGTATGCTCTTTGAGTTCAATGGGATTTACTCCTGTACAATCATGCTGAGGATAGGTGAAACTGACCTGGGAGAGGGGCAGGGAGGGTAGAAGGAGGGGTAGGGGAGGAGATTGGGTGGTGGGTGGGCACTGGGCAGAGGAAAGCCCCTTTCCTTTCCAAAAGGAAAACCTTGTAAACAATATAATTGTTTCTCAGGGTTTCCCCCACCTTTTTATTCTACAGCACGCACATGTAGTCTCCCACCCAAATTTTATACCAAAGCTGTCTCTGGCCACATCCACACCAGACCTTTATTTCACTTTAGACAGTCATGGCTTCTCTCAAACAATCCTGGGAAGTGTAGTTTGTGAAATGCATTAAGAGTTGCTAGGAGATCCTTTATTCCCGTCACAGAGCTACAATCCCCAGAAGAGGGGCTGACTGTTAAACCACTCTGGCCACTGGAGCTCCGTCAGGGGAATAGGAATCCCCTAACAACTCTCAGCATCCTTCACAAACTGCACTTCCCAGGTTTCGTTGGGGGAAGCCATCACTTCTTCAAATGGTATAAATGTCTGTTGTGGGGGTTGCACCCTGATTAGCCAAGCCAAACAGCTGTGAGTCTGGTTTTTAGAACATTGACAGTTGGTCTTACTTAGCATGCCTGATGCTATAATAGACGTCAATGTTAAATTTCTTAAACTAGTTAAAAATCAGCCAGGCATTTTTTGAACTTTTATACTGCAGAAGATCAATGGGGCAAGGACAGTTATGGTTTTTAGTTAATCTCAACAAATTATGAGACTACTGATAGAAAAGAAGTCCAAAAGGGCTCTGAATTTCTTTCTCATTTTACACTTTGAACTCTTAATTCTCTCTGACTGTTTTGTGTGTCGCCATGAAAACTTAGAGAGGGTTGTTAAGCAAACATTTCCTGAGTTCAGTACTAAAAGTTTTGTAAATTTTTGTTTTGAAATGAGCTTATAGGAAGCAGCAGAATGGCATGGGAGATATTTTCAATTTAACACTGCGGAATGTGACAAATGCATGCTGGCTATAGTATACAGCCCTCTTGTGGCTGTATAATAAATATGTAAAAAAGAATTTCCTCCCACATAGACCTGCTCAGGCATTGAGATCTGCAGGGAGGCCCTGCTGGTAGTTCTATATCAATGTGAAAATTGTGGGGCAACAGCAGGGATGGAAAAATCTATCAATTAAGATTCTCTCAGTTTCTCATGTTTCTAACCTTAAATTCAGTTCCCAACATTTGTGCAGCAATTTCCATTTTTTTTAAAGAATTGGGTACTTTTGGCCCCACTTGGCCACAAGATCTATCCTTTGATCACTTTAAGAACTACTTAAATACAGTTATCAGAGTGCAAATTCTATGTTACTGTGTCAATCATGAAAGGTATTCACTAACAGGCAAAAAACCTTGCGGTTTAAGAACGTACCAATACCCCACAGATATTTCTATCAAAGTTTAAAAAGCAGGGAAATTGGGCAGCTATAGTGAATGCACCAGGGTAGCAGGAGACCTGATCCCCTCTCTGAGATATTGTACTGCCCTATAAATTGGTCAAAATGCAAACACCATTTGGGTTGGTCTTTCACAGTCCAATCCACTTCCTGTGTAGCTTGGAAGAATTTGGTAACATGTGCCTCTGAGCATATGGTGAGTGGTGGCAACACCTGCCATCTCCAAAGATAGAGAATTATATTTTTGTATGTTTGTTGGTGTTCTTCTTACTTTGCTTCTTTCCTGTGTTACTAATGTTTCTACAGAGAATCTAAACTAGAAAATTTTATTTCCCTCATTATTCATCCTAGAAATCCGTGTCAAATTTATTTTTATTAATTTCAAATCCTTTTTATTGGGCAATGTCATATGATGGTGAAGATAGCCTTTTGTGTTTCAAATTGGAGTTTATGTTCTATTTCTATTTTGGGTGCATTAAAAGTTGAATCTGAAACTGTATTTGATGTAAGATCAGGCTAATTCCAATATGTTGCTATTTCAGCAATGACTCTAGCTGTTGAAAAAAGAGGATGCATGTTTTCAGCCTGCTATGTTTAAACCACTTCATTTAAGGCAAGGTGGTCACAGTCAATTAACAACACAGAGCACACCTAGAATTTTGCTAGAATATATTTCACCACCCACTGTTTTATCTTGTGCAAATTGAGACACCCCTGAGGTCCACTGGAGACTATTCTGCAGAAGTCAGTGCCATTATTCCACAATTATGTTTGGAAATTTTTTAGTGTAAATGTTGCAAAGTGTTGCTGTACTTCACATATTCACAGAAACAGGAACAAAAGAAAATGTTTTCCTATAGGAAACTTCACTGAAATTGCAAAGTAAATCAGACATATTTAAAGTGATCATCTGAACTGTATCAACTGTCTTAATAATGATGCTTCCTCCCTGCTAAAACAAGATCAGCACAGCCCATGTCTTGTTTCTATTATTTGGGCTGGTTGCAGGTGTTGCCACCACTCACCATATGCTCAGAGGCACGTTACCAAATTCTTCCAAGCTACACAGCAAGTGAATTGGACTGTGAAAGACCAACCCAAATGGTGTTTACATTTTGACCAATTTGTAGGGCAGTACAATATCTCAGAGAGGAGGTCACTTCTCTTGCTCCTCTGGTGCATTCACTATAGCTGCGCAATTTCCCTGAAACTGCAAGGTTTTTTGTCTATTAGTGAATTTCCCTGCTTTTTAATCCGGGAGGTAAGAAATGGGATCCTGTACAAGTTTGCTGAGAATGCTTATTTGCATGCTTATTGAGTTCAGTGGGATTTACTCCCCTGCAATCATGCTTAGGATAGGTGAAACTGATCACAGGGGATGGGGAGGGGAAGAAGAGGAGAGGAAATGCAGAGGGGAGGACTGGGATGGGGAGTTGAGGAGGGGGAGGGGAGGAGAAGGACAGGTTTGATCATTTGCAGGTTTAATGAATTCAGTGCGATTTACTCGCGTGCAATCATGCTTAGGATAGGTAAAAGTGACCGGGGGGGGGAATGACGGAGGGCTGGAGCGGGCAGGGGAGAAGGAAGGGAGAGGAGAGAGGAAGGAGGGGGAAAGCAGGTCTGATCATTTTCATGCTTATTGAGTTCAATGGGATTTACTCCTATGCAATCATTGTTAGGATAGGTAAAACTGACCATGGGGGAGGAGGAGGGGAGAGGGAAGAGGAAGGAGCGTATTGGAGGAAGGCAAAGGAAGGGAGAGGGGAGGGCAGGTTTGATCATTTGCCTGCTTATAGAGTTCAATGGTATTTACTGCTGTGCAATCATGCTTAAGAAAGGTAAAACTGATCATGGGGAAGAGGAAGGGGACGGGGAGGAGAGGGAAGGGTGGATTGGAAGGGGATGGGGATGGGTAGGGAGGGGCAAAGGAAGGGGGAGGGGAGGGCAAGAGGGAGGGGATGGGAGGGAGGAGAAGGGAGGGTGGGTTTGCTCATTTGCATACTTTTTGAGTTCAATGGGATTTATTTCTGTGCAATTATGTCTGAAAATGGGTTTTCATGGTAAACGGTATTCACAGGTGGTTTTACCATTGCCTTCCTCTGAGGCTGAGAGGCAGTGATTGGCCCAAGGTCACCCAGTGAGCTTCATGGCTGTATGGGAATTTGAACCCTGGTCTCCCAGGTCATAGTCCAACACCTTAACCACTACATGCTAGGCCTAAACCAGGGTTCCAGCCAAAATTTATTAAATTAATTAAAAATCAGCCAGGCATTTTTTAAACTGTTAAACTGCGGAAGATGAAGGTCAGAGTATGGGGCAAGGTTAGTATTAGGATTCCAGGTACTCTGTGAACATGGCTGGTTTCTAATGAATTTCAACAAATTATGAGAACTCTGACAGAAAAAAGTCCAAAAGAGCTCTGGGGTTTCCCCCTCTCTTTTTACACTTTGAACTCTTAATTCTCTCTGACTGTTTTGTGTATCGCCATGAAAATTGGGAGGGTTGTTAAGCAAGCGTTTCTGAGTTCAGGACTATAAGTTTTGGAAGGTTTTGTTTTGAAATGAGCTTATGGAAAGCATCAGAA
This sequence comes from Rhineura floridana, assembly GCF_030035675.1. Taxonomy (NCBI): domain Eukaryota; kingdom Metazoa; phylum Chordata; class Lepidosauria; order Squamata; family Rhineuridae; genus Rhineura; species Rhineura floridana. The sequence continues at coordinate 259,848,095 of NC_084480.1, read as the reverse complement.
TGGCATGGGGGTATTTTCAATTTAACATTGCAGAATGTGAAAAATCCAGTCTGTCTATAGTATACAGCCACTCTCATGGCTATATAATACCTTTCTGTTTTGCAATGCAAGTTAATGTGGTTTCTGGATATCTGTACTATGTGGATCCGGATTGGGATGGAGTGACTACAAACATGTATAGATCGAATCGGGCTTTATTTGTGTTTACAAATCAAGGCTACAAATCGGGTTGGGGGCTCCATGCACAGCCCTAATACTTACTTATAAATGAATAATCACAGATGGCAGAAAATTGTTTAACTTCATGTAACTACAGCCAAATCTGCATATGCATTGCATGTGCATGTTCCAAACGTCACACACATTTCGACTAGTGTAATCCAAAGAGAACATGATAGATGTTATTACACAAGATCTTGGAATGGTTATTGTAATGCCACAGGGAGGGGTAGCAGCTTTGATTTCTCACTTTAAGGACCAAATTAAAAATGATGTGGGACATGGAAGAACCATGACTAAGAGATCTTTTTGAAATGGACATTTTCATCAATTTATCCATCACAACCCTAAGACGTGTTTCCTGGTCAGTCACTGCCATTTCAGACCCTGTTAGTGTATATGTGGATTTAGGAATTTTTGCCCCAACACGCATCACTTTCCATGTGCTCACATTGAATTGCATTTGCCATTTTACTGCCCATTCTACTCTGTCTAGAGAGATCCTTTTGGATCTTCTTACAACCAGGGCCGGATTAAGCTGAGGAGGGCCCCTAGGCTGATTGGTGATCCGCTGAAACAGCTGCAGGAGGGATTGCAGGACAGGAGCTTCTGAGCTGCCCACCGTCCCATCCCGTCCCATCCCCCCCGCTTCACCTACCTTTCCGCTTTTTTTGTGGCTGCGTGCACTGTGAGCGCAGGTTTGCCATCAATCAAGATGGCGGCCGAGGTTTCCCTAAGGGGCTGAAGTCTCTGCCGCCATCTTGGTTGATTGCAGCAATGCGCACGTGTAACACGCATGCATGCCCTCAACCAAGATGGCAGCAGAGGCTTCAGCCCCTTAGGGAAACCTCAGCCGCCATCTTGATTGATGGCAAACCGCAAAAAAAGCAGAAAAAAAGGTAAGTGAAGCAGGGGGATGGCGGCCAGTGCGGAAGCTCTTGTCCCTTTTTATAGCTTATGCACAGACCCCCAAGAGCTCCAGGCCCCTAGGCTTCAGCCTACTAAGCCTAATGGATAATCCGGCCCTGCTTACAACCCTTTTTGTTTTCACCATCTTGAACAATTTGATGCCATAGATTCATAAAGAAGATTTCATAAAGCCATAGATTCATAAAGAAGTTTACAAAATACAGTCAATAAAGGCAGTGCAGTTATTAAAGTAGTTTAAAATAAAATTACGTAGACAAAACTGCTGTGGTATCAAAATACACCCAAGTAACTGGGGATGACTTTCTGGTATTAAAATAGTCTCACTAGTGAGTAGAAGTTGTGCATAGTTGTTGATGTAGAGTGTGATGCTGTTGTGACTCTCACCCTTTCCTAAGTGAGGGTGGGAGTTGTTGGCAATTCCTGGCTGTGTATAACCAGGACAATGATAATCAGGAATAGGTGGAACCTTTCAATTCAACATTTTTCTAATTTGTATGCTTTTCAAATTGTGTTATTCTTCTATATACTACTTTATTTGTTAATTTGTTATTCTGTTATTTTATTGTTCTTCCTGGATATTTGAGGATTGCAGGCAGGTAGGCCCCTGCTCAGGGTTTCCCATTGATCATGGTATGAACAATCACCTTCCTTGCATTGGGTTGGGATTCTTTTATGTCCTCCAGTTTGCCTTCCTACATGCCTGAATGAGAAAACTTATATCCCTGTGTCCTGCTTGCCAGGTCACCTGATATATCACCTCTAGTCTGGCCAAATGAGAAGCAAGCATGCCAGTTCTACTTAGGATGTGTGGGAGCATCACAAGAGTAATTTGTGACAGTGGTGGTTATAGAATTGGACACTGCACCTACAGTGGGGACTCTAAACTGGAAGAAGATAAGTAAACTGATCATTCTCTTAGGCTTTATCTGATCTTCTTGAATATCCTGCAAAGTGGAAATGATAGGACTGCTAGAGCAATGGGCCATCTGCTGGTCTTAGAGCCCTGGTAAATGCCCAACCTTGAGTCCTAATTTGTAACTTCTGACTTATTGCACTGTGATGCTAACAGAAAGATGATGAAAATTCCTATCCACATGTCCTAAATATGAAGATGCAGTTGTTGGATGCTAATTGTATTAACATCACAAATAATTAAAGCATTCTGATCTAAATGTTCTGGTCTCAATCACATTGCATTTCTGACTGAATCATGCCCTTCTGATTTATTTCTTAATTTCTGTTTAAAACCTATATCCTGCCCATTGGCATGCACCCAATGCCAGAGATGGCTGCCAAGATAGGGGCAGCCATCTCTCTGTAAAAGTTCACACTGATGCTGAAATTCAACACTGTCAGAGCTCGGCGAGTGCTGCATTCTCCCGAATGAAGTGTATTGTTTGAGGATCGGGATATTCGCAGGGAGACCAAAATGCTTATTTACATAGCCATTATACTACCAACCTTACTGTATAGCTGTGAAACATGGGCCATTTATAAATGCCACTCCCAACTTCTTGAAAGATTCCACCAACGCTGCCTCCAGAAAATTCTGCAAATTATTTGTGAAGACAGACGGACTAATGTTAGCGTTTTGGAAGAAGCAAAGACTACCAGCGTTGAAACAATGATCCTTCAGCATTAACTTTGCTGGACTGGCCATGTTGTTTGAATGCCTGATCACTGTCTTCCAAAGCAGCTACTTTACTCCCAACTTAAGGATAGGAAATGGAATATTGGTGGACAGCAACAGAGGTTTAAAGATGTTCTTAAAGCAAATCTAAAAAAATGTAACATGAACATCGAGAACATATTTTCCCCATAACTAAAAGTAATAACTTGGAACTTGAGAATTGTCCTTGCCTGAGGGTTAGAGAAGGAGAGCTAGTGCCAGCTGCTAGACCACTAACTGGGATAAGCAGTTATGATCACAGTATTCCAGTGCTTCATCAATTGCATGGGCTCGAGATGCATTTCCAGGCTCAATTCAAAATGCTGGTTTTTGACTGTTGAAGTCATAATCACAGGCCCTTATCCAGGTTCCCCGTTAGCTGAGGAACAGTGGGAGATGGTTACCAAGAAAGAACATTTTCAGTGGTGATGCCTGACTTTGCAACACTTTGCAAGAGAGGATTGCCCAAGCGAGTGCCCACTCTAATGGCTTTTTGATGCAAAAAAAAATCTTGGATGAGATCCAGAATGGCATGTATAGGCATTTATTCATGCAATCATGCTTATTCCCTGTGCTTCTCTTCCCCCATGCACCCCCAACTGCTCTGGAGGATTGGGGGACCTTCTGGAACAGCTTTTGGGGACATGTGGGAGGCTAAGGGGAGAGAAGAGAAACCAGATGCCCTGTTGTGCAAAGGGATTTCTGTTGAGCAAGTGGGTGAAGGTCACTGGATGTTGCCCCTTTAAAAACTGTGATCTGTTTAATTCTGCCACATACATTATTCTTAAGCAACTTTTATAGTTTTGTAGTTCTTAGCTTGTTTTATATACTAGTCATGTTTTATTTTACTCTTATTATTTCATTGTTAGCTGCCTTGATAATGTGATTGAAGGGCAATGATACATTCAGAAATAAATAGCTGTCCCTTGTGCAGCAATCCCCTTTAAATGACTCCATGGAAAATCAAGGTCTTTCCCCCTCCCTCCCTCTTTCAGAACAGCATTTCTCATTTCCTTTTCTGATAGCGGCTGAGAAAATGACCTCTGAATCTTTCTAATGTCCTCATGTTAAGAAAGTACTTGTGTTATCTCTCACTACTACAAGCCTTGTTGAAATGTGAAACTCCTGAAAATATTGGGATCTATGGTGCTGATCAAAAGTTAATTACTGAATTAATGCTTACATATTATTTGCTTTTCTTTTAGTGATATGCATGCTATTTATACACAGGAAATGTAGTTAGTCAACTATGAACACTACAAGATCAAGATTGTATCTATCTTCTGCACATGATAATGTAGTACTTTCTAGAAAGTTGTGGTTTCCCTCCCACTACCTTCTTCTGAAAAGGACTGCCTGAACAAGAATGACGAATACATGGAGTAGGCTTTGCTACTAAAAATAATCTTGTGAAGCTCTTGTCAGAAGTTCCTATTGGCATTAATGAATGACTCCCAACTCTTCGGTTAAAACTTGCCAAAAAACAGCAGGCAACTATTCTAAGTGCTTATGCAACAACATTAGATGCTGATGAAGACATCAAGAACAATTTTTATAACCAGCTGGACATCATCTTATCAGAGATACCTAAGGAGGATAAAATTAACTTCTTGGGCAATTTCAATGCAAGAGTTGGGCGTAATTTTGATTTATGGCCAGAAACCATTGGAAAAGAAGGAGTTGGCAATGGCAACCTGAATGGAATTCTACTTCTGACTAAATGTGCAGAGCACAATCTTGTTATTACAAACACACTCTTTCACCAGAAAAATAATTTTAAAACATCATGGAAGCACTCTCGGTCAAAACATTGGCATCTCCTGGATTACGTAATTGTTTGTGCCAGAGATTGTCGTGATGTACTCCTCACTAGGGCCATGATGAGTGCTGATGACTGCTGGACAGATCACCTATTAATTTGATCCACTATGGCCGTTAATATTGTTCCTCAACGTAGGCTCCAAGGAAGAAAATCAAGGCGTAAAATGAACATCCATGCCCTTCAAGATCCTATTAAGTGAACCTGCTTTCAAACAACTCTCAAGAAACATCTACCAATGGAACTCCCTGAAAATGTCGAGGAACACTGGATTAAACTGAAGACATCCATTATTGCAGCATGTGAACAAACTATTGGATACCAAACTAAGAAACATCAGGATTGGTTTGATGAGAATGATAGTGAGACTGAACATATCATCGACAAGAAAAGGAAAGCCTTCCAGATATGGCAGAAAGACATTAACTATGCTGCTAAGAAAAAAAATCTATGCCAGTGCAAAGGCTGAGGTCCAAAGAAGAACTAGAGAACTTAAGAATGCTTGGTGGATAAAGAAAGCTCAAGAAATCCAGCACTTTGCAGATGCTTACGATGCACGGGGCTTTTTTAATGCCAAAAAGGCCATCTATGGACCAATAAATTATGGTATAAATCCCTTACGTTCAGTGGATGGTATCAAACTTCTTAAGGATAAAGAATCTATTGCACTGTGCTGCAAAGAGCATTACCATGACCTCCTTAATTGTAACTCTTTTGTGGTTGGTGAGGTCTTCTCACAGATTCCACAACAACAAACTAGAGACAAGCTTGCAGTATCCCCTAGTTTGGATGAAGTCAGTAAAGCCATCCATCAAATGAAGAACAACAAAGCTAGTGGTCCTGATGGGATTCCTGTTGAAATCTTTAAAGAAGGTGGGCCTGAATTTACACAACAACTTCATAAGCTCATCTAAAAAATTTGGATGAGGGAGGAGATCCCACAAGACTTTAGGGATGCCATAATTATCACCCTTTTAAAGAAGGGTGATAGAACAGGTTGTGGGAACTATCAAGGTATCTTTTTCCTTGCTACCGCAGGTAAAATCCTTGTAAGGATCCTTGTAAATCGCCTCCTACTAATCTCAGAGGCTGTCCTCCATGAATCTCAAAATGTTTTCCGTCCTTCCAGGGGGACAGTGGACATGATCTTCACTGCACGACAGCTTCAAGAAAAATGTCTGTAGCTTGTGGGTTCTCCTAGAACCATCTCTGTCATTTGAGGCTCAGGTAGCCTCAGTGGCATGGAGTGCCTTCTACCAACTTTGGTTGGTGGCCCAACTATGTCCCTATCTGGACAGGGATAACCTGGCTTCAGTTGTCCATGCTCTGGTAACCTCCAAATTAGATTACTGCAATGCACTCTACGTGGGGCTGCCTTTGAAGATGGTTCGGAAACTGCAGCTTGTGCAAAATGCAGCGGCCAGATTGGTAACAGAGACCAGATGGTCCGAACATATAAAACCGATTCTGGTCCGCTTGCATTGGCTGCCTGTATGTTTCCGAGCTCGATTCAAGGTGCTGGTTTTGACCTATAAAGCCTTACACGGCTTGGGACCACAATACCTGATGGAACGCCTCTCCCGATATGAACCCACCCATACTCAAGATCAAAGGCCCTCCACCGGTGCCTACTCCAAGGGAAGCTTGGAGGGTGGCAACAAGGGAGAGGGCCTTCTCAGTGGTGGCCCCCAAATTATGGAATGATCTTTGTGATGAGGTGCGCCTGGCGCCAACACTGTTATCTTTCTGGCGCCAGGTCAAGATTTCCTCTTCTCCCAGGCATTTTAGCATGTGTTTTAAATTGTTTTTATATTGTTTTAATTGTTTTTAAAATATGTGTTTTAAATTGTATATTGTTTTAATGTTTTTGATTGCTGTAAACCGCCCAGAGAGCTTTGGCTATGGTGCGGTATACAAGTGCAATAAATGAATGAATGAATGTCAGGAGCAGAATCAACCTTTATATACGGCGTTTCTTGATCTGACTAAGACCTTTGATACTGTGAATCGAATTGCTCTCTGGACCATCCTACTGAAAACTGGATGCCCTGATAAATTTGTGAATATTTTGTGACTCCTTCATGACAACATGACAGCAACAATTTTGAATAACAATGGCTTTCAGAGCGATCCATTCAGAGTCGGATCAGACGTAAAACAGGGATGTGTCATTGTTCCTACCTTATTTGCTATCTTCATTGCTATGATTCTACACCTTATTGAGGGGAAACTTCCTACTGGTGTGGAAATCATATATTGAACAGATGGAAAGCTTTTTAATTTCAGTAGGCTGAAAGCAAAAAGTAAGGTAATGTCAACCTCTGTCATAGAACTTCAATATGCCGATGATAATGTAGTCTCTGCACATTCAGAGAAAGATCTTCAAACTATCCTAAATGTCTTTGCAGAAGCATATGGAAGGCTTTGGCTCTCACTTAATATTAAGAAACCCAAAGGGCTTCATCAACAGGTGTGAACTAGTCCCTCTGTAGCACCATCAATCCAGCTTAATGGTGTGATGCTGGAGAATGTTGATTACTTCCCCTATCTTGGCAAGCATTTCTCTGTAAAAGCTGACATCAATGCTGAAATTCAACATCGTCTGAGCTCTGTGAGTGCCGCATTCTCCCGAATGAAGCGCAGAGTGTTCGAGGATTGGGATATTCACAGGGAGACCAAAATGCTTATTTACAAAGCCATTGTTCTACCGACCTTACTGTACGCCTGTGAAACATGGACCTTTTATAAACGCCACTTCCAACTTCTTGAAAGATTCCACCAACGCTGCCTCCAGAAAATTCTGCAAACTACTTGAAAAGACAGACGGACTAATGTTAGCATTTTGGAAGAAGCAAAGACTACCAGTGTTGAAACAATGATCTGTCAACATCATTTTCGCTGGACTGGCCATGTTGTTTGAATGCCTGATCACCGTCTTCCAAAGCAGCTACTTTACTCCCAACTTAAGGATGGAAAATGGAATATTGGTGGACAGCAACAGAGGTTTAAAGATGTTCTTAAAGCAAATCTAAAAAAATGTAACATGAACATCGAGAACTGGGAAGTCTTGGCCCATGAACGTCCCAAACGGAGGTTGGCTATTATCAAAGGTGCTATGGACTTTGAAGAAGCACGAATACAGGGTGAACGGGACAAACGAGCAACCATCTTCCATCTGGGAACCTATGTCCTCACTGTGGGAGGCTGTGTGGATCCAGAATTGGCCTCCACAGTCACTTACAGATCCACTGTTAAAGACCTTATCTTGGAAGACAATGTTACTCGGCCATGAGTGATCGCCAATGAATGGACTACAAATACCATCAGCCCCAGCCAGCATGGCCAATGATCAAGAATGATGGTTCTTGTAGTCTAACAACATCTAGAGGCCATCACATTGGTAGCTCCTGCTCTACTTGTTTATATTGTTTCCACTTTAGAAAATGGAAATGGACTGCCTTCAAGTCGATTCCAACTTATGGTGACCCTATGAATAGGGTTTTCATGGTAAGCGGTATTCAGAGGTTGTTTACCATTGCATTCCCCTGAGGCTGAGAGGCAGTGACTGGCCTAAGGTCACCCAGTGAGCTTCATGACTATGTGGGGATTCAAACCCTGGTCTCCCAGGTCGTAGTCCAACACTCTAACCACTACGCTACACTGGCTCTCCTCCACTTTAGAAGTCATCTCTAAAATTAGAGTGCAATGCTACAGAACACCTGTAGAGGGAACATTCCTCTTCAGCTACTGTTCTTCTATTGTGACAAGAATGGGGAAAAATTACTGTTAAAAACATGTCTTGTATATCAAGTAGTTATAGATAGTAGCAAAATATTGATTACTATTTGACATGCATTATCACTGTCATCAGCGATTTGCAGCTACTTGCAGCAGTAGTCAGGTAGATTTTACATGGCACTTTCAATCCAATGGCAGTGCATGAAAAGAGTGAAGGTGCTTGCCTGATATTAATAGGTAGGGAGTTTCATAGCATGGCTGCTGCTTCCACACTACAAGATCAATTCCTTGCAAGTAATGACAGAAGTGATATTTCAGGCCTAGGATTTGTGCAAATCCAAACCAGATGTAGATGGCAGCACTTGAACTCTGCCTTTATTTTATGCAGATTTGGAAGTGACAACACTCAGCCTCCCACCTCCTGCATCAATCCCTGTAACAAGTGACACTGCATTGCATAATTCTTTCACACATGCCTATGTTCTGCAAACCAAGTACTCTTTTGTTGTCCAGTTTCTCAATGTCTCAAGCAGAGGCAAGCCTTATTAATTTCTTAATCCTTAAGAATTAATTTCTTAATCCTGCCAATTAGATTGCCAGTGATCTCACCTCTCTGAGAGTTACTTAACTATGTGTCATGAAAAAGGCTAAAGTAGTTCACCAAGTCACAAGCTTGAGAGAAGGAAGCTGTGGCTGCCTACACAGTACTTTGGAATAATTCCAAGCAAAGAGAATCAAGGGTTTGAAGACATTCTTTTTATTTGCCAGAAACTGTATGCTTCTACAGTAGGGCCCTGCTTATATGGCTGGTTCCATTCCAGACCCCCGCCGTAAAGCGGAACCCCATTGACTTTAATGGGGCGCGTCGTGCGAAAATGCCGCAAAAGCGGCAAAATTGGCTTTTAAAGAGGGGAGGAAAGCCGCCGCATTAGTAGAACACTGGGAAGTGGAGCACCGGTAAGCGGGGGCCTACTGTACTATGGTAGCCATTACATCTCTTATACCCTACTGCCATTTTATGCCAGCACATAAATGTAATCTGACAAGAATGAACAAAACCCACACTGAGCTAAAAATATCACTGTCAAAAATGAGAGTAGCACAGGGCACAAAGATAAAATCATATGATACATCTGTAGATTATTCCTTTTGCTATACCTTTGAGTAACAAAGAGAATCAGATGAAATATTTCAAAACCAACTGTTACTAACACAAGTTCAGCATGCTATTAACATACATTCATTTTACATTATCTTTGCACCTGCAGTAGCATGGACAAATCAGTCCAAGAAAGCTGATCAAAATATGCAGCTGCTAGTGATTTGAAAGCTCAAGTAAATGACCCCTTTATCTTTTATTATCTGTTATTAACTATTAACTAATATCTGTTCAATCAAATATAATCCTGGAAGACCATCCAAGAATTGGAGACTATTCAAGAAATAATATGTGTAAATAAATGTTCAGTACTTGGAACTACATATAACCATAGACCTTCAGATCTTACAAATAATTGTTGCTCATAAAAATGTTTTATTATTATAGACTAGTCTGTATACATTCTGTTTAGTTCATGAATCAACTTGATTTATTACTAATAAAGCCAAGAGCATTCATACAATGTAGTTTTTATAGTAATTGTTACAGCAAATGCACATAATTCTTTTCCATACAGCTTCTTTGCTTTATGAAAAACAAGACTGAGAAACATATAGCAGGTGTATCTTTATGTTTATTGCTTCACCAGTCTGGGCATATGTAATGAACTTAAATCTTCCGCAAAATATAGGAATCATCCCAGTTTATATTACTACATTTTTGAGTGGGAAAATCTACACCCATATAACAACATACTGATCTGAATGCCTCAAAGAAACTGTCATGAGATAAGGAATTAGCAAACGATTTCATAGAAATAAAATGGCACACAGGATTATTTCCCCATAATTAATCTCATTAAGCTTCATTCACAAAGGTTGCTCCAAAGCTGCCTTGAATCTTTGACATGTGTCCTTGCACAAGCCACATAAATTCATGTCAGTTCTTATTTAGAAAATGAGAATTATGGTCACCTGCTTCAAAAGAATCGTGGGACTCTGCCCAAAGAAGATTATAAAACATTTTGCACAATCAGAGGTGTTGTGAAATAATTAAGAACAATAGTGAAATAGTGAAAGAGAACATAAAGTAACGGTTGGATAATCCAGTCCTGGGAGTGCGAGGGAGCCCCAGAAATGAACTGTCATATTTCCCTTCTCAGTAAGCCAATTGGCAAGAGACTTGCCTTTACACTTTTTTTTAAGCCAGCCCTCTGGAGAAGCAACTTAAAATTTGTTTTAAGTAACTTAAAATCTGGAGATGTAATTTAAAATTTGTTTTCTCTGTCACAGACTCATTGTGTAGTATTGGGTACATTACTCTGGTACACTTTTAGTCAAAGGGATAGCCAACTAGCCATGGCTTATAGCAGAAACAGTGGCCAGTAGCACTTTAAAGGCTAGTAAATGTATTATTACATACGTTTTCATCGTTACCAAGACAGATGCAACTAATGAAGTGTACTGGAATCTAAGAAGTCTTATTCCATAATAAATTTGTTAGTCTTTAAAGTTCTACTACTTTTGTGAAATCCCTCCCCCCCCCAATCATTATGATATATTTTACAGGGTTGTCGTGAGGATAACTGGGCTCCTGCTGGGAGGAAGGGCGGGATACAAATCAAATCAATCAATAAATAAATGATTATAAAACACTTTGGCAAATGTAAAATGCTATTTCAAAGTAGGATGGCGCAGGGAATGGCTTAGATGAGAACTGAAGTGTGCAGAGTCTACATGTAGTAGGACCATAGATGGCACCCTGCCCGCACACCACATCCAGGCAAGCCTGTTGCAGCAACAGACACACATTAGATTTGCTGAGGACCTACACGTAAAGCCCAATGCCTGTAAGCCTGAATACCCCGGTTGTGTCCTAGATTTATTTTCTTTTTCTTTTAATATTCAGGTTGGCTTTTTTCATGATTCCAAACCTGGCCACACACACTCACACTCCTCCTCCAATTCAAAATCAGGGCCAGGCAGAGTCTTTTAATTTCATTTATTTATTTATCAGTATTACTTTATATCAATTCCACCCTTCCTCTGAGGAGCTCAGATAGTGTTCATGGGTCTCCTTTTAACCTAGATTATCCTCACAACCTGTGAGGTAGGTTACACTGAAAGACAGTGACTGGTCCAAGGTCACACAGTGAACTTCATGGCTGAGTGGTGATTTTAACTCTGATCTTCCAGGCCCTAGCCCATTTAATATCCTTCCATATTTTCCATTTTCTGGAAAGAAGACATAGAACTGAATAAGCTGGAGAAGGTGGATAATCTTTTCCCATAAGTCTGAAAATTTGTGGGGGCCTTTGTTGTTGAGTCCTGAGGCCCAGGACTCTTAGAATAAGAACCTGGACTAAGGCTATGGTTGTTAAATGTGGAGGTTTATTTCAGAGCACCTTCTTTGCTCACACTTACATACCAACTGGTGTTCTTCCTTCCAGAATTCTCTGTGCCTGGCCCAGAGAATTCTAGAATTCCGGTTTGGATCAAGGAATGGCTCTGCCATATATATTACACTTGTAAATAGTCCTGTAAGGCACCTTTCAGGCTAACCAATTCAGGCTGCAATCCCACACATACATCAGAGAGAAATTCCCTGTGGAATTCAGTGGGGCTTACTTCTGAGTAATGTACAGTTTCTTCTGCAAGAACCTACACTAGAAATTGTGACAGAAATTCTGAACCAAGGTTAAGACACTTAGGTGGTAAGAATTCACAAAACTTCAGTGTTTAAGTGGCCACTGTTTCTTTGCAAAGGAGAAGAATAGGGAGAGAACCAAAACAGGCAGAAGCCACACAACTTTTCTCCCAGCAGAGAAGCAACTGTGACAACAGGTCTCCTGAACCAAAGTAAGCCGCTTTTCTTTTTTTTCTTTTTTTAATAATTTTTATTCAAATTTTTCAAAAGACAAACAAAACAAAGTCAAACAACAAAAACATAACTACAACAAAAGAAAAAAATAGTTGACTTCCGATTTGTCGCAGATCAGCTATAAGTATATAATATACATCAAACCTGTCCCTTAATATATACATACAGGATCACTTTTCTCCATAGGCTATCTTAGTTAATCGTCAAATCCCAATATCATCATTTTATTTTGATCTTTCAACAAAAAGTCTAAGAGAGGCTTCCATTCCTTAAGAAATGTGTCTGTCGATTTTTCTCTAAGTAAACATGTCAATTTATCCATCTCTACTAAGTCCATTAATTTCAATAGCCATTCTTCCGTTGTTGGTGTTGATTCCATTTTCCACTTTTGTGCATATAATAATCTTGCTGCCGTAATCATATATAATATTATTCTTCCATATTTCTTTTCTATTTGTTTATCCATAAAACCCAATAAAAAAAAATTCTGGTTTTGATTGAATATTTATCTTTAGAATTTTTTGCATCATCCTACCTATCTGTGCCCAAAATGATTTTGCCTTTTTACACAGCCACCACATATGATAAAATGACCCTTCTTGTTGTTTACATTTCCAACAAACATTAGAAACATTACTATACATTTTTGACAACTTTTCTGGAGTCATGTACCAACGATAAATCATTTTATAGAAATTTTCTTTAAGATTATAGCATAATGTAAATCTCAAGCCTTTTTTCCACATATTTTCCCATTGATCCATTTGTATGTTATAACCAAAATTTTTTGCCCACTTTACCATACACTCTTTTACTTGTTCTTCTTCCATATCCATTTTCAGCAAGAGTTTATACATTTTCGCAATTGTATTTTCATCATTTGTACACAAACCTATTTCAAAATCAGATTTACTTATTTCAAACCCATACATTTCCGTGTCCATTTTGTATCTTTCTAACAATTGTAAATAGGCAAACCATTGAGAACTATATCCTTCCTTTATCAGTTGTTCTCTCTCTTTCATTATATATTCTCCGTGTACATTTTCTAATAGTTCTTGATAAGTTAACCATTTCTCTTTTCCAGCCATTTCTCTTCTGTAAAACGCTTCTTGACTTGAGACACATAATGGTATTTTCGAATAGAACCTTGGTTTATATCTATTCCATATTTTCAACAGAGGACGTCTTATAAAATGATTATTAAAGTCTACATTTACTTTTACTTTGTCATACCATAGATATCCATGCCATCCCCACTTCAGGTTATGGCCCTCCAAATCCAATAGTCTTTTATTCCTCAATAAAATCCATTCCTTTATCCAGACTAAACAGCAGGCAGCAAAATAAAGTCTCAGATTTGGTAATCCCAGTCCTCCTCTTTCTTTGGCGTCTTGTAGTAATTTAAATTTAACTCTTGGTTTTTTTCCTTGCCATACAAATTTAGAGATATCTTTTTGCCATTGTTTAAAAGGTAAATCAGAGGATATTACAGGTATTGTTTGAAACAAAAACATCATTCTCGGTAATACATTCATTTTTATCACAGATATTCTACCCATTAATGACAATTGTAGTTTATCCCATTTTAGCAGAACTTTCTTAATCTCTGTCCATAATTTTTCATAATTATTATGAAACAACTTTGAATTTTTATTTGTCATAATGATACCTAAATATTTCAACTTTTTCTCTATTGTAAAATCTGTCTTGTCCATTAACTCTTTCCGTTCCCTGAAAGTTAAATTTTTCACCAACATGTTTGTTTTTTGATTGTTGACCCTGCTAACGGTCCAAATTCTTTTAATTTGTCCATCAATACATTAATTCCTTCCAAAGGGTTTTCTAATACAATTATCAAATCATCAGCAAATGCTCTCAGTTTATATTCTTCTTTTTTTATCTTTAATCCCAAAATCCTTTTATCTTGCCTTATATCTCTAAGCAGCACTTCTAAGACCAGAATAAATAGAAGGGGAGATAATGGACATCCCTGTCTTGTACCCTTTTGTATTTCACATGAATCCGTTAAATCTCCATTAACAATTATCTGAGCCTTCTGAGATGTATAAATCGATCTAATCCATTTTATAAAATTGTCTCCAAAATCCATTTGCTCCAAAACCTGAAACATAAATTTCCAATTCAAATTATCAAATGCTTTCTCAGCATCTAAGAAAATTAAAGCTGCTTGTTTATCATTTCGTTGTTCTAAATATTCCAACACATTCAAGACATTCCTGACGTTGTCACGTAATTGTCTTTTAGGTAAAAACCCTGATTGATCTTCCTGGATAAATTGTTGCAATATTATTTTCATTCTTTCTGCCAAAATCATTGCAAACATTTTATAGTCATTATTCAATAGAGATATCGGCTGATAATTTTTTGTTTTAGTTAAATCTTGCTCCTCTTTAGGTATTAATGTTATGTTAGCATTTTTCCAACTATCCGGTATCTTTCCCTCTTGCAAAATAGAATTCATTGTATACTGTAAAGGTAGCAAGAGTTCTTCCTCCAAACATTTATAGTACACTGCAGATAACCCATCTGGTCCTGGCGCCTTTCCTGATTTAATTTTGTTTATAGCTTCAGATATCTCTCTTGATGTGATAGGGCCATTAATAGCTTGTCTCTGAAAATCTGTAATTTTAGGCAAATTCTGTTTAGATATATACTCTTCTATTTTTTCAGATGGGATTTCCTGACACTTGTACAATGTTGAATAATATTGATGAAAAATCTTTTTGATTTTTACATTATCTGTCAGCATCTCATCTCCTTTTTGTATCTTTAAAATAATATTTTTTGACGTTCTTTTCTTAATTTATATGCTAACCATTTCCCCGGTTTATTTGCAAATTCAAAAGTCCTTTGTTTAGCAAAATTTAGTTTCCTTTCAATTTCTCGAACTGTCAGCACTGATACTTGATTCTGTAACATTTTAATTTGATTTACAATAGAAACTTTAGTTGGATTCTTTTTCAATTCTTCCTCTTTTTGTTTTATTTCTTCTGAAATTAATTGCATTTTCTGTTGTTTCTTTTTTTTAATTCAGAGTTACATTTAATAAAATATCCCCTCATAAATGCCTTACTTGTATCCCAAACAATATTTTCATTTGTTCCTTTATGTAAATTATGTTCAAAAAACTCTTTTAATTTCTTCTTACATTCTTGTACTACTCTGTCATTCTGTAATAAAGATTCATTTAGTCTCCATCTAAATCCAAGATTTTTTTTTTTGAAAGTTAATATCACAGGATTGTGGTCCGAAAAAGTTTTTGGTAATATATCCATTTTAAAAATATCTTTCACTAGATTTTTAGACATCCAAATCATATCAATCCTCGAAAATGTTTTATGTCTTTCTGAAAAATAAGTAAATTCCTTTGCGTTATCATTTATGTATCTCCAGGTATCCACCAATTCTAAATTTTCCATCAATTCAAAGCAAATCTTCGGTAATTTACCCTGTGTCTCTTTAATATTTTTTTCAGAAAGTCTATCAATTTTTGGTGAGATTACCCCATTCCAATCACCCATGACACACCAATGATCATATGAAAACTCTGACAATTTTTCCATAAGTCCTGTGTAAAACCTTGTTTTATCTTCATTGGGGGCATAAATACCCACTATCAAATTTTTTATGCCCTGTAAAGTAATTTCAACCCCCACAAATCTACCACTATCATCCAGTAATATAAATTTAGGAAGCAATTGTGGGTTAATGTAAAGAACAACTCCATTTTTTTTTTAATCCAGCCAAAATAAATTCTTCACCCAAATTTTTACAAATCAAATATTTGGAATCTTTCTTCTTAATATGAGTTTCTTGTAAAGAAATTATATCCAATTTTAATTTTTTCAAATAATGAAACACTTTCTCTTCTGCGCTGTGTTGGCTCCATTTATATTCCAAGTTAGATATTTGTAATCCATCTTTAAGCGTGTATTTTAAAATGTACCTGATGCTCCCTTTAATCCATCATCTTCCTTCCCCTCCTCTGCATGTTCCTGTTGACTTTGTTTCCCAGGAATTATATCCATATCTTTGAGTTTATCTTCTTCCATGTCTTTTGAAGCTTTTCTCAAGAAATCCCTTGCTTTTTGAACAGTATTCAATCGATATTTCTGTTGTCTGAATGTAAAAATCACTCCTTCTGGAACATCCCATCTAAATTGAATTTTGCATTGCTTAAGTTTTTCTGTAAAGAAAGCATATTCTTTTCTCCTACGTAAAAGACTTCCCGGAAGTGAGTGCCCAGCTGGTGGTTGTCTCTGAGAGATCTCTGCCTCAGAGGAAGCTTTTTTCAGTTTAAAAGCCAGCCAAGAGAAAACTTTGACTGGCTTAAATGTTCTCCAAGCTAAAGGTGAACCGATCAGATTTTCCACAGGACTTCGTTGAGCTGTCAGCGGCTGGAATTGATCAGGAATTCCCTGAGATAAGAAGGCATACCGATCAGCTGAAGACGGGGTCAGGACTTCCAACAAGCTGTACTGAAAAAAAGCGAGGCGTTTTTTCTTCTTCTTAAAAACGTTCTTAACCAGCGAGCCTCCTTCTGTCTAAATCTTATCATTTGGCTTAAATTACTACAGTAAAAGGGATTTGTTTACGAATCAGCAATTGAGAAATCTGGGTGAGTCATACTTTTTCTCTTTTAAATATAATTAAGGAAGAAAGAAAATGTAAACAATTTATATATATATATATATTACGACAAAAAGCTGGCCTGAATTTGGAGTTATAAAGATTAAAAACGGATGAGAGGTAATTATTATTTGATGGAAATATATTTTGGACTATTTTTCTCCTTGGATTATTTCTTTTTGGACGAATCTGCTGTTCGTATATGTTACTAATTGCTTGGTGTTGTGAACCAGAATTGTTTTGCATTCCTGGACATAGATAAGAACTGTGCTGGCCGGACTATAATAACAGGCCTGGAATATTAACTCTTTTGTTGGTGGAGGAAAAAAAAAAGAAATAGACTGCCTCTAGGTTTTGGAACAGTGGTTAATATCAGAAATTAAAGGCTTCTTTTGAGAATGACAACTAGAAAAGCAGCTAAGGCTCAGGAGCGAAGAGGTTCAATTGATCCACAGGAAGGGGCTATACCCCCAGATATGTTTCAAAAAATAATGGAAGGGATTAGTGATCTAAAACAAGAAATGAAAACTGAATTGAAAGATATAAAAGACCATATTAAAACACAAGTGGATGAGATTAAAGGGACAATTGGGCAAATAATGGAGGATGTAAAAATACTAAAGAAAAGGTACAAATCTTAGAGAATAGAACAGATATATTAAATCTGGAATTAGAAAAAAATTTGGACTACATGGCTGTGATTGAAATGAGAAATAAAGAACATTGTTTGAGATTCCGTGCAATCCCTGAGGAAACAGGTGAAGATATCAGAGATAAAATTGTTAATGCTTTAGTAAAATTTTTGGATTTGAATGAAGATCGGATGAAATTTGAAATAGATAAAGTTTATAGAATTAATTCCAGATATGCAACAATGAAAAAAATTCCAAGAGATGTGCTTGTTCACTTTATAAAAAAGACGACCAGAGATATGATATTACAACAACACTTCAACAATACCTTTAAAATTGATGGTAAGGAAATACTGGTGATGAAAGAAATTCCTATTAGACTTTTACGTAAGAGAAAAGTAAGCCACTTTTCAAATTGCTTGTGTATTTGTACAACTGCAATACTTGTGTCCACAGTACTGTATCATTGCAAGGGAGAAGGATGGAAAGAAAGCCAGAACTGGCCACACCCCTGTGACCTCATGGCCATGCCCTTATGACTTCCTAGCAGTCCTGCCAGGTTCATTGGGCACCAGCCATCACTGACAAGCAGAAATTCTTACACTGTCAGGACCATGACTTAGCCCTGCTTTGGATACAACCCAAAATATATAAAATATACATTACAATTGTCAAAAATCAATGTTAAAAACAAGTTTATAAAAACAATAAATCAACAGTTAAAAGTATACATTCTAAGCTAAAATTATGGATGAAAATACACATCAGCTTAACATGTCTGGTAGGCTTGCCTAACAGAAAAGTTTTAGCAGGCACCAAAAAGAATACAGTGAAGGTACCTCCCTAACGTCAATGGGCAGGGGGTTCTAGATTGTAGGAGCTGCCCCACTACAAGTTCATCTCCTTTTACAAGTTCAGAACGAATATTATATGGCACTTTTAATGTGATAGAATGTTTTTGATTTCTCTGCTTCTGAACTTCCATCATCATCATCATCAAACTGCAATCCTATCCACAGTTGAAAAGCTAATCCCCTTCTGCCAAGACAATAGAGCTGAAATAAAGATGAAAAATGTTTTAAATATTTTAAAGCAACGAAGGATCTTTTTTGTGTCTCCCCCTGCATCTATATGAAAGAGATTGTAGTAATTATTCAAGAGAGCTTTATTGATAACCTCCAGCCACACTCTCAGCCATATTAATACCCTTTCGTTCTTCCATCTCTTTCTTCAACTACTGGGTCTGTTGAGGACAAATATCTTACAACAAACTCATAGTTAAATGCAGCACATTATTCCCCTTAATATTCACAAGCATTGTATCACCTGGCTGCTCAAAGCTGTGTAGCAAAATCTTATGCTTCAGGAGCTCCTCCTGATACCTGTATCAGGGACATGATTATTTGACAAATGATATTGTTGTACTGACAATTCTTTGGCTCTTCTCTTAATTTCATCCAAGAAGTCCAAATCAGAGTAAGGATCAAACTCCTCTCCTACTTTTTCTGTCATGTATACTTTGGATAATCTTGACATATTCCATTTTCTGCCATCATTCAATATTACAGAATGTCCTATGAAATCTTTCATTTGTTTATGTTCAGAATATTTGGATTGCCCTTTTCTAATCCTGCAGGAAGGAATGGGGGAGAAATTTGATTCAGTTTGCATTTAAAGTTTAAGCAGAAGATGCAGATTTTTTTTAAAGCTTGTTTGCTGTGGATTTTTTAACAAGCTCATTAACATTTTTTGCTGTAGCGAACCCTGTTTATTTAAGACGTTTTAACAAGCCCTTAGAGTTTTGTTTAAATATAAGCAGTATATAAATTGTACAAATAAATAAATAAATAAATAAATAACCCATGAGAAAGAGATTTTAATAATTCTCAGACAGCTTTACTGATAACCTTCAGCCATACTATCAGACATATTCTTACCTTCCTCCTTCTTCAACTACTGGATCTGCTGAGTACAAATTTCTCAAAACTCAAACTCATGGTTAATAGAATACAACAGACCTTTCTACCATGTTCCTGAAGGACTCATCTACTTATTTAGTTATTTAGACATTTCTATTCCACTTTTCTTTATAAATAAATACAGCCTCGTTGTGGGGTGGCATAATTTAATAAAATACATATGTAAGTAAATTCAGAGAAGCTTATAAAACGAAATCCACCTGTGTTCTTCCACCAGTGAAACAGGCACTATTGGTGGATTGCATTTTCCTCTCCTCCTCATGAGTTCTCTAATTTGCTCTGAAGGTTTGGAGGACTACATACTGGAAGTCCCAGATGGGTGTAGTCCATGTGCACAGTGTTGGATGTCAGCCTATACCACATTAATAGTGCAATCACTGAATTCAATGGGACTTAGTCCCAGGATGCTGTCATGGGCTCCAAGGAGAATCTTTGTCAAGGTTGAGAGGATGGAGAAGGGGTTACCGATATTGGGGAGAACATTGCTGCACTGATGAAGAAAATGAGGGAGTTTGAGAGAGTGTGTCTGCAGAAGCCTTGGAGCTGGATGGTGATGACTTTCTGCCAGCACCAAGGCCAAGTGTAATGGCAAAAGAGACAAGTGCTAACAAAAGAATGGCAAAAGAAAATGAAAGTGACTCAGCAGAACCAGAGACTGGATAAAGAAGAGATGGTTAGAAGTAGCCCAATTTCATCCATCACCCTGTGCTAAGTGCCCACCTTTTTCTGTATATAAGTATTTGCTGTTGCGACAACTTGTCTACTGTTGCTTCCAATATCTAGTTATGACTATTCCTGTTTGAATTCTGGTTTAGGCCTAGCATGTAGTGGTTAAGGTGTTGGACTATGACCTGGGAGACCAGGGTTCAAATCCCCACATAGCCATGAAGCTCACTGGGTGACCTTGGGCCAGTCACTGCCTCTTAGCCTCAGAGGAAAGCAATGGTAAACCACCTCTGAATACAGCTTTCCATTCATAGGGTCGCCCCAAAGTCAGAATCAACTCGAAGGAGCCACATTCTAATAATGTCAGAGTGTGTACCCCCCCCCACATCCCCTGCACCCCAAAAATACTTTGTTGAAAGGAGTTTCTTTCCTGAAGGATTTGTTAACTGAGGTATTATTGTATATACTGATGGGATTGGAACTGGCTATGACTACCCTGGAAAAAGATATTGGTATCTTATGGTGAATGAAAGAAAAATTCCAAATTGGGGATTGACAATTTTGTGTGAAAGTGTTGAGTTAATTTACAAATGGTAGGATTTTGCCTTTTTATAAAATTATGGTTTTTAGAAATTATTACTAATTATTATTAGTATATAATAAAGTATGGGCTATTGCTGTAAATTACGTGTTAACCATAGTTTAAGTGATGCTCCTTGTTTATGGTACTGTACAACTGATTACCTTTGGTTAACCAATACAGATTTGGATTTGGCAGTGGTGGATAACTCAGTGAAAAGGCCAATTTAGTGTGTGACAACATGTATTATTTTCACCAGTATATGTATTTTCATTGACATTTAACTTTAGTAAATGCATTTTTGTACATATTACTTGGCTGAAGAACTGCAAAATTTGAAGAAGGGTGAAAGGTACCTGTGTTTCGATTTGCATATCTTTTCTGGAAGGGCGAGTTAAACAAGTTTGCCTTTAAATGCAAACTGAAACAATTTTCGCTCCCATGTCTAGTTATACCTTCTGTATGCAAGTTTTATTGAATTTTCCCTAATATGGACTGATATGGCATTAACAGTTCCCCCCCCCCAAAAAAATCTGATATGATGTTCCATGCATTTATGTTAACATTCACACCAAGCTCTTCTTTCATTTTAATCCCTTCCCTTTGTGGTCAGAACTGGGGAAGTTTCTGTTAGTGACTCAGAATAAATGAAACTCAGTATATTATGGGATACCCCTGATCTCAGTATATTCAGCATGAAAGATGGAACTCAATATGTGTCTTTCTAAGCACAGCCATGGAGGAATTGTAACATGCCAGAGAGATGCTTTGATTTGCCCTTAGAACCCAAACTTCAGGGCCAAACTATATGAGATGTTGGAAATTCATAACTATAACTCCCATCTGCTCGAGGTTTTTAAAAAAGCAGCTGCTGAGGAGGCAAAACCTAAATTGGATTAGGACAATAGTTCTGGAAGTGAGTTACTCCTGTCCCCTGTGCCACTGTTTCAATTTAAATTGCATGTCCCAAAAAGCAATTTACCCACTTATGAAAAACATACAGGCACCCATATATTTTTCCTAAATGGGACAAGTAGCTGCTGAATGGTGAGTGATTTACAATGGGAAAAATGCTTTGTGGTGGTCATGGAAAGTTAATACCCTCTGCCAATACCTTAGTCTGATCCAATTTGTAGACATACTATAGCTACTTTTAAATAACATAAAAGAGATGAGAGATCTGATCCTGGATCTTCAACACATTGTCTTGTTTGGCATTCAGATAGATACATGGTTTTACTCTATATCAATTGATATGACTATGTAATTAGCCCACGGGGAACGGAAAACAGCCTTCCTTGAGTCCCAGAAATCAGCTCAAACATTGAAATCAACATGTGGGTCTATGCTGCTAGTCCCACCCTTCATGTAATTGCCAGCCCAGAAACCATCATGTGCATGCATTCAGTGCAAACACCTGGACAGGAGACATCTATATCTACAGATGCAGATGAACACAGGCTTCCATTCAGTCTGGAACTCTTATAGCATCTACCAATGTACATACAACTCTATTCATGTAGGCTTCTCTTTTGTAGATGGCTGTGCTGAATGCATGGAGGCAGGACTGACTGCAAGCATGACATGGGGAGTACAATCAGCTGACGTGACCCTGCTCACATAGATTTCTTAAATCAGAGATGCCAGGAATTGAAACCAGGACATTATGCACACATACACACGCACAAGGTACTTTCTTACTGATCTGCAACTAAATGAAAGATCTAGCTATTTCCATTCAGAAGCTGTTGGAGTTTCTACTGACCACATGAGTGCTGTGGTTTTTACAAGGAGTCTAGAGTAGAGCTAACAGCGGATGTTCTTGGTGAGCAGTGGAATATGCAATGAAGTGATCCCAAAAGGCTCAGAAGGTTACAACCAAAATTTGACATATCAATGCATTTTAACCCAGTGATAAATTTGCTCCCATTTCCTTCTATAAAAATAAACACTGAAATACTAAAAAAAGAAAATACTAATGCTTATACAAAAGGTGCCCCCCCCAATTTCATTACTATGCACTAGTTTCCTTTTGTTTCAGATGCATAAGTACACACCAATTTTATCTAATAGAAGATAAGGATGTATGAACCCAGACATTAACTGCTGTCAACTTAGTTTGGCAGCTTTCCATAATTAGCATATATGGTAGTAGTGGAGAATAGTACTATGCAAACAAAGTTGCCTTAATGCTTAATGTCAAACCTTCCTGTGGCTGCTTAGGAATGTTATTGCTATTGCTTTGCTGTTATTTATTGTTATGTTTTTATAGTGTGTTTTTGTTTTAGCATTGTGTAAATCTCTTGGGGAACTTCAGGTATCAAACGACTAATAAATCTAATAATAATATATGAAATATTCAGAAGCTAATGCCTTATACCCATGCTGTTCTGTGCTCAGGCAACCTTTATGCACCAATGTATATACAACATAACACAAAAGCAGGTTCAGTGAAAGTTAAATAACTATATCCCAGAGATCTTTATCTTCTTTCCAAAGAGAATGTTACTTCTTTCTCTAAGAATAGACATGAGTGTGCTGAGAAGGAGTGGAGGGAGTTTTACTGTGATAACATTTTCATAAACAAGCACGTTAGGAACTTTATGTATTTTGATTTCCTTCTCCCATCTCATTTTAATACTCCTATCTTGGAGAACTGGGGAGATAAACAGAGTGTTAAACAAAATGTTGATATTCCTATCAACAGATATTTAAATTTACAACACCTATAATGTGCTTTATGATCTCAGTGATCATATTACACTTCATAATAAAATTGTAAACAGTAAAATCACAAAAACATTAAAATAAATTAAAATACATAAAATACAATATATACACACACACACACACACACATAATACATATATATAGGGATTGGTACTAAAGGGACTACAAAAGTAAAATTTAACATAGAAGGCATAAAATCAGTGTCAGGCTTTACTGTCAGTCCCTCCCAAAGGCTCTCCGGAACAAGATCATTTTCAGAAGTCTCTGGAAAACCAACAGGGAGGGAGCAGAGCAAACCTCTTGGGGTAGAGTATTCCAAACTTGGGGGCCACAGCTGAAAAAGCTCTCTTCCACGTGCCTGTCAATCTAACATCTTTTACTCCAGGCACGCATAGGAGACCAGAGGCAGATGATCTTAAATCCCGGGCAAGTACATATGGGCGTAAGCAGTCCCTCAGGTACATTGGTCCAAGGCCATTTAGGGCTTTAAAGGTCAAAACCAGCACTTTGAATTGGGCCAGGAAACAAACTGGGAGCCAGTGGAGTCAATAAAGCACAGGGGTAATATGTTCCCTGCGCCGTGCTCCAGTTAACATTCTGCTTATGTCTCTGCTTTCTTAACATCGGTTATGAACAAGTATTTTAACAGCTTGTCCAGTCCACACAGATAATTTTTATATAGGAGATAAGAAAAACTGGCTATTCAATTAATGCGATATAGCTGATCATTTAGAAAATTACTTTTATGATGCGTGAAAGTTTATTAAGTTGGGCTATTGTCTAAAATATAGTGGAAAAATATTAGTAACAACCCATTTTTCCTGGAAAAATTGTAATATGCATTTTCCACTAGATGGCACTGCAATACAGTTTACTTGGTATGTTCGTTCCTGACCAAAGCCATTTTTTTTATTCTATACTTTCTGTCAATCTTTGTAATTTGTTAACAACTTAGTCCCATCCTCTGGACGGACCTAGATGAGTGGGGCAGGATTATTCCTGAAGTGCCTTTGAAATCATGAGATCAAGCTAATTACCCCATTTTGTCAGTGAAGGGTAAAAACAGGATTGTCTACCTGTGGAAGTTATAGCATACATGATAAAGGAGCAGGGAAAAAGTGTTATGTGAAAATAGTCATTATCTACCAATTCAGGATCACCCCATATACAAGTATAATACAGTACTCAGAAAACATGCTGTTAATACAATACTATTAAAAGTGCACATCCAGAAACAGCCCATGCATCCCACAGCAACGTAGACAAGTGCCAACCAAATTTCTTGGAATGGAACAATACTTATCTGTCTATCTGTCTACCTACCTACTCATTCCTCCATCAATCACTTATATACTTTCTGTTCCAGAAAGTTCAAAACAGCTAGAAATGTTTCCAGTAAAAGCAATCAGAATACAGTAATAATAATATAAAACAAATAACCGGAAGTAACAGTCAGTACAGCATAGCATCAGAATCATAAGGAGGGAGCATACAACATATATACTTTAGTATAAATATGCTAATAATTTCTTATTAGCTGTAATATGATTAGAAAAGCAAAACCTCAACACTTCAATTCAAGTAATCTGTATACTTCTTCAAATCTGATCAGATCAACAGGGTGCACTTTTTCCAATCTCCTCTATGCCCAGCCCAAATCTTTGTGCTCTCCCACCCACGCACCCCTGGTCTAGGTGAATTAAAATGCTGGTACCCTGCTTTGTGAGTTATTGTAGCTGAGCTGCATAACAATAACATATCCAGTGATCAATATTTTCTCACTTTTTGATGTCTGTTGACTCTTTTTTCTTTTGCTCCATCCATGTGACTTTTTTTTTTTACGATTGTGTGTGGACAGGCAATGGAGATGCACTCTGTCATGTCCTTAAGAAATGGATGAGCAATCATCCAGCACATGAGCTGCTAAGACACCTTTGTGCACACCTCCAAAAGCTCACCCAGTGGTTTTCTTTTTCAGATAAATCATTGCAAGAAGAAAGAGTGCTTGCCTAGTTTACTTCAATGGTTTGTCCAGGACTGGTTTCCCCATACTCTCCAGGCTGGAGAAAGAAATACAGAGACATGCTAGGGAACAACTCTAGACTCTGGTACCCTCATGTAGCTCTGTCTATCTATCTCTGAGGCTCTCTTCAGGAAGTGTAGTCTCTTTCATCAGTTTTCTCTTGCAATTTGCAGTTAGGCTTGCAGTTTGGTTCTTACACCTGGCACTATCTTCTATATCCTGCCCTTTCCTAAGCTGAAAACACGTTTGTACCTCTGGGGATACTTCCTTTCTGAGTGCTGGCCCTCTACTCCTTGCACGCCATAGCACCACCATCACCCCTGGGAAACTTTCCAACAGGTGACATGCTATTCTTTGTCACAATGAAATACGCAAACAGCATGTCTATCATTCAGGCCCAGAGTAAGGAATTCCCCTAGTGAAATTCTACTGGAGCCTTAATGACTTCAGTCCTAACATTAACTTGAACTTCAGTCAATCCACACAACACAGCTCAAAATGCATGAAAAATGCAAATAGAGTGCCTTCAAGTCTATCCCGATTTACGGTGCTCCTATGAATAGGGTTTTCATGGTAAGCGGTATTCAGAGGTTGTTTACCATTGCCTTCCTCTGAGGCTGAGAGGCAGTGACTGGCCCAAGGTCACCCAGTGACCTTGGGCCTTTCTTTTGTTCTTTCTTTCTTTCTTTCTTTGATATGATACCAAATATACACATAATATACATTTATTATTTTGATTGCACCACAGGGACATCACACTGGTAGATTAGGTGGATTAAATAGTAGACAGACAGACATAGATTCATTTCACTTCCCTGGTCATTAAAATGGCAGATTATTGCTGTGTATGACCTCCCAATAATATTTCTCAATTTAGCTACACTGTATGAGGCTCTCTCTCTTTTCCTCCCCCCCAACCAGTTATGATATACTTGCGATCTCTTTGAGCCCAACAACTGAATACTGTACTTCTTTCCCATTCATTTATTGGAATAAGCTAGAATGTTAATTTTAAGCATGTAAATAATTATTTGAAACTAACCTAGATTTATTTCAAGGATCCTGAAAGATGCTGCCTTTAGTTTATCAATTCATCACTATTTTTAGCCATCAAATCTAAAGTAGGTTATTTCACACTACAGCTTTATTTGGCATTAATAAACTTCCTTTATTTTGTTTTTTAAAATCTGTCTGGACGCAAGAGTTCATGAAAATGATTGCTAATGGTTGCAAAAAACTCTAAGCAAAGTGGAAATATATGGAAATTATGATAGGAATTACTGTGTTCCATTTATGTTAAAATATTTGCATCCATTTTTCATTTAAAAATCACAAAATGGTGTAATAAAAATGCAATAAAACCAACATCTGTACAATAATAATAAAAAATCAGAACAAACAGATTAAGAACAGACTGGTATTAATTGCCATATAAGTCTTGAGAGAATGAGTTATGGAGCTCAATTCTGAGGGAGGTTGGGCTAACCTCATCACTGACTTATTTTAAATGAACTTTTTAAGAATGGCCTTTGGGGATTAAAATGTGAGGTTGGCTGTTGGGTTAGAATAGTTGGAGCACATGTCCAATGACAGTTTTAGCCTATTTTAGTCTATATTAATTTGTCTGGTAGTAATGGTTCATGGTTGTATTTCATTTATTGTTTATTTATTTATTTATAAAAATAATTATATACAACAATTTCTACATTTGTTGTAAACAGCTTTGATGTTTTTTGAACTGATATAGTGGTACATAAATATGTTTATAAATAAATAAAATTTTGTAACAAAAATATCAAAGTGGTATACAATAAATATATATATATGAAATATAAACCACATAAAAAAACAACATCACATATCACCAGCTAACTGTAAAATATTTTTTCTTCTTTAATTGACTACAGTAGCCTGGCAGCCTAGAAATGTTTTCAGTGAAAATATACAAATTAACACTAAAGATGCCTGCTGAATCTTTATTGGAAAAGCATTCCACAGCTGGTAACACTGATGGCTCAGTTTCATGTTAACATCAGATTAGGGTTGGGTGAAAATTCTGCTGAATTTGGATGTAGCACCAGATTTTTCAGAGGGCCACATATTCTACATCTTTGCAGAGAGATCCTGTTTGTTCCAAACTTCAGTGGCTTTTCCCCGACACTGGATTTCCCCCTTTGAATATATTGTTATTTTATTAATTTTACTCACAGCACAACACAGTTCAGGTTTCTCTCTCTCTCTCCGCCACCCTACCTCCTCACAATTCAAGCTCCATGTGGGGAGGAAGCAAGTGAAGCTTCTCTAGGCTTGCCTTCTATTCTCTGTTAACTTGTTAAATAATTAAAAGGCATGCCTAGAAAGTCTCTAGAGAACCCTTAACATGGATGAGACTTTCAATCATTTAATGGGTTAACACTACAGAGATTAGAAGGTAAGCCTAGAGAGTCTCATCTACATAAAGAATTTCTTAGGCTTGTTGAGGAGGAGGAGGTCCAAACGGAAAACAGCTTATGTTTGCTTGCTAATGTGAAAACGGACCAGCCTCAGTCATAGTGGAGAAGGAGGAGGCAAACGTAGGGGATAGGTGGGGGTGGGAAAGCCACCTCCTTTTCCTAAAACACTGTTGGAAATTGAAATTAATGTCACTACTTTGGGGGAGGGAAAATGGATTGGTAAAAGCAACAGATACTGGACAAAGAATGAACATGAATCGACCTGTTAGGTCGATGGAATGCTTTCCAAGTGGCAACAGCCAGTGGATCCCATCCCTACATCAGATAAGTCTCACCAACTCGGGGGACAACCAAAGATGCTCCTATTATTATTATTATTATTATTATTATTATTTACATTTGTATACCGCCCCATAGCCAAAGTTCTCTGGGTGGTTTACAACAATTAAAAACATTAAAAACAAATATACAAATATACGAATTTAAAAACACTCTTAAACAATTTAAAAACATATGCTAAAACGCCTGGGAGAAGACGAAAGTCTTGACCTGGCGCTGAAAAGATAACAGTGTTGGTGCCAGGCACACCTCGTCAAAAAGATCATTCCATAATTTGGGGGCCACCACTGAGAAAGCCCTCTCCCTTGTTGCCATCCTCCAAGCTTCCCTCAGAGTAGGCACCCGGAGGAGGGCCTTTGATGTTGAGTGTAGTGTAGGGGTGGGTTCGTGTCGGGAAAGGTGTTCCATCAGGTATTGTGGTCCCAAGCCGTGTAAGGCTTTATAGGTTAAAACCATCACTTTGAATCGAGCTCGGAAACATACAGTGATCTTAATCACTGAGATCATATTTAGTCCCTAAAGTATCCTGGACCTAAGTTGTTCAGGGTCTTTTAAATTAATATAAGAACCTTGTACCTGGCTCAGTAGCAGATGGGTAGCTAGGGCAGATGTTATTGGTGCATAGTTTTCTCATCTATCCTTCCAGTACTTAGGAGTAAAAAGGGAAATAAAATGTTCCATGTTATGTTATATTATGTTATGGTTTATTTCTAGGCTGCCTTTTAGCTAAAAGGCCCCCAAGGCATCTTACACACAAATACAAAAACACAAATACAAAATACAAATAAAAACAATGCAATTTACAGAAATTCAAGCCAACAAAATCCTAGCATTTCTAAAAAGCAACATGTGAATGACTGGCTACAAAGGTGGTGCAGACGACAGAGATTTGGATTCTGGGACTACACTTCCTGGAAGATGGACTGCTGGCAGGTGATGGTTGCATCTCACAAGGACCGGGAAGAATGTCTTTGGCCACAGCATGAGAACTTCCTCAGGAGGACTTTAAACTGAATCCTAAGGGGAAGGGAGACATAAACTTGAGGTAAGGCTTATGCACAGTAACAGGAACTGAGAGAACATATCCAATGGGGGCCAATAATAGTCTTCATATAAATGTAGGAAGGAAGCCAGCCCATAAATCACATGGTCTCCAGTGTCTGTATACTAATGCGCAGAGTATGGGAATCAAACAGGATGACCTTGTTCTCTTAATACAGGAAGGTAAATACAATTTGAAAGATACTCACTAATAGGCAAAAAAATCTTTGGTTTAAGAATGCATATTTCTATCAAACTTTAAACAGGAGGGAAATTGGGCAGCTATAGTGAATGCACCAGGGGAGCAGGAGACCTGGCCTCTCTGAGATATTGTACTACCCTATAAATTTGTCAGAATGCAAACACAATTTGGGTTGGTCATTCACAGTCCAATCCACTTCCTGTGTAGCTTGGAAGAATTTGGTAACAACCAAGCATATGGTGAGTGGTGGCAACACCTGCAATCAGCCCAAATAACAGAGACAAGACATGTTCTGTGCTGATCTTGTTTTAGCAGGGAGGAAGCAACAATATTAAGACAATTGCTATAGTTCAGATAGTCGCTTTAAATATGTTTGATTTACTTTGCAATTTTAGTGAAGTTTCCTATAGTAAATCATTTTCTTTTGCTTCTGTTTCTGTGAACATATGAAGTACACCAACATTTTGGATAATTTACACTTAAAAAACTGCATAAACAATTGTGGATTAACAACACTGATTATTTGGCAGAATAGGCTGCAATGGATATGAGGCGTGTCTCAGTTTGCACAAGAGGAAACAATGGGAGGTGAAATATATTCTAGCAAATTTCTGTGTGTGCTCTATGTTTTTAATTGACCATGTCCACCCATCCTTAAGTGGAGTGGTTTAAGCATAGCAGGCTGAAAACATGCATCTTGGGCAGGCCAAGTCTGTTTTTTCCAACAGCTAGAGTCATTGCTTAAATATCGACATATTGTAATCAGTCTGATTTTACATCAAACTGCATCAACTATTAATGCATAACACATAACACCGATTTTGGCCCACTTGCACTGGCTGCCTATTTGTTTCCAGGCCCGGTTCAAAGTGCTGGTTCTGACCTACAAGGCCTTACACGGCACAGGACCACAATACCTGTTGGAACGCCTCCCCCGTTACGAACCTTCCCGTACACTATGCTCATCATCAAAGACCCTCCTCCGAGTTCCTACTTATAGGGAAGCTCGGAGGGTGGCAACGCGGAAAAAGGCTTTTTCTGTGGTGGCCCCCGAACTGTGGAACGATCTCCCAGAGGAGACATGGCTGGCGCCAACATTACTATCTTTCCGGCGCCAGGTTAAAACTTTTCTCTTCACCCAGGCTTTTTAACATGTTTGTATGCGCTGATATTGTTTTAATTTTTTAACATTTTAAACTTTTAATGTGTTTATATTGTTACACGTTTATTGTATTTTTGATGTTTCTTGTCTTGTGAACCGCCCAGAGAGCTTCGGCTATGGGGCGGTCTATAAGTTTAATGAAATAAATAAATAATGCACCCAAACAGAAATAGAACCTAACCTTCGGTTTGAAACACAAAAGGCTGTCTTCACCATCATATGACATTGACCAATAAAAAGGCTTTGAAATTAATAAAAAATAAATTTGACACAGATTTCTAGGATGAATAATGAAATACAATTTTCTAGGTTAGATGTTATGTAGAAACAGTAGTAACATAGAAAAGAAGCAAAGGAAGCAGAACACCAACAAACATACAAAAAATGCAGTTCACCATCTTTAATCCTGGATTAAAAAGCAGGATCTCTGCTTCTGTGTACGTCTGCTGAGAATGGATGGGTAATTTGCATGCTTATTGAGTTCAATGGGATTTACTCATCTGCAATCATGCTTAGGATAGGTGAAACTGACCACAGGGGAGGAGGAGGAGAGGGAGAGAGGGAAGGAGGGCTGGGCAGGGGAGGAGGAAGAAGGAAGAGTGAAGGGGTGGGGAGAAAGGAAGGAGGGGAGAGGAGAGAGAAGATGGGGAAAGGCAGGTCTGATCATTTGCATGCTTATTGAGTTCAGTGGTTTACTACCATCCAATCATGCTTAAGATAAATGAAACTGACCATGGGAGAGGAGGATAAAGGGGAGGAGAGGGAGGGGATTGGGAGGGGTGAGGGGCAGGAGGAAGGGGATAGAAGGGAGGAGGGAAGGGTAGTGTTGAGACCCAGCTCTCCCAGGGGAATCAGGGTGGGGAGTTGGTAGAGTCCCAGCCTCCTCAAATAGGGCAGGGGGAGGAATCAGAGGTAGATGAGACTTTTGAGGACAATGAGGGAGGGGGAGTAGCTAACAGCCTGCCAGTTCCCACAGACAGTTCTCCCGCCAAAGCAGACTTTGCTCCCCTACAGACGCCTCAACAGAGCCATTGAGGGATGATGGAGCGAGCGCGCCAGCTCCACTCCCCCCAGGATTCCCAGCCTGTCACTTCAAACACTTTCCTGCCTCCTGAGGCATCTATCAAGCCTGTACTGTCAGATGAGCTGGCGGAGGCTCAGCCCCCTTTGCCCCACACGACAAGTCGAGAGAAGGTGGGACTTCACAGGAGTCAGAGGTTGCGAGCGAAGACCTTCCCTACTTAAGGCAGTGCCCTTCCTGACCCAGTTGCTGAGTCAACTTTCTTCACACACTGCAGAGTAAGCCTAGGTAGCTTAGTTAGGGAATGTAGTGAGTTAGCACAGCTAAGTCTATGAAATGCACTGCCTTTGATGGTACTCTAATAAAACAGGAATTAATTCCAGCCTTGCCTCCGTTTCGTGACTCCCACTCTGGGCAGGATAGCTTGACTCAGCCACCATCCCTCTTGACCTCCATTCCCATGGCTGACGACATGGAGGTGAACAGCGGTGCAGCAAGGGGAATCCCAGTCACCATGGAGACCTTGTATGCTGAAATCCAGAATCTCCGAGCCGTCACCCAGAATCTGCAAGTCGAGAATTAGAATCTCTGAGCCCTGATCGCCCAGAGAACCGCGGGCCAGCTCCAGTCAAGTCTCCTGTGGGGCTACCTTCCTGTTACGGTGGCCAGAGCGACCAGTTCGCCACGATCCTAGCCCAGTGTGAATTGTACATTTGTGTACGCCAAGCCGAGTTTCTGACTGATGATACGAAGGTGGTGTTCATCATTAGTCTCCTAGAAGGAGAGGCGGCCAAATGGGCCACCCCGTATCTGATTAGAAACGACCCTGTTTTGCAGCAGTACACCGCTTTCACGGATGTCATGTCAGAAATGTTTCATAATCCTCAAAGAAAGGAGACAGTGGCCCATCAACTGGGAACCTTGAAGCAAGGAAAGAGTTCCGTAGGGGCATACACCAACGAGTTCTGTGTTTTGTCCCAAGAAACTGATTACAACGACTCAGCCTTGATGTATTTTTTCAGGACTGGACTTAGTTCAGAAGTACTGGATGAGCTGGCGTGCACCACTCCTCCAGCCACCCTGAAGGACCTGATTCAGTTGTGTTTGCAAACAGACAATTGGCTCGAAGGTCACCAGTTGGAGCGTAGAGTGGAGACTTCCTATTCCAGGCACAGTTACCTCTCCCCCGCGTGTGCTACCCGCCTAGCATGGGAACCTCGACTCTGCCAGGAGAGGAGCTTATGCAAATTGGTGGAGCCAGACCATGTCTGTTGGAGGAGGAGAGAGAGAAGCGCAGAAAGGAGGGACTCTGTCTATATTGCGGAAAGGTGGGGCACATGGCCCAAGGCTGCCCCATCAAGGCGAGAAGGTCTCAGGTGCCGGAAAACTCCAAATCCCAGCATTCGTAGATGCCAAAGAGTTGGGAGGCAACGTGACAACTCAGCCTCCACAGCAACCACTTCCGTCCCAAGGTGCCCTGCTTCTGCCTGTCCAACTAACTCTGTCCTGGGGACAGAGCTTTCAAGCCAAGGCTATGATTGACAGTGGTGCCTCATCGAGTTTCATGGACAGTGACTTTGCTTGACAGCATGACATACAGATCCGAGAGCTGGCACAGCCTCTGTCTGTTAAAACTATAGATGGGAGGCCTTTAAAGTTAGGGAGGTGACCCGAGCAACAGAGAAGTTAGAGATGGAGACCCCGGGCACCGGGAAGAACGGTGTTGTGCTGCAGCCAACTCAGAAGGGACAGGAAGGGGGAAGGCATGAGTTTCAGGCGCCTCCTCAGCCAGAAGAAGCAGAGTTGGGGATTGTTGTGTCTGAGCAGAATCGTGCGGGAGGGGGGCAGCCTGCTCTCCAGCCAGTTCCCACGAGTAACTCCCTTTCCGAGGAGCCGAGCGCACCGCCCCCAGTTGATGCAGAGAACTTGTGGGGGGAAGCTTCAGAGTTAGTGCCAGCTCCTCCTTTTCCAAGCAGTTCCCAGGAGGATTCCAGCGTGGCACTGCCCCCTGACCTCGAGCCTGTTGCTCGGGAGCAGGTGTCTTCAGATGAGCAGTTGGATGCACGCCCCCTGTCTCCTCGCTCCCGTCGCTGTGAGAAACGGACAGGGCAAAGACAGGAATTACGAAGGAGTCAGAGATTACGTTCGAAAACATTTCCTATATAAGCCTGCCGCTCCCAGTGGGGGGTCGTTGAGTCAACTTCCTTCACACGCTGCAGAGCATGTCTAGAATATAGATAGGGACTTTAGTGAGTTAGAGTAGGGTTTCCTATGAAGCGCAATGCTTTTGATGTATCTATTACTCTAATAAAATGAGATTTACTTGCACACACGCTCCAGCCTCATTCTTTCAGCTCTGGATGGGACAGTTTGACTCAACCACCATCCCTACTCAAACCTGTTCCCATGGCGGATGACATGGACCAGAACGGAGCAAGACGGGGAGTACCTCTCACCATGGAACCCTTGTATGCCGAGATCCAGAACCTCCGAGCGACTACGCAAGCCCTACAAGTCGAGAACCAAACCCTCAGAGCCGCAACGCAAGCTTTGCAAGTGGATAACCAGAATCTCCATGCCTTGGTTGCCCAAGTCCAGGCTGTGAACAGTTTGCCACGTTTCTAGCCCAATGTGAGTTGTACATTCAAGTGCGCAGAGCTGAGTTCCCAACGCGAAGGTGGCGTTCATCATCAGTTTATTGGAAGGAGAAGCGGCAAAATGGGCCACCCCGTATTTGATTCGCAACGACCAGATATTGCACCAGTTTGATGCCTTCAAGAATGCGATGGGGGACATGTTCCGAGACCCCCAGAGGAAGGAGACGGTTGCCCGCCAGTTAGGGACCCTGAGACAGGGAAAGGGGTCTGTAGGGCAACACACGAATGCTTTTCATGTTTTGTCTCAGGAGACGGAGTACAATGACCCAGCCTTGATGTACTTCTACAGAAATGGACTGAGTCCCGAAGTGTTGGATGAACTGGCGCGCTCCACACACCCCGACTCACTGAGGGGTTGATTCAACTGAGTTTGCAGATAGACAGCCGCTTAGAAGGAAGAAAGTTAGAGCGAAGAATGGAGCCTTCATGGAGTCAGGTTGCTGCTCTGCTGCCCCGTGCGCGCCCCGTGCCCAATCCTGGCATCCCTACTGTCTTGGGAGAGGAGCCCATGCAGCTTGGGGGGGCTAGACCGCGATTGACAGAGGAGGAGAGGGAAAGACGCCGGAGGGAAGGACTGTGTCTCTGTTGCGGAAAGTCTGGACACCTCGCCAGAAATTGTGCAGCCAAAACCGGAAGATCCCAGCCGCCGGAAAACTTCATATCCCAGCTCTCGTAGAGGCTAGAGAGTTGGGGGGTGCTACAGACACTGAGCCTCCATTACGACCCCTTCCCTCCCAAGGGGCTCTTCTGTTGCCCATTCGCATCACCCTATCCTCAGGCGAGAGCTTCTCAGCCAAGGCTATGATTGACAGCGGAGCATCCTCTTGTTTCATAGACTGAGACTTGGCGCTACACCACGTTATTCCCACAAGAGAACTGAGCCAGCCGTTGGCAGTGGAAACTATAGATGGCCAGCCACTGAAGTCTGGGGGGTGACTCGGGTGACTGAGTCCGTGGAAGTGAAGGTCCCTGGGCATCGGGAAGACCTGTAGTTCTATGTGGCTTCCTTGCCGCGTTTCCCAGTGGTGTTGGGTATGCCTTGGCTGGCTAGGCATAACCCCACAATCTTTTGGGATGAAGCTGTGGTGGTTTTTACCTCCAAGTACTGCCATCAACATTGCCAGCCTGAAGAGGAGCCACAGGTGTTGGCAGGGGCGTCTCCCCCAAGGGAGATAACTTTGCCCGCCAAGTATGGGAGTTTTCGGGACGTCTTCGATAAAAAGGAAGCGGAGCAACTCCCTCCTCACCGGCCCTATGATTGTGCCATTGATTTGGTGCCTGGAGCGTGCATCCCCGCCGGGCGGATTTACTCCCTATCTGAACCAGAGTTGGCAGCGTTAAGGGAGTTTCTGGACGGCAATTTGAAGAAAGCCTTCATTCGCCCTTCACGGTCCCCAGCTGGTGCACCCCTGCTGTTTGTGAAGAAAAAAGGGGGGGAGCTCCATCCCTGTAATGATTATCGGGCCCTAAACCAGCTCACTATCCCCAATAGCTACCCGCTGCCGCTCATCAGGGAAATGTTGGAGAGGTTGCGTTCTGCCAAAATTTTCACGAAACTGGACTTCAGAGGAGCTTACAACTTGGTGAGGATTAAGGCAGGCCATGAATGGAAGACAGCTTTTAAGACCCGTTACGGTCAGTTTGAGTATTTGGTGATGCCATATGGGTTGCCGGGAGTACCTGGAGTCTTCCAAAATTTTATGAATGACATCTTTTGGGACTTTGTGGACCACTTCATGATAGTTTATCTGGATGATATCCTGATTTATTCGAATACTCCCGAGGAACACGACTCGCATGTGCGTGCAGTGCTGCAGAAGTTACGGGAACACAGTCTTTACGCTGGAAAAGTGTGGGTTTGACCTAACCACGTTGGACTGTCTGGGATATAGGATCTCTCCAGCAGGAGTTGAAATGGACCCAGAAAAAGTTCGTTGTGTCCTCACGTGGCAACCCCCCAAGACCAAGAAGGATTTGCAACGCTTCTTGGGCTTTGCGAATTACTACCATCGTTTCATAGCCAACTACTCCCATCAGACCGCACCGCTCACGGATTGCCTGAAGGGCTCAGGACCTTTCCAATGGACAGAAGCTGCACAAGAGGCTTTCGAGAGCCTGAAGCGAAGGTTTGCTACCGAACCCATACTACAGCATGCCGACCCAGCGCTTCCTTTTGTGGTAGAGACGGATGCGTCGGACTTCGCGATCGGAGGGGTTCTTTTGCAACTGGCCCAGAAAGGGGGAGAACTGATGCCTTGTGCCTACTTTTCCAGAAAGTTAACCGACTCTGAACAAAACTACACTGTGTGGGAAAAGGAGCTATTAGCCATTAGAGATGCTTTTGAAGCCTGGAGACACCATCTGGAAGGGGCGCAGCATGAAATTGAGGTGCGCACGGACCATCGTAATCTAGACAGTCTTCATACTGCCCGTAAACTCAATCAGAGGCAAGTGCGCTTGGCTCAGTTCTTTGCACGGTTCCATTTCAAAATTCATTATATTTCCCAAGTACAGAATAAACGGGCTGATGCCCTCTCGAGGAAGCCAGAATTTCTGAGGGATCCCACCCCAAGACCATTACAGTACATAATCCCTCCCGAGCGGGGAGTAGTAGGGGCCTGCCAAGATTCCTGGGAAGCTGAAGTGCATGAAGCGCAACAACAGGACCCTTTTGTGCAGGAGCAGCGGGTCGAAGAGGGCGCATCACCCCAGGCAGAACAGAAGGACCTTATATGGAAGGATGGCATACTGCACCATCAGGAAGCTGTTTATGTGCCCCCCAGAGAACTGCGAGCGAGGGTACTATGTCAGTGCCATGACAGGCCACTTTGGGGGTTTTAAGACCATTCATGCTGTCACTCGGGAGTTCTGGTGGCCCAAGGTGAAGAAGGACATAGAGCATTATGTTCGCTCTTGCCCCACTTGCATGAGGGCTAAACATGCCACTGGGAAGCCGCCGGGGCTACTGGAGCTCCTCCCTACTGCAGGATGACCTTGGATAATGATTACTATGGATTTTATAACAGACCTTCCACCTTCACAGGGGAAAACCAGTTTTGGTGGTCGTTGATGCCTTCTCGAAAATGGCTCACTTCATTCCGTGCGCAGGACTCCCAAGCGCTCAAGACACTGCCAAGTTGTACGTGCAAAATGTGTATCGGCTGCATGGTCTGCCAGACAGCCTGGTTTCCGATCGGGGCACACAATTCACCTTGCGTTTTTGGCAAGCGTTGTGGAAGTTGCTGCAAAGTGAGCTGAGACTGTCGTCTGCCCATCATCCCCAAACGGATGGGCAGTCCGAGAGGGTCAATGCAGTGTTGCAACAATATTTACGCTGTTTTGTGGGGTATCAGCAGGACAACTGGTTGTCCTACCTGCATTTAGCAGAATTTGCCTATAATAATGCTGTGCATTTGCACATGCAACAGACTACTTTCTTCGCCAATTTTGGCTACCACCCTCGAGCCTTCCCTGCCCCAAAAGACAGTCTCTCAGTCCCAGCCGCTGAGGATTACTTGCAGGAACTTCACGCTATGCAACAGCTACTCCAAGAGCAACTAGAACAGGCCAAAGAGGATTACAAACGCGCAGCTGACCAGCATCGGAGAGAAGGAGACCTCATACGAGTGGGAGACCAGGTCTGGATCTCTACACGTTTCCTAGCTATGCCTGGCCAGTGTCATAAACTGCAGGATCGGCGTGTAGGGCCTTTTGAGGTGGAGGCTCAGATTAACCCCGTGGCTTACAGACTAAAATTGCCACCCACCTTCAAGATGCACCCAGTCTTCCACAGGGCATTGTTGACCAAGGACGCTGCCCCTGACCCTCACCGTCCGCGAGTGGAGCCCGCGCCGCCGTTGTTGGTAGAAGGGGAGGAGGAATACGAAGTACAACAGATTTTGGACTTGCGAAAACGCCGAGGGCGTCTTCAGTACCTGATTCATTGGAAGGGGTACGATCCGACTGAACGTTCCTGGGAAACAGAGGAGAATGTGCACGCTCCGACTTTGGTGAGAGAATTCCATGGGGCTTATCCAGAGAAACCTAGACCTCAGGGGTGGGAAGGGTTAAAGCATGGAGGGGGGGATGATGTTGTGCTGCAGCCAACTCAGAAGGGACAGGAAGGGGGAAGGCATGAGTTTCAGGCGCCTCCTCAGCCAGAAGAAGCAGAGTTGGGGATTGTTGTGTCTGAGCAGGATCGTGCGGGAGGGGGGCAGCCTGCTCTCCAGCCAGTTCCCACGAGTAACGCCCTTTCCGAGGAGCCGAGCGCACCGCCCCCAGTTGATGCAGAGAACTTGTGGGGGGAAGCTTCAGAGTTAGTGCCAGCTCCTCCTTTTCCAAGCAGTTCCCAGGAGGATTCCAGTGTGGCACCGCCCCCTGACCTCGAGCCTGTTGCTCGGGAGCAGGTGTCTTCAGATGAGCAGTTGGATGCGCGCCCCCTGTCTCCTCACTCCCGTCGCCGCGAGAAATGGATGGGGCAAAGACAGGAATTACGAAGAAGTCAGAGATTACGTTCGAAAACATTTCCTATATAAGCCTGCCGCTTCCAGTGGGGGGTCGTTGAGTCAACTTCCTTCACACGCTGCAGAGCATGTCTAGAATATAGTTAGGGACTTTAGTGAGTTAGAGTAGGGTTTCCTATGAAGCGCAATGCTTTTGATGTATCTATTACTCTAATAAAACGAGATTTACTTGCACACACGCTCCAGCCTCATTCTTTCGGCTCTGGACGGGACAAACGGTCATTCTATGTGGCATCGTTGCCCCATTTCCCTGTAGTGTTGGGAATGCCTTGGTTGGTCCAACACAACCCGATCATTTTCTGGGACGAGGCAGTGGTGGTGTTCACCTCAAAGTATTGTCATCAGAACTGTCAGCCTTCAAAGAGGCTCGGACCGGTGGTGATGGCTGGAGTTCTTCCTTAGGAGGAAGTGTCTTTACCTGTTAAGTATGAGGAGTTTCGAGATGTGTTTGACAAGAAGGCGGATCAATTGCCACCTCACCACCCTTACGACTGCGCCATTAATTTGATGCCAGGGGCTCACATCCCTGCTGGACGGATCTACTCCTTGTCAGAACCGGAGTTAGCAGCGCTGAGGGAATTTTTGGATACCAACCTGAAGAGATGCTTCATTCACCCCTCCCAGTCCCCAGCTGGGGCACCTTTACTGTTTGTCAAAAAGAAAAATGGGGAGCTATGCCCATGTAATGATTACAGAGTGTTAAATCAAATCACCATCCCTAACAGCTATCCCTTGCCGCTCATCAAGGAGATGTTGGAGTGACTGAAATCCGCCAAGATATCTACCAAGCTGGATTGGAGGGGGGCTTATAACTTGGTGCAGATGAAGGAAGGAGATGAGTAGAAAACCACGTTTAAGACACACTGTGGACAGTTTGAGTATTTAGTGATGCCTTTCGGGTTGTCTGGCACTCCAGGGGTCTCCCAAAATTTCATGAACAACATCTTCAGAGACTATATGGATCGTTTTATGATCGTGTATTCAGATGATATTCTGGTTTATTCAAATTCTCCAGAGGAACATGAGGCTCACGTGTGAGCCGTGTTGCAAAGGCTGCGGGAGCACCGTCTCTATGCCAAGTTGGAAAAATGTGGTTTTGATCTGACCACATTGGACTTTTGGGGGTATCGCCTTTCACCAGCAGGAGTGGAGATGGATCCGGGGAAGGTTTGCTGTGTCCTCATGTGGCAGCCCCTCAAAACCAAAAAGGACCTACAGCGTTTCCTGGGCTTTGCCAATTTCTGTCATCACTTCATAGCCAATTACTCTGACCTGACAGCACCTCTCATGGATTGCCTGAAGGGCTCGGGCTCTTTCAGTTGGAAAGAAGCTGCACAACAAGCCTTTGAAGAATTGAAACAGCGTTTCACTTTGGGGCCCATCCTACAGCATGCCAACCCCATGTGTCCCTTTGTGGTGGAGACAGATATGTTGGACGTGGCCATTGGTGGAGTGCTTTTACAACCAGTACGGGGGGGGTTGGAGACCCTGCACCTACTTCTCACGGAAATTGACTGATTCGGAGCAAAATTACACTGTGTGGGAAAAAAAACTGCTGGCCATCTGGATGCCTTCAAAACTTGGTGACATCATCTAGAGGGGGTGCAGCATGAGATTGAGGTGTGCACGGACCATTAGAACTTAGAGAGTCTCCACACCACCCGCAAGCTCAACCACAGACAGGTGTGCTGGGCTCAATTCTTTGCCCTCTTTCACTTCAAAATCCATTACATTCCTCAAGCCCAGAACAAGAGGGCAGATGCCTTGTCCCGCAAGCCAGAGTATCTGGAAAATCCCATCCCAAGGGTGCCTCAGTTCATTATTCCCCCTGAGAAGATAGTGGCCGGTGCCTGTCAGGATTCCTGGATGTCTGATCTGTGGGCAGCTCAAAAGCAGGACCCCTTTGTCAAAGAAAAGTTCTCTGAAATAGCCATGCAGCCTGGAACAGA
Source organism: Rhineura floridana (assembly GCF_030035675.1). Lineage (NCBI taxonomy): Eukaryota > Metazoa > Chordata > Lepidosauria > Squamata > Rhineuridae > Rhineura > Rhineura floridana. The sequence continues at coordinate 259,807,131 of NC_084480.1, read as the reverse complement.
GCAGGAGGACTTTAAGTGGAATGAAGGGGTATTATATTACAAAGATGCCATCTATGTGCCTCCAAGAGAGTTGACAGCCAGGGTGTTGCGTCAGTGCCATGATTCTCCCACCACATTTGGGATCTTTAAGACTTTAAAGGCAGTAACTAGAGAGTTTTGGTGGCCTTGGATGAAGAAGGAAGTGGAGCACTATGTCCGGTCTTGCCCCACTTGCACAAGGGCTAAACATGCCACAAGATGACCAGCAGGGCTTCTGGAACCACTTCCCACCCCGCAGGGCCCCTGGCAGATGGTATCTATGGAGTTTGTCACAGACCTCCCTACTTCGCAAGGGAAGACAACAGTGTTGGCAGTCATGGATGCTTTTACGAAAATGGCACACTTCATTACATGCTCAGGACTTCCAAGTGCTCAAGAGATGGCCCGACTCTATGTGCATCATGTGTACCACTTGCATGGACTCCCAGACAGCCTGGTCTCCGACCGAGGAATGCAATTCACAGCCCATTTTTGGTGGGCGATATGGCAAATGCTGCAAAGTAAACGCAACTCTCCTCTTCCCATCATCCACAGACAGATGGGCAGATGGAGAGGGTTAATACCACGTTAGAGCAATACCTGCATTGTTACGTTAACTACCAGGAGGACAACTGGGTGTCTTTCCTACCTCTGGCGGAGTTCGCTTATAACAAGTTTATCTGAAGGAGCGCCTCCAGCATCACCAATTATGCCGCCTGACAAGATCAGCCATGCAAGACCTTATCTCGGTCCCACCAGTTAAACTAGCTAGGCTGGTGCAGACTAGAGAGAGGGCATTTTCGATCATGGCCCCCACCCTCTGGAACTCCCTCCCATTTGATCTTCGCCATGCCCCCTCCCTGACAAGTTTCCGCCGCAGTTTGAAGACCTGGCTGTTCAGGCAGGCCTATGGGACTTCTGGGGTGGGTTAGTCTTTTAATTGTTGTTATTAATTGTGTTTTCATTAATTATTGATTACGGTCCTTGTTTTTATATTGTATTTTATGCTATTTGTACGTCGCCTAGAGTGGCCGTTCATTCGGCCAGATAGGCGACTCAAAAATAAAATGTTATTATTATTATTATTATTATAACAATGCCGTACATGCTCACACGCAACAGGCTCCTTTCTTCGCCAACCTTGGATATCATCCTAGAGCTTTGCTGCCCCTTGAGCCAACCCTTCTGTCCCGGCAGAGGAGGAGTTCGTACAAGAGCTTCAAGCAATGCAACAGCTGCTGAAAGAGCAGTTGGATCAGGCCAAGGAAGATTACAAAAGAGCAGCAGATCAGCATCGCCAGGAGGGTCCCTCCATTCAAGTGGAAGACAGAGTGTGGCTGTCTACACGCTACCTGCCTATGCAGGGGCGCTGCCACAAGTTGGAGGATCGGAGAGTGGGACCCTTTGAAGTGGAGGTGTAAATCAACCCAGTGGCTTTCTGCATGAAGCTGCCTCCCACCTTCAGAATACACCCCGTGTTTCAGCGCTCCCTGCTGATGTTGGAACATTCCCCCAACCCTCACCACGCACCAGTGGAGCCAACTCCCCCTCTCACAGTAAATGGGCAGGAGGAGTACAAAATGGAACATATCCTAGACTCGTGGAAGCACCGGGGGGTGACTCCAGTATCTAATACATTGGAAGGGGTATGATCTGTCAGAACGTTCTTGGGAAACAGCGGAGGATGTTTATGCACCAGACTTGGTGAGAGAATTCAATGAAGCCTACCCAAGCAAGCCCAGACCTCAGGGGTGGAGAGGAATGGTGCATGGAGGGGGGTATGATGTTGAGCCCCAGCTCTCCCAGGGGAATCAGGGTGGGGAGCCGGTCGAGTCCCAGCCTCCTCAATAGGGCAGGGGGAAGAATCAGAGGTAGATGAGACTTTTGAGGACAATGAGGGAGGGGGAGTAGCTGATAGCCTGCCAGTTCCCACAGACAGTTCTCCCACCGAAGCAGACTTCCCTCCCCCTTCAGACACCTCAATAGAGCCATTGAGGGGTGACCGGGTGAGCGCGCCAGCTCCACCCCTCCAGGATCCCCAGCCTGGCACTTCAAACTCGTTCCTGCCTCCTGAGGCATCTATCGAGCCTGCACTGTCAGATGAGCTGGCGGAGGCTCGCCCCCCCTTTGCCCCGCATGAGACGTCGAGAGAAGGTGGGACTTAGCAGGAGTCAGAGATTGCGAGCAAAGACCTCCCCTACTTAAGGTGGTGCCCCCCCGACCCAGTTGCTGAGTCAACTTTCTTCACACGTTGCAGAGTAAGCCTAGGTAGCTTAGTTAGGGAATGTAGTGAGTTAGCACAGCTAAGTCTATGAAACGCATTGCCTTGGATGGTACTCTAATAAAACAGGAATTAATACCAGCCTTGCCTCCATTTTGTGACTCTCACTCTGGGCAGGACAGGTAGGTTTGATCATTTTCCTGCATATTGAGTTCAGTGGGATTTACTCCCATGCAATCATGCTTAGGACAGGTAAAACTGACCATGGGGGAGGAGAAGGGGGGAGGGGAGAGGAGAGGGAAGGAGGAAGGGGAAAGGGGATTGGAAAGGGAGGGGGATGGATAGGATGGGCAAAGGAAGGGGGAGGGAAAGGGCAAGAGGGGGGATAGGAGGAAGGAGAAGGGAGGGTGGGTTTGATCATTTGCGTGCTTTTTGAGTTCAATGGGATTTACTCCTGTACAATCATGCTGAGAATAGGTGAAACTGATCTGGGGGAAGGGCAGGGAGTTTGGAGGAGGGGGAAGGGGAGAAAGGAAGGGGGAAGGGGAGGGGAGAAGATTGAGTGAGTGGACATTCGCCAGAGGGAAAGCCCCTTTCCTTTCTAAAAGGAAAATATTGTGAACAATATCATTGTTTTTTATGTTTCCCCCCACCTTTATATTCTACAGCAGACACATGTAGTCTCCCACCCAAATTGAAACCAAACCACATTTAGTCTCCCACCCAAATTGAAACCAAAGCTGTCCCTCATCACATCTGCACCAGACCTTTCACTTTAGACAGTCATGGCTTCCCCCAAAGAATCCTGGGAAGTGTACTTTGTGAAGGGTGCTGAGAGTTGCTAGGAGATGCCTTATTCCTCCCACAGACCTATTATCCCCAGAAGGGTTGTACTCTGGCCACTGGAGATCTGGCCACTCTGGCCACTGGAGATCTGTCAGGGGAATCTGTGCTGGCTATAGTATACTCTTGTGGTGCTATAATAACTGAAACGTGATGGGATGACTCCCATGACTGAACTACAGCACTGAAGGAATAACTTGTTGTAAAAGAACTGAAGGAATAGAAAAGTAGACAGTCACGCTATATGTTAAAATATCTGTATCCCTGCAAAGACATATGGGAGGATGAGCTCAGGGGCCCCATCAAGAGCATATGTATTAAAATAAATGGGAAAGGAATAAAAGGAACATAGTGGTTGGAGTCTACTACTGACCACCTGATCAAGGAAAAGACAAGGATGAAACTTTTGAAAAGCAAATTGCTAATGTTTCAGTGAAGTGCTCAATTCCTACTTTGGCTCAGTCTTCTCCCAAAGGAGGGTCTATGACCCTCCTGGCAAACAAATACAAGTTGAGGGAGCCCCAGCTGACGAAGCATCAAGGCCCCAGCTGACAAAGCGTCAAGGCGAGTTAAACAGCAGAGCGAAAAGAGGGTAAGTAGCTCCCATTTATTCCATTAATTAATTGAATTAAAACAGCTCAGAGCAATACGTAATAAGGGCAGCCTAAGGTCACCCTGAGCTAGGAGCCAAATCCTGAAAGAACCTATATCTTAGGAGACAGATCCTAGGAGAAGGAAGCCTATAGAAAGCTAATCTTCAACACCACCCTAGCAGGAAAGCTTCAGGGGACACTGTAAACAAGGCTAAATTCCAGTCGGAGAGAAGGGAAAAAGGAAACTCCACCAATACATACAGGGAGAGAGTCAGCTCAGTCCTTGCTAAAAAGGGCAGCTTTAGCCTTTCTTAAAGGCCCCAGCTGACAAAGCGTCAAGGCGAGTTAAGCAGCAGAGAGAGTTCGGCAGCAGGGCGAGGAGGCCAGGGCCCCCCACTCTGCCCATCTGTTCCGTGACCTCAACTAAACCGCAGTCCCCAACCCATTGACGTAATAAACCTTAAACAAAATTATGCAGGTAAGAAGCCAGCAGGGGTGTGGGGGCTTTCCAGTGTTTTGCACCGCCTGCAGCATGTACGACTATCTGCCTGTTGGACAGAAGTCGTGGGTGTGCTCTTGGTGCAATGAGCTCCTGGCTCTCCGGGAACGACTTCATTTCCTTGAGGCCAAGGTGGCGGACCTGGAAAAGCTGAGAGAGGCAGAGAGGTGTGTGGAGGAGGCCTTCAGGGACGTTATAGCTGTGTCCCACTCTGAGGATGATAGCTCTTCTGCTATCATGGAGAATGACAGTCTCAGGGAAGGACAGCATCCAGCTGAGGAAGAGGGAAACAATCCCTTAGAAGGGACCCAAGGGATGAGCAGCTATCCTCTCGTGCCGAGGATATATCTCCAGGGGGTGGAGGGATCCTTGTAGTGGGTGATTCGATCATTAGGAACATAGACAGTGGGGTGTGTGATGGGCATGTAGACCGCAAGGTGATTTGCCTGCCTGGTGCAAAGGTTGCGGATATTGCCCGTTGTTTAGATAGTTTGGTAGACAGTGCTGGGAGGAGTCAGTGGTCGTGGTGCACGTTGGCACCAACGACACGGGGAAATGCAGCCATGAGGTCCTGGAAGCAAAATTTAGGTTGCTAGGCAGGATGCTGAAAGCCAGGACCTCCAAGGTGGCTTTCTCTGAAATGCTACCGGTTCCACACGCAGGACCAGCCAGACAGGACCAGCTTCGCAGTCTCAATGCGTGGATGAGACGATGGTGTCGGGTGGAAGGGTTTGGATTTGTTAGGCACTGGGGAACATTTTGGGACAAGCCGGGCCTGTACAAAAGGGACGGGCTGCACTTGAACCAGAATGGAACCAGACTGCTGGCACTTAAAATTAAAAAGGTGGCAGAGCAGCTTTTAAACTGACTGAGGGGGGAAACCCAACAGGAGCTGAGGAAGGTCCGGATCGGAATAAACCTCCCCCCTGGGATAAAGACCAAAGAAATGATGAAATTTTAAAAGGGGTAGGCCTAGAAGTAGGCACTGTGAGAGCAGGGGCACAGGATATAAATTCAGAAGGGCAAAATTACCACAGGCCTAACCACAAGTGCCAAAGACACTTGAAGAGAGACACTGCTTACAAGTGCCTGTACGCCAATGTTAGGAGCCTCCGAACCAAGATGGGAGAACTGGAGTGCTTGGTCTTAGAAGAGAGCATTGATATAGTGAGCATAACAGAGACCTGGTGGAATGGAGGAAACCAGTGGGATACAGTTATCCCTAGATATAAACTATATCGGAAGGACAGAGAAGGACATATTGGTGGCGGAGTCGCTCTATACGTGAAAGAAGGCATTGAATCCAGCAAGCTTGAAACCCCAAAAGAGGCGGACTCCTCCACAGAATCATTGTGGGTAGTGATACCATGCCCCAGGAGGGATTTAATTCTGGGAACGATCTATCGTCCCCCTGATCAAAATGCTCAGGGAGACCTTGAGATGAGATATGAAATTGAGGAAGCATCCAAACTAGGAAATGTGGTAGTAATGGGTGACTTCAACTACCCAGACATAGACTGGCTGCATATGTGTTCCAGTCACGACAAAGAAGCAACATTTCTAGATATTCTAAATGACTATTCCCTAGACCAGTTGGTCATGGAACCGACCAGAGGGACGGCAACCCTGGACTTAATCCTCAGTGGGGACCGGGACCTGGTGCAAGATGTAAGTGTTGTTGAACCGATTGGGAGCAGTGACCATAGTGCTATTAAATTAAACATACATGTAAATGGCCAATTGCCAAGAAAATCCAACACGGTCACTTTTGACTTCAAGAGAGGAAACTTCACAAAAATGAGGGGGGTGGTAAAAAGAAAGCTGAAAAACAAAGTCCAGAGGGTCACATCACTCGAAAATGCTTGGAAGTTGTTTAAAAACACTATATTAGAAGCTCAACTGGAGTGCATACCGCAGATCAGAAAAGGTACCGCCAGGGCCAAGAAGATGCCAGCATGGTTAACGAGCAAAGTCAAGGAAGCTCTTAGAGGCAAAAAGTCTTCCTTCAGAAAATGGAAGTTTGTCCGAACGAAGAAAATAAAAAAGAACACAAACTCTGGTAAGAAGAAATGCAAGAAGACAATAAGGGATGCTAAAAAAGAATTTGAGGAGCACATTGCTAAGAGCATAAAAACCAACAACAACAAATTCTATAAATACATTCAAAGCAGGAGAGCATCTAGGGAGGCGATTGGACCCTTGGATGATAAGGGAGTCAAAGGCGTACTAAAGAACGATAAGGAGATTGCAGAGAAGCTAAATGAATTCTCTGCATCTGTCTTCACAGTGGAAGATATAGGGCAGATCCCTGAACATGAACTAACATTTGCAGGAAGGGATTCTGAGGAACTGAGACAAATAGTGGTAACGAGAGAGGAAGTTCTAGGCTTAATGGACAATATAAAAACTGACAAATCACCGGGCCTGGATGGCATCCACCCGAGAGTTCTCAAAGAACTCAAATGTGAAATTGCTGATCTGCTAACTAAAATATGTAACTTGTCCCTCGGGTCCTCCTCTGTGCCTGAGGACTGGAAAGTGGCAAATGTAACGCCAATCTTCAAAAAGGGATCTAGAGGGGATCCCGGAAATTACAGGCCAGTTAGCTTAACCTCTGTCCCTGGGAAACTGGTAGAAAGTATTATTAAAGCTAGATTAACTAAGCACATAGAAGAACAAGCCTGCTGAAGCAAAGCCATCATGGCTTTTGCAAGGGAAAGTCCTGTCTCAGAAACCTACTAGAATTCTTTGAGAGTGTCAACAAGCATATAGATAGAGGTGATCCAGTGGACATAGTGTACTTAGACTTTCAAAAAGCTTTTGACAAGGTACCTCACCAAAGACTTCTGAGGAAGCTTAGCAGTCATGGAATAAGAGGAGAGGTCCTCTTGTGGATAAGGGATTGGTTAAGAAGCAGAAAGCAGAGAGTAGGAATAAATGGACAGTTCTCCCAATGGAGGGCTGTAGAAAGTGGAGTCCCTCAAGGATCGGTATTGGGACCTGTACTTTTCAACTTGTTAATTAATGACCTAGAATTAGGAGTGAGCAGTGAAGTGGCCAAGTTTGCTGACGACACTAAATTGTTCAGGGTTGTTAAAACAAAAAGGGATTGCGAAGAACTCCAAAAAGACCTCTCCAAACTGAGTGAATGGGCGGAAAAATGGCAAATGCAATTCAATATAAACAAGTGTAAAATTATGCATATTGGAGCAAAAAATCTGAATTTCACATATACGCTCATGGGGTCTGAACTGGCGGTGACCGACCAGGAGAGAGACCTCGGGGTTGTAGTGGACAGCATGATGAAAATGTCGACCCAGTGTGTGGCAGCTGTGAAAAAGGCAAATTCCATGCTAGCAATAATTAGGAAAGGTATTGAAAATAAAACAGCCGATATAATGCCGTTGTATAAATCTATGGTGCGGCTGCATTTGGAATACTGTGTACAGTTCTGGTCGCCTCATCTCAAAAAGGATATTATAGAGTTGGAAAAGGTTCAGAAGAGGGCAACCAGAATGATCAAGGGGATGGAGCGACTCCCTTACGAGGAAAGGTTGCAGCATTTGGGGCTTTTTAGTTTAGAGAAAAGGTGGGTCAGAGGAGACATGACAGAAGTGTATAAAATTATGCATGGCATTGAGAAAGTGGATAGAGAAAAGTTCTTCTCCCTCTCTCATAATACAAGAACTCAGGGACATTCAAAGAAGCTGAATGTTGGAAGATTCAGGACAGACAAAAGGAAGTACTTCTTTACTCAGCGCATAGTTAAACTATGGAATTTGCTCCCACAAGATGCAGTAATGGCCACCAGCTTGGATGGCTTTAAAAGAAGATTAGACAAATTCATGGAGGACAGGGCTATCAATGGCTACTAGCTGTGATGGTTGTGCTCTGCCACCCTAGTCAGAGGCAGCATGCTTCTGAAAACCAGTTGCCGGAAGCCTCAGGAGGGGAGAGTGTTCTTTCACTCAGGTTCTGCTTGCGGGCTTCCCCCAGGCACCTGGTTGGCCACTGTGAGAACAGGATGCTGGACTAGATGGGCCACTGGCCTGATCCAGCAGGCTCTTCTTATGTTCTTATGTTCTTAAGGGCAGGCTTGCAGTTTGAGATTAATAGAAAAATGGTCAAGGAATACCTAATTACTTCAAATGAGTTCAAATCTCCAGGGCCTGATGAACTGTATTCTAGAGTAATGAAGGAACTGGCTGAAGAACTCTCAGAACCGCTATCTATTATCTTTGTGAAATTGTGGAGAATGGGTGAGAATGGGTGAAGTGCTGAATGACTGGAGGGGTACTAATGTTCACCTTATCTTCAAAAATGGCCAAAAGGAGGAACCTGGGAACTACAGACCAGTCAGTCTGACATAAATCCCTGGGAAAATTCTGGAGCAAATTATAAAATGGTCAATGTGAAAGTACCTTGAAAACAATGCAGTGATTACTAGAAGCCAACAAGGATTTGTGAAGAACAAATCCTACCAGACTAATCTTATCTCATTTTTTTGATTGGGTAACCTTCCTTTTAGACTGTGGGAATGATGTGGACATGATATATCTCAACTTCAGCAAAGGTTTTGACATTTTGAATATCCCATGATATTCTGATGAGCAAGTGCAAGGTTCTGCATGTAGGAAAAAGAAACAAAATGCACAGTTATAAGATGGGGGTTACTTGGCTCAGCAATACTACATGTGGAAAGGATCCTGGAATTGTAGATTACAAGCTGAATATCAGCCAACAGAGTGATGTGACTGCAAAAAAGGCAACTGCTATTTTAGGCTAAATTAACAGAAGTATAGTTTCCCAATCCTGTGAAGTACTAGTTCCCCTTTATTTGGCACTGGTTAGGCCCCTTGAGTACTGGTGTCCAGTTCTAGACATGGAACGTTAAGAAAGATACAGACAAACTGGAACAGGTTCAGAGGAGGGCAACAAGGATTATCAGGGGACTGAAAACAAAGCCTTATGAGGAGAGACTGAAAGTACTGGGCATGTTTAGCCTTGAGAAGAGAAGACTGAAGGGAGATATGATAACATTCTTCAAGTACTTGAAACATTGCCACATAGAGGAGGGCCAATATCCCTTCTCGATCATCCCACAGTACAGGACACAGAATAATGAGCTCAAGTTACAGGAAGTCAGAGTTCAACTGAACATCAGGAAAAACTTCCTTATTGTTAGAGCAGTATGACAATGGAACCAATTACCTAGGGAGGTGGTGGCTTCTCCAACACTGGAGTCAGTGGACAGCTGTCAGGTATGCTTTAACTTTGATTCCTGCATTGAGCATAGGTTTGGACTCGATGGCCTTATAGAACCCTTCCAACTCTACTATTCTATGATTTTATTCTATTTTAGTTATTGTAAACTGCTTTGTGAGAGTTTGTTCTGAAAAGCAGTATGTAAGCCTTTTAAATAAACAAATAAATACTCTGAAATTATTCTGCCTCTTTTATTTGGCATAATGTCTTTGGCCTATGGTTTATTTATTTTAAAAAATAATCAAAATGTTTTATTCAACTTCAAAGATGCAACATTCTCTAAGTGTGCTATTAGAGTGTAATCACAGAAAGCTATCAATTCAAAGTACTTGTTTCCCGTTTAGGATTCCAGAATAGTTCCTATTAACAATTTTCTGTTGGGATTTAAAGGGAGATGTGCTCACTAACCACCAAAGAGAACATTTTATTATGCATCATCATTCATTTCATCATCTCTGTATCTCTGGTAGAGCACCAACACTGGAATAAAAAGGATGCAAACGATAAAATGGGAAGAACGATAAGGCAAATATGTGTTTGCCTGTATATCAAATGCCACTGCTTACAAACAAAATAAATTATGATCATCACAAATTGTTGCATAAGCAAAGGAGAAAGGAACAACAAGAGGCCAGATGTAAGTCTAACAAGATATACACAGGGCCAGTTCCCATGTTACTTTTAAAAGATGGCACACTTGTGCTAATTGCTCTAGTAACTTTGACATCTGAAAAATGTAATGTCAAGGAAGACAATCTCTCCCTACCACCTGATTGCAGGGAGGGAGTGCTCATCCTAAACCAATGCCTGGAGGCTGTGAAGGGCTGGATGTGGGCTAACAAACTGAAACTTAATCCGGACAAGATGGAAGTACTGCTGGTCAAGGGGAAAACTGCATCAGGGATGCGGTTGCAACCTGTTCTGGATGGGGTTGCACTTCCCTTGAAGGAGCAGGTCTGCAGTTTGGGAGTCCTTCTGGATCCTGCCCTGCTGCTGGAATATCAGGTGGCTGCGGTAGCCAGGAGTGCTTTTGGCCAACTGAAACTGGTCTACCTGCTGCGTCTGTTCCTGGAGGCAGTTGACTTGGCCACAGTGACACATGCATTGGTGACATCGAGGCTTGATTACTGTAACAGATGTGGGGCTGCCTTTGAAAACAGTTCAGAAATTGCAGCTGGTTCAAAATGCAGCAGCCAGAATGTTAACTGGAGCACGGCGCAGGGAGCATATCACCCCTGTGCTTTATCGACTCCACTGGCTCCCAATTTGTTTCCGGGCCCAATTCAAAGTGTTGGTTCTGACCAATGTACCTGAGGGACCGCTTACGCCCATATGTACCTGTCCAGGATTTAAAATCATCTGCCTCTGATCTCCTCTGCGTGCCTGGAGTGAAAGATGTTAGATTGACAGGCACGCGGGAGAGAGCTTTTTCAGCGGTGGCCCCCAAGCTCTGGAATACTCTGCTCCAAGAAGTTCACTCTACTCCCTCCCTGTTGGTTTTCCGGAGATTTCTGAAAATGATCTTGTTCTGGAGAGCCTTTGGGAGGGACTGAAGGTAGAGCCTGACACTGATTTTATGTCTTCTACATTAAATTTTACCTTTGTAGTCCCTTTAGTACCAATCCCTATATATATGTATATATATGTGTGTGTGTGTGTATTGTATTTTATGTATTTTAATTGTATTTTATGTATTTTAATTTATTTTAATGTTTTTGTGATTTTACTGCTTACAATTTTATTTTTGTAAGCCGCCCTGAGTGCCCTATTATAGGGTAGAAGGGCAGGATAGAAATATTTTAAATAAATAAATAAATAAAATGAACAATTTCCCCTCCGCTCCCCACTGCATCCTGATACCAAGTATCCCCATGCACTCATCCATCTCTTTCCAATTGTAGCCTGTGTAAACAAGTGTTTCTCCTAAGGTATGCAACGTGGTACTACCTAAAAGAGTAGTATAGGCTAACAAGAGCAAGATGTTACTGAATGATGCTGCATGGTCTTAAAATTAGTAGTACTGGCAATTTCTAGTAAAGGTTCAGCATGGCCATCACTTTCTTAAGATGGAATCAATGGTACTTAATAGCACTTGATTTTGGTTGTTCCCAGATTATTAAGGCTGCAATTTAGGGCACTTCCAGATTATCACCATTCTTGGCTGGGATTCAATCACATACCAACAAATTCAGATTATAAAATTAAATTAAATTTGATTTGGTGCTCTTGTGTAACAAACCCGCTTCCTGGCAAAATCATACTTTTTGCAATAAGGAAAGTGACTGGAAAATACCCTGAAAAGTATGGGATATCACTATATAACCTCCCTGCAAACAAATCAGAATGAATGCTCCATAAACAACTGATAACATCTAACCCACCCACCCTCCCCTTATCAGGATGAATATTCGATAAATGGATCATCTGGAAGTGACCCTTACTTACTTGTGACAGAGTAAACATTTATAAGATTGCACTATAAGACAGGATGAGAGACGGAGTAGGACAAAATAAATTAGGTTCAGTGGTTCAACCTCAGCCTTTAATCCCACTAATCAGTGGGGCCATACTAGAATTTTGCTTAATATTAGTAGGTAGCTACACACCCTTTCCCCCCTGAAATAATTACAGGCATTGGGGAGCCCAGCACTTATGCAGGCAGCGTGTGTGGAGGCTTATATTTTCACCCTGTCCATAATTTGGATGGAGATTGCCCAGTCCCATTGGTAGCTAGGAGCCTTAGGAAAAAAGTCCCCATTTTTCCTAAAGACAGCTTCAGCTATGGGGCGGTATACAAGTGAAATAAATAAATAAATAAATAAATAAATAAAGCTCCTAGTCATGCAGTGGAGTCCATTCTGATCATGGTGGGGGAGGAAATCGATAAGCCTCTCCCACATGCTGCTTTCCTAGAAAGAATCAGGCTCCCATGCACATTTAAGTATTTAGGAAAAAGAAGATATGAAGCTGCATACTATGCATTACGTGATGTCTAAGTTTGGCCCTCAGTTGTACAAAACAAGGGTATCTTGCAGTCAAAATTAGCCATGGAATGTGCTCCAGTTATGTAACTTCATGCTACTAGAAAGAAAAGCCACTAAAACATATTTTATTGTAGTTTGTACTTTCTGCAGTTCAATGTCTATTTACATCCTCTTGTTTTCTAAGTTCAGCATGAAAGCAACAAAAACCTTTATCCAAAGAAAATTAATTCTGCTCCATGGGACCAAAACTGAGATTCAAGAGTTTCAGTCAATTTTAATTTATGAAACTCTAAACCTGACTGTGACTGTGGATAATGCTGCTTGGAACAATGAAGAGATATGACTTAAAGCTAGGACCAAAGATTTACTTTTTTTTAAAAAAGTGTTATTAAAGGTGTAATCTGTCCCTGCAATCCACTAAATAAATAACCTGTAGAGAAATTTAATTAGCATTTAGGATAGTATTTTTCTGTGATCTGAGAAGATTAAATTGGACAACAGTGTCTTGTTCAGTTGTACATCTCTTGGCTTAATACACCAAGATATGAACAAACTTTATGTCTAACTGTACCACCTCCTCTCTTCTTCACAGCATGCCATGAATAACCCTGGAAGTCTTCAATTAACCTTAGATTGTCATTTTGTCAAAACTAGGAAAGTATGGTTTCGAGGATCAAAACAAGTCAGGATCTTAAATCTTTAAGTGTAGTTTTGTATCCTGGCTTTTTCACAACCTGGTGACTTGTTTTCTGGTCTCAATGTAATGGAAAACTATGATTAACTGAATACTTCCTAGTTGAAGACATACCTAGAAAGGGTTCAAGAAGAGGAAAGGTCCATGCAGGCAGATGCAAAGCACATTCATATCTCAATTTATTAAACTTAGGTATCTATGTCTGAACTGAACCAGAAAATGCTAAGTCAAGACTGTGTCAATATCCCGAGGAAGACCAAACAGGGCCATTAACACAACTGAAGATAAAGTTTAGCAAGTAGCTGACTGCAAAGTATGTGCCATATTAAAAAAAAAGTTCTAAGAGGGTTCAGGAGCTATGGAGAGAAAGGTTTCTTGAACTGGTTTTGTAATACACTAACAGACTATATCTGAATAAGCTAATTATGATAGCAAAATAGTGGCTAGCATTATCTTGCGTTCTTCTGTAGGATATATTCATGAGAATGTGATGAACCCATTTTGAAAACATGAATTTCCTGTATGTTACCCTTTTCAGTGACTGCTCTCCATTTGTGGAATGCCCTTCCCTTTGAGGTGCATCTGTCTTAGTCATTACTGACTTTTAGGAGGAATGTGAAAATATTCCTCTTGACCCAAGCATTGGATGACTGAACCCAGAGGTCACTGGATGAAAGAATGTCTTTAACTGTAACTGTTTCCTGGCATTTTTAAACTGTTTTTGAAATGCTTTAAAAATGTTTTGTTGATGTGTTTGCTGCCCTAAGCTCCTTATTTATTTATTTATACATATATTTGTATATGGCTATTTCATTTCATTCCGGAGGAAGGGTAGGATATAAATTCAACAAACAAACATCCTGAGTTCAAGCAGAATACGGTTTGCATAATATCAGATACAACACTTTATTTTAATTTTACTTCAGCCTTTGAACTCCATTGCTCAAATTAGTCAAAAATTTGTTTAAATGGATAAACAACAGTAAAGCATTCACATCAGAGACATGTTATCTATTCCTACCTCCGACTCTCAGCCCCTGGTCAATTTTCATATATATATACACCAATATTGTGTAAGAATGAAACCTTGCACAAAGTTGTCTTTGGTGGTGATGAATAATTTTGAAATGCTAATATTTGATGTAGGTGCAATACTAAAGTTTAGAACTAAATTGTCACTTTATAACTTACAACTAAGAGCTAATTTACATGGTAACACTTGTGGGTAGGTGCTAATGAGTATGTATGCAAGTCATGGAAAGGAATTAAGATAAAAAGCATTAAGGATTTAATTATCACCATGCATTTGAAGAGAAGTGTCATGCTCTGTAGGCCTAAAGCTATAACAATTCTATATCCTGGCAGTCAGCCACTAGGATGACATTTTATTCATTTATTCATTATTTGATTTATTCCTGCCCTTCCTCCCAGCAGGAGCCCAGGGCGGAATTTACCTCAATGATGTGAACTTACATTTTTTCAAAGTCTAACCATTGTTAACTGGACATATTTTAACGTGAGAGATGTCCAATGTCTAAGATTCTTTGGATTTTGTATATTTCCAGAAGGTGGAAGCTCCTTGTCCCAGGACTTGCTACAGATGACATAAATTAAGAGATTAATATTGGCTTATATGTATCACAGGAACATGAACATGGGGAGATAATGATTTCAAACAATGATATTTAACACTTTTTCGTATTGAAAAAAATCTACATATTAGGAAGTGATTGTGCGTATTTCAGTGTATAACCTTAGTTCCTATATTTCAATATATATATATTTTCTTTGAGGAGATGTTGTTAAGAACAGTGTGCCAGACCAGTTTAGTAGCATACTTACTTCATTACAAGATATGGAGAAACCCTTGATGCTCTCTACTACATATTTGTGTTAATTCTCTTTTCTTTCTTTTGTTCCTTCCCTGTTCTATACATTAAAAGTGTGAAGTGATATCTGCTGTTCTGAAATATCTTATGTGACCAAACATTTTATTATCTCAGAAAAACTGATGTAGCAAAGGAATTAGATGTCTATCATTTATGACAAATGACATGTAAAAGAGCATGAAACTGTATTTTGGAGATACTTAAAGAGGATCTCTGCATGGTGACATCTTACATTTTAAATGCTAATCATTTTATATATAGTGAGTCACAGCTCCTTTTCTTAGTAGTCTGGGGTGCATAAAATATATTAGTTCACATTCTCTGCTTCATATTTCAACTTAAGACACCTTTCATTGTTAATGCTGACTTTTACTTATAAATATGCAGGTGTTCATCTGCAAATGATGATGTAGCTACAAAGGCAACAAATGCCATCTTTTTCCTGTGATATGGCATTTCTAAAAAAGGTTTAGTATGGATAAAGAAACAAAGCCTTATCTAGAATGCTGTGTGCAGTTCTGGTCATAACATGATCAAGAAAGACAAAATCAAGAGTAACTAGAATGGGCCTCATTTGTTAAGGATATAAAGAATAATATCCTGCCCCATACAATCTAAGATTTTTCTTTCTAGGGCATTATGGGTTGGCATATGTACATGCTTCCTTTTGGGAAGATGAAATTATAGTGCA
Organism: Rhineura floridana; assembly: GCF_030035675.1. Taxonomy (NCBI): domain Eukaryota; kingdom Metazoa; phylum Chordata; class Lepidosauria; order Squamata; family Rhineuridae; genus Rhineura; species Rhineura floridana. The sequence goes on along the minus strand of NC_084480.1, from coordinate 259,791,434 downwards.
ATACTTTGTCTTCTCAAAGTAGTAAGTCCCACTGAGTTCAATGGCGAGTGTATATTGCATTGCATCTCAAATTGATTTTGCTTCATGCTCATATGATCACATTTGATATTGGTGAGGATTTCATAAGAAAATGGGGTGGGGAAATGCCTTTCTGTTTAGCAATTGGGTAAATTTAAATGAACAGATTGCTCTCTTCTATGCCAGGGTCGATGGCCTGAATCTCGGGAGGTGAGCATACTGGCAATTCAGTAAAGATTTAGGCAGAGCTTCAGACAATCCCAAAGCAGGTAGCACAGCTTGCAGTTGGAGATCATGGCTGCAGTTCCTGGCATCACTGGCAGCAGACATTTGCTTTACTGTCAGTGCTACTAGGAACTACATACATGATCTCACTGACATGATTTAATTATCAGACTTCTCAACGCCATGCCTAAGTGCAGATTTGAATCAGGTCTTCCTGCTCCACTACATCACACATAGACAAAAAGTTCATGTAATACAGAACTACTCCACAGACAGCTGGGTAGATTAATACAGGCATCCCCAAATTCCAGCCCTCCAGATATTTTGGGCTGCAACTCCCACTATCCTTGATCATTGGCCATGCTGGTTAGGGCTAATGGGTGTTGTTGTCTGAAGGGCACAATATTGGGTTAGGTGAATACAAATATCCAGTTTGCCCACATATATGAGAGAAGTTGTTAATCAGAATTTACAGCACTTTACAAACCAGGTACTAAACATACCACTGACTACTCTATTGAAGGGACTTTGCTCATAGCAATACTAGTATTCACAAATAAAGCTGCAAGAATTTAAACAGACTAAATTTTAGAGAAATGCAGTAAAGAGGTATATTGATCAAATGTTGTGAAGCTCCAGGGAACAGCTAATGAAAGAACAATTGTCCCTCCAGTTCATATTTCTTACTCCACTGTCATACTCTACTTTGTTCTCAGTTATGATTGTCTATTCCTAACATAATAGTATATCAAAGACAAAAAACTACAAAACTAAATGTGACCAAGTTCTGTGGGTACATTCCTATACGGAGGAAACATTCTCATTTTTAACTTGCTATTTTTTGGTTTCATGAAATGGCCTTTTCTTTTTACTTACTTAAAAGCAGAACATACACCCCAGGTTTTTCTTCTGTATATCATTTTTGTCATCTCTGTAGCCTTGTGCTCTTTCTTATTGATCTCCTCTAACATAAAAGCTCTCAAGTTTCTTATTGGGGTTTTCCTAGCCATATTCAGCTCCCATCCTTAGATCATTTGATCTCTGCAGGAATGATATACAGCAGGTTATTATTCTTGTAAGAAGACTGTGATGGAAAACATTTTCTGCTGATTGAAACAGAAGCTACAATTTCCCCTTTTCTTCTGAATGCATATGGGTTGTTTTTTTAAAAAAAATTGTAAGCCTCAAAACCTCTGTTTCCTCATTCTCCATCTAGGAGTAATTTTAAAAAACAAAAACAAAACAGATGTCAGAAGTAATTGAAAACTAGCTAGGAATTAAAATGCTGACAAAACCATATCCTTGGCAGCACTTAGCAGAGTCTGTTGTATTGCAATCAGCTCTATATTGTAAGCTTCTGCCTGTGAATCTCTTTGATTTTAAGCTAACAAATGTTTAGATATCAATTCAATTCCATCCATTATGTGTCCTCTGAACTCCCATCTGGAGCTGATGCATAAACAGCCTGAAAAGATTATTCTTTCTTCACTTACATAATTGTAAATCTGAAGTACTGCCACTGTATTAAATAGAGTTATTCCAGGTGCAAGAAGATGCAAAGAATATGGCTCCATCATGGCTCAGAGTCTCTCTTTACCTTTTGCTTTCAAAGCCTTTAGTGGAGTGCAAATTCCTAGCAGATATAAATTTAAAAACACCAGTAAAGTGGTAAAGTGGTAAAATTAAAAACATCAGTAAAGTGGGGCAGAAGGCACTGGCTGCTGCTGCTGAGCAGGGACAATAGGGATTGCCAGTGATTTCAGGGCAGGACTTTGGAGCAGAAGTCCAAGGCCCCTCTCAACATAACTGGGCCTTCCCCATTCAAAGATGGGAAGAGGATTCCACACCTCTACTGATGTAGGAGGCTGAATCAGTTGTATCCTGCTTCAGCTGAATTCAAACACACCTTTCGGTTAGGGCATGAGGCTTCTCTCTTCGTCACCACTCAGAAGAGGTAGCCATTTCTGGCTTTCAGACCTAGAGTGCATACTTGCTAACACTACAGCTGAGAACATTCTGTAATAAAAAGCCATTCTCAATGTCCTCTTAACTCCACGTTGTTAGGTCTGCTTTCTCTCTTCCTAGCAGCAGAGACAATAAAAATTACTGATACCTTTCCTGGTTGTTATTTTTAGTACCAATAAAACAGAAGCAGTTAAAAAAAAGTCTGTTATATGCAGTGAGAGAAAATGCACCTACTTCAATAAGGTCATTGGTTAGTAAAAGGTCAAACCAACTGTAATACATCTGAACTCCCAATTTCATTTATCTTTCACACTGTTTTTAACAAAAACATGGTTTCATTTTATAAACAGGAAGTTTAGAACAGGGATGGGGATGGAGGAAAATTACATTCATTTCTAAATTCTATGTACAATGGTGAGCTTACAAATAGAAACTAATTGGATCGGTAAAGGGAAGCTGTCGTAAGGGTAAAACTTATTTGTTTTATTTATTTATTTAAGGCATTTCTATGCTATCCTTCAAGCAGCTATTCAAATGTGGCTTTCATTACAGGTAACTTTACTATGAAGCAAAGAATGGTAGTCAACTCAGGCAGCCGGTTTGGGTCACCACTCATGAAAACAGACTGCATTGGGTGGGCGCCTCTCCACCAATCCTTTCACCTCTCCTAAATTATATCCAGTCTTCACTTAAATAATTCAGGGATGGGGGCGGAGGGACTTTGGGGGATAGGAAGGCTGGCAGAGTTGTCAGGAGGGAAGCTGGGAATACTCTCATTCAAGATTTTGATCAGAGCTGGACAGTAATGTAGTGGCAAATTCAGAAGTACAGAGTCCCTTCATGCCCCTCACAGCCATGTCTCCTTTCCACTTTCCCTCATCTCCCTTGCTCTCCATATCATCTCTAAGTCCACACTCCACTACGACATCCCTAAGAGCTAATCAGCATGAAAGGAGAGGTTATGTATTAGCTGCTGAGAAAAGTCTTCTCAGTGGCTGAGTCATCTTCTTTCACTTTGCTTGGCTCCAGTCAGCAGGAAAGGACAAGGACTCTTCTCAATGGCTAACATGCCCCCCCTTACATGAAGATTGGCTCGTACATAATGACCTGGCTGGGACCCTGATGCCCCCAAAGTAAGGAGTCAATGATGCCCTATGACTCCAGCCAACTATAGTCCTGGAGCTGGAGAAAAAATTGGAAGAGTTTAAAGCTCACCTGTCTTTTGAGTCAGGCTTTTACATCCCAGTGAATTTCATCTCCAAACCTGGCTTGGGTGCTGTTTGTTGGCAGCTCTACTTTTGAATAAACAAAATGTTCCTAGCATTAAGATATAGAACAGCCTTTCCCAACCTTTGGATCCCCAGATGTTGCCAGACTACAACTCCCATCAGCCCCAGCCAGTATGGCCAAGGGTCAGGAATTATGGGAACTTTAGTCCAGCAACATCTGGGGACCCAAAGGTGGGGAAAGGCTGATCTAGAGCACTGCTGTAATCCTTTATGTATTTATTTATTTATTAAACTTCTATCCTGCCTTTCCTCCCAAAGGACAAAATACTAAAAATATCTTAAAACATCTCAAAAACAAAACACCTTAAAACATTAAAAAAATAAAACATATGAAAACATCTTTTTAAAAAAAGTTTAAAAACATCTTAAAAAGCAATTCCAAAATAGAGGCAAATTGGGATAAGGTCTCTACTAAAATTAGGGTTGCCAGGCTCAGGGCCTGAGAATGATTCTGTATCTTTAAGAGAAGAGAAAATTCAGCCAAGTTCAGGTTCTCTTGCAACACTGTAATGTGAAAAACCACAAGGTGAAATTCTCCCTTCCCCCTGCACACCCTATTTATTTAATCTATACGCAGAACATATCATACGGAAAGCAGGATTGGGCCAAGATGAAGGAGGTGTGAAAATTGGAGGGAGAAATATCAATACTTTAAGATATGCAGACGATACCACACTGCTAGGAGAAACCTGTAATGATTTGAAATGAATGCTGATGAAAGTTAAAGAGGAAAGAACAAAAGCAGGACTTCAGCTGAACATCAAGAAGACTAAAGTAATGACAAAAGAAGATTTATGTAACTTTAAAGTTGACGATGAGGACATTGAACTTGTCAAGGATTAAATACCTTGGCACAGTTATTAACCAAAATGGAGACAATAGATAAGATATCAGAAGAAGGCTAGGACTGGGGAGGGCAGCTATGAGAGAACTACAAAAGGTCCTCAAATGCAAAGATGTATCACTGAACACTAAAGTCAGGATCATTCAGACCATGGTATTTCTGATCTCTATGTATGGATGTGAAAGTTGGACAGTGAAAAAAGCAGATAACAGAAAAATCAACTCATTTGAAATGTGGTGTTGGAGGAGAGCTTTGCGCATACCATGGACTGTGAAAAAGACAAATAATTGGGTGTTAGAACAAATTAAACCAGAACTATCACTAAATGTAAAATGTAAATTTAATTTTTAGGTCGCCTATCTGGCCGAAGCCACTCTAGGCGACGTACATATCAAATTTCAATAAAATACAATAAAATACAGTAAATACAATAAAATACAATATAGTCAGCAGTAATAAAACAACAGCATATACAGTACAAAAACGGGCATTCAGTATGTAATTAGCCCATCCTGGTGGTCCCAAAGGCCTGTCCAAACAGCCAAGTTTTTAAGGCTCGGCGGAAGGTGTCTAGGGAAGAGGCATGCCGAAGATCAGATGGGAGGGAATTCCAGAGAGTGGGGGCCACCACCGAAAAATCCCTCTCTCTAGTCCCCACCAATCTAGCTGCTTTTGTTGGTGGGATTGAGAGAAGGCCTTGTGTGGCTGATCTTGTCGGGCGGCATAATTGGTGATGCTGGAGGTGCTCCTTCAGATACACTGGGCCGAGACTGTATAGGGATTTAAAGGTTAACACCAACACCTTGAATTGGGCCCGGAAAACTACTGGAAGCCAGTGTAGATTAAATAATACTGGCATAATATGATCACGGCGACGACTGTTTGTAAGTAAACGAGCTGCCGCATTCTGTACCAGTTGAAGTTTCCAGACCGTTTTCAAGGGTAACCCCACGTAGAGCGCATTGCAGTAGTCTAATCGAGAGGTGACCAGGGCATGTACTACCAGTGGGAGCTGATGAACAGGGAGTTAGGGTTGCAGCCTACGTATGAGGTGTAATTGGTACCAGGCTGCCCGGCTCACTGCCGAAATCTGAGCCTCCATGGACAGCCTGGAGTCAAGAACAACCCCAAGGCTGCAGACCTGGTCCTTCAGGGGTAATTGTACCCCATTAAACCTCAGGTCAACAGGACCCAACCTTCCCCTGTCTCCCACAAGCAGCACCTCGGTTTTGTCAGGATTTAACTTCAGCCTGTTCCTTCCCATCCATCCACTCACGGATTCCAGGCACTTGGACATGGTCTCCACAGCCAGCTCTGGTGAGGACTTAAACGAGAGATAGAGCTGAGTATCATCCGCATATTGGTGACACCGCAGCCCAAATCTCCTGATGATGGAACCCAGCGGCTTCATATAGATGTTAAATAGCATGGGAGAGAGGATAGAACCCTGTGGCACTCCACAAGTGAGAGGCCAAGGGTCTGAAACCTCATCTCCCAATGCTACCTGTTGACACCTGTCAGAGAGAAAGGAACGGAACCACTGTAAAACAGTGCCTCCAATTCCCAATCCTTCCAGGCGATCCAACAGGATTTAGAAGATAAAATGATGAAACTGAGGTTATCATACTTTGGACACATAATGAAAAGATAATAATGCTGGGAAAAACAGAAGGGAGTAGAAAAAGAGGAAGACCAAACGAGATGGATTGATTCCATAAAGGAAGCCACAGACCTGAACTTACAAGATCTGAACAGGGTGGTTCATGACAGATGCTCTTGGAGGTCGCTGATTCATAGGGTCGCCATAAGTCATAGTCGACTTGGAGGCACATAACAACAACAATAACAAACCTGCACTTGGCTGAATTTTCTCTTCTCTTAAAGATACAGAATCATTCTCAGGCCCTGAGCCTGGCAACCCTAACTAAAATGCTTGTTGAAAGAGGTCATCAGTTGGCTCCAAAAAGATAATAGAGATGGTGCCTGTCTAATATTTAAGGGGAGGGAATTCCAAAGGGTAGGTGGCACAACACTAATGGTCTGCTTCTTATGTTGTGTGGAATGGACCTCCTCATAAAATTGTATCTACAGGAGGCCCATTATCAGACGTAGCATATCAATATGCTAGGTCTATTTGGGAACAACTTTGTGCACCAAAAGAGTATTTGCCTTTATATTCCTACAGACAAAAAGGCAACTCTTCCAGGATAAAGATGTATGTTTCTACATTGACACTTCAGATACTTAAATTCTTTGACATAATAGTCTTTGATTGGAAAAGAGTCCCAGCTGCACAAACATTTGGGTTAAACTTTAGAGGCTGATCATTTTGTAGGTTATTCTACCAAAAAAAAGAAAGTCTTTCTTTAGCAATTCCTTCTCATTGTAACAAGCTTTCTATAGTTAAAAATCACTTCCAAGCAAGGCGCTGCTCATTATTTTAGAACCATTCATATAGATTATTCAGACTCTCCTTGTTTCATTTGTGCAAGATTGATGCAATGGCATTTTAAAAAATAAACAAGCAAGCATTTGTCCCACAGAGATAACGAAAGAATTCTACTGCAATTTGAAAGTGTTCACAGGGCTCTCAGGACAGCAATGACTTAATGCCCTGCCTACTAAAAGTAACAGTGAGATTAACAAACAACATTTTTCAGGCACTTTCTGTGCAAATCTTCCTGTCAAGCTCATTTAATGACCAACAAGACAGAAAGGCTTTCCTAAATCATCCATTTGCAATATATAATTTACTAACATGGATTTTCTAAATTGTATTTATCATGAAGTTTGAATAAAGCATAGATGAACACTTTATTAACTGAAGTCCCACTCTGCTCGCTCAAGCGCAGCCTGGTCAGCAGGGGCATATTTGCGACCAGGGGTTGAAGCCCCAGTTGCCATGTTGGTTGAGGGCAGCAGTCGCACATTGCGTCCTGAGTACGCGCAGGGCATGCTGCATGAGGGGGTGGGGTATCAGGGTTTATTTAAGCCTGTACCACCCCCTAATCCTCCTCTTGGCATGTGACAGCTGGTGAAGAGGATGGAGCACCAAGGGACAGGATCTTTAGCGGCAGCTATTTTGTTTGTCTGCATGCAGTTGGCGCCATTTTGGGTGGTGCCACAGCCTTCAGTGGCGGTGCATTCTGGGGTGCCAGAATGCTCTAGGGTTTGGAGCAAGTCTGGGATTAGGCCTCCTTTGTTAGGGAGCGGCAGCAGCAGCAGCATTTTTGTGCACTGCACATCGGCGGCACCATTTTGTTTGCACTGCGGGACTTGAGCCAGGCCTGGGTTTAGACCTCACTTGAATATTATTAGGCCTTTCATGCCTTTCAATGCTCCCCATGCTTAGGGAGGATTAGAGGGGAGGAGGCAGCACAGGTCTTTTAGGCTTTTTAAGCCACCCCCCAGGCACGGGGTAGATTAGAGGGGAGGAGGCAGCGCAGGCCTTTTGGGCTTTTTGAGCCACCCCCTCCGTGCCCAGGGTGGAGTATAAGGGAGGAGGCAGCACAGGCCTTACGGACCTTCAAGCCTCCCCCCGCCCATGTGCAGGGTGGTTTATAGAGGAGGAGGCAGTACAGGCTTTTTAGGCTTTTCATTTCCCTTCCCCCATACATATAGATTAATCCAGCTATTTAATTGGTTATCATTACTGATGGCACTATACAGTTTTTCCTTCTTCAGTAGGCGACATGCTACCTAAGAAGAGTAGAGGGTGGCAAGGGGCAAGGGTAAGGCCCCTAAGGCACCACCCAAGCATCCACTCCCAGTGGCAATGTTATATGATGAGGATGAGGCACCGCCATGGGTGGCTATCCTTGCCCACTTGGATGTGCTGGAGCAGCAGAGGGTGTACTCAGGTAAGCAGGAACAGTTATACCCTGATCCTCCTGTGGCTCCAGCAACGAGGCCAAAGCGGGCTAAGGCACAGTCGAGGGCAAGCAGTATGGGTTCTAACCAGAATGCTGTGAACTTAATTTTAGCACAGCTGGATGCACTGGAGGCTTGGTCTAGTATGCCCCCCCAATGACGCCTGAAGGAGCAATCAGCGCCGCTTGGCTTCCACCTGCACCCCACTACAAAGGAAAAATATTGCAGGGGGAGTATGTGGACTTGTTCTCCCTCCTTTACTGAGAGCCTACTAAGAAGGACAAGGAGAAGGAGGGGGACAGGGAGCATGACAGACCCAGGTGTAGGAAAGTGGACAGGACATGGGCCAACTGTCTACCAGCCTACTTGATTTACTCAGGGGTTATATTGCAGAAGCAGCTGCAGATGGGTCCATTGCTGCTTAAATATCTAGATATCATTTATAGAGGGTATTCTGAGTTATCTGGCCTCGCATGGCTACCATATGATGAGGCCTTTCGTATGTGGGCAGCTTTTGATAAAGCCTTGCCATTGGATATGAAGGAGCCCAAGTTATGGCTGCAGTTCATGGTGGCCACTTGGGCTATGGTGGGGGACGGGAGTGATAGTGGGCATTTGCTGAGTAGGCAGTCAGCAGCTACCCTTCCCTGCTTGAATGCAGGGCAAGGAGTTCAACATCGGCTGCTTTGCTGGGAGTTTAGTTCTCAGGGTTTCTGTGCCCGTAATCCCTGTTTTAGGCACAAGTGCTCAATATGCGGTGTCTCGCACTCCTGCACCAACTGCTGTTGGGGCAGACCCTTTAAACGAGGGGTAAGGGACACACAGGGAGATAGGAAGCTGCCCCCTCCAGGAGCGTCTCAAGGAAAAGGGTTCATCCCCAGTTAAACTGGAGGTACTGCGGGCTTTGTTGTTAGACTACCCTGTTGAGGGGGTGGGCAGTTTTTGTTGCACGATTTTTCTTTCGGTTTTAGGATACTGTATTCAGGTCCACGGATTGCTTTCATGGCTTGTAACCTTAAATTGGTCCTAGGCATGGAAGCAATTGTAAGGGGTAAGATTGAAAAGGAAGTGCAGGCTGCTGGGCCCTTTCCCATCACCCCCTACCTCGGCTCTACAGATGTCCCCCCTTGGCATAGTGCCCAAGAAAACTCCAGGGAATTGAGTCAGATCCATCATGTCTTATCTGTGGGGGCACTCCGTTAATGATTTCACACCAGATAGTCTTTGCATGGTGCATTATACCTCTTTTGATACTGCAGTGCACGTGGAGCGCATGCGGCAGAGGTGCCCTTATGGGCAAATGTGGCATCCTGTCTGCCTTTCGCCTCTTGCCCATCCACCCAGAGGATTTGAGCTGCTGGGATTTGCCTTTTTGGGCCAATTCTATGTAGACAGGGCATTGCCTATGGGCTGCTCCATTTTCTGTGTGGTATTTGAGCGCTTCAGCTCTTTTTTGGAGTGGGCAGTCAAGAGGCAGACAGGCTTGGATGCAGTGGTGCACTAACTGGATGATTTCTTATTTATGGGTGGATGCCAGCAGCTGATGTCCCAGTTTTATGACCTGACTAGGGAGTTGGCCACAGAGAGGTCAGAAGGCCCAGCCCATGTGTTAACCTTTCTAGGTATTGCAATTGACTCTGAAGTCCAGTGTTGCAGGCTGCCCAGGGATAAGCTCGACTTACTGCAGAACAAGATCCGGGAGGTTTCAGAGGCCAAGAAGGTTTCCTTCCTGGTTCTCCAGGAGCTGGCAGGGCATTTAAACTTCATGTGTAGGGTCATCGCACCAGGCCAGGCATTCCTAAGGTGGGAGTATGATGTCATGGTGGGACTTTCCCAGCCTTATCACAGATACAGCTTTACGCGCTGACCTGGGTGTGTGGTCGTCATTTTTGCGGGAGTTCAATGGGGTTTCATTCTGCAGGGAGGACCTGCTCCTGGAAGCAGAGCTACAAATACAATGAGACGCCCCAGGGGCGTTTGGTTTTGGGGTTGTGTTAGGGACTTCCTGGTGTAATGGGTGCTGGCTGCAGACCTAGATTTGGGAGGGGTTAACCAGAGATTTAACTTTTCTCAAATTGTTTCTTATCGTGGTTGCAGCCTACTTGTGGGCGGAGAGGCTACAGAACTTTACCATCCATTTCTGGTGTGATAACATGGCCATGGTCCAGGTTATCAACTCCCTTACATCTAGGAACACTAGGGTTATGAGTCTCCAATGCCTGCATTTTAATGTTCTATTTCAGGCATGGCATGTACCTGGTATTGATAATGGTGTTGCTGATGCTCTGTCATGGAATCAGATGGAGAGGTTTCAACAAGTGATGCTGCTTGCCAGGGCTCAGCTGGATGCCGTGCTACCTGAGATTTGGGAGATGGGAGAGCAGTTGGAGAGGGCCATAAGCCTATCCATTGCACCCAGCACAGTCACCAGCAGAGGGCAGAGAGTAGGTAGGGAGCTCCAGGAGTTCAGGGTCAGCAGGGGCTATGCACAGGTGTGGCCTATCCCTGTGGATCACCTGCTGGAATTCCTGGTGAAAGGCAGGAAGAGGCGCCTTTCTGTCAAGACACTGTGAGGTAAGCTGGTGGGGTTTTCCTTTGTAGCCAAGGCAGAGGAGGAGAGAAGGGAGGAAGGGCAGAGGGTAGGAGGGAGATGGGAGCAGGCAGGAGGGGGATGGGAGGAGAAGGGCAGGTCTGATCATTTACATGTTTATTGAGTTTAGTGGGATTTACTCCTGTGCAATCATACTTAGGATAGGTAAAACTGACTGGGAGGGAGGGAGGGAGGGAGGGAGGGAGGGAGGGAGGAGGAAGAAGGGAGAGGGAAATGGAAAGGAAGGGAGAGGAGAGGGGAAACACCAACAAACATACAAAAATGTAATTCTCCATCTTTGGAGATGGCAGGTGTTGCCACCACTCACCATATGCTCAGAGGCATATGTCTTCCAAACTACACAGGAAATGGATTGGACTGTGAAAGACCAACCCTTTGATCGCTTTAAGAACCACTTAAATACAGTTATCAGAGTGCAAATTGTATGTTACTGTTTCAATTATGAATGGTACACATGTTTCAAATTGAAATTTTCTTTTTTAAAAGAGAAATTTGTCATAATTGGCCTAGTATGCATGTTACTGTATGTGTGGCCTCTTTGGGCATTCACCTGATAATGCAAGGGTCAAAGACATGTCAACCCCACCCCCAATGTTACCCTGCATGCAGACTCATCTTAGACCTTCACCCATTGAACACAAAGATCTAACAGAGGCTTCTATGTGGGTTCAGCTGAATATGCTTAGAATCCTCTGTGTTCAGAGACATCTTCAGACAGTCAGGGTAGAGACATGCTTACTGTTCCAGTGCATCTCCACCTCTCTTTTCTGAAAACTGGGCCATATGATGCCAGTCAAACTCTGCCCCTTTTTACTCTACACTGGGAGTCTTTACGCTGGTCAGATCAGCTTGAGTGGGTTTTGATAGATCAACTCATTTGTCTTCCAGGTGTGGCCAATGGAAATGCATTACTGTAGGTTCAAGCAGAGACAGTTGTTGGGCCAACATTTTGCTATGGGTGGTCCTGAAAGGTCTGAAATCAGGTGTGGAGAAGGGAGGTGTGGCCAGCAGAGGACAGAGTTGCTTTAAAACACAGCCAGAAAAACCATTCTTGCTGTCTTTGAAATGACTTATGTGCCCACAATCTCACTCTCAACACATAGAGGTCTGAGACAGTGGATTTGCAGAGGCGGGGGGGGGGGTTGTTGCACGCCTCAGCCCTCTACATACTTTTAAATTATGCATGTTCAGGTTACAGCAACTTATCAATGTGGCATCAGTATATAAGAAACAGTTCTAAATTCTGAATGATTATTGTTATGTGGCTCAGTTCTCTGTTCCCTATTCATCTGCCCTGTACTCTCTGAAAGTGCAATTACCCTCAAATGTAGATATCCTTTAAGAGACATTTATAGTTGGATGTTGCTTAGGCTGCATTGCACTTCAGCTACAAATGACCCTTCATAAGCAAGTTGCATTATATTGTGTTTAACCACACATATTAGCCACACAGTAATCTGTCTATATTAGGAACATAAGAAGCTGGGTAGGAAGGCAGACCATTGAGCAATCTAGTTCATTTATAAACGCCACTCCCAACTTCTTGAAAGATTCCACCAATGCTACCTCTGGAAAATTCTGCACATTACTTGGGAAGATAGGCAGACTAATGTTAGCGTATTGGAAGAAGCAAAGACCACCAGTGTTGAAACAATGATCCTCCAACATCAACTTTGCTGGACCGGCCATGTTGTTCGAATGCCTGATCACCGTCTTCCAAAGCAGCTACTTTACTCCCAACTTAAGGATGGAAAATGGAATATTAATGGACAGCAAAAGAGGCTTAAAGATGTTTTCAAAGCTAATCTAAAAAAAATGTAACATGAGCATCAAGAACTGGGAAGCCTTGGCCCATGAGCGTCCCAATTGGAGGTCAGCCATTATCAAAGGTACTATGGACTTTGAAGAAGCATGAGTACAGGGCGAAAGGGACAAACGAGCTAAGCGGAAGGCACGTCAAACAAATCCTCATTGTGACCATCTTCCATCTGGAAACCTATGTCCTCACTGTGGGAGGCTGTGTGGATCCAGAATTGGCCTCCACAGTCACTTACGGACCCACTGTTAAAGTCCTTACCCTGGAAGACAATCTTACTCGGCCACAAGTGATCGCCAATGAATGAATACACTGACTAGCAGTAGATCCTGGGTGTCTGTGTGTGTTCTCAGCCCTACCTGGATATGCCAGGGATTGAATCTGGGATCATCCGCATGCACAAAGTCAGCATTCATTAGGTTAGCATTGTTCTTGCCATGTTTTTAAATCGTCATGTTCATGAAGATTTCAGGAATGGTATTTGTCCCCATAATAAAGCTTACAATTTACTATTTCCTCTTCTTTTTTTGATTTTTTTTTAAAAACCCTAATGAAAAATCTTCAGCATTTTAGTGCGAATTTCTCCTAATAAACACATTTTTGTATGGAGGTTTCAATAATGTACACATTTCTGCAATGATTTTTTTCTAACATTATGCATTTTCTGTTATCTTCACTAATATATTCATTTTTATGCACACTTTCACAGAATATAAACATTTTTGTAAACATTGTTAGGAGAACTGCATCACAAAATTTGGATAAGTGCAAAGTTTTAAGGATGGCTATGTTTTGATTCTCATATTATTTCAGAAAGTGAGACTCTGATAGATTTAGTTTTAAATGCAAACTGAACCCAATTTCTCCCCCATCCGTACTCAGATGATATCTTAAAGAAAAATACCCTCAGAAGTTCAGAGGGACAAGAACAGCAACTTCAAGAGCAAACTTAAAACATTGTTCCCGCTTCCTTATGAAACACATCTGTGTAAGAATGCATATTATTTTTTTCTGGTCGATTACCATGTATAAAGGACAGATTTGCAGAAATTCTAATTAATTCAGTCATTTAAAAGAGAAGGGACAGATGTTTTATTATGTCCAGTAGTATAGTGACAAATTCAAAAGTGCAGGGTCCCTTCATGATAGTCACAGCCACAGATACACACCACTTTTTTGCTGGTGGGTTGAGAATAAGATTCTTGTTAATACTTTCTCTCACAACAACAGACAACCCTAGGCTGTGTGTTAGCTACTGAAAAGAGTTTGCCCAGTGGCTGAGAGTGGCTGACTCACCTCCTTTCACTCTGATTGGCTCCAATCAAAGGACAAGAAAGCATGTTTGAAGACTCTTCTCAGTGGCTAACACACACTCCCTTTTCATGCTGATTGGCTCATAGGATGCTGGAGACACAGGGACTCTGCTGGGACCCTGCTCCCCCCAAAAGGAATGGATCTAAGATCCCCTTGAGACCCCAGACGACTATACCCCTGATTATGTCTCTTCTTCATATAGGTTCCTCAGGCACAAGAGGATACAAAGACCAATGAGCCAAAATCTGATCATATCATAGTCCAATATTTGCTCACAGCTTGACAGTTTTTGTGCTTCTATGCTGAAAATGCATGCCAGCCCCAGCCCCGATATTTCCATGAATGCTATCCCTACCCACTCCACCCCTGACTTTCTGATGCTGAGCAGTAAGGTTTCAGCAGTGCATCCAAGTGTTTGCTATTGCAAGCCTGTCCATGATTGGGAACCCTGATAACACAGGGTTCTAAACTGTAGAGACTTGTAAGTGTGCTTGCTCAGACATGCTTAGAATTCTCTTTCAGATCTTCTCTCTCACTATGGGGACATAAGGGTTGGCAGGCACATCCTGTACTGTCTACATGAGTTGGGATACCCTGTATAGGTATCACACCTGAATGGGACTACCATGCTATAAAATTTCCATTCCGACCAATAAATATTTTAAGCCAAACCAACCTTTCTAAATTTAAGCTTGTTAAATGAGAAGCCAAACCTAGCCTGCAACCTTAATGGCCCATCTGTCTTTTAAAAAGTGACTGTTCTTCCTTCTCAGGAGCTTGCTATTATTGGAATTTAATCTGTATGACAGATGGAATTGAAAACTTCATGTTTAAGGCAACAGGTAGAAGATATAACTAAGCATGCAGCAACTATGGCAGCTAACCCTCCCCCCTAAGATTAGTGGCAAGTAAGTATATTAAAATTCTAGAAGCAAATACAGTTAATAGGAATAATATATTAATTACAGTAATAGCAGTTTTGATCAATTCTTACAAATTTCCTAAGATAAAAAAGGCGATACAGCATAATCCTATCCATGTTTATTCAGAAGAATGTCACATTGAGATTTCGAATTTGAAATTTTGTTTTTCATTGTATATTCATTTCAAGAGAGTGAAGTTGTGTGAGACAAGGTCAAATATACAACATACACATTGCTCAGTAAAATATATTGCCTGCTCTACTAGTTTCCTTTTCATTATAATCCCATTGTTATTTACCTGCATCATAAATGTATTGTTTATGAGGTAAATAATTGGGTTCAGTGACTCTGACATAATCTCCTTGATAACTAATCTTCTCAGCGGCAGAGAACAAACTGCTAAATAAGTATTGTCATTACACAATCCTCTGAAGAAAATTAAAAGGATGTGTATTGATCACTGAAACAATAAGGATAGCAAAGATGGCTTCCCCCCCCTGAATTGGCAGTTAGCTGAGAATAAACCAAACAGGCTGCACTGTGGGATTTAAAAATAAAATCAGCTGTAACAAAGCACAGCTGTGAGAAATTAAGTGTCATTTATGCAGCTCTATGGTGTTTCTGTAAGACTTCCCTCTTAAATGTTATATTATCCGAGGACTGCATTGAATCATCATTACATTCAGTTCTTGGATAGAAATTTGCCAAGGGCAGAATTTTTCACATTTGTCACTTTTTAAAACAATGAAGTTAGTTTTCAAAATGCTTAGAGCTCAATTTTCCAAAAAATCCCAGCATATACTAGATTTACTACTCTTTATTCATCAACATATTACAGTATCATTCATTTTCAGACCGTGCTCCCAGAGAGACCTTTTTATTGGAAGGTGTTTTCCTTCCAATATTTTCTGCTGCCCGGTGTGGGACCTAAAATGTATCCATGGAATCTGATCTTCAAAGAGCCAACATGAAAAGTTCATCTACATGCAGATCTTTGATGGTTTAGGTTCTTTGATTACTGGTGTCAACTTGGCATGATTAACAGCAACTCAAACATGATAAGCAACATAAAGAAGCATGATAAGCAACCCATGGATGGAGTGGTACATATTTGAAAGGAAGAGGGGTTATAAATATATGTATGTAAAAAAAGAGAAGTTTGTAATTTATTCATTATCACTTATCGAAAGTGATTGGTCGAATGATAAGATTTACTTAGTACTTACTAAAATTAAAGTAGCTCGCATCCAAAATATCTCTGAAATAACTTGAAATGTAAACAATGTTTAGATATTGGGGGGGATTACATTGATATGCATGTCTAACAGAAAAATGTTTAGAATGGAGAATTATTTTAAATCCAGGTGATATCTTTGGAGACTTACAAATAAATACTCCAGCAAGGAGCATTAGAGAAATCTAAAGGAGAATTAATATACCTTTAAAATTAAGTGCAGGGTCATTTATATCAGTTCTTTCTTTTACAAAGGTATTGTGCAGCACTGTTGAACAATTAAAAATATATATACACAATACGAAGTCTTTCTTAAGAGGAAAAAGATTATTAAGGATATTCTAGAACAAAATGATACACAGTATAAAAGCAAAGAGCCTTTATGCCAGGGCCTCACAATATAGTTACTGTGACATGGCATTTGTAGCAAGAATGGCTTCCTTTGTAAATCCATCAGGCAGAATAATATACCACTTTTGAAAGTACTTCTATACTTTATGATGTCCACGCAATAGATAATACGTAAAGAAATGCAATGATGCTATTAAATCAAATTAAGTGAAGAGGAGAGTTTGGAATAGTAAAAAAGGATACACAGATTAAGGTAAAATTACCCCATTTTTCTGATCAACGTATCTGAAGGCCAGAAACTCCACTGACAGCAGCTTAAGATCAGAATGTTTCTGATTTCAAACTGTCCTCAGACATTATTATGTATAAAGAATGAATGCATGGGGAGTGGGGGAACATTCCTCTCCCAACCTATGTGCATTCAACAGTGTCTGAATAGAGCCCTATGCAAATATTGGTGTATTTGCAGATGACTATCTGTGTAATCAAGAACGCTGCCTTTAGTAATGTCTGAAAATCGCAGTGAGACTAATTTTAACATAAGTAATTACAACAGAATGAAATCCAGCCTGAATGTCAAATTCTTCCAGAACATGCTGCAGAATCTTAGGTAATATCATCTGCTATCTGTGACCTAGCCACAGCAGGCCTGTAGCCAGGGTGAGGCAAATGAGTGCACCCCCCCGAGCTGTGCTTCACCCCTCCTAGGATTTTTTGTTTGGACAATTGTCTTTTTAATTTGTGACATGATAGGCAATGACAGCCTCCATTTAAAGTGTGACAGCTTGTTTTAAGAACAGGAGCAATTTAAGAATAGGACCCTCTGAAAAATTCAATAAATAAGGCAGGTGGGTGCACAATAATAGCCTCATCTGGAAGAGCTCCCAAAAGTCTGCTCACTCAAGAGGTGGATTTTTCATGCTCACAATCACCCTATAATGTGATCCTGAAAAAAACCCCACAGCCCGTACAATAATATGACCCTCAAGGAGTTAAAAATTAGAACTTTGTATTATCAGCTAGAGTTAGAATCCACCCCTTGGACTTTGGTTAGCTCTGCTTTTCAGTTTCAGTTTCAGCTGTTGCTCACCCAGTGAGCAATAAAGAAGCATGTTTATTTGCCTACTGTAAAAAGTAAATGTTTGTTTATTCTGCAATTATTATGATGAGTAGAGCAGGAGTGGGTGCTTATGGCTTAAGGGTGAAATAAAGTGATCTGAAAAAAATATCTACTCTAAATTGCCCTTTGCTCTTTTAAAACATTCACTATATTCCCAATCACAGTGGGTATTTTTCTTGAGTACTTGATGTCAAAGGATGAAACCACCTCAGAGGAACAGAAACACTGCCGTGCATACTACAGTTAGCTGTTTGGCCAGCCACCTAGGCTGTAACTGGGGCCTAACTGGGAGGAAGGGCGGGATACAAATTGAATAAATAAATAAATAAAATAAAATAATTTCTGATTTTCTCAATGTGTGCAGCTCAGCATGAAGCCTTTTCAGGGTTTCTGAGCAGAAAAGTCAACCCATCAACCAGTAAAAAACAGTCCAATTGCTTTCTGAATGAATTCATTGCTTTCTGCATTTAGTTTCCAGTCGCTCAGTTAGTCCTTTATGTAACAACCAGTTAAAAAGTTTCCCCTTAATTGTCCAACAGGAAGGAAAATCTAAAAGTCAGAAACAAGACTAGAAGAAGGGACCCTCAAGTAGGAGTTAACACTTTTGGTATCCCCTTGTTCACTGTATCATCAGCATCATTTTTTTTCTTATGAAACAAAAATATGCCAGTCATTTAATTCCTGGTGTTCATACTAATTTTTCTGTTAACTTGGCCTTTGCTTAGCCCATTATTTAAGGTAATACACTCCATGGAGAAGTGAGGGGGAAGGTCACTGCCTTTCACTTCCTTTGGTTTGCTCTCACACCCTATCCACCAGTGAGTGGGTGGGAATTGGCTGATGCTATATACTACCAAAAATGGCCCTTCTAGAAATGTAGCTGCCCCACCTAACAAGGGAGGCTGGTTGCTAAAGATGGATCCTGACACTAGCATCTTCCAGCCTAGTTAGCAAAGAAGCACTCTGAGCAATCTTCACCTTCTGTTTATTTTGGTTCTCTCCCTTCTCTTCATTTTGGTTAACCCAACCCTCATCCCATGTTTCCAGCCTGGCAGAATATCTCCAGATGTGCCCATTTCCCTGTTGGTCTGGCAGTATCATATCTTGTTTTCTGCTGTGGAGTGACAACTTAATCTTTAACCTAAATGCTACACTATCTCCCACTTTCACAACACTTACATTCATTGATTCAGAATGAAGGCATAAGAGTACATTGCATCACATGATTACAACATAATGCTCACTATCATTTACCATCCTTTATGTTAGACATATAAAAGACAACATTTCTGGAATTGGGTTGGTTTTAAGTGTTGTTGTTTTGAAACGGCAAAACAAAAATCTTATAGTGGTGTCAGATTCTTTCTCTCCTCCACAATTCACTCAAGAAATAATCCACCAGAAGCAGACTAATTTTCAATTTTTTTTTGGTCCGGATTTGGTCTTTAGATCCTGGGGTTTGTGGTCAGGACAATTGGATTTTTAACCATGTTAACCCAGATAGGTGGGTTTCAACCTGTTTTAGATGGTGTTACACTCCCCCTAAAGAAGCAGGTGCATGATTAGAGGGTACTTCTAGATCCATTACTATCACTGAGGCACAAGAGGCCTCAGTGGTGCAGAGTGCCTTCCATCAGTTTTGGCTGGTGGTCCAGCTGTGACCCTATCTGGACAAGGCTAACCTAGCTTCTGTTGTCTATACTCTGGTAACCTCTAGGATAAATCTCTACAATGTGTTATACATGGGGATGGCTTTGAAGATAGTACAGAAACTGCAGCTAGTGCAGAATTCATTGGCTAGATTGCTGATTGGAAGTAGGAGGTTTATTTATTTAATTTGTATCCCGCCCTTCCTCCCAGCAGGAGCCCAGGGCAGCAAACAAAGCACCAAAACACTTTAAAACATCATAAAAACAGATCTTAAAATACATTAAAACAAAACAGCATTAAAACATTTTTTAAAAAAACATTAAAAAGGGTTAAAAACAATTTAAAAACATATTAAACAATTCTGACACAGATGCAGACTGGGATAGGTCTCAACTTAAAAGGCTTGTTGAAAGAGGAAAGTATTCAAAAGGCACCGAAAAGATAGCCAAGATGGTGCCTGCCTAATATTCAAAGGGAGGGAATTCCAGAGGGTAGGTGCTGCCACACTAAAGGTCCATTTCCTATATTGTGCAGAATGAACCTCCTGATAAGATGGTATCTGCAGAAGGCCCTCACCTGAAGAGCGCAGTGATCAACTGGGTATATAAGGGGTAAGATGGTCTTTCAGGTATCCTGGTCCTGAGCTGTATAGGACTTTGTATGCCAAAACTAGAACCTTGAACTTGGCCCGGTAGCAAATGGGCAGCCAGTGCAATTCTTTCAGCAGCGGGGTGACATGTTGGTGATACCCTGCTCCTCTGAGCAGTCTCGCCACCACATTTTGCACCAGCTGCAGCTTTCGGACCAATCTCAAGGGCAGCCCCACATAGTAATCCAGCCTAGAGGTTACCAGTGCATGGACAACAGTGGTCAGGCTATCCCTGTCCAGAAACGGCCACAGCTGTCTCACCAGCTGAAGCTGGTAAAAGGCACTCCTAGCCACTGAGGTCACCTGGGCCTCTAGCGACAAAGATGGATCCAGGAGCACCCCCAGGCTACGGACCTGCTCTTTCAGAGGGAATATGACCCCGTCCAAAGCAGCCAACTGACCAATTATTCGAACTCGGGAACCACCTACTCACAGCGCCTCCGTCTTGCTACAATTCAGACTCAGTTTATTGGCCCTCATCCAACCCACCACCAAGTCCAGGCAGCGGTCCAGGGCTTGCACGGCCTCTCCCGATTCAGATGTTATGGAGAAATAGAGCTGGGTATCATCAGCATACTGCTGACACCTCACCCCAAAGCTCTTGATGACTGCTCCCAAGGGCTTCATATAAATGTCAAACAGCATGGGGGACAAGATGGTACCCTGTGGCACCCCACAGCACAACTGCCAGGGGCCCAAAAGACAATCACCCAATGCTACTCTCTGAGAACGACCCTGGAGATAGGATCGGAACCACTGTAAAACAGTGCCTCCAATACCCATCTCACCTAGTCGGCCCAGAAGGATACCAATGGTATCAAAAGCCGCTGAGAGATCAAGTAAGAACAACAGGGTCGCACTCCCCCTGTCCTTCTCCTGATAAAGGTCATCCATCAGGACGACCAAGGCCGATTCAGTTCCATAACCAGGCCTGAACCCAGACTGGGATGGGTCAAGATAATCTGTTTCAACCAAGAGTACTTGCAGTTGCTGCGCCACAACCGTCTCAATCACCTTCCCTAAGAACGGGGTATTTGCAACCAGTCGGTAGTTGTCACTAACCAATGGGTCTGGGGTGGGCTTTTTCAGGAGTGGTCGAATCACCGCCTCTTTCAAGGTGGCAGAAACCACTCCCTCCTGCAATGATGCATTGACCACACCCTGGATCCACTCGGTCAGACCCCCTCGGCAAGCTTTAATAAGCCAAGAAGGGCAAGGGTCGAGAGGACACGTTGCTGGCCGCATCATCGCAAGCACCTTGTCCACGTCATCAGACCGCATCAACTGAAACTGTTCCCAAGAAGCTGCAGCAGATGTTGCACTGAACACCTCATTGGGGACTACAGTAGATGCGGATGGGGCATCAAGACTGCTACGGAGGTGAGCAACTTTACCCTCAGGTTTGATCATGTAACACCAATCCTGGCCTGACTTAATTCGTTGCCACTTAAGTTTCCGGACTCAATCCAAAGTTCTGACTTTGACCTATAAAACTTTATGTGGCTCAGGACTCAAATATTTTAGGAACTGCCTCTCCCTGCATGAAGCTACCCAGACCCTGTGTTCTTCACTTGAGGCCCTTCTTCGTGTGCTCCCTCCAAGACTGATGTGGAGGATAGTAACATGAGATCAGGTCTTCTTAGTCATGGCTCCCTGACTGCGGAATGCTCTCCCCAGAGAGATATGCCTAGCCTAGCACTATCACTATTAACACTTAGGCACCAGCGGAAAACATTCCTATTCACCCAGGCATTTTGCTCTTGATTGATATTCATCTTTTAGTTGAGTGGAGTAGGATCGGTCATTTTTAAGCAACTGGAGAAGGAGCACTTTTGTTAAAAATATCCTTTTATCTTCTGAAGTATTTTAGATTTGGTATTGTATATTTGTTTTAAACCGTAAGTCAGTTTGAAACAATTTTTTGTTGTTGTAAGCAACAAATAAATATAATAAATAAATAAACAAACCCTAAACATTTAAAATCCAGCCTGATAGAAACTTAACAGATTTCTCTTTCTCTCTCTTTCAGCCACCACTAAAGGTCATTCTTATGCCTTTAGTTCAATATGCATAGTATTAAATTTCTTATATACATATAATTTTATTTATACCTATAAAATTTAAAAAAGTAAATAAATCCTTACCTTGGAGTGCCTGAAGAGTACGTGTCTGAACAACAATGCAGAGCTGCAGGACCAGTTGTGGGGCACTTTCTAGAAATGTAGCAAGCAAATGCAGCATACTCACATCTGCATACTCATAGACCATTTTCCAATAAAAGCGCCATCTGTCATTATCACCACTCTGTCTACTCCGAATGCCCAAGTAGATAGTGTGAAAATACCTAAAAAAATAGAATAAAAATCACAAGGTATTTTGAAAGATTATATTTTTACTCGAATATACCACAAATATACTCTCTGTATCCAAATATTTGTAACAAATTATATTCAAGGGGCAGAGTGCAAAACTGATTTACTGTGTTATATAAAATTAGAATTATATAGCCACAAGAGTGGCTGTATACTATAGCCAGCATGGATTTTTCGCATTCTGCAAAGTTAAATTGAAAATACCCCTCATGCCATTTTGATGCTTCCCATAAGCTCATTTCAATACAAAACCTTACAAAACCTAAAGTCCTGAACTCAGAAACGCTTGCTTAACAACCCTCTGAATTTTCATGGCGATAAACAAAATAGTCAGAAACAAATGAGAGTTCAAAGTCTAAAGAGAGAGAGAAAAACCCCACATGCCTTTTGGACTTTTTTCTCTCAGAGTTCTCATAATCTGTTGAAATTAATTAAAACATAGGCCATGTTCACAGAGTACTTGTAATCCTTTTACTGACCTTGCCCCATACTCTGACCATGATCTTCTGCAGCTTAAATGTTTAAAAAATGCCTGCCTGATTTTTAATAAATTTAATAAATTTTGCATTGAACTGAATGATAATGTCAGGCATGCTCAGTAAGGACCAACTGTCAGTGTTCTAAAAGCCAGACTCACAGCTGCTTGGCTTGGCTAATCAGGGGGCCACACCCACTCCAGACTTTGTTTTCATGTGAGACAGTCATGGCTTCTCCCAATGAATCCTGGGAAGTGTAGTTTGTGAAGGGTGCTAATAAGAGACTCCTATTCCCCTGACAGAGCTCCAGTGGCCAGAGTGGTTTAACACTCAGCCACTCTGATTGAAGGTCTGTGAGGGGAACAGGGCGTCTCCTAGCAACTCTCAGCACCCTTCCCAGGATTCTTTGAGAGAAGTCATGACTGTCCAAAGTGAAATAAAGGTCTGGTGTGGATATGGCCAGGGACAGCTTTGGTTTAAATTTGAGTGGGAGGCTACATGTGCCTGCTGTAGAATAAAAAGGTGGGGAAAACCCTGAAAAGCAATGATACTGTTCCCAATGTTTTCCTTTTGGAAAGGGAAGGGGCTTCCCCTCTGCCCAGTGCTCACCCACCCAATATCCTCCCCTCCCACTCCTCCTCCCCTCCCCGTCCCTCCCCCAGGTCAGTGTTGTACTATGACCTGGAAGGCCAGGGTTTGAATCCCCACACAGCCATGAAGCTCACTGGGTGACTTTGGGCCAGTCACTGCCTCTCAACCTCAGAGGAAGGCAATGGTAAAACCATCTCTGAATACCGTTTACCAGCCCATCTCCATTTTCAAACCTGATTGCACAGAAAAAATCCCATTAAACTCAAAAAGTATGCAACTGATCAAATCCACCCTCCCTTCTCCTCCCTCCTAGCCCCTCCCCTCCCCTTCCAATCCACTCCTACCCCTCCCCTACCCCTCCCCATGGTCAGTTTTACCTATATTAAGCATGATTGCACAGGAGTAAATACCATTGTATTCAATAAGCATGCAAATGATCAAACCTGCCCTCCCCAGCCCTTTCCTTTGCCCCTCTTCCTCCACTCCCCTCTTCCCCTCCCCCTCCTTCCATTCCCCTCCCTTTCATCTCCCCTCCCCTATTCCCTCCCCCTGTTCCTCCCCCATGGTCATTTTTCATATCCTAACCATGATTACATAGCAGTAAATCCCATTGAACTCAATAAGCATGCAAATGATCAGACCTGCCTTTCCCCTCCTTCCCCTCTCCTCTCCTTTCCTCTTCCCCCCTCTTCGTTCTTCTTCCTCCTCTGCCCACTCCAGCCCTGCCTCCCCCCCAGTCAGTTTTACCTATCCTAGCATGATTGCATGGGAATAAATGCCACTGAACTCAATAAACATGCAAAATATCAAACCTGTCCTTCTCCTCCACTCCCCCTCCTGCCTGCTTCCATCCCCCTCCTCCCCTCTGCCCTTCTTCCTCTCCCTCCTCATCCTCCCCTCCCCATCCCCTGTGGCCAGTTTCACCTATCCTAAGCATGATTGCAGGGGAGTAAATCCCACTGAACTCAATAAGCATGCAAATGATCAATCCATTCCAAGCAAGCTTGCACAGGATCCCATTTCTTACCTCCAGGATTAAAAAGCAGAGAAATTCACTAAGAGGCAAAAAATCTTGCAGTTTAAGAACGTACCTATAGCCAAACAGATATTTCTATCAAACTTTGAAAAGCAGATAAATTGGGCAGCTATAGTGAATGTTCCAGGGGAGAGGAGACCTGACCTCCTCTCTGAGATATTGTACTCCCTACAAATTTGTAAAAATGCAAACACCATTTGGGTTGGTCTTTTACAGTCCAATCCACTTCCTGTGGAGCTTGGAAGAATTTGGTAACATGTGCCTATGAGCATATGGTGAGTGGTGGCAACACCTGCAACCAGCCCAAATAATAGAAACAAGACATGGGCAGTGCTGATCTTGTTTTAGCAGGGAGAAAGCAACATTATTAAGACAGTTGATATAGTTCAGACAGTCACTTTAAATATGTCTGATTTACTTTGCAATTTTAGTGAAGTTTCCTATAGGAAATCATTTTCTTTTGTTTCTATTTCTGTGAATATGTGAAGTACAGTAACACTTTGCAAAATTTATACTAAAAAAACTCCAAAAATAATTGTGGAATAATGGCATTGCCTATTCTGCAGAATAGTCTCCAGTGGACTTCAGGGGTGTCTCAATTTGCATAAGATAAAACAGTGGGAGGTGAAATATATTCCTGCAAAATTCTAGGTGTGCTCTATGTTTTTAATTGACCGTGCCCACATTTCCTTAAATGAAGGGATTTAAACATAGCAGGCTGAAAACATGCATCCTGTTTTTTCCAACAGCTGGAGTCATTGCTGACATAGCAACATATTGTAATCAGTCAGATTTTACATCAAACTGTAGTTTCAGATTCAACTGTTAATGCACCCAAAATAGAAATAGAACATATCCTCCAATTTGAAACATTAGTAACACAGGAAAGAAGCTACCACTCTCCATATGCTCAGAGGAGCATGTTACCAAATTCTTCGAAGCTACACAGCAAGTGGATTGGACTGTGGAAAAAAAAGGCAATGGACTGCCTTTAAGTCGATTCCAACTTTTGGCGACCCTATGAATAGGCTTTTCATGGTAAGCGGTATTCAGAGGAGGTTTACCATTGACTCCCTCTGAGTCTGACAGGCAGTGACTGGCCCATGGTCACCTAGTGAGCTTCATGGCTGTGTGGGGATTCGAACTCTGGTCTCCCAGGTCATAGTCCAACACCTTAACCACTACGCCACGCTGGCTCTCAGCATTGGACTGTGAAAGACCAACCCAAATTGTGTTGGCAGTTTGGCAAATTTGTAGGGCAGTACAATATCTCAGAGAGGAGGTCAGGTCTCCTGCTCCCCTGGTGCATTCACTATAGCTGCCCAATCTCCCTGCTTTCTAAAGTTTGATAGAAATATCTGTTGGCTATAGATACATTTTTAAACCGCAAGGTTTTTTGCCTATTAGTGAATATTGTGTTTAACTACAAGTTGAACTGTATGAATCGTCACATTGAGGGACTGGTGCAGCATACTCCCTCCCTCAACCCAGTTTCCTTCAATATCATGTTGCTCACCTAAAGGAAAGTAGTGACCTTGATACCTTTGATCACCCCTTGTCTTACTCCTTTCCATTTCTCCTAATGGCCAGGACAGTAACTATGCTTCTGCTTCCACTGTAGGGGACAGTATGCCTCTGAATACCAATTGCTGGGAATCACAACTGGGGAGACAGCAATTGTACTTAAGTATTGCTTGCAGGCTTCCCATTGACATCTAGTTGGCCACTGTGAGAACAGAATGCTGGACTAGGTGGGTCTTTGGCTTGAACTGGATTGTGCTCATTTTGTATATGGTGTACTTACAGAAATTGTCCTTCCTGATTGAAAAATTTTAGGTACTACCTGAATTATGTTAAGATCCATCATGGCTCTAATAATGATGCACCCCCACCTTCAGAAATGCTATTAAATTAAATACATATTTCATTTTTTAAAAGTGAGATCCATTTTTAGCATTCATGGTAATAGAAAATATAGTATTATTTGTTTTGCCTGTACTTAAATCTGCAAATATGAACAAATAAATGAAGATGAAAAAATAAATGAATTATTGCAGATTTACTGTTTTGTATTCTATAGATAACTTCACTAGTAAGTTGATAGGGACAAAAACAAAGGCATTTCTAAAACTGCTTGTGTTTGGATGAGTCGACTATGTTGAAACATCAGTTTTAAATTCTGTATATAGTATTTTCATCCATTTTGCTTCCATCACTCTTTAGCATGGCTTCCCCAAAAGAATTCTGGGAAGTGTAGTTTGTGTAGGGTGCTGAGAGGAGACTCCTATTCCACTGACAGAGCTCCAGTGACCAAAGTGGTTTAACAGTCAGCCACTCTGACTAAAGCTCTGTGAGGGGGACAGGGAATCTCCTAACAACTCTCAGTACCCTTCATTAACTACACTTCCCAGGATCCTTTGGGAGAAACCATGACTGTCTAAAGTCTGGTGTGGATGTGGCCAGGGACAGCTTTGGTTTAAAATTGGGTGGGAGGCTATATGTGCCTGGTGTAGAATAAAAAGATGGGGAAAACCCTGAAAAACAATGTATTGTTCACAATGTTTTCCTTTTGGAAAGGGGCTTTTCTTCTGCTGAGTGCCCACCCATCCAATCTCCTCCCCTCCCTCTTCCTCACTCCCCCTTCCCATCCTGCCCTCCTCTTCCCCTCCCTGCCCCTCCCCCAGGTCAGTTTCACATATCCTAAGCATGATTGCACAGGAGTAAATAGCACTGAACTCAAAAAACATGCAAATGATCAAACCTGCCCTCCACTCCTCCTCCTTCCTATCCCATCCCTCTTGCCCCTTCCTTCCCCCTTCCCTTCCAATCCCCTCCTTCGCCCTCCTCCTTCCCCTCCCCTCCACTCACCATATGATCAGAGGCACATTTTACCAAATTCTTCCAAGCTACACAGGAAGTGGATTGGACTGTGAAAGACCAACTCAAATTGTGGTTGCATATTTACAAATTTGTGGGGCAGTACAATATCTCAGAGAGGGGGTCAGGTCTTCTGCTCCCCTGGTGCATTCACTATAGCTGCCCAATTTTCCTGCATTTTGAAGTTTGATAGAAATATCTTATGGCTATAGGTATATTCTTAAACCGCAAGGTTTTTTTGCCTATTAGTGAAAAATCTTCACAAAAATTTAGACTCATTATTGGCTGAATTTCTCTTCCTTGATACTGAGAATGCCCTTCATAATATTGAACTGAATTGTCTATTAAGGTATGTAGAAAAACATTTAGCTCTTCTTACAAATGGATCATGATGATATATTTAAATCTAGTCACTGCAGTATAGGTTAATGGCTATATTTCTCCATCATTTTATATAAATCATAAAAAGTTACATGTTTTGAGCTAGTGCCAAAGGATGACCAGTGTAGGTGACAACCAGACCTCAATATTAAGGATGTTTCACAAGTGAGGTGTTACTGGTTAGAGAGGCGAATATTACATAAGCTGTTTTTTATGATTTTGATATAGAGGTGGAAAGATCCATCAATTTTGGCTCTCTCAGTTTCTATTTTTTCCAATCTTAAATTAAGTTCTCCACATTTCTGCAGCAATTTGCCCATTTTTTAAAAATAAAATCCTCTTGACAAGCATTTTAGCACAAATTTCCTAAAAATACATTTTTGTAGGAAGTTTTGACTAATGTACACATTTTTGCAAGCAATTTCTTGTCATATAATGCATTTTGCATGTCATTTTCACTCATATATTCATTTTTATGCACACTGTCCGCTAATATATTCATTTTGTAAACATTATTTGGTTGGTGAACTGCATTTCAAAATTCAGCAAAGTGCAAATTTTTAAGGATGGCTGGATTTTGGTTCTCATATTGTTTCAGAAAGTGTGAATTTGATAGATTCAGCTTGAAATGCAAACTCAATCAAACTTTTCGCCAATCCCCACTTAGCAGACGATGCACAATTAACCTGGTTAGATTACTGTCATTGGACAACAAAACCCACTACATACACAGAAACATAGGAAGCAATTAAAAATACACAATTAGGCTGCAATCCTTTGTACACTTTCCTGGGAGTAAGCCCAAATGAGGCTTGCTTCTGAGTAGAAATGCATAGGATGGCACTGTTAAAGAACAATTATTTTCCATTAAAATAAACCAGGATGAATTTTCATAAGAAAAAAGTAAACATTTGATTTCATTTCATTGCACTGGCTGCCTTTATGTTTCTGAGCTCGATTCAAGGTGCTGGTTTTGACCTATAAAGCCTTACACGGCTTGGGACCACAATACCTGATGGAATGCCTCTCCCGATACGAACCCACCCGTACACTACGCTCAAGATCAAAGGCCCTCCTCCAGGTGCCTACTCCGAGGGAAGTTCGGAGAATGGTAACAAGGGAGAGGGCCTTCTCAGTGATGGCCCCCAAATTATGGAATGATTCTAATGACGAGGTGCGCCTGGCGCCAACACTGTTATCTTTTTGGCACCAGGTCAAGACTTTCCTCTTCTCCCAGGCATTTTAGCATGTGTTCTATATTGCTTTAAATTTTAAAATTGTTTTTTAAATTGTTTTTAAAAGATGTATTTTAAATTGTATTTGTTTTTAGTTATTGTAAATCACCCAGAGAGCTTCGGCTATGGGGCAGTATACAAGTTTAATAAATAAATAAATAAAATAAAATTATGAATAAATGATAGTTACGAACAGGCATTTAAAAATATTCAAAATAAGCTGTTCAGCTATCTTGTATTCTGACACTTCTTTGCATTCCTTTTATTCTCTGACAATGAGGAGGTAAACCATCAGCAGATGGAGGATTAAGTAGCCATTACCCATCTGCTTCTTTTATCCTTATCTCCTATTCCTTTTATACATGATTGGGGTAGACCCACATCTGAATATATGGATCTATTTCCAGTCTTGTGTAGAATTAATTCTTGACTTTACAGATGTTTAAAGAGTTGTTTGACTTTCAACTTCTCTACTAAATTCTGTGCCGTGCCTATGAGATTCTCTCTCCAACTTTTTAAATAGGTAATACTAACTAAAAGAAAGAAATATATCCTGGAAACAGAATCTACTTTGCTTTCTTATAAATGGTATACTATGACCAGCTGCTTGATCTGAAATTTCTATGAAGATATACAGTACACAACTAGAGCAACATTTGCATTCTATGGAAAATAGACATTCACTGATTTCATGCCTCACACATTCAGATATTTACAACAATCACCCAAGTCAAGGAGAGGACAATTGCTTATATTATATAACATACTGAAACATTTATGAAAAGATCAAATATTACTAATGGCTGGTTACAGATGCAGGAGAAATTTATTCTAATTTGCTTCCTGCATCAAACAATACATTAAACAATTTAGCTACACCATAAACAGTTACTCTTTCTATCATCTCATAAATACAGAGAATAAAAATCGCTACAGCTGGGATTTAAAAATAAAAAGTAAAATAAACAGCAATTCAGGTAAGTGGTGTTTTTTTCTGTTGCCTAGCTACTAGGGGAAAAAAACCTACACTATATTTTTAGCTCGACAGAAGTGACTGTTTAAATAAAGAAACATTCTCCTATTTTCTTTCTGAAGTATTTGCTTATTACCTGAATCTGAATATAAAAGTGTGGGGGGTTTATATATATATATATATATATATATATATATATATATATATATATATATATATATATATATATATATATATATATATATATATATATATATATATATATATATATAAATATGTCTCACCCTAAATAAGTAAATATATCTGTACTGGAGAACCAAGTTTTGATGGCATCTTAAGGTAATAAAACAGTTGCTATTATTTATTTATTTATTAGATTTATATTCTGCCCTTCCTCCCAGTTGGACCCTTCAATCTAAAACGAGTGTGAAAAAATAAACACGTTACTGTGTTATTTTTAAACAGGAAGTTTACCCATGAATATATTCTGCAACAAAGAATCACCCAAAATTTGAATGAGTGGAGATCACATTCACAATTTGCCGGGCAATTAAACAACACAGAGCTAGACTTCATTTACTTTCACAAAGAGGACTATACTGAAAAATAAAAGTATGTTCCTTCTTTAGAACAACTCTCCCCTCACTTTCCCAGACTAAACTTTGTGCAGGCAAAAGAGATCAACTAGAACATACAAGCTTCAGGACCTCAAAACAGTAAGCAGAGAGCAATTCTAGGATTCTAAGACTTTTGGTTTAACAGAAGAGTGATGATGCTTACAAATTCCACTTAGGCACCAAAAACAAAAACAAAAAAGGAAATTGTGAGTTAAGACACCTGCCTTAACTTCCACACCATGTGGCAAGTGAAATTTGTTTTTGTTGTGTTTTACAGTCTCACACACTGTGCTTACAACTTGGCCTCCAGCCCCAATTCTCTTCTTTTGCAGACTGTGGACATCATTGGAAATGATCTGTTTTAAAAACAGCCCTATTGGATCAGACCAAAGGCCTATCTAGAGATCTTGCATAATGTTTCTGAAAAAATATGTTAGCTGTTTGATTAGTTTTGTATTATGTCCCTGGAATCATCTGTGGAAAATCCCAGTGGGGGGTACTATGCCAGTGGTTAAAGGCAGAGGAAGATACAATGGAAGGGAAAGGGCAAGCCAGCTGAGGAGAAGGGGAACTC
This sequence comes from Rhineura floridana, assembly GCF_030035675.1. Taxonomy (NCBI): domain Eukaryota; kingdom Metazoa; phylum Chordata; class Lepidosauria; order Squamata; family Rhineuridae; genus Rhineura; species Rhineura floridana. Next base: position 259,760,423 of record NC_084480.1, on the reverse strand, counting down.
AGCATTTAAGGACTGTTCTATCTTCTGGTCCCGACATGGTATTCTGAATAGTCATCATGGCATTCTACCATCAGCTCTTACAATGCTATTTAATGTGCAGTAGTTTTATTATAAAACTGGTTTTATTATAAACCATTTATTCATGATTGATCATGGAGGAGAAGGCTGACCTGGTCTGTCACCAAGACTTGAAAAGATGAAAAGGTGGAATTGGTCACTCCCAGCTTTGCCCTCTATGGTGTCTAGTAGACACAGGCCTGTTGCTATAGGGATTTCATCTCCCTCTCCAGGCTTCCTATCAGGTTGAGTGCTTGTTTGAGTGTCTACCTGGCGCTAGAAACTAGGGACAAGGTGGGAAGGCTGTTGGTGTATCTATCATCCTGCTGTCCAATAGTCTCTGACTTGGACATATGTAAAACATAACAGAAAATGAAATTGTAACTTAAAATTATGTTTTGGGTGACCAGAAACATGATCAGAAACAAAGGACTTCACTTTCAATGCTAAAGGTTTTAACTGCTACAACTCTGCCATTTTTCATTTTTCTCTGACATTTTGATGACTGTACCTCTTAGCAATAAATGCTCTGTGAAAAAATTCAGACTGATAGAAGAAATCACCTTGAGTTTTTGATGAACAGAAGGTGTCATAATGGTAGAATGCAGACCAAGACTTTTTATGTAGCTTCAGTTGGCTGTTTAAAAATAGGGCTGTGAACACACTAGTCACCTACAGCAAAGCATTTCCATTAGCCACACCTGAAGGGGGAAATATCTTTGAAGCTGAATTTTAAAAAATGCATTCAAGCTGATCCCACTAAGTTTTACAGTAAAAAGAAGGTGGAGTTTGACTTGCGTTGTGTGCCCCCATTTTCATAAGAGACAGGTGGAGGCACACTGGAACCAGCAGAATAGTGAGCGGGTTTCTACCCTAGGTCTAGTCAATCACTACCATAATGTAAAGGAATACCAGGGGGTGTCACATTCCATTATGCAGTGGAGGTTACCCAGTGACACACATACATTCTAATAGTTTTAAGTTGACTGATATTTCTAAATTTTGGAATTATAAATGAATTGAATTTTAAATAAATTGAAAACAATATTTTATTTGCTGTAATGATTTGCTTTGTTTTACTAGAATTCAATGTTTTTTTGGATTTTAGACTGAGAAAACTAATATCCAAATTTAGTAAATAGAAAACAAAGTATTACGAGCAGCATGCTGAACTTAGCAGTATTTCATCTACACAAGAAAGCCAGCCAGAGGGGTGTAGCTGCTCTCAGAGATATGTACAAGAATGGCTCACATAACTTCTCCTTCTATCCCCTAGCTGTCAATCTTATTTCACAGAAACATAACCTCCCTTCCTTTTTGTGCTTATGGGTATTGAATAACGGAAAATGTGTTTTAGCAGGAGTGGGTCTGAAGGTTTAGGTTACATCATTCAATTCAAAAATGAATTTGCAAGCTAATGGCATCAGCGGTGCTCCCCAGCAGATTAACCAAGGAAAAGTATTGAATATCTACTTGCACAATCAACTATAAGCTGTTTCTTTGACTTTCATAAATATGATAAATCTTGAATGTTTTTCCCTTAGCTATGCACTCCTTTTAGGCCAAAGTGTCTTTGCAATGGCAGTCATCTAGCCACTCATGATTTTATTGGTTTAAATCTGCAAGTTTTAAATCTGTGAGTGCCTAGCCTCAGTAGTGGGTTGGAGGAGGGCCAATAAACTGAGTCTGAAAGATCATCTTACCAGTTATATATCCAGTCAACCACTGTACTCTGCAGGTGAGGGCCTCCTGCAGATACCATCGTATGAGGAAGTCTGTTCTGCACAATATAGGTAGAGGACCTTTAGTGTTGGGGCACCAACGCTTTGGAATTCCCTCCCCTTAAATGTTAGACAGATACCATCTCTGTTATCTTTTTGGTGCCTACTGAAGACCTTCCTCTTTCAACAAGTCTTTTAAGAAAAGACCTTATTCCAGTCTGTGTTGGAAGTGCTTTTTAAGATATTTTTAAAGCTATTTTTTAAAGATATTTTTAAGATGTTTTGTTTTAGTATGTTTTAAAGTCTTTTGTTTTAAGATGTTTTAGACTGCTTTTAGCATTTTTGCTGCCATGGGAGAAAGAGCAGGATAATACTAATACTTATACTAACAATAAAATTTCTACTAAGAGGAAAAGCTTTTGATGAAGTTTCTCAGTATTATGTACTATGAAATGCTTTTGCAATATCCACAAGTGGATTTAGGGGAATGAGGTATGTGGATCAAGTCTCATCCAAAAAGACAGATCTAGAAAGAAGATAATTATTCTGAAGAGGAACTTTGGTCAACCCCTTCAAGCCCAGCCCTCAGATTTTAAAAGACTGTACACAGGTTAAACATATATTTAAAATAGATCATACTTATGATACAGGGCCATATATATATATTTGGACAGTATGTTGAAATATAAACACACACATTCATTGTTATTTATATAACACGTTGATGGGGCTTGCTTATGAGTAGATGTTCATAGGATTGCAATTACAAAACAGATTAAAAGGCAATGGCAGTTTTCAGGTCCATATTAAAATCAGTATTCTGGAAAGGCACACTGCAACAATGCTATCTTCGCCACCTGTGAAACATGGGGCCAGGCGTACTTGTCTTGGAAGGCTATTCCAGATCTTGGGTAACACAAATTTTTGAGCCTTTTCTCAAATACCTGCCTGCTGCATGTTTTTCCATCCATGACCAATAACACATTTAGAAGAGGAATGATTTTTAAGCCAAGGAATCAGCAGAGAAAGCTGGTTTCAGTGGCATATTGGTAAATTTTGGTGTAGGAATTCATCTTGACAGCCTCTAATAGCCTTGATCCCAAGGAAAGTTAAAAAATGCAGGCAGCTGTGCTTTCTATATATACACATGCTTATATACACACCCCAAAGAGCAGCAGTGCATAACATAAGACCCAATGTATTAGGATCAACTGATAGTTATCTATAAACATCTTTGTTTTTATGTAAAACAAACAGAGCTTTAACAATCTTCACCACGTGAAATGTAACATTTAGCTTTTAATTTTAAAAATGCTAATAATCTTTCATACCGATTTCCATCCAAGAAAGGAAAAGAAGTAACCAGCCTCTCCTTGATCATTTTTCGCATTCTCCAATTTCCTCATTGCTAATCTGCCACAAACAAGCTTGAAAGCCTCATTATAGTCTCATTCACTTGCAAGAGCAAGGAAAATCTGTCAGTTACTCTGGTGCTCATGCATATGATGTCATTGCTTCTGCTCTGAAAAAAAATCCCTGAGCTGTGCTCCCCCTCCACTCAGTGGTGGCTCATGTCCATTGCAGCTAGTAGGCCAGAAGGCAGGAAAACCAACAGTAGTTGGAGCTAGAGCTAATCACAGGCAGAGCCAAACAATTCTAATCATATTCCCCTCCCTGCTGAGTTCTACAAGGGCAATACTAAGACTAAGAAGAAGAAGGTGACAGGAAGAGCCACCCCCTTGACTGACTGTAAGTAAAAAGGCAGGGAGGTGAGAGCTGGTTGAGGGCAAACTGATGGTGGGGCACTGCCCCATTTGCACTAATGGACCTCCACTGCCTTTATGACATCAATGGACAGGGTTAAACCCCACTTCCCCAGTGCTGCAGCCAGAAGCACCATCCTCCCAACATGGGTATCACTGCAGTGTTACACTGGGATTATGTGGAGCAGGGCAGTGATGAGGTCAGGGCTATATGGGTACACCAGCAGAGTCAATCTGAAACTCCTATCAGTGCATCTGCATAGCCCTAAACTCACCACTTCCCCACTACTAAACCTAGTCATTTAATTACATATTTATGTAAATTTATCCCTGCATTTGCTTGTTTTTGTCTCCCTTTCTCATCAATTTGTCTTTTGTATCATGTTTGTTTGTATCTTATTAGATTGTGTAAGCAAGGACTGTGTTGTTCTCTTAGTCTTTTTACAGTGCTTAGAGAACTTAGGTGTCTTATAAATAATTATCATAATTATAGCAATAACAATATACTGTGGCTCAGTGGTGGGGGTGCTCATTGGGATTGGTAGGACAGAAGGCAAGGAGCCCAACAATAGGTGGAGCCAGATCTAATGACAGGCAGAGCCAGATTGAATGAGAAGCAGATCTAACTGATCCTAGTTTTGTCTCCATCATCCTCCCTGCTGAGTTGTAAAAGGTCAGCACCTGAGACTAAGGAGTAGGAAGGTGACAGTCAGGGCTATTCCCTGGACTGGTTGTAAGTAAAAAAGCAGACAGGTGAAATGGAAATGGACTGCCTTCAAGTTGATCCCGACTTATGGCGACCCTATGAATAGGGTTTTCACGGTAAGCGGTATTCAGAGAGGGTTTACCATTGCCTCCCACTGAGACTAGTCCTCCCCAGCTGGCTAGGGCCTGCTCAGCTTGCCACAGCTGCACAAGCCAGCCCCTTCCTTGTCCACAACTGCCAGCTGGGGGGCAACTGGGCTCCTTGGGACTATGCAGCTTGCCCACAACTGCACAGGTGGCAGGGCATGTAACCCCTGAGCCACTCCCTGTGGGGGTGATCTTTAGTTGACCCTTTACACCCAGGAGACATGAGCGAGGATTTGAACTCACAGACTCTGGACTCCCATTCAGGCTTTCCTCCCCACTGTGCTATACCAGCTGTTTTAGAAGACAGGTAGGGGCTAGCTAAAGGTAGCTTGAGGCTGATGGGACAGTGCCCCATTTGCCCTAATAGATTAGCCTCCAATGCTGTGGCTATAAACCTATGCACACTGAAGTGGGATTAAGCTTCATTAAATCCAGACTGTGTTCTAAGGAAATGTGCTTAGAATCTGGCTGTATTTGGGATTTAAAAAAACACCTTGCCTTTACTGAAGGCACGTAACGCATATAATTTGCTTGTTGACAAAGATCCCGATTTTGTAAACTATATATACACATCTTCGGAATAAAATGGTTTATTGTGGTTGAAAGCAAGTATAAAAGAAGTTGAAGCCTGCAGAAATGCAGAAAGGTTTATTGAAATTGGTTTAGTGCAGAGATGAGTCAACTTGGCTAATTTCAGGCTTGTTAGACCCTGGCTAAGAACTTGAATACATGATGAAACTCCTCATACAATGCTTCTTTTTCTGGGCTCAACTGTTTAATACAGCAGATATGTATATCTCACATTTAATGTTCCCCATCCCCACAGTAGGGATGGGACCTTAAGTGTGGTCCAAGCAAACATTTGAACTAGGCTTCTTTCTGGGCCCTGTAGCATTTCCTGATGCTAAAAGCTCAGTATACTTATAGCTCAAGTTGGACCTGGAGATCAGTTATCACTGTCAGTCTTCACTTGCTGCTTGGGCTCCTATTAATTTCCAAGGAACAAGTGCATGAAACACAATGCAGTGATTGAATTTTATTCTATCTTGAATATGTTGCTCATTCAAGCGGTCTTTAGTTAGTATTTTTCACATGTATAACTAATTTCTTGCTATGGAACTTAACTTGTTATGGAACTTTATTTTGCACACAAAATAAAGCAATAAGATATATAGAAAAGAATATCTGAAATATTTTTGAAATATTGCACAACATTTGCAAGTAGATCCATGAATAAAGTAGTGCTGAGACTATATACAGACTATCCAGGAAAAGAGTTACAGCACTTACCAACAAACAACTTGCACAAGACACACAAAACCTCCAGACTTTTCTATTCTGATTATTTTAAAGAATTGATGCTCCACCAAAAATATAACTGAGCAAATGAAACAACACTGACTGGATTAATCATTCTGGAATTTCTAGAGTAAGCAAGGTCTCAAGGCTTCATGTAATCTAGTAAAAGGACAATGTTTCCCATTTATATTTATATTTTTTATATAGAAATTTCACATAGAAAATGCATTAAATTGAATATTTGTCTTGTGAGAATTCTGCTGTTTTAAAACATGTTTGCTCAAAGGCAGGCACTCTGATTTAGCAGTTTGTCCCTATCAAAGTAACCTCTGATGTTCCCCAAAATAGGAAGCATGCAAAAACGTTTCCAATCACTTTAGTGGAGGGGCTATCTTCTCCTTCGATTGAAGTATCATGCAATTTAGGAATCAAAAGTGTGAAAGCTTTTCCTCATAGATATTTTATGAGGTATGCTGCGATAATAAAATAAAATAAATTCAGCTCTTCAATCTTTCCTTGTTTTTATTAGGGTTTGGTCTGAAGCGATGCCAATAATCAGACACAGCTTCTGTGCATCATCCATTCTTTTCAATGAATCCCTATTGCTATAGCTATTACTTAACATTTATTTAATACAAGGGGTCGGCAAGGTGGCCACTATTGAAATAAATGGTGAAATAAACAGCAGTGTACTGTTGTTTCAGTCTACAGTATTGTATGAACAAAGGTCATGAATAATTTTGTCCTAAAGAGTTCAATTCCAAGATGATGTAAACCTATTGGGATTCAGTCATGAGACACAAAGGGAATATTTGGTACAAATTGTCAGAAACAAGAAACAAAAATATTCTCTCAATTGTGATACATACATTCTTTCTCTCTCCTACAATCTTAATATTGAGAATTTCCCATTTGTGCTGTGCTTTTCCAGAGAAATATTTAAAAGGAAGAAGGCATTATCAAGTCTAACTTTAGCAAAATAAATAAATAAATAAATCTGTACTTGTGTCCAAAGTTACACATCACATTCCTTGAATTCAGAATTAGCTAATTGGAGTTGGGAATTGTTATTTTGTTTGTTCAGACTAAAAGGTCAGCATTATTTTACGAGCTTTTTATTTTCTGTATTTAAAATGTCATCCAACATAGTTAGCCCGGGTAACATTTGTTCATGCAACATTCCCTCTTCTGTTTCTTCTTTCTGATAAGGTCTTTTATGCAAAAGGAATTCTAATTATGTTTAAGTATGGATACAGGGATTTGAAAAGCATCCTTCTTAAAAAGGTGAGGGACAAACTTGTATGTCTCATCCATGCCATGAATGCTAGGGTTGTATCTGACAGTGATGCCACATTATCTAACGGTTGCTGTTGATGTTCTCTTTTCAACTTTGCTGCTGGATCCTGATTAAGATACATTTATGTTAGCATGCCACCAACATAGCAGGGCCATTACATTTCTCTGCCCATCACCTTTTTAATATGCTTTTGAGTTTTAGGTTTTTTTAAAAGCTATAAAAGATGATCCAAAGGGCTACTTTCATCCTATCAGTATTTTTCTGACTGCATTTGTCTGCATTCTAAATTTCACCCCTGCCATTTGCATTTGAATATACAGATCAGTATAATCTTATAGCATTCTTATGAAAAATCAGATGTAGAAATATGTCAAACAAAGGAAACAGGCACTGACAAAGAGAGAGAGAGAAAAGAGGTGCTTCTGGGATAATTTGGCAAAATAGATTTATTGTTTCATTTCTAACACTGTCTCCAAATTCCACTCTAGTTTCAGTGGCATCTGTCCCTGGTTGTGCACAGGATGATCAAACAAGAATGTTATTATTCAGAATGCAAATTCACTCTAACCCTTATTCACTCAATAACATAGCAAGATCCTCGATATGTCTACTTTAAGTATGTAATTTCATTGAATTTTAGGGATTTACTTCATGATAACTTTGTTTAGGATTTCCACCTTAGGACCCATTAAATGATACAGGCTTCACATCAAAGCTTCACATATGCCTTTCTCTGAAGTGGTGGAGGATAATATTTAAGTTCTTTAACACATGTTCACCATAGTCACATGGAACATCTACAGGCTAGCATCTGGAACCCATATTCCCTGTAACATGTGAAGCGCTCCTTGTTCTGCTCTGTTAAATCGAAGATAATTAACAGCACCAAACCCTGTTCAAAGAACAATCACTTCTGAAGACAATGCAGATGATGGGAGCTGTAGTCCAAATGTTTGGAGGGCACCAGGTTGAAGAAGGTTGCCCTAAAGCAATAGTTACTTCAAGGGCCATACTGGTAAGAATAAACAAAATCTGTGGGCAATGTTGCATTTCCCCCCCCAAAAGAAGATGCAGACATTTTGGGGATATAAGACTGCCCAGAAATGCCACTTTCTGCTCCTAATTCCAGTTAAGCAGGGGATGGCTGCAGTTATTGAGGAAGCCACTCTACACATGCTCAGGCCCTTTTTTTATTATTTCATATAAACTATGAATGGTCCCTGACATGTACAACTGAGTCACAATGCCAATTCAGCCCTGTCTGTGTGGCATCAATCAGGAAACCATAGTACAAAACTTTATCTTGTCCATGAAAACCTAATCAAATTCCTAGAAACTGTTGCTTGTACATCAGCCCTTAAGTCTTCCATTTGCACACTGTTCCTCTGCTCATTCCTCTCATTTATTGCAAAGATACTGAATACTTATTAAACATGCCCCTGCTAGTTGTTTCTTTAAATTAGCTTCCTACTTAAGATTTGATATCATTCTGAAATCCCTCAAGAACCATTCAAGCTGTAATCTGCACTCAGTATTGAATATGCACCAGAGAAATAAATTAGCTGCAATTTTTGGCAGGTTCCCTTTATACATTATTCCATTTCACTCAGCCAAAACCACTATAGCCCTTGACAACAACTTTAGCCTCCTCCCAATAAAATCAACAACAAAAGGAAAGAGAAAAAACAACCAAATATGGCTTAGCTATAGCAAGGCCACTGTTATCATCATTGCCCTCTGGCTGGTATGAAGCCAACTCAGCCACTTTGCTTGTTTCTTGGCTTGTATCTCGGGCAGGTTAAGTGTTAGTCCAAGTGGTGTTAGTCCAAGTGTAAATACTATATATGAATCCATTTAAAAAACTGATCTGCAAATGAACAATGTGTCAAAAAATCTTTGAAAGAAACCAGTTTCACCCATAGTGGCTTTCTATAGTATAATGCTATATGAAGTTTAAAATTGAAGGCATCATTTTATTTATTTATTTTATTTATTATTTGATTTATATCCCACCCTTCCTCCCAGCAGGAGCTCAGGGCAATACACTGGTATATTTAAAAAGAAAGAAAATTAAAGACTGTCATTGTTTATAATTTCAAGAAAAGAGTGAACAGTTTCTCCCAGAATATCCTGTTTAACAGCAGAGGCCTATTATTTTCTAAGGCATAAATAGTGTGAAGTGTGATACTTTGTTATGCTGCTCAGTTTACCAGATACCCTAAGTCCTGCTCTCTGGTGGTACAACAGGTCATCATGGACCATAAGTCTTTTGTCTCTACAGTGGCTTCTCCAGCTAGTCTCTGATACTGGGACAGGTTTAGGATAAATAACAGTTCCCTCGGGTCATTGAGTTCTCCCTGATCTTGCTAGTTCATCCCAATTTCTGTCATAGAACTATGAATGGAAAGATCTGTCAATTTCCGTTCTCTCTGTTCCAGTCTTAAATTCAGTTCTGCACATTTCTGCATTAATTTGCAATTTGTTTGAAAGAAAAAATCCTCATGAGAATTCTCCAGCATTTTAGTGTGAATTTCTCCTAATAAACACATTTTTGTACACATTTTTGCAAGGATTTTTTCAGCATATAATGCATTTTTCACTAATGCACCTTGTCTCCTAACATATGCACTTTTGTAAACATTGTTTGGTTGGCAAACTGTTGAAAAACTGCAAATTTCAAAGGATGGGTAAGTTTCAACTCTCATATTGTTTTAGAAAGTGGAAATCTGATAGATTTGGCTTGAAATGCAAACTGAATCAATTTCTCACTCATTCTTAATAGGAGCACAGGAAGCTGCTACAAATATACACTACCATCCATACTACAGATTTGTGGAGATTTCTAGTGGTATACTAAAAGAGCCACAAGCTCCTTCAATAGTATGTTATGTTTTAGCATACTGCAAAAATTCTCTGAAACCATGCAACTTGTGCACACATTTATCGATAGTGCCAAGCATGAAGCAGTAAGTGAACACTGAAAGTGAGCCAGAGGGAATTTCCACAACCCTAGCACGCCCTCCACAAAAACAGACACAATCAACATCACACTGCTGAACCAGGAGACATCTAGAAATATGGCCATTTATCTTCAGTGTGCAAGATGGCGGGCCCATGGGTTACTAAGCCATTGTGGCAGAGAACAGAGGTTCTCAAACATTTTATCCCAGGGCCCATTTCAGAGGACTGAAAATAATTACATCATTTTCTACTGATCTCTAATCTTATTTTGGAAATTTCTAAATTCTTTGACATACTGATTTCCTTGTAGTAAGGAGTTCCACAGTTCAGTTTTCCTCAAGCAAAGTACAGACACTGGCTCTGGAAATATTATGACTCAGACTTTCCATACTAGGCAGAATTTGGTGATCAGGAGGCTCTAAGTGGAAAAAACCTTATATTTTATATTTTCCTCTTCATACATCCACCTATGCCTCTTCCATGACTCTCCCCTTCTCCTTTTATACATTTACCTAATCCTCCCACCAATGGCCAGTTTCTTTCATTCTTTCTCTCTGCTACTTTTACATTCACTTCTTCCTTCTTTAACAGCTTTCCTCTATTATCCTCTTCCTTTCTACACCCACTTTATTTTTTTTAAAAATTAAGCTTTTGCTTCTGTCTGATTTCTTCAATATCTCATATGGCCCACTCCTGTCAAAGCAGGGAGGCTTCCCTTTCTTCCCCCACCAATTTCTCTGTCTCCCACCCATCTTTACTCATCTTATAGGGAGTTGCTGGTGCTGGCATTCATCCAACTGCAAGGTGTAGTAGCATGGCCAGGAAGCCAGATGGATTTGGGAGGGGGGTTAATTAGGTTGGCTGTGACACTGAAGCCCACCTGAAAGTGGACCCACTGGTAGCTCTAGCCCATCATTTGAGAAACACTAGCATAGAAAATTAGGCCTAGGCAATAGCTGTGAATCCTGTTTATTTATTGGTTATCTTTTATATTGAGATATTATGTGCACAATACACTGTTCACACACACAGTTTATTGTTTTGTTGTTATGCTTTATTGTGAACCACTCTGAGTACAATGTATACACATGAAGGTGACAGTGGCTCAGAGGAGTTGTTTATAAAGAGCATTGCTTGTAACATAATATTCTGGGGAAAGTCCGACATAAAAAAGTTTTAAAGATAAATGAAAATGAAAAGTACCGCTTAAGCACTAATGTGATTCTCAAACTGACTCAAAAGCCCTCTCTTTCCTGTATGCAACAAGCCACAACCTCTTTCAAAATCCCTGAAAATATATCCATGTGACCACATAATTTATTTATTATTTGATTTATATCCCACCCTTCCTCCCAGCAGGAGCCCAGGGTGGCAAGCAGGAGCCCAGGGCAGCATATTTATTTAATTTAATTTAATTTAATTTATATACCGCCCTAAGCCCAAAAGCTCTCTGGGCGGTGTACATATAGAAGAGAGGTGGGGACTGGGTGGACAGGAACAACTTTAAAGCCAGTGGGACTTGAGCTTGATAAATACTGGTCTTAACCAAACTAGCTTTTATCACTTAGCTCAAATAGGTTGTGACAGAACAGTAGAGGTGTAAATCCAACACAGTTATAGTACAGTGATAATAGCTTTGGTGTCAGAAAGCCATAATGCTTGTGAAATCTCTCTTATGCAGCCTGGGGACAGGCTGAGCACCCTATGAACTTGAAAGCAAATAAGACCACTATGTCTGTCTGTCTGTCTTTCTTTCTTTCTTTCTTTCTTTCTTTCTTTCTTTCTTTCTTTCTTTCTTTCTTTCTTTCTTTCTTTCTTTCCTTCCTTGGGATACAAGTAACTAGAATTTGCTGGGACATATAGCTTTTTAAGAAAACAGTTCAGACACATTAGGAAAATACATACACAAAGATCACACATTAATAATAAAAATGCTTTTTTTTTTTCAATTAATTTTTATTCCAATTTTCAAAACCAAAACAATACAAAAAGAAAACAACACAAATCAATAACTAGTACAATACAAAAAGAAAGAATATATATATATATATATATAAAAGAAAGAATATTGACTTCCGATTTGTCATAGTTCAGCTATAAATCTATAATATATAACAAACCTATCTCTTAATAGATTATAAAATCACCTTCCTCCAACGGTTATCTTAGTTGGTTTCAAATCTCATTAACATCATATCATTTTAATCTTCCACAAAAAGTCAAAGAGAAGTTTCCAATCCTTGAGATATATGTCAATCAATTTTTTTTCTAAATAAACATGCCAATTAATCCAACTCATCAAATCTACTAAGTCCAGTAATTTTAAATCGCTCTTCTGTCATTATCCATATTGGGTCCATCTTCCATCTTCCATCTTTACGCACCCAAAAATCTTGCTGTCATAGTCATATAATAAAGGTCTGATAGGAATTTCCTCCATCACAGATGTTTTCTTACCATCAAATCCAAACGTATCACTGCAGTGTTGTTGCAAAGCCGCATCTCTGTTCCTCTTTTCCACATGATACACTAGTACATCTCTTGAAGGTTTTTCCATTGACACAAAACAGGGATTAATTCTGTTAACTTTCTCCATTTCAAGTTCCATCAAATCCTTCCAGTCCAAGAATTTTCTTGAACTGATAATATCTTTATCTCCAATCTCTTCAATTCCTTCAAGGACAGCGCTGAATTCCAAACTATAATATTTGTCTCCAGGATCCATCACAGCCAGAAAATCCAAATCTTTTTTCATGTCCATAATTAAGCCAATCTCCATAGTTTGAACCTTGCCTTTAATTTCTCTTCCATCCTTTTTTTGTTTTCCAGATCTATCTTTATTCTCCTTTCTCATAGAATCCTGAGTTTCTTTCAGCTCCTGTCTAATTTCATGAAATTCAGTTCTCCACGCTTGTCTATTATTTCTCAGTTCTTGTTTTATTGAGTTAATCCCATCCATTATTTTCTGAAGCATGTCTAGAAATAAAGTCCCTTCTTGTACATCCATGATCTTCTTAATTGCCATTCTTAAAACCAAAAGAACAAAACTCCTTCAATTTTCAATGTCCCAAGCAAAGAGCAGTTTATTTCTTTATCCAGTTACAAAGGAGTTAATCTTTCCAACCAACTAACGTCACACGCTAGACAGTCCTTATCTCTTAAATGTCCAGAAGTGCAAAAACAGCTTTTAGTTCACAGCGTTCAAATAACTAGTAGCAGAGAGAATGAGCAGATTCGTCAACAACAACAACAAAAAGTAGATCAGAAAAAATAGTCCCTTATATATATTACACAAAAGTCTTGTAAATCAAAAAGTTTTCTTATCTCTCCCAATCAGAAAGCTCTCATCCGTTGTAATCTTTAAAACGCAATTTTCCATGTCAGCTTTTTGCAATTAAAAAAAAAAAGATAAGCTATTTACATTTTCTTCCCCCTTAGTTCCGTAAATAAAGAAGGAAAGTCTTACCTCATCTAGGTTATCTTAATTGCTGTTACTTTGACAAATCTCTTTAGCTATATAGATAAGAAAATGATAAATGTAGACAGGAGGTTTGCCTGCTAGTCCGTTAAAAAAAAACGGGTCACTTATCCAGCTGAGCTAGCATAAAATCCTCGCTCTGTCTGAACTGCTGGAAGACAGACAATTCTGACGAATTCCAGGCTCCAACAATCAAAACAAAACTATGTGGCAGATCTCACACTTCTTCCTTATCCGGAAGAAATCATCCCCAGTCAGAAAAAACCCTTCTGACTGAATTTAAAACTGGATGTTTCATCCAAGACGGGAGCCCGTCTCAGAGGCAGCACAGGCGGAGGGATCCTCCTGGGAAGTCGGAATCCACTGGATTCCTGAATGCCCTGGGGGGGTAGCAAAGGGCAATAAAACAGGCTGGACGACAGCTAGAGTGCAAGTGGTGAAAGACATGTTCTGAGGCTGATCGGGCATGAGAAAAACATCATAACCGTGCCTACTGTGTGGTGGTGAGGGCGGCGAAGAAGGCCCACTTCTCTGCCACCATTAAATCCTCAAGTAGCTGTCCAGTGGAGTTTTTCCATATTGTCAGGGTCTGTTGACATCAACTCCAGGAAATGGAGTTTTAGACCCTTCAGAGGCCCACTGTGAATTGTTTGCAAGGCGCTTTGAGGGCAAAGTTGCTCGCCTCTGTAGCAGTGTTGATACCCCATCCACATTTACTGTAATCTTCATTAAGTCGTCTAGTGTAGCGTCTGCTGCAACTTCTTGGGAACAGTTTTAGTTGATGTCACCTGATGATGTGGACAAGGTACTTGCAATGATGCGGCCAGCAACATGTCCTCTCAACCCTTGCCCTTCTTGGCTTATTAAAGCTTCCTGAGGGGGTTCCTGGGTCTGGTCAACCCATCATTGCAGGAGGGAGTGGTTCCAGCCACCCTGAAAGAGGCGGTGATCCGACCACTCCTGAAAAAGCCCACCCGGGACCCATTGGTTTGCAACAATTACTGACCGGTCACAAAAAAAACCTTTTCAGGGAAGGTGATTGAGAGGGTTTTGGTTTAGCAATTGCAAGTACTCTTGGATGAAACAGATTATCTTGACCCATTCCAGTCTGGGTTCAGACCTGATTATGAGACTGAATCGGCCTTGGTCGCCCTGATGGATGACCTTTATTGGGAGAAGGACAGGGGGAGTGCGACCCTGCTACTCTTACTTGATCTCTCAGTGGCTTTTGATACCATTGACCATGGTATCCTTCTGAGCCAACTTGGTGAGATAGGTATTGGAGGCACCATTTTACAGTGGTTCCTATCCTATCTCTAAGGTTGTTTCAGATAATAGCATTGGGTGATGTCTTTTGGGCCCATGGCAGCTGTGCTGTGGGGTGTCGCAGGGTACCATCTTGTCCCCCATGCTGTTTAACATCTATATGAAGCCCTTGGGAAGGGTTATCAGGGGATTTGGGGCGAGGTGTCAGCAGTACACTGATGATATTCTATTCTAGCTCTATTTCTCTGTAACATCTGAATCGGGAGAGGCCATGCAAGCCCTGGACCGCTGCCTGGACTCGGTGATGGGATGAATGAGGGCCAGTAAACTGAGTCTGAATCATTGCAAGATGGAGACACTGTGGGTTGGTGGTTTCCCAGTTCGGATAATTGTTCAGTTGTAAGCTATGTAGGAAATCTCACGTTTCTTCTTTAACCGGAAGAAATTATTCCCAGTCAGAAAAGAGC
Organism: Rhineura floridana; assembly: GCF_030035675.1. Taxonomy (NCBI): domain Eukaryota; kingdom Metazoa; phylum Chordata; class Lepidosauria; order Squamata; family Rhineuridae; genus Rhineura; species Rhineura floridana. Next base: position 259,745,262 of record NC_084480.1, on the reverse strand, counting down.
CTTCTGACTGAATTTAAACTGGAAAAGTTTCATCCAAGACGAGAGCTGCACAGGCTGCACAGGCGTAGGGATCCTCCTGGGAAGTCCTAATAATAAAAATGCTTTGTAAGAGAGACATTCAAGAAGCATTTCAAATGAAATTCCTTAAATGGATGTAATAATTAGTTATAAACCATCCTTGTCTGTGTGTAGTCTCTTATTTTAAGAAAAAAGAAATTTCCATTGCTTCTGTACTATATGCCAATATGGGGCATTCCAGAGGTTGTTAGACTAACTCCTATCAGCCACAATCAACATAGCCAATGGTCAGGGAGAACTGTAGCCCAGCAACACCTGGAGGGCATGACATTGGATATTCCTAGTATATCTAAACAATTCCACCAAGTGACTTTGGTTCTGTTTGATAAAGTGATACCAAATTCTGGAAGATCCAACAAAAAAAGAGTTATTAACATAAAAAGTAAGAGAGAGAAGGGTAGAAGGTAACAATTAAAGCAGCTCTATTAACTCAAATAGGATTTATCTCACAACACAATTCTACACATCCTCTTACATATTTTTCTAAAGGTGTCGTCATGCTATAGTTCACAGTACCAACCACCAACAGATGGCACTGCAAACTACAGTGTGACAACAGCCTTCTAAACATCACAAGAATGTTGGAAGGAGATGGCAGGTGACCCAGGCAAGCCGCAGATGAACAGCTACAACAGGCTGGCACAGCTGCTCAGCAACTGTCCTGGTCTGTGCCACCACCACCCACCTCACCAGCTTCAGTGGTGGAAGGTGAGGAGGAGGGAAGCAGTGGGTGGCAGGAGAGCAGGATGGTTGCTGATGAGCTGCCCCAGCCTCTCCTGAGTATTCCTATGTGGCTCACCTTGGCTGGCCACCTCACTCCTTTGTTTCCCTGCTCCTTGTGGAAGAAGATCAAAAGGGGGGTGAGGCTTAAAGGGGGAGGAGGAAAAGAAGGCTTGGTAACCTGTAAAAGAGGGAGCAGACTTGGCCAGGTCTGGAGAAAAAATACGGTTAGCCAGATCTAAAGGGAGGGGGAGTTTGGCAAGGCATGGGGGCAGTGGGGTTTTTGGTGACGGGTAGATGGGGTTGGCATTAGTTTGCACTTCCAGCATGGGGGGGGAGGAGAAGTGGGGGAGGATTGTAAAGGTTTTTTGGTCAGCTCTAAGGAGAGGGGAGGGATGGTGGTTTGAGTGAGCTCTAAGGGGTAGTGTAGTGGTTTGAGCTCTAGAGGAAGGGGTACTATGAGTGATGGGGTTATGTGGGGTGAGCAAAGTGAGCAGGGGCAGCAGACCCTAGTATGGGTATAAATGTTTATTCATTAGTAATTCCAATTGAGTTCAATAGAGCTCACTCCCAAGTGAGTAGATATGAGATTGCAACCGTAGTTCCCGCAAAAATCCCAGGTCAATGTAGCCATGTTGTGATGTAATTAACTCTTGGAGAAATATACCAAGTGATTACATCACAGATAAGGAATTGTGCAGAATGTCAGCCTACAAACAGTTTTGTTTGTTTAAAAGTATGTCAAGTATTCACCTTAATTTTTTCAGTTGTGTCATCCAAGCACATGAAAGGGGCAGATAATAAAACCAAAAGGAAAATGAACTGTACGTACACAGCTTATTTTAGAAATAAAGTGGTTATTATTACGCTCAGGAAGAGACACATAAAGATGACATGGAATTATTTACAATAATTATACAGCCATGAGAGTGGCTGTATACAATAGCCAGCGTGGATTTTTCACATTCCGCAATGTTAAATTGAAAATACCCCCATGCCATTCTGATGCTCCCCATAAGCTCATTTCAAAAGAAAACCTTCCAAAATTTATAGTCCTGAACTCAGAAACAGTTGCTTAACAATCCTCTAAATTTTCATGGTGATACACAAAACAGTCAGAGAGAATAGAGTTCAAAGTCTAAAAAGAGAGAAAAAAACCCCGAGAGCCCTTTCAGACTTTTTTCTGTCAGAGTTCTCACAAATGTAAATGTACTGCCTTCAAGTCAATTCCAACTTATGGCGACTCTATGAACAGGGTTTTCATGAGGCTGAGAGGCAGTGACTGGCCCAAGGTCACCCAGTGAGCTTCATGGCTATGTGGGGATTCAAACCCTGGTCTCCCAGGTCGTAGTCCAACACCTTAACCATTACACCATACTGGCTCTCTCAGAGTTCTCGTAATCTGTTGAAATTCATTAAAAATCAGCAATATTCACAGAGTATCTGGAATCCTATTACTCACCTTGACCCATACTCTGTCCTTCATCTTCTGCAGTTGAAAAGTTTAAAAAAATGCCTGGCTGATTTTTAATAAATTTAACAAATTTTGCATTGAACTGAATGATAATGTCGGGCATGCTCAGCAAGGACCAACTGTCAGTGTTCTAAAAGCCAGACTCACAGCTGCTTGGCTTGGCTAATCAGGGGGCCATACCCACACTTTGATTTCATGTGAGATAGTCATGGCTTCCCCCAAAGAATCCTGGGAAGTGTAGTTTGTGAAGGGTGCTGACAGGAGACTCCTATTCCCCTGACAGAGCTCCAGTGGCCAGAGTGGTTTAACAGTCAGCCACTCTGATTGAAGGTCTGTGAGGAGAACAAGGTATCTCCTAGCAACTCTCAGCACCCTTCATTACCTACACTTCCCAGGATTCTTTGAGAGAAACCATGACTGCCCAAAGTGAAATAAAGGTCTGGTGTGGATATGGCCAGGGACAGCTTTGGTGTAAATTTGGGTGGGAGGCTACATGTGCCTGCTGTAGAATAAAAAGATGGGGGAAATCCTGAAAAGCAACGATACTGTTCACAATGTTTTCCTTTTGGAAAGGAAAGGGACTTCCCTTCTGCCCAGTGCCCATCTGCCCAATCACCTCCCCTCCCCTCCCTCCTCCTCTCCCTGCCCTTCCCCTGGGTCAGTGCTGGACTACAACCTGGGAGACCAGGGTTAGAATCCACACACAGCCATGAAGCTCATTGGGTGAGCTTGGGCCAGTCACTGCCTCTCAGCCTCAGAGAAAGGCAATGGTAAAACCACTTCTGAATACCGTTTACCATGAAAACCCTATTCATAGGGTCGCTATAAGTTGGGATCGACTTAAAGGCAGTCCATTTCTATTTTCAAACATGATTGGACAGACATAAATCCCATTGAACTCAAAAAGTATGCAAATAATCAAACCCACCCTTCCTTCTCATCCCTCCTATCCCCTCCCTCTTGCCCCTTCCTCTGCCCTCCCCCTTCCTTTGCCCCTCCCTCCGTATCCCCAACCTCTTGCAATCCCCTTCTTCCCCTTCCCTCTCCTTCCTCCTCCCCCATGGTCAGTTTAACCTATCTTAAGCATGATTGCACAGGAGTAAATACCATTGAGCTCTATAAGCATGCAAATGATCAGACCTGCCTTTCCCCTCCTTCCCCTCTCCTCTCCTTTCCTCTTCCCCCCTCTTCCTTCTTCCTCCTCCTCTGCCCACTCCAGCCCTGCCTCCCCCCCAGTTGGTTTTACCTATCCTAGCATGATTGCATGGGAGTAAATCCCACTGAACTCAATAAACATGCAAAATATCAAACCTGTCCTCCTCCGCTCCCCCTCCTGCCTGCTCCCATCCCCCTCCTCCCCTCTGCCCTTCTTCCTTTCCCTCCTCTTCCTCCCCTCCCCATCCCCTGTGGCCAGTTTCACCTATCCTAAGCATGATTGCAGGGGAGTAAATCCCACTGAACTCAATAAGCATGCAAATGATCAATCCATTCCAAGCAAGCTTGCACAGGATCCCATTTCTTACCTCCAGGATTAAAAAGCAGAGAAATTCACTAAGAGGCAAAAAATCTTGCAGTTTAAGAACGTACCTATAGCCAAACAGATATTTCTATCAAACTTTGAAAAGCAGATAAATTGGGCAGCTATAGTGAATGTTCCAGGGGAGAGGAGACCTGACCTCCTCTCTGAGATATTGTACTCCCTACAAATTTGTAAAAATGCAAACACCATTTGGGTTGGTCTTTTACAGTCCAATCCACTTCCTGTGGAGCTTGGAAGAATTTGGTAACGTGCCTATGAGCATATGGTGAGTGGTGGCAACACCTGCAACCAGCCCAAATAATAGAAACAAGACATGGGCAGTGCTGATCTTGTTTTAGCAGGGAGAAAGCAACATTATTAAGACAGTTGATATAGTTCAGACAGTCACTTTAAATATGTCTGATTTACTTTGCAATTTTAGTGAAGTTTCCTATAGGAAATCATTTTCTTTTGTTTCTATTTCTGTGACTATGTGAAGTACAGTAACACTTTGCATAATTTATACTAAAAAAACTCCAAAAATAATTGTGGAATAATGGCATTGCCTATTCTGCAGAATAGTCTCCAGGGGACTTCAGGGGTGTCTCAATTTGCACAAGATAAAACAGTGGGAGATGAAATATATTCCTGCAAAATTCTAGGTGTGCTCTATGTTTTTAATTGACCGTGCCCACCTTTCCTTGCATGAAGGGATTTAGACATAGCAGGCTGAAAACATGCATGCTCTTTTTTCCAACATCAGTCATTGCTGAAATAGCAACATATTGTAATCTGTCTGATTTTACATCAAACTGCAGTTTCAGATTCAACTCTTAATGCACCCAAAATAGAAACAGAACATAACCTCCAATCTGAAACACAAAAGGCTGTCTTCACCATCCTGACATTGACCAATAAAAGGCTTTGAAATTAGTAAAAATAAATTTGACAGAGATTTCTAGGCTGAATAATGAGAGAAATAAAATTTTCTAGATTAGATTATCTGTAGAAACATTAGTAACACAGGAAAGAAGCAAAGTAAGAAGAACACCAAAATGGAAATGGACTGCCTTCAAGTCGATTCCGACTTATGGCATCCCTGTGAATTGGGTTTTCATGGTAAGCGGTATTCAGAGGGGGTTTACCATTGCTTTCCTCTGAGGCTGAGAGGCAGTGACTTATCCAAGGTCACCCAGTGAGGTTCATGGCTGTGTGGGGATTTGAACCATGGTCTCCCAGGTCATAGTCCAACACCTTAACCACTACACCACACTAGCTCTCTAGAAGAACACCAACGAGCATACAAAAATATAATTCTCCATCTTCGGAGATGGCAGGTGTTGCCACCACTCTCCATATGCTCATAGGAGCATGTTACCAAATTCTTCAAAGCTACACAGCAAGTGGATTGGACTGTGGAAAAAAAAGGCAATGGACTGCCTTTAAGTCGATTCCAACTTTTGGCGACCCTATGAATAGGCTTTTCATGGTAAGCGGTATTCAGAGGAGGTTTACCATTGCCTCCCTCTGAGGCTGACAGGCAGTGACTGGCCCATGGTCACCCAGTGAGCTTCATGGCTGTGTGGGGATTCAAACCCTGGTCTCCCAGGTCGTAGTCCAACACCTTAACCACTACGCCACGCTGGCTCTCGGCCAGAGCTTGGAAGTAACTAGTTATTTTTAACGAGTTACTTGTAATTAGTTACAATTTTAAATAGCGAGTGGGTAATTCCATTACATTTGGCAAGTAAAGGAACGACTAGTAATTTCCCTACTTTTCAGCTGCAACTTTAACGTTTCCACGTTAGGTTGGACATTACTTGGGGGCGGGAACAAGGGGAAGTCAGCTCCTGGCTGTGATTGGTTAACACAAGACATGTGCCTCACACTGATTGGACCTCTGTGCAGACTCTCTCTTCCCTCGTGATCTGTGTTAGGAGGCACGAGGGAAGAGGTGAATAGGCAGGGCCTGCTACTGTCTGACTCTGAGAGGAAAAAATGGATGCCGGAGGAAAAAGCCAGGGTAAGGAAGGCAGCAGAATGGCGAAGAGCTGTGGAGGTGAGTGACGATGATTTGTGTGTGTGTGTGTGTGTGCCCCGGTGTGTGTGTTTTCGGCTGGAGTCTCTGGTTTTGGGGGGGGGCTCTGGTTCTCTGGCTACCACCCCTTACTCTCCGGACTCTCCGCTTCAATTTTTTTAAAAAAGTAAGTTTCTAGGTGGTCTAATTCCCGAGATATACACCAAAATGTAAACCCCCTCTGCACAACTTTTTTTAAACAGATCCATGCTCTAGCTACAACTCCCATCAGCCCAATCCAGTGGCCATGCTGGCTGGGGCTGATGGGAGTTGTAGTTTAAAAAAGTAACTTTTCAAAGCTCTGGCTGTAACCCCACCCTTTCATGATTGTAGCCAATGACGCCAGAGTTGTGACTTGTTGATCCAGGCATGCCTAGGCTGAACGTCAGAATATGGTGGCTTTGAGTTTTTTGCAGTTTGCGTAAGTAATATGGCTTAATGTTTTTTTCCCTCTTCTGTCCAAGAGTCAGACCCTGGGCTATGAAATATGAAAGTATTTAATCCAATATCTGCTTTTCTGGGAGTAAAGCCATTTCTGGGAGTAAAGCATGTACCTGGAGTAAACCCCACTGAACTCCATTAGGACTTGCTTTTGAGTAGACATGGTTAGGATTGTGCTGTAAATTAATGGGACTTGTGAGTAAACATAGTGCAGACTTGTGTTTGTGTTGTAAATCTCTCTCCCTCCAACCCTATTTTTAAAGAAATTAGGCAGGGTTTATCACAGTTTTTATTATGTAGGAAACTAATACTCATTTTTTAAAAAAATGAATGAAGTTTATTTATTTATTTATTTTTATTATTTGATTTATATCCCACCCTTCCTCCCAGTAGGAGCCCAGGGCAGCAAACAAAAGCACTAAAAACACTTTAAAAATCATAAAAACAGACTTTAAAATATATTAAAACAAAACATCTTTAAAAACATTTTTAAAAGCTTTAAAAACATTTTTTTTAAGAAAAAGTTTAAAAACATATTAAAAAGCAATTTCAACACAGACGCAGACTGGGATAAGGTCTCAACTTAAAGGACTTGTTAAAAGAACAAGTTCCTTATCACTTGAGGCTGCAGTTTTCCCTGGTTGAGTAAGCCCCATTTAATACATTGGGACTTGCTTCTGAGTAAACAAACATAGGATTGCAATATAAATATCTTTACAGGTTATATAAATAAACTTATTTGATAGTCATGCTTATATAAATATTTTCATAGAATCATAGAATAGTAGAGTTGGAAGGGGTCTATAAGGCCATCAAGTCCAACCCCCTGCTCAATGCAGGAATCCAAATCAAAGCATTCCCGACAGATGGCTGTCCAGCTGCCTCTTGAATGCCTCCAGTGTCGGAGATCCCACTACCTCTCTAGTAATTAGTTCCATTGTTGTATGGCTCTAACAGTTAGGAAGCTTTTCCTGATGTCCAGTCGAGATCTGGGATCATCGAGAAGAGATCCCGGCCCTCCTCTGTGTGGCAACCTTTCAAGTACTTGAAGAGTGCTATCATATCTCCCCTCAGTCTTCTCTTCTCCAGGTTAAATATGCCCAGTTCCTTCAGTCTCTCCTCATAGGGCGTTGTTTCTAGTCCCCTGATCATCCTTGTTGCCCTCTTTTGAACCTGTTCCAGTTTGTCTGCATCCTTCTTGAAGTGCAGAGACCAGAACTGGACACAGCACTCAAGATGAGGCCTAACCAGTGCTGAATAGAGGGGAACTAATACTTCACATGATTTGGAAACTATACTTCTGTTAATGCAGCCTGATATAGCATTTGCCTTTTTTGCAGCCACATCACACTGTTGGCTCATATTCAGCTTGTGATCAACAACAATTCCAAGATCCTTCTTGCATGTCGTACTGCTGAGCCAAGTATTCCCCATCTTATAACTGTGCATTTGGTTTCTTTTTCCTAAGTGTAGAACTTTGCATTTATCCCTGTTGAATTTCATTCTGTTGTTTTCAGCCCAATGCTCCAGCCTGTCAAGGTCCCTTTGAATTTTGTTTCTTTCTTCCACGGTATTAGCTATGCCCCCCAATTTTGTATCATCTGCAAATTTGATAAGCATGCTCTGTACCTCCTCATCCAAGTAGTTAATAAAAATGTTGAAGAGCACTGGGCCCAGGACCAAGTCCTGTGGTACCCCACTCATTACTTCCACCCAGTTTTGTCATGCTGTGTCCCTATAAGTATCCAATTGCATACTATGGTTGTACAATACTTCCTTTACATTTTAAGTATGCCTTGGGGTAGTCATGGTTCTCCATTGTTTTTATCCTGAGGGGCAGATAGGCTGAGAAATGGTGAGTAGCCCATGGTCACCCACTGCACTTTATAGCTTATTTCCATTTTGAAAAATTAATTAAAACAATTTACATGCAGGCAAAATTTATTAAGCGGATTCACACAATATGTGTAAAGCACATCCAACTCGCATTTAAAGCGCATGACTTCCCCTAAAGAATTCTGGGAAGTGTCATTTCCCCCTCACAGTTATAGTTCTCACCACTCTTAACAAACTGCAGTTCCCATGATTCTGTGGTGGGATTCATGTGCTTCAAATGGGTGTTGAATGTGCTTTAAAGGAATGGTGTGGATCTGCCCTAGGTATGATGTTCATTCAAGAGTGAATTGAAAAGAACAATTTTAAAAGATACTTCTTACTCTTACTCATTTTTCAGACCTCTTTCTGAAGTAAAGGGTCAAATCTGTAAAAACATTTGGAGCAGCCACATTAAAAGATAAGGGCAGGGTAGTCCAGGCAGGGGGTTGCCAACCCTGCTTGGATATGGATGTCTTTGCAGAAGAACGCTAGTCAAGGTTTACCAACAGCACAGTCCAAACTATATCTACTTAGAAGTCAGTCCTGTTGAGTTCTATGGGGCTTAATCCCTTAGTAAGTGTGTTTAGAATTGCAGCCTTCAGGAGCCTCCATCTTTACTCCCCAAAGCTCCCATCTAACATCTCCACAACACTAGGCTCCTTTGTCTCTGCTGTGGCCTTCTGGTGACTGCCCTAGCCTGAAGGCACTTAACCCTTCTTGCTGAAAGCAAGTAGGCTAGATTAAATGTTCCCTACCCAGGCTCATATATATAAAAGATAAAAGATAAAAGGTATTTTGTCAAAAGTATTTTTGTCTACATTTTATCTCATCCTTGGTTTTTCAAGCTTGGCATGGAATGCTTCTCATACAGAATTAATTTGAAATGCTGCATATTTATTATCATAATCATCATATTCAAAATAAAAAATATATCTACCGCCTTCAAGCTGATTCCAACTTATGGTGACCCTATGAATAGTGTTTTCATGAGGCTGAGAGGCAGTGACTGGCCCAAGGTCACCCAGTGAGCTTCATGGCTATGTGGGGATTTGAACCCTAGTGTCATTTTGTTCTCACAACGACCCTGTGAGATAGCAGGTTAGACTGGCCCAGGCAGGGTTATTCAGTGAGCAAAAATGATGCAAATAGGATCTCTTTTAATTGTGCTATCGACCTGCTTACTTCCACTCTGACTGGGAGATCTTGCAGCATGGGGAAGAGATGGGGGCACATCACAGCTGAAGTTCACCTATATAGGAGCATTATCTCTTGTTTATTACAGAGACGCCTGTTGCAGGTTTTGCTGCTGAGAGCAGCAGTCAGTTAGTGCGGCCACTTGAGTCACAGCTTGTTGATCCTGAGGAGGCAAAACTAGAAAGTGAGGTTCAGAAAGGAGGCCCTGTGCACGAGGAGGAGGAGGGCATGAAGCAGTGCCAGTTGCCCACAGCCACATCTGCAGAACAGCAAGTACCATGGTTTGGCTTTGAGAAAGCTTATACATTTGTGAGCCAGAGTGGGAAAAATGTTGTACGATGCAATTACTGCCTTCCAAGGATCAAAAATCTGAGATCAGCTGTTTCCTCCTCATCCAATGTGAAGAAACATTTTGAGGTAAGCCTTTGTCATGCTGGTCCTCAAAGAGTGTCCATTGTCTATTTATGTTTAAGTTGTGAAGTTCCTCTTCCATTTTTTCTTGGATTCATGCTTTGTTCTTCTTCCTCAGAGGGCACACCCTGAGAAGCTGAGACCAATTGAAGAAGCAATAAAGGCAAGGAGACGTGGCCTTCCTGAACCAATGCATGACACCCCTCCTCCCAAAATGCTGAAGCAGCAGCAGACAACCCTTGAGAGGTGGGGATCTGGCAGGGAGCCTGTCACCCAGAGCAATCTCGACAGGAGAATCATTGATTTCATTGTAGAGGAGACATTACCACTTCAGACTGTGGACAAACCATCATTCATTAATCTGGGTCGCATTGGACTCCCCAAAGATCTCACCATCATATGTGCCAAGACTCTGAGAGACAGAATTGAGAAGAGAGCATGCCACATGAGAGAAACTCTTGCAAACCGAATGGGTGCTGTGGCATATATAGCAACCACTGCAGATTGTTGGACCAATGGCAAGAAGAGTTACTTTGGGGTAACAGTCCACTGGATAAACCCAACTACCCTGAAACGTGAGGTTGGGGGCTTGGCTTGTAAGCGTCTGAAGGGGCGCCATACATACGATGTCCTTTCAAAAGCACTGCATGATGTACATGCGCAGTACAGGATCCACAACAAAGTTATGTGCACTACTACAGACAATGGCTCCAACTTTGTGAAAGCATTCAGAGTTTTCATGACCAAAGAACCAGTGGAAGCTGCAGGCACCAGTGACGATGATGGTGATAACCAGGAGGAGGAGGAGGCTGAGGTGGAGTTTGTGCCTATCTGTGAGATCCTGGACACAGGACCTGAGGCAGAGGAAGAAGCTGCAGACTCAGGAGAGCATTTTGTTTTACCACCACACCAGAGATGTGCTAGCCACACCCTCAACCTTGTGGCAACACAAGACATAGAGGCCATGCTTTCTGACTCCTCCAAAAGTAGTCTTCTTGGTCCTTTCAAGAAACAGTTTCGTTCCTTGATGGGAAAGTGCAGCAAGTTGTGGTCCAAGCAGAACCAGTCAGCACAGATTGCTGAGTATATCCATGCGCAATGTGGTGTGTATCTGAAGGTACCGAATAAGACCAGGTGGAATTCCACCTTTGATGCGTTGAAGCAACTACATGAGCTCCTGTCAACTGTGCCACTAAAAATGCATGCCATAATGGACCGCTGCTCCTTGTCCAGGATCACAGCTGCCGAGATTGAAGTGGTACAGGAATACACAGAGATTATGGAGCCACTAGCCCAGTCCCTAGATATCCTGCAACGGGAGAACGGCATGTTCATGGGGTATTTGCTACCAACGCTCTGCAATCTGGACCGCAAGTTAGAAGGACTGGAAAACAAACCTGAGAGGTACACATACTGTTTTCAGCTGCTGAGAGGTGTGCGCGAAGCCCTAAGAAAGTGGTTTGCAGCTATCTGGGAGGACAAGAGGCTTCTTCTGGCAGCCTGCCTACACCCTCGCTTCAAACTAGATTGGCTGGAATCGTGTCAGGCCACCACCCATACCAACAAGTAAGAACATTAGGGAAGCCCTTTGGGTGGATTACTCCAAGGGAAATGTTGTCTCAAGGGAGGCATCAGAGGGCTTAAAGTGGTAGGCAGGGGCTGGTCCTTTTCTTCCTGGGGCTCCTCATCACAACCTTGGGTTGCTGCAGGTAATCCTTTGTTGGCGTGTGCGGTGATTTGCGTGTCAGCGCGTTACTACTAAAGAGCAAGACGTCCAGAAATCCACAGACAAAGAACTTGGTTAAGAGTCTTTTACTTCAGACATTATGGCTTACAGCATGCAAGCGGTTTCACTTTCCCCCACGACACCTCCTAAACAAGAACCTCTCCACACTGAAAGAAAACCCCCCACAGAAGGCTGGCAGAACTTTCCCAGCCTATATCTCCCTGGTTGCCTTGACAACAGGTGATGTCCTTGACTGTCCGTGCCAAGGCTCTCTGCAAGGCCTTCAAGCAGCTTATCCCCTGCTTTGCACTTCCTTGCTTCCAGGCTTGATGGAAAACTACTAGTGACAGTCCTGCCTATGGGTCAACAGCTCCCACCTTTCCATCAAGACTGCACATCAATACATTGCAACTTGTACGTTTCTGTTTCCAGTGACATTAACACTTCAGTTACATTTCCAGTACATAGCATGATACATTACTCTGCAGTTGCATGTTTTATTTACAATTTACATTGGTTCCTTTAAACTTTATTCAAACTTTGGTTGTACACAAGTCAGATATAATGTTGCTGCATCCATTTCAACTCCTTTGCACACACCCGGGCCGCTGACTAAACCCACTGTAAACCTGTCAGGCGGCTTCCCAATGTTAGCCCTTTCAGAACGCCTCAAGGGAACTGGAGCTTCGGCTGCACCATTACCAGCCGCACTTGTACCTGGCATGGCTTCAGGTGATGTCAGATCGTCAGCTTTTCTTTTCTTTGTTTTACGTTTTCCCCAGATCAATTTATTTATTTATTTATTTAATTAATTAATTTAATTTATATACCGCCCTAAGCCCAAGGGCTCTCTGGGCGGTGTACATAAAATAAAACAGTCAGGAATATATAAATACAATAATACAATAAAATCAAGCCAACAAAGGTAAACAAAAATAATCAAACAGCAGCAAAATACAACAATACATATAATAAAACGCATTAAAATGCCTGGGAATATAAAAAGGTTTTCACCTGGCACCGAAAAGATAGCAGCGTCGGTGCCAGGCGCACCTCATCAGGGAGACCATTCCATAGTTCGGGAGCCACAACCGAAAAGGCCCTATTTCTAGTCACCACCCTCCGAGCTTCTCGATGGGATGGTACTCGGAGGAGGGCCTTAGATGTTGAGCGCAGTGTACGGGTAGTTTCATATTGGGAGAGGCGCTCCACCAGGTATTGCGGTCCCATGCCGTGTAAGGCTTTATAGGTCAAAACCAGCACTTTGAATTTAGCCCAGAAACAAATAGGAAGCCAGTGCAGACGAGCCAGAACAGGTGTAATATGAGCGGACCTTCTTGTCCGCGTCAACAATCTGGCTGCTGCATTCTGGACTAACTGTAGTTTCCGAACTGTCTTCAAGGGCAGCCCAACGTAGAGCGCATTGCAGTAGTCCAATCTAGAGGTTACCAGAGCATGAACGACTGAGGCGAGGTCGTCACTGTCCAGATAGGGACGTAGCTGGGCTACCAATCGGAGATGGTAGAAAGCATTCCTTGCAACTGAGGCTACCTGAGCCTCGAGAGACAAGGAAGAGTCGATAAGAACTCCCAAGCTATGAACCTGTTCTTTCAAGGGGAGTGTAACCCCATCCAGAACAGGGTGAACATCCACCATCTGGGCAGAGAAGGCACTCACTAACAGCGTCTCGGTCTTGTCTGGATTAAGCTTCAGTCTGTTAGCTCCCATCCAATCCATTATCGCGGCCAGGCAACGGTTTAGTACGTTAACAGCCTCACCTGAAGAAGATGCAAAGGAGAAGTAGAGTTGCGTGTCATCAGCGTACTGGTGACAACGCATTCCAAAACTCCTGATGACTGTGCCCAGCGGCTTCATGTAGATGTTGAAAAGCATGGGGGAGAGAACCGATCCCTGCGGGACTCCACAATGGAGAGTCCAGGGTATCGAGCAATGTTCCCCAAGCACTACCTTCTGGTGGCGACCCACCAAGTAGGAGCGGAGCCACTGCCAAGCAGTACCCCCAACTCCCAACTCCGTGAGTCTTCCCAGAAGGATACCATGGTCGATGGTATCAAAAGCAGCTGAGAGATCAAGGAGAATCAACAGGGTCACACTCCCCCTGTCCCTCTCCCGACAAAGGTCATCATACAGGGCGACCAAGGCTGTTTCGGTACCAAACTCAGGCCTAAAACCGGATTGAAACGGATCGAGATAATCAGTGTCATCCAAGAGCCCCTGGAGCTGGCCGGCCACCACCCGTTCCAGAACCTTGCCCAGGAACAATTTAAAGCATCTTTTAGTGGAACTTGTGTGTCTTCTGTTTTCACCCCTTGTGTAGGTGTATTGTCTGACCCATTGAGAATAACTGTCTGGTTTTGGTCCCAAGGCTTGTCTGAGACTTTAATGCTCCTGCTCAGCACAACCTGCTGTGTCTTGGGAACCCACACCCTATAATAAGCATTCTGAAAACCCAGCACAAATCCTTCCTGTGCTCTGGGTGCCAGTTTGCCACGTCTTTTCCCCTGTGGAATGTGAACCCAGCAACGCGCTCCAAACCTCTCAATGTGTTGCACCCTCGGCTTTTTGCCTGTGAGTTTTTCATAGGGAGACATTCCAAGTGCACTGTGTAACACCCTATTGTGTATGTAATTCGCATACAGAATACCCTCTCCCCAGAAAGAGTTTCCTAAGCTGGAATCCATTAGCATGGCTCTCAATGCTTCCTGAAGGGATCTGTTTTTTCTCTCTGCAAGCCCGTTAGAAAACGGAGAAAATGGAGCTGTGAAATTCTGTTCAATTCCTTTACTTTCCAGGAACTCATGTAATGCTTTACTTGTGAATTCCCCCCCTTGGTCTGAGCGGATGCGCCTCACAGTAATGTTATGCTGTGTTTCAATCTTCTTGATAAACAAACGTAGCTTCTGTTCTGCCTCATCCTTTTTCTTGAGCAAATAAACATGACAGAACCTCGAAAAGTCATCCACCACGACCATAAAATACCTCGCACCTCCTCGTGAACTCTTTATTGGCCCTGATAGATCAACATGTATTAGCTGGAAGGGAGCGGTTGTGGTGCTTTCCGCCTCCCTGTTTATGGGTGCAATTGTCGCCTTCGCTTCACGACAGGCATTACAATCCATCAACTGCCCACAATCTGTCAGTTTCAAGTTTTCACTATGTCTCAGGGTGTTTTTAATTGTGTCATAGTTAGCATGCCCCAGCCTTCTGTGCCACTCATGCACACAGCCTTTATGTGCCTGCGCCTCAGCACTCAACGCAGCACACCCTGCCTGATCGCTCTGTATTATGAACTGTGAATCTTTCAGGCTCCCTTGCATGCATACCTCACCCCCTTTTTGTACAATACACTTGTCTTTTTCAAACAACACTTTAAACCCAATATTCACTAATTTCCGAACAGACAGAATATTATTGGCTAAGTCAGGTACACACAAAACATCCGTGAGAATGCCAATCTTACGTAATTTCACCGTTCCTCGTGCCACCACTGCTCTCCTGGAACCATCCGCTAATAACACTGAGTCCTGCACTGCTTTCGAAGTGTGAAATAAATTGGGGTCTTTTATTAAACAATGAGATGCTCCACTGTCACACACCCAAGCAGTCTCAATCTGAGGCTTTTCTGTGCTGACAAAGTTCACACTCGATTGCCTCCAGCCTCCGTCTCTGTCTTTCTGCTTGACTGCACAGTTTCTCTAGATATGCCCACGCGCTCCACAAAAATAACACGTTTTAAGACCCTGCTGCTCCTTGAAGCTTGCCTGCTTGCTTCTGCTCGCTTCTCTCAGCTCAGTCTTTTTCTTCTCTTGTCGTCTCTGCCATTCCTGGTTCAGTTTTTCCTCAACAAAGTCCAAGTTTAGGCCTCCATCTGGCATCGCCTCCATTGACATCACAAAATTATTCCACGTCTCATCAAGTGAAGCCAAAACCAAGTAAACTTTTTGAAGATCACTATGCTCCATCTCTCTGTCTTCCAATTCAGCAAAGAGACACCTGAATTCAGTGAGATGCTCAGCCATGGTGCATTCTTCCGTTAAACGCATCTGGTACAGCTTTCTTGCCAGACACAGCTTGGACCCCGCTGTCTGTTGCACATGAACATTCTGTAACACGTCCCACATACCTCTTGCTGTGGTTTCATCTCTGACATAGAGCAATTGAGAGTCAGAGAGTGCCAAAGTAATAAACGCCTGCGCCTTCTCATCTTTGCGTGTCCAAGCCGCAGAAGGAGCCGCCGGTGGGGTGGTGTCGATTACTTCAAATAAATCCAGTTTTATCAGGAAAGCTCTCATCCTCAGCTTCCAGCTGGCGTAATTAGTTCCTGTAAGCCTTTCCATCGGCATGCCTGCTGACATATTAACAGCCATCTCCGCTCACCTCTGTCAGGCACGATCAATCAGCCTTCCGGAACTCTTTCTTGGATCTTTACTCTGTTGTAACGTGTGCTGGATCTGGGCCCATAACCCTGTTGGCGTGTGCGGTGATTTGCGTGTCAGCGCGTTACTACTAAAGAGCAAGACATCCAGAAATCCACAGACAAAGAACTTGGTTAAGAGTCTTTTACTTCAGACATTATGGCTTACAGCATGCAAGCGGTTTCACTTTCCCCCACGACACCTCCTAAACAAGAACCTCTCCACACTGAAACAAAACCCCCCACAGAAGGCTGGCAGAACTTTCCCAGCCTATATCTCCCTGGTTGCCTTGACAACAGGTGATGTTCTTGACTGTCCGTGCCAAGGCTCTCTGCAAGGCCTTCAAGCAGCTTATCCCCTGCTTTGCACTTCCTTGCTTCCAGGCTTGATGGAAAACTACTAGTGACAGTCCTGCCTATGGGTCAACGTCCTTAAGGGTCTGCTGTGCTGCCCCATGAGTGTGGTGACTTGGTCACCTTCCTACCTTCCATGTCATCATCCACAGACTCAGGCTGGACCCTGAACCAGGGGACATGACAAGCATCAGGAAATGAAGAGCAGATGATGGTTTCCTAACATATATGTGTTAACATATCCTCTCTCTTTCTTAGATACACAATGGAAGCCTTGCTGAAAGCTGAAATAAAGATGGGTGTACTTAATGTGGACAGTGATCAGTCTTCAGATAAAGACCAGGAAGGAGATGACTTAGAAGATGACTTCTTTAACTTTCTGCCCCAGGGCAAGAAGTCAGCAGTGGACACTGCTGAGGAGGAACTGGTGAGGTACCTGAGGTCTCCCAGCAGGGAAGTGTCATCACTCCTTGGCTTTCCACATGTGCTGCGGTGTTTTTTGCAGCACAACACAGGCATGCCTTCAAGCACCGCAGTAGAACGCCTGTTCAGTACTGGTGGCAACGTAATGACTGTAAAAAGACATTCCTTGTCTGACATGCTCTTTGAGCATCTTGTTCTTTTGAGACATAACAGAAACATATTATAAAAGCATTTCAAGTGTAAAATTTGATTTCAAGAGTTGGGGTATCTTCATTGCTTGGGGGGATGTGAGATTCTGTTATGCCATTATGTTAATCTTATGGATAATTTTTTTTATTCTACTACCCCCTATGTGTGTGTGTTTATTTTTAATATTGTTTTAGGCTTCTTAGATGTGCAGCAGCCAAGATCAGCACCTTGTAGGAGTTTTTTTAAAAAAGTAACTGAAATGTAATTGTAGCGATTACTTTTGACAAAAAGTAATCAGTTACTTTCAGAGCAATTGCAATTGTAACGGTAATTACTACTTTTTTGGGCCAAGTAATTGTAACTGTAATTTATTACTTTTTAAAAGTAATCTTCCAAGCTCTGCTCTCGGCATTGGACTGTGAAAGACCAACCCAAATTGTGTTGGCATTTTGGCAAATTTGTAGGGCAGTACAATATCTCAGAGAGGAGGTCAGGTCTCTTGCTCCCCTGGTGCATTCACTATAGCTGCCCAATTTCCCTGCTTTCTAAAGTTTGATAGAAATATCTGTTGGCTATAGGTACATTTTTAAACCGCAAGGTTTTTTGCCTATTAGTGAATATTGTGTTTAACTACAAGTTGAACTGTATGAATCGTCACATTGAGGGACTGGTGCAGCATACTCCCTCCCTCAACCCAGTTTCCTTCAATATCATATTGCTCACCTAAAGGAAAGTAGTGACCTTGATACCTTTGATCACCCCTTGTCTTACTCCTTTCCATTTCTCCTAATGGCCAGGACAGTAACTATGCTTCTGCTTCCACTGTAGGGGACAGTATGCCTCTGAATACCAATTGCTGGGAATCACAACTGGGGAGACAGCAATTGTACTTAGGTATTGCTTGCAGGCTTCCCATTGACATCTAGTTGGCCACTGTGAGAACAGAATGCTGGACTAGGTGGGTCTTTGGCTTGAACTGGATTGTGCTCATTTTGTATATGGTGTACTTACAGAAATTGTCCTTCCTGATTGAAAAATTTTAGGTACTACCTGAATTATGTTAAGATCTATCATGGCTCTAATAATGATGCACCCCCACCTTCAGAAATGCTGTTAAATTAAATACATATTTCATTTTTTAAAAGTGGGATCCATTTTTAGCATTCATGGTAATAGAAAATATAGTATTATTTGTTTTGCCTGTACTTAAATCTGCAAATATGAACAAATAAATGAAGGTGAACAAATTAATGAATTATTGCAGATTTATTGTTTTGTATTCTATAGGTAACTTCACTAGTAAGTTGATAGGGACAAAAACAAAGGCATTTCTAAAACTGCTTGTGTTTGGATGAGTTGACTATGTTGAAACATCAGTTTTAAATTCTGTATATAGTATTTTCACCCATTTTGCTTCCATCACTCTTTAGCAGAGAGGAGCAAAACGTACTTACACAACTGGATCAACTATGTTCTTCAAATATTAACATAACTGCATTGTTTTGTATTTACTGTTGCACTCTATAGAATACTTATTCTATCATCTTTTCACATGGCTGACATCCAATCAGCTACAGGCAGTCTAAGCTGACACTTTCTTAACCTGCAAACTCAATTCCCACACTTTTTCCATAGTTCAGACTTACCCCCAAGTCAAACATTTCTGCATAAGTAAATAATGAGAAAAAGCATCCTACCAAGTTGCTTAATACCTAGGGTCTCTCTTACTGAACTGCTTAGTCTATATCCACATTTCTCTCTCCAAAGACCACTTAAACAAATCCTCTTATGTCCAAGAGAAATGAAGCACCAGTCTCAGCCATGAAAATCCATTTAAACCTTTCCCAGCAGGATCAGTGTCTGCTAACAGAATGGATGTGTTATGGAAAAGCTGACAGCCAAGTCCTGGAAGTGTTCCATAAATTCAGATGGGAAGATGTCTTAAATGAAATGACGACAGATGAAATTAATGTAAAGGCTTTTCTTGTACAAGGTTATTTGGGCAGCAATCTCTGACAAAGAGATATAGAGATATCTCAAACCAAGAAAACCATGATACAAAGATAACATTGTCCGGACACAAAATTTCATTTTCTTGGTATGATTTAATATGGAATTTTAAAAGGCCACTGCATTTCTTGAGCTAAAAAGCGGAGGAATTTGCTTGTCAGAACTGGTACACAGCTGATGGCCAGTAATTCACTGTTGTTTGGGTACATAGATCTCAGGCAAAAAAAAAAAAATCTAATGTTTTCAGGTAAGCAGACACGTCTTAAAGTTGCATTAGTTACATTAATTTTTATAACATTTTCATTTGGGGATATGTAAATCTAGACAAGAAAGTTTAGATAGATAAAGGATATAAACATGTTTTTTGTTGAATGATTTGATTAAAAGAAGAGATATTGCAGTGCATAGCCGGGAAATAAAGAGGCAAGACAAAATGAAGTGTGGGTAATTCAAGGGCCATGTTTACTGAAATAAAGCCAATTAAATGCTTGAATGCATAATAAATGATCTGCAGAGACAAGTGTGGGACCTAACTCTTACCCAATTGGGTGAGGACACCCTGCCATGGGAAAGGGGGTAGTCCAAGCCCAATCCTCCTCTCCGGGCCCCATCCCCACAGGGTGGTTAAGGAAGCCTTCCTGCTTCACCTCCCCTCAGGGCTGCACAACTCTGAGTGGGTGTTACAGGTTAGCCCCAAAGGTGAGCCTTATCCTGCCAACTGTCCGCACAACCTGGAAGGCAGGCCTCAGAACCCACCAATCACCATAAAGGGTGCCTAAGGGTGGTCACCAAACCCTGTCCTGTGAAATTCCTGCATCTATCCGCCAAACATGACCAGATGAACCTATTTACAATATTAAACTACCAGGCCAGGCAACAAATCAGCCAAATCACATTAAGCCAGAATAGCCAAATAAGCAAGAACCAATCAGCCGAATTAAAATAACAGTACAGGGTAGGCAAAAAACCTGTCAGCAAACAAAGACTGGCGAGGTAAAAATTCCTACCTGGCCCCAAGGCGACCAGTTAAACTTGTACTGCCCTAAGGGTGGGTCGGTGGGCGGTTCGTCTGGCCAGAAAGAGGCCGAGGGGAGGTGGAGCAGGGCTTAAATAGCCACCCTGCTCCACCCCTTATGTGACAGACATGCATGGCCATGCCATGCCCAAAAGGGGAGGGGCTTTGAAGCCATGCCAGATCTTCCCTGGCATGACTGTAAAGGCCCACCATCGCCAGAGCCCTTGGGTCTGACGATGGCAGGAATAGTAGATTTGTGGGCAACTGAAATACCCACAAGGCACAGCTCACAATAATTTGTGCAGACATGACAAGATACATTCCTTTTCTAACTGACCCATTTTCATAGAGAAAAGCTATGGGCTCAGTCCTGTAAGATCTAATCATCATTACAGCTACTACAAGGTAGATTTCTAGACGAGCTTAGCTTAAATTGAATTGTATTAAATACTGAAATAAATACTGTAATCTACTGTCTAATTAGACTGGAAAATATACCAATTCAGTACATTAATGATGAGATATTTAATTACACTCAAATTTTACTAATGCAATGTTCTCTTACAACCACATGATGGTGTCTGAATTATTATGTTTAAAGATCATACATTGTTTGGCATTGTACATATACAATATTTTTTAAAGTCAGACTCTCGGGTAATAGTTTGTCTACAAAGCAGTAAGAATTTACTCTAGTCCACATTCCTAGATGTCACAGTGCACAAGTTCATTACACAGCAGTAAAGCCTAGCTAATTTTATGTGTGTATTTCAATAATCATGTTGAAATTTACAGGTGACATCATGTGTAACATCATTTCTTTGAATAGCTAAATAAATAGAAATCAAAAGTCCTTGTTTTTCATCCAAACCCTGGACACAAACCACAATTCAGATAGCATTTGTATACTTTTTTCTAGTGTCCAGAACCTGGTAACTACTGGGTAAGTGGATATAAGATTCAAATTTATGATTTGAAGGGGCAATCAAAAGCACACTGAAAAGTGGATGGACCTTGTTTGACAATAATGAAAGTAAAAATTAACTATCTTGATGCAGTTTATAGACATACCCTTTATGCAGCAGTTTGTAATAAAGATATTATATTATGGGTGTAATCCTTCTGGTAGCTACTGTGCTGTAGGGATTCAGGATGTGGCATATCTATGGAGAAAGAGGGAGGGTGCTGGCACAATTGGGCTTCATCGGCAGGAATCCTCCACACAGGTGCAGCCAGAAAACTCTTCCTCCACCCTGGTGCAGCCACGGTAGGAGCAAGGCCCAAAAAAGGGCAATTCCAGGAGTGTGTT
The DNA here is from genome assembly GCF_030035675.1 of Rhineura floridana. NCBI lineage: Eukaryota > Metazoa > Chordata > Lepidosauria > Squamata > Rhineuridae > Rhineura > Rhineura floridana. The sequence continues at coordinate 259,724,012 of NC_084480.1, read as the reverse complement.
GGGGGCAGAACCGAGGCAAGGGGGACTTACACTGCATCCTGCTCTAGTTTAGCTCTATCCTGTTGCCCCCAGTCCCCGCAGATGCTCCACTGGTAGAAAGGGTGGCAGAAGAAAAGCATTTCCCCCCTTTCTCTCAGCTCTACTGGCACAGCCAGCAAGTTGCCCTCCTAGGAGCTTCTGAATGGAGGTAGCATGAAGGTGAAGGTGGCCCTTTCCACCCTTTCCACCACCTTCTCTTCCGCTGGCTCCACTCTCCCCGGCCTCCTCCATGTTAGATTGCTCCCTTAGTGTCTGCTCCCATGGAACAACAACAGGGACTGTCTCTTGGAGGAGATGGACAACTAAGATAAATTCATAGTTACATGCAGTGCTGTTGAATAACCTTTAGTAGAACAAATATCCAAATCAGTATGCCAATTTTACTCTAAATAAAAAACACTGAACTTAAGACGAAATTTCTGTCCAGCTACAATACTTAGATTTGGACAAAAATGGCACTGTGTTGTCACATTGCAATCTAGCCTCAGTTCTTCCTTTGACGAGGACTGAGCAATATTTTCATTTACAATTGGCCCAATTAATTGGAATTAGTGGTGCTGCTTATTGCATCACCTATCAACACAGCATGAACACCATCACACCCTTACCAATTAGAGTCATTATTGTTTTATACAATGCTTTGATGATATAAAGCACATTAGAAGTGCTAAATGAGAAGAATCATCATTAAAAGGTTTTGGCCCATTAGCTAGAATCATCATTAAGAAATACCAAAATCATTCTAGGCACTTAGAAACTATTAAGCACAGTCAGCTAAAAAGAAAAGGAGCTCTGTGGTATGGAACAGGCATATTCAAAATACAGTGTAGATATAGGGAAACTGGTAATCTGCCAGATTCAGTTTCCTACACAGTAGTTCTGCAGGAGAGGGCAAGTATCTTGGACCCTCATTAAGTCCAATTCTATCTGATTTAATTTCTGTCAGACTCTCATACCTGGTAGTTGGAGGGAAAAAACACCTACTTCAGTATGCAAACTGTTGTGAGTTCTGGCTAGAGAAGCAGCCGGTTGTGATGAAGAGCCTGTACCCATCGTCAAATGCATCAGTATGAAGCACATCAGGTTTTTAAAAATTAAAAGCAGGCACAGGGGTGCAATTTTCATTTGTGACACTATGCATAGGAAAGGGAGATTTAACTCTTCCCTCCATAGCCATGATCCAGAGAAAAGTCACCTTCCCTTCACACTGTTATTAGCTCTGGAAGCTGCCTCCTATAGGCATCAATGGGACCTTTTCTCCAGGGCTAATAGCAGTTCATGCATGTGGATGATTTTAATCAGGATCATGGTTGGGGTGGGAAAGTTAAACCTCCCCTCCCCACATGCTATGGTCCCAATGCACCTGCTCTCTATTCTGACTGCACCGGCTATTAATTTCAAGAAGATCTTGACATGATTCAGAGTAATGCAGTTTATATATATATATTTTTCATTAAGCACAATTGGTTACATGGTTTACCCTCTCACAGTCAAGCTCTCCATAAAAAAAAAATCAATGTAGAGAGAAGGGTGAGGAGGGGAGTGTAATTCTGTGACTGACAGCTCTAGCTTCCGACCAGAAAATAACTTTACCAGAGCTCTCAATCACATTTCTGATCACAATGCTTTTGAGAGGGATGTAGAAGGAACTAACATAAGCTGTTCCAGTGTTTTTCATTGTATTTGATGACTGTGTTTCTCTGGCAGCAGTAGCGATAGCAGTGCTCAGGGTTTCCGAGAATGGCTTACCCATCACTAACAGGAATTTGCCTGGTGTTCTGCTTGCTTCTTGTTCAGTGTATGGTTAACACCATGTCCCCAATCAGATAATTGGAGTTGCAACCAGAAGGTGGAAATAAAAAGTCAGGCACAGTGTGTGGGCTGAACTGTGGGCCACTTTATTTAAACATAAACCACCTGCAGAGGAAAGACTATCTGTGGGGGAAATAACTATAATATACCAAGCAAAGCCTGCAGCCAATAGGGCAACAACCCTGCCACTGGGAAATGGGGTACAGCTGTACTGCCTACCCTCTTTCCCTGGCCACATGCAAAAGGTAAGGAGGTCTCCCTAGACCACCATGTCCCAGGGCCCCATAATTCCAGGCTTATGATACAGGTTAGCCTCAAAATTGGTGCTTATCTTGCCCCTAGGCCCCATGGTGGCAAGCTTCAGCAGCTGCCCATCACCCTAAAAGGTGTTTAAGGGGGACACCTAGCTGAACTTAACTGTTCCCCTTTCAAACATTCCCACCACAAAATCAAAAAGGGGCAAAACATCATCCTTTTATCCACTGCTGAAAACAGTATCCCACAGGCCCTTCTGCAGGTCTCTCAGAAAGATGTCATCATCCATCAGTTGTATACTGTCAGGCCTCCCACCGTAAAGCCATAGTGAGGAGCTGAGCTTCTCAGCTGCGAAATTAAGAGGAAGAAGGCCAATGCATAGCCCTTCTCTGCGTGAAAGAATAGGCTGGCTACTCTGCTTATTTATTTATTACATTTATGTCCTACCTTTTATTTATTACATTTATATTCTACCTTTCCTCCCAGGAGCCCAAAGCGGTACACATAGTTTTCCCTCTCTCCAAACTATCCTCTCAACAACCATGTAAGGTAGGTTAAGCTGAAAGTTGGTGACCGGCCTAAGGTCACCCAGTGAGCATCATGGCCCAGTAGGATTTGAATTCTGGTCTCCCTGGTCCTAGTCCAACACTCTAATCACTATACCATTCTTACAACGAATTACACAGTCACACAACAAAGATAATTGCCCACAGCAAACACAATAAAGATGATAGCCCACAAATTGGGGGTGGGGGTAAGTAAGAGAAAAGGAGCTACTTTTAAAAACACCCCAAAATTCAAAGTCTTCCCTAATAATAAAGACTATTACATAATATACACAAGCATGACTGTATACACTTCCATATATTTTAACAATAAAGTGCAATCCACTCTGTCAAAGATGAAGTACTCTCTGTGACTTTGGTGCCAATTTTGAGCACAAAACAAAAACAAAACAAAACAGACTCATACTGTTTTGACATCATGTGAGAACTCCTGTGCTTCAAGTAAGTGAAAAGCTAGATAGCAGATCCAACATTTTGCTCCATTCACAGAAAAAAGTGTTTCCCACTTACATTTTGTTTTAGTTCACTTCTCACATCTCAAGACTTTACAGGCTAATAAATTTGACTGTAGAGAAACAGGGATGAAAACAGCAACGTTCTATAAATCCTGATAATCCTTTCATTTTTCAGAAAAAAGTGAAACAAAATAAAGGCTGCATCAGCTGCCAAGGAACAGATGAAATGATTGCTATGCTAAAGCTTGCTCGATACAAGATGACACCACACTGTCGAGAAACAAATCCTGAAAAATCTGAACAGCATCTTCCCTCATGCTCAAATAATTCAGAACAGTTGTCCTTTCTCTTACAGGTATGCCAGTTTTGTTTGTTCTTTCATTCTTTCTTTCTGTTTGAAACTAGCTGACTCCACAGGCTAGTTAGTAGCAACACATTAAACCAAAAACAGTATGTTAAATATTTCCTACCTATACAATTTATATTAAACAAAACTACCAAAACTTGTATAAAATAGGGGGGAAAGTGTGTGGTTTCACACGAAGAGCTTCTGAAAGGCACAGGAAACATGTCATTCATTCTGACAGCTTGTTTTTTTATTGTGTTCTCTCTAGGTGTAAAATACCACCTTTATATTAGTGCAGATAGGATGCCCACTACTTACATCTTATATATTGAAGGCACTTGCTGTTCTTATACTCTACTTCCACCACTTTGTCCTAAATATTCCTTTACAGAGCAATTCTATGTATGTCTATTCAGAGAAGTGAGATCAAATGAGTTCAGTACACCTATTCCTAGATAAGCACATATAGAATTGCAGCCTTCTTCACCTATTATCATTAGGGATGGGCAAGAAATTTGATTCAATTCTCATTTCAAACAGAATCAAAGTTGCAGTTTCTGAAACAATATGAGAATTTTGCAGTGCAGTTCACCAACAATGTTCACAAAAATGCTATTCGAAAGTGTGCCTAAAAATTAATACATAGTGAAAACACAAAAATGCATTATGTGATGATAAATTGCTTGTGAAAATGTGATCATTAGTCAAAACTGCCTACAAAAACATGTTTTTAGGAGAAATTTGCACTAAAACGCTAGAGATTTATTTTTTTTTTTAAGTTGTAAATTGCTGTAGAAATTAGAAGAACTGAATTTAAGACTGGAAAAATGAGAAACTGAGAGAATTGAAATTGACATAACTTTCCATCCCTAATTTTCATACAACAGCTGGGTTTGGGACAAACTGACCAGGAGACTTACACTGAAAAGCCAAACTAATATATTAAAGTAAACTTTGTTTAATATTTGTTTTAAAATCTTATAATTACTTTAAAGAGGTATCTATTTCCCTGCTCTAGTTCTCTTCCCTATTCTATGCCAATAGCCCTTATCTTCTCCTCCCCAAGTAACACAGGGTTTTTTTACAGGGAATCTAAATCCAAAGTCTTTCATCTTGTCATGGACTCAGCTCTTCTGTAGGACTGCTGTTGGAGTCTTCCTCTCCCTGCAAATTTTCTTAGTGTCAACTTTCTGTGATTGTGCCCTTTTCTCCTGACTTCTCCTTTCTCAGAAAGCCGCTGCTTGCGTCTACTAGGACTTTTCAGCTCTCAGTCCTGGTCCTAATTACAGAATGACTCTTATAATGCTGTGTCCGCCTTTTTATACACTTGAGACAGAACCCTCTAACCGATCAAAAGTTACTCTCTGATAGACCCATAGCTCATTGCATTTTAGCTAAGGACCTGCAAGTTAAAATTGAATGTCTACTGAAGGACCTATCATAGCCTGATCCTTTTGAAATCACTGTCTCATATATTTATTTATTATTTGATTTATATCCTGTCCTTCCTCCCAGCAGAAGCCCAGAGCAGCAAACAAAAGCACTAAAAACACTTTAAAACATCATAAAAACAGACTTTAAAATACACTAAAACAAAACAAAAACATATTTTAAAGTTTTGAAGACTTTAAAACAACAAAAAACGTTAAAAACATATTGTGTTTTTTTAAAAGGTTTAAAAGCATATTAAAAAACAATTCCAACACAGAAGCAGACTGGGATAAGATCTCAATGTACAAGGCTTGTTGAAAGAGGAAGCTCTTCAATAGGCACCGAAAAGCTAACAGAGGTGGTGCCTGTCTAATATTTAAGGGGAGGAAGTTCCACAGGGTAGGTACCGGCGCACTAAAGGTCAGTTTCCTATGTTGTGCAGAACAGGCCTCCTGATAAGATGGTATCTGCAGGAAACCTTCACTTGCAGAGTGCAGTGATCGACTGGGTATATAAGGGATAAGACCGTCTTTCAGGTATCCTGGTCCCAAGCTGTATAGGGCTTTGTACACCAAAACTAGAACCTTGAACTTGGCCCGGTAGCAAATGGGCAGACAGTGCAATTCTTTCAGCAGTGGGGTGACATAATGGCAATACTCTGCCCCAGTGAGCAGTCTCGCTGCCGCATTTTGCACCAGCTGCAGCTTCCGGACCAACCTCAAGGGCAGCCCCACATAGAGCACATCACAGTAATCCAACCTGGAGGTTACCAGTGCGTGGACAACAGTGGTCAGGCTATCCCGGTCCAGAAACAGCTGCAGCTGTCTTATCAGCCGAAGCTGGTAAAAGGCACCCCTAGCCACAGAGGTCACCTGGGCCTCTAGCGACAAAGATGGATCTAGGAGCATCCCCTGACTACAGACCTGCTCTTTCAGAGGGAGTACAACCCCATCCAAAGCAGGCAACTGACCAATTATCTGAACTTGGGAACCACCAACCCACAGTCCCTCCATCTTGCTAGGATTCAGACTCAGTTTATTTTATTTATTTATACCCCATCTTTCTTTTCATGCTAGAAACCCAAGGCGGCTTACATATGGTTCCCAGGTGATCTTCCATCCAGGCACTGACCAGACCTCACCCTGCTTAGCTTCAGCAGGGAGCTGGCCTCATGTGCCTTCAGACCATAGCCTGGGTCTATAGTTGGGTCTGTAGCCTTGCCATAGTTTATTGGCTCTCATCCAGCCCACCACTGAGTCCAGGCAGGGCTTGCACGGCCAGTCCAGGGCTTGCACGGCCTCTCCTGATTCAGATGTTACAGAGAAATAGAGCTGGGTATCATCAGCGTACTGCTGACATCTCACCCCAAATCTCTGGATGACCGCTCCCAAGGGCTTCATATAGGTGTTAAACAGCATGGGGGACAAGATGGTATCTTGTGGCATCCCACAGCACAACTGCCAGGGGGCCAAAAGACAATCACCCAATGCTATTCTCTGAAAACAGTGCCTCCAATACCCATCTCACCAAGTCGGCCCAGAAGGATACCATGGTCAATGGTATCAAAAGCCCCTGAGAGATCAAGTAAGAGTAACAGGGTCACACTCCCCTTGTCCTTCTCCTGATAAAGGTCATCCAACAGGGCTAGCAAGGCCGATTCAGTCCCATAACCAGGCCTGAACCCAGGCTGTAATGGGTCAAGATAATCCGTTTCATCCAAGAGTACTTGCACTTGCTGCACCACAACCCTCTCAATCACCTTCCTTAAAAAGGGGGTATTTGTGACCGGTTGGTAATTGTCACACACCAATGGGTCCAGGTGGGCTTTTTCAGGAGCGGTCGGATCACCGCCTCTTTCAGAGCAACTGGAACCACTCCCTGCTGCAATGATGCATTGGCCACACCCTGGATCCACTCGGTCAAACACCCTTGGCAAGCTTTAATAAGCCAAGAAGGGCAAGGGTCGAGAGGACATGTTGCTGGCCACATCATCACAAGCACCTTGTCTATGTCATCAGGCCACATAAATGGAAACTGTTCCCAAGACATTGCAACAGATGTTGCACTGGACACCTCATTGGGGACTACAGTAGATGTGGGTGGGTATCAAGACTGCTATGAAGGTGAGCAACTTTACCCTTGAAGTGCCTTGCAAACAATTCACAGTGGGCCTCCAAAGGGTCTAAGACTCCATTTCCTGGAGTTGATGTCAACAGACCCCTCACATTATGGAAAAGCTCCACTGGCCAGCTACTTGAGGATGCGATAGAGGCAGAGAAGTGGGCTTTCGCTGCTCTCACTGCCACACAGTAGGCATGGTTATAATGTTTTACTCATGCCCGATCAGCCTCACAGCACGTCTTTTGCCACTTGTGCTCTAGCCATCATCCAGCCTATTTCATTGCCCTTAGCTCACTGGTGTACCAAGGTGCAAACTGGGCTCCACAATGCCTCAGCGGGCACTTGGGGGCAACATGTCAACAGCCTGATGCACCTCGCTGTTTTACCTGCTCTATCTACTGGGAACTCCCCCAGGGGATTCAGGAATCCAGTGGATTCCATTAGGCTCCAGGGATGGACCATCTTAATCTGTTCATCACCCCTGCAGGGAAGGATTGGAGCTACAAGTCTGAACTTCACCAGGAAGTGTTCTGATCATGACAATGGGGTGACATCCACCACCCCCATCTCCAGACCACCCCTTCCTCCATCTGGAGCAAAAACCAAGTCGAGGGTGTGCCCTGCCCTATGCATTGGGCTGGTGACAACTTGACACAGCCACATGGTTGTCATGGAGGCCATGAAGTCCCAAACTGGAACACTAGAGGCAGCCTCAGCATGGACATTGAAATCACCCAGGATTATCGTTCTGGGCTCCTCCAATACCACAGTCGAGATGGCCTCTGCCAGCTCTGTCAGAGCAGCTGCCGGGCAGCAGGGTGGATTGTACACCAGTAGCAACCCTAGTTTACTGTCTCCTTGGCCCGACAGTAGGTGCAGGCCCTCACAGCCAGCTCCCAGACAGAGTGGTTTCCTGGTGACAGAGATGGAAGTTCTGTAGACCACAGCAACTCCTCCCCCCTGTCCCTGCAGCCTGTGCTAGTGTTGCACTGAACATGCAGGTGGGCAAAGCTGGATAAAAGCAATGATCTCCAATGCCATGACATAACCAAAAAACCACACATAGTCATTTCTTTATTAACTGTTTCAGCTTCATCATTTCTTGGCAGGCTGTCACTTATAAGCCACCTATACATTGTATCTCTTAGACCTCAGTTAAAGGTAAACTGACAACTTTTTACCCTTGTTCAGTTAAGCTATTCACAAATCAAATAGTTTTTATAACATAATTACATATACATTTAAACCACATTTATTTAACCTTTTAGAATGGTACTTTCTATTATTACTTCTTTTTGTACTTTTTTAAATGTCCTAAATTGGTGGCGTCTCTCTCCATGAATAGTTGCATGACCTGTTTCTGCATTAGGTACACATAGCCCATGTTATGATTGGTTTGTACATGCACAGTCCAAATTGTTCTGTGATTTCTGCTAGATTAGAACCCACATCTAGTCCAAAGGCTGATTAGAAATTTTTCTCTTCTGGACTTAAGACATTGTTTGAACTAACAAGGCAAGCTTACTGCTTTGGGAAAAAACTAATAAACACTGAAATTGCAGTCAAATAGATGAAGGAAGAGGTCATGCCAGAACATTCTTAATCTTAAATCAAGCATAGTACATGTGTGTGATGAAGGGAAAATAATTCACTCCTTAAAGAATAAGAAAAAGCATTATTAGCTATTGATTTCATATTCATATGTGAAAGCAAGATAGGATTGCTAAACAAACTAATGGATCATTCCCTTTTACCTATTTTTCCTGTTTTCAGGGTCCTGGGTTCAGTAACTCATTTATTCCCACTCCCTTTAATTCCTGAACTGATTCCCTTGTAGAAGTTCATCTGTGCCTGTGATTTCAGCTGAGTGAATAATTTGTAGTGAATAATTTATCTACCTTTTCTGATCATAAAATATCTGCAAGGAGATTGTAATTATGCTCACTTTATTATGCAGATGTATTTGATTTGTTAATTCATACTCTCTGTGTTCACCATAATCAGAGCTACTATTATGAGAGCGATTTTGCCTAGTGGCATTTTGCTTAGTGGCATTGGTTGAAGGATGAAAGAATTGAGCTCTTTAGATTTTCTGATGAGAATGTAAAGATATATTTAAAATGAGGAGAAAAAGATGGTAACATGAGCATTTTTTTGTTTAAAGCTCTGCATCTTATTTCTGTTTTTATTATTTTAAACTCCAAATTGTTATACTGTTTTTAAACATTTGCTATTTTATTAAATTGTAGCAGACCACCGAATCTGTAGCAAGTTTAGTTTGGTTTTATTTTATTTTGTGGGGGACTTAATTAGAATTGAAGTGATCTGTAGCAGCTGCTGTGAGCCTTTGTTTACAGTGAGAGACTTTTCTGGGTCTAGCTTCTGGTGTTTTATTTGGTTGCCCATGTTTATAGCCTTGAGTTTTATTTTTGTTTTATTTTATTTATCTATTAAGTTGTAGGTTGGGTAAATTTTTTGTCATCGTTGTCCATCTCTTTTTACAACTTTCATATTTTAACTATTTTTAGTAGCTTTTTGCTATTTGGATCAAGGGCTTAATTGGTAACAAGAGGAACAGAAAGAAATTTATTTGCAAGGAAAAGAGTAATTATTTGCCAGGTCCCACAGTGGCGAAGGTGAGAGAGGGCCTGGAAATCCTGGAATTCCATAGTGGCATTTCGGAAACCTGGCCCACAGAAGCTGAAGGAGGATTTTGCCAAAGTTAGAACTATACATCATTCATCACTTCTTGGAAACAGATTTAGTAGAGAAGGACATGAAGTTGAGGCCCATCAAAAGGAATTTACAGCCCTGAGAGAGAATTTACAAAACCAAGGCATGGGTATAGTAAAGTGACTCTTGCTGGGCTCAACAAGAGAGAACTATTTGTTTGTTTGTTTGTTTATACCCCGCCTTTTGGCCAAAGGCCCTCAAGGCAGCTTACAAAAAACACAAATATAAAATACAATCTAAAAATGCATCAATGAAACAATACAAAATACAATCTGCAAAAATTAAATAACAATACACATAATAGCTCTTAACAGTGGTTTTATCAACTATCATAAAGTTGTAACTGTTCATCCTGATAGAGTGAAATCTGTGGAATGAAAGCAAGCAATCCCAGAGAGGTTTAGAAGTTTAGAGGAGTAGAAGACACATAAAAGGAAAAAGAACCAACATTTGATTTATTCTTGTGTCTCTAGAGATTTGGTCGGGACTTTTGATTTAATAAGAAACTAAGAAACTAAATATTTGCTGCTGAGTCCCAGGATGGGTAAGACCAAATGCCCAGGAAGCTCTGGTTTTAGCCCCTTGGCCCCTAAACCTAAACAGAGCAGGATTAATTCCTTCCTTGCTCCTTCCATGATGGAGTTTAATTTTCCCATTACTACTTGTTTTGTAGTTCTCAACCCAGAGGAATATGTTTGCCTGTGGCCTCTGATTCTATCAACCCATGCTTGGGGGATGTACCAGATGCTACTCCTGAATCAGTAGCATTCAAACAAGATAGGGATTAGGAAAATGGAAGAATTTTGGCCAAGCAATGTAATTTAGTAGCCCAGAATGTGTAATCAATTTATGCTCTCCTAACTGAGGTTAAAACAAGTTTAGATGAGCTGTCCTCCAGATTAACTTCCTTGAATTCAGACTATAAGGCTAGGCAAGTTGGAATGATTAACCTACAGGAGAATGTAAGATTGAATTCCCAGCATTCGGTTCTGCAATGATCTTTGCATCAGCAGGATATGGTGTTGCAATTAAATAAAACTGCCTTCACCATTTCTTTGCATAAGGAAAATATATGGCAATGGCAATTAAAGAACTATGTGATACACCACTATCTAATTTGTTGAATCTTCACTACAGTAAAATTGATTTGAAACATATAAAATGGTTGTATTCTAACACTTCAGTAAGAAGGTGTATGAGAATAGTAAAGAATACCAAACATTTGTGCAGTAAAAGAATACCAAACATTTTGATGGCCAACAAAGAAAGATTATATGATAGAGGTTTAATTATAACTAGGGTTTCAGAAACCTTTGTTGACCAAAGTAAGTACAGTAGAACCCTGCTTTTTGGCATTCCACTTCTCAGCGTTCTGCTAATACGGTGGTTTTCTTCGAGATCGGGGGAAGAGAGGCTACGGGCACACATCCAGATGCACTTCCCGATGGACAACGCCAAGCACTTCTCTGCCCAGAGGCTGATCACCGAAGGCTCCTTTGCCTCCTTCATAGCCGTCGCTGCTGGAAAGGCTGACTCCCTCCTCACTTGGGGAGGTAAGCAATTTTAAGGTAAGCAATGTGAGTGCACCAGCATGCCCTGGGACCTGGCACCCTCATGCACACCCCACCTACCTACCTACCTACCTACCTACCTACCAGGCAGTGGGGGCGGGTGGTTGGCGGGTGAATGATCGATCAAGCAGGGGGAGAGTGAGAGGCAGGGAGCCTGCCACGGAAGGGGACCACTACTCCCCTACCATAATGAGGGCAAGTGAGCGAGTGAACGAGCAGGGTGGGTGGGAGGAGGGCGAGTGGGTGGACAAGTGAGCAAGCTGGCAGAGGGCGAGCAAGCAGGCGCAGGTGGGCCAGCAAGCAGGCAGGCTGCTGCCTCCCTGCGATCCACTGCAGGGAGCCTGCCATGGAAGGGGAGCACTACTCCTCCACCATAATGAGGGCAAGTGAGCAAGCAAGGGGGGGCAGGGGGAGGGGGCGAGCGAGCAAGGGGGAAAACGAGCAAGGGAGCCAGTGGAGGCTTTTATATGCATGCGCAAGTGAAAAAAATGTTATGTTCCACTTTTTGGCAATCTTCGCTTTTCTGCAGGTGTAAGCAAATTCTGAGAGGGGCCAAAAGGAGACCCAGTTGTCTGGCTGGTAGTTGATGTAACAACTGAGGTATTGCTCCATCGTGGCATTCACTCTCGCAGTCTGATGTCCGTCTGTGGGTGATGGGATGATAACAGTCTCAGTTCACTCTGCAGGAGTTGCCACAAGGCACGCCAAAAGCGGACCGTAAATTGCGGGCCCCGATCCAACACTGAGCTGCATGGCAGACTGTGCAACCAGTAAACGTGCTGCACATACAGCTGAGCCGTCTCCCATGCATTTAGAAGTCCCGTGCACAGAATAAAATGAGCCATTTTAGTAAAAGCATCCATTACCACGAACACCATCATTTTTCCTTGAGAGGAGCAGAGGTCAGTGATAGAATACATAGTCACCATCTGCCAAGGACCCTCAGGCATAGGGAGTGGTTCTAGGAGTCCTGTTGGCCATCCCGTGATGTGTTTGGCTCTGGCACAGGTGGGGCAGGACTGGACGTAGTGCTCCACCTCCCATTTCATCTGGGGCCAACAAAACTCCCTGGTGATCACTTGCAAGGTTTTAAGAACTCCAAAGTGCCCAGATGTGGGGGAGTCATGACATTGCCACAGGACCTTGGTTCCCATGTCCCCGGGGGAAATGTACATAACATCATAATGATACATCACTCCCCTTCAATGTGAAGCCCTCTATGCTTCCAGGAGGCTGCCTCTAGTTCAGCACGCTTTTCCTCGACAAACAGATCTTGTTCTTGCGCCAAACGCAGTTCCTCCACCCAGGAATCTTGCCACACCCCTGCCACCATCTTCTCAAGGGGTATAATCCATTGTGGCGGTCTCGGGGACGGGTTCTCCAGATATTCCGGTTTGCGGGACACAGCATCTGACCGCTTGTTCTGAGCCTGGGGAATGTAATGGATTTTGAAATGGAAGCAAGTGAAGAACTGAGCCCAGCACACTTGTCTCTGGTTTAACTTACGGGTGGTGTGGAGACTCTCCAGGTTTTGATGATCAGTGCACACCTCAGTCTTGTGCTGCCCCTCTTCCAAAAGATGTTGCCAAGTTTCAAAATCATCCTGGATGGCCAGCAACTCTTTTCCCCACATGGTATATTTTTGCTCAGAACTTGTCAACTTCTGTGAAAAGTATGCACATGGCCCCAGCCCCCCCCGGGGTGGCTGTAAAAGCACTGCGCTGATAGCCACATCTGGTATTTTCATCTCCACCATGAAGGGACCTGTAGGGTTCGCATGTTGCAATATGGGCTCAGAGACAAACCAAACCTTCAACTCCTTGAAGGCTACTTGCACAGTATCAGTCCAGTGGAAGGAACCTGAACCCTTCAGACAGTCTGTGAGGGGCATGGTCTTGTTGGAGTAATTAGCGATGAACCAATGGTAGTAGTTGGCGAACCCCAGGAACCGCTGAAGATCCTTCTTCATTTTGGGAGACTGCCGCGTGAGAATGCTGTGGACCTTGCCCAGGTCCATCTCCACTCTGGTAGAAAAAGGCGGTTTCCCAAAAAGTCCAACGTGGTTAAATCAAAGCCGCACTTCTCCAGCTTGGCATAGAGGCGGTGTTCCCTGAGACGTTGTAACACCTCTTGCATGTGCTCATCATGCTCAGCTGGAGAGTTTGAATAGTTGAGGATATCATCCAAATACACATGATGAGCGGCAAGGGGTAGCTGTTGGGAATGGTGTTCTTGTTCAACTCTCGGTAATCATTATATGGGCGTAGCTGCCCACTTTTCTTCTTAACGAACAGCAAAGGGGCCCTGGCTGGAGACTGGGGGGGCAAATGAATACCCTCTTGAGATTGGTTTCCAGGAATTCCTTTAGTGCCGCCAACTCTGGTTCCGACAAGGAGTACATCCGCCCTGCAGGGATGCATACCCCCGGCATCAGATCTATGGCACAGTTGTAGGATCAGTGGGGGGAGGGAACTGATTGGCTTCTTTTTTGTCAAACACATCCTGGTACTCCTCATTCTTGTCCGGCAAGACGACTCTCTCCTGCAGTGCGACTCCTGTCACGACATCGAGGGGAGTCTTCCTCTGCGGTTGGCAGGGCTGGATTATCCATTAGGCTTAGTAGGCTGAAGCCTAGGGGCCCAGAGCTCTTGGGGGCCCATGGGGCACTGGCCTGAAGGCCCCTGGAGGTACAGGGGGCCCTCCGCTCTCCTTCCGCGATCCGCAGAAGCATCTGCAGATCGCCATCCCCCCGCTATCCCCCTACTTTACCTACCTTTCTGTTGGTTTTTGCAGCGTGCAGATTTGCCATCAATAAAGATGGCGGCCGAGGTTTCCTTAAGGGGCTGAAGCCTCTGCCGCCATCTTGGCTGATGGCATGCATGCATGCTACACAGAAAGAGTAGTAAGTCAAATTCATATTATTTCTTGGACTATAGATGGGTGAGCTAATAAACTGGTGGATGAAGAATTTCCCACCTTTCTACAGGGTTTCAAGATCAGTCACCAGGAAACTTGGGATAGAGAGGGTTTTAAACTGGCTCTGCCAGGTTTCATTACATACGATAGACCAGCAAAATAAAAATAAAAATATGGGAAGAGGGAAGGGTGGTTTATTAACCCTGATCTTAGTTAGATTAGATGTTAAGATTGAAGAGTTGGTAACTGAACATAATCAGAATCATTTGACACATAGTAGTAGAGGTAAACAACTGGTTTGTGCAAATCAACCAAAGCATCTTGGTAGCATATGTTAGTTTCAGCTCTTGAGAGTGTAACATTCCAGATCTTATGATATGATGCAGATCTTATAGTATGTGAAGATTTTAATGCTCGTATTGGCTAAGATTTTCTTCCAGGAAAAGAGGAAGCACTGCCTGCTATGGGAGATATCTTCCCAATGGGACATAATTCAATCAATAGAACTCCTTTTGGGCAAGAGCTGTTAAAAACTGTTTACAAATTTCATTGAATAGGCTTACATGGAAGTAGTTTAGATAAGACCAAGGGGTATTATACCTTCTTAAATAACAGAGGAAAGAATGTAGTTGATTATATATTTATATCACCCAGTCTTTTATCGCAAGTGGTCAATTACGAGACTGGAAAGCAGGCAGAAATGATCATTTTTCAGTAATAATGACCATCCTAACAGCAAGTGGGCTCAAAGTTAACCAATGAAGTGATCTACAGGATAGAACGATAGTAGGTCAAAGATTACTTATAGGTCATTAGATTCAGAACAGGAAATTCACCAACTCCTATAAGGTTCAGAATTGACTCAGCATAGAACTAAGGTGGTATGTTCTCTAGATGATATTATGAATAATTATTTAAGTATAGTTAAAATATTGCAACCTTACCTGCACAAAACTTCCAAAGTCCCCAAAACTGGTAATGTCACAGTAACATCATGGCTTGATCAAGAATGTAGGGAAGCCAGGAAAGAATTAATGAGGGTGATATATTTAAAACTACAGAACTTGGTGTCACTTTATGACAATAAATGTAAACTCTGGATGCAGAAAGTAAATCTAAACAGAAAATAAACACAAATGAAGCAATGTCCATTATATCTGTATTCCTGCAATGCTTCCCAACATTCTACTTTATTTAGCACTTGTCTGTGAAGATATAGCAAATTGTAGGATTGGATTGCAGGTCATTTTGTGGATCTTTATTATTCAGATCTGGGCATCTTCATCGTCTCTTGTTCAAGTTGGGAGGAAGGGTAGAATATAAGTGTAACAAATAAATAAATAATTTAAGGACAAATCTACTTATTGTACTTTCTGAAAATATGCAAACTGTAACACAGCCATCCTTGCACTTCTCTGAATTTTACAAAGCAGTTCTTCAGCCAAGTAATGTGTACAAAAATGCATCACATTACAGAAAATTTCTTTGCAAAAATATTATATTATGCAAAATTGCATACAAAAATATGTATAAGGAGAAATTCACACTAAAATGCTGATGAATTTTTATGAAGACATTGTAAGACAAACCCACCCATAACCTGATGTGGAAATGTGGAGAATTGACAACTGGAAAAATGAGAAATTGAATAAGCTAAAACTGGTAGATTTGCCCAGCCCTACCTACAGTTAAGTAGCACTGCAACAATTATAACAGTCCTCAAGGCACTGAGCACCAAAAAGTGGTTTTCACAAAGACATAAATCTTAAAAGAAAGAAAGAACCATGACCCTTTGTTTTGGTTTTATATGGCTTTGACCACTCAGAAATAAATATACCTGTAAAAATATTGAAACAGTTCCTAAGGGATGGTCTGATTTCCCGTCCACTCCCATACTTCATCTGTGAAACCTTCTCTATGTGATCCTTCATATCAGAATGATGACAGGTAAACCATTGTCACTTGTGCATCTCTTGTGCTATTTATACCATCTATGGATTATTTTGAAAGCCAGTGTGGTGTAGTGGTTAAGGTGTTGGACTATGACCTGGGCTACCAGGGTTCGAATCCCCACATAGCCATGCAGCTCACTGGGTGACCTTGGGCCAGTAACTGCCTCTCAGCCTCATGAAAACCCTATTCATAGGGTCACCATAAGTCAGAATTGACTTGAAGGCTACATTTACATTTACATGGATTATTTTAATATGGACAGACTATGGAAAACAAATTAAATGCCTGTTCTTGCCAATGTCAGTTTTTATAGATTTCAGCATAAACTGTTCTTGAGATGGAACAGTTAAAAATAATTGTATACCCAATTATCCAAGAGTAAGCACCACTGAATTCATTGGCACTTACTTTTGAGTAGACATGTACAGAAGTGCACTATTAATTTCCAAACTGGCAACATGAAAGTTTGTGGCAATAAATTAGATATCACATTATAAAAAACATAGGTAGCCATGTTGGTCCATAGAAATGGATTTTTGTCTGCACATGCATAAGCTGAGTAATATCATGTATATTTACAAATAAATTATAATCATTATTTTCTAAATAAAATTCTACTTAGCACTGTCTTGAGTTTCACTTAATCGTAGTACAAACACAGGACACAATTTACTTTATTCAAATGAATACACATTTCATGTCCCCATAGTTTTCATATGGGCTTGAGCAGGAGATATTCCTGATTTATTTGTGTCTAGTATCATTATTTTATTTGTTTAACAGGATTTATATACTGCTTAATCATCAAAACCTCTAAGCAGTTTACATAAAATATACAATTGCATAAGCTCTCACATCTTCCTTCTAATTCAGCTGCTGCCTATGGGAAGTTTTGCAAACATGAGCTGGAAAATTTCAGGAAGGAGCGCTTCACATGAATTAATGTACAAGAGTTCATCTCTTTTCAGTAGAAGCTTAAAGGGTTTTGTGATAGAAGATGCTAACTACCTGATTGTCTCTCTCCACTTGCTTCCTTGTGCCCTCTCTAACAATGGCTTCTCAGAAATGGATCCAAAAGATCTGTTAGAAGCAAAATATCTGCATGAGCACAAGCTACATCATGACTTAATGTGAACTTAGTGAAAAGTCCAGCTACTACTTATTTTCAAAATGAAATTCAATATCTCCTTTAAGGTTTGTTCATAGTAGCTACTTAATTCTGCATTAACTCTGATTTTTATCCTCCAACAGCATACCCTAGCCTCTCAGGCTCCCCATAACTTGCTATCCTGTTCAAAGTTAAAATGAAAGAAGAAAAATAGAGCTGAGAAGAATGTGTATAAATTCAGGAGATTTGCAACGGTATGTATTAGGACTATGCTGAGGATAGTTGAACAAGTAATTTCAATTCTCCTTCTAGTGATGTGGTGAATTCCATGGGGTGAACTTTATGAATGGTGTGTCATGGCCCCTTCGGAGGACTCCTTGGAGGAGGAGGAAGAGGCAGCGGCGCCGGACTCAGAAGAAGGAACAAACGGAATCCCTGAAGATGCAACTCCAACTCTTCCCCAGCTGGAGAAAGTCCAGGTCCCGACTGAAGCCTTTCAAGCAGATTCACGGGATGAACAGGAGGCTCCCCACCCCCCTGCAGAGTGATGATGCCAGCAGGTATCACAGCAATGGAGGAGGAGGAGGTCGGGCCGTTTAAGAACGAGTGGCTCTGAGAAGTTAGGAGACTAATCACCTGCCCCTGCCTAGGAAGTGGGTTTTAAAAGGCAGTTTGTGACTGCAGCAGACTGCTGACTACAAAGTCAGGCATGACCTCCACATGAAATGTAGTTTGCAGACTCCAGACCTTTCAGACTGAACCCCTGGCTTCCTGAACCCAGCTTCCCCTCCTTGACAACGCTTTTGGACACTGCTACTGGTACAGTTATTAGAAGCATTCCTTTCTCTAGCCGGCTGTTATCAGCTGGCATTGGCATATTTACAGCCCAAATAACTGCCGGCTGATTAGTCACAGCCCAGCTCCCAGCCCCGAAGCTGACATGGTGTTAGGGTCCTTCCTTTTTTAAAATAATGTTTATTCATTATCAGCAGTGACAACAGTAGCAAGAGCAGCACTCTTTCTGCAGGAGTTGGTACACCACCATTTGCTTTCTCTGAAGTTGCTGGACACAATATTGTTCCAGTCAGGACATTGTGGTGAGGAAAGTATTTCTGTAGCAATCTTTTTTTGTGACAGAAACCATTTCTTCTCTTCACAATGAACTGGAATATTGATTCCAGTCTGGGCACTCAGGGGGAAAGAAAGTTCCCTAAATATTTCTTCTTTGACCCTTTTCTGCCCTAGCACCTCACATCTCTACTCTACTCATACTCTAATATCAACTGTTTCTCATCCAAACCCCTAACTCCCAACTGACTAAACAGTCTTTTTTTCACTCTCCTTCTTAGCATTCCAATTACAGCATAGGCTAATGACAGAAAAAGGCGTAACCTAGCCCTGTCTGTCACATAGACCACCCAATAAAATGTGTTCTCTGGGCAGTTCACAGTAAACGAATTTTATAAACGAATAAAATACAATGTTAAAATACAAGGGGGGGGCAGGACTTTTAACCCATACAGAAAGAGATAATGCCCATTTAGCAACACAAAAATGTAATAAAATGCACATCAAACATTAAGGAGTGCAAATTTTGAAGATGGACCAGAGGGTGAATCCATATCCTCCTTGAGGCTGCGGTCATTGGAGGAAATGACACTAATATTCATCCATTCCTTTTGCAGCAGATGGCCTTGTTCCCTGGCAGCCAACCTTCCAGGACCCCCAAGCCAGTTGTGAAGGTAGCAAAAAATGAAAAGTGGCAAAAGTGATCATTGCCAGAGCCGGTAGCAGGCAGGGCCATCCCACAATCTCTCACCCATGCACATTAATATGCACATACACACACACTGCATGGTCCACACGTACATCACACACATGCACACAATCACATACATCCATTCATTTATACACATTTATTCTCTCTCATTTACACACAAACATCAATAAGAAGGATGGGGTTTTTTTCAGCAAGACAGTCATACAGCACATTGGGAGTGTTAACACTTCCCTTCCAAGGTGTGACTGATCCAAATGCCCTCGTACCACATTTAGGCTTGGGGGGAAAATCATACTGGGTCCAATAGAGGTGGGGTTTTTTTTAAGCCTAATTGTGGTGCTGGGGTGAAGGGGAAGGAGGGGAGGCTACAAGCTGGATGGGGAGTCCCCATGGGCAAGTGGTTCTCCATTCTTGGTTTAAATGTTGAACAAATGTATTTTGTTTAAACAGTATGTTTTAATGCAAATGTTCCCCACAAATACAACCTTTAAAAACAATATCAATCATAGATCCAGTGACAGTCAAAGGGTAATAATAACTTGTTAGTTAAAACAGGTGGCCCCTATGAAAGTATACCAGATTGTGCTGCATAAATCTCCAAATTTTTACACAGATGCAAACAAAGCTGATACATTACAGCATCATCACTGTTAAACTACAGATAGTAGATTTTCTCACACATATTCTTTGCTGGGACTTACCAAAATATCAGCATGAAGCCCTCCCCTGAGAAATGCATACTGTGGCAATATAACACACAATGAGCACTACAGATTGATAGCCACAAATAATTTGAAAACAGAAGACAATGAATGCCTTCCTTAGCTTCCTTCAAGCTAAATTATGCAGATATGGCTCTAGAATATAATTAGTTTTTAAAGCAATGATGGAATCCCATATTTTGAATGTATTGTATACCGCTCTATTCATCTACTTCTTTAATTTTAATTTTAATTTTCTTCCTAGAAGGATTTACAGGAAAAGCTTTCAGACGCCATGCCATAATTAGCCCGTACAGTTCATGCTACTTAGCCTAGGCATGCACATTGTTGGTTATTTGTTCCATGTAGCATTTCTTGGGCAATTGCTCTCCCAGTGGTTTCTGCCAATATAAGAGCAATATACCATGTGCTTAAATCTTAACTGTATAGACTCTTGTTTGAGCTTGTGTTCAGTGGGACATATTTTCAGATAAGTGTGCACAGGATTGCAACCTAAGGCCTTTCACCAATGCAGTGCTAAATTAGTAGCCCATCATGGCAAGGATTTCCTCTTGTGCAGTTGAACTTCTCTTCTCCTTTGCCCCCATACCCTAAATCTGTTCTGGGGTTTCCCCCAATCCTCCAAAACAGATCTGCAGAGGGCATGGGGCACATGTATGGAAAGGAGAGGGGGAACTCCTGTTGTGCAAGTGCAAAGAATGACAGTTTCCCACTTAGAAATCCTGGGCCACCAAACACAGCAAATTGGAGTTGTTTTGACAGTCATAATTTAGAATCAGAGGGTTGTATGCAACAGGTGATTGTAAGACCTTTGGAGAGTTCCCTATCCAGATTTGGGGGGTGTGGAGGTTGCAGGAGCAGGGGGAAATTGACAAAAAATTGCTTCCCTTTCTGCTCTGCTGATGGAAGCTGTACTAAAAAAATTGTTGATGACAGAACACAAAGAGCAGTTTGCTTTATACTCTCACATACACTTTTCATTAGCATTGTTGATGATGATAACTCATTTGTTGAGCATCTAAAATTCCAGAAAGGCACTGCACACAACAAATTAAAAAAAGCCCCCCTGCAATAATGATTACAGTCTAATATATACAAGAAAAGCCAAATACTAAATTAAAACTGAAGGAAAAAGAAGAGAATGCCCATTACATACTTTGGATTGTGTTTACCAGGCCTTAAGAATTGCATTACAATACATTTGAGACTCTATTTCTGACTCTTATTTCAATCTTTTGCCATTGTCTTTATTTTTTTAAATGTAAACTATATTCAGAGTCTTTTTACTTGTTTTGAAATAGTTCTGGATAAGAGTGAAGCAGCCAGAAGTGTTGCAATCAGAACAACACAGCTATTGATTATGATGTCTGTATTATGCTCTAGGTACATGTTGAAATGCTTCCATATTTGTACAGGAATGGAGCCTATTTACATACGACTGGATCTCCCTCATATCTCTTGGGTGCCACTCCAGATAGCCCCCCCACCCTCAGTGGGGTAATTTTGGGATGTATGAGGGACTGTCACTGGAAGAGTAAGAGCTAAGTAGGGCATACAGGAGTGCAATGAGTGGGCTATACCCAACAACATTTTGAATCTCATTGCTATAGCCAACAGCATTTTGAATCATTGTCATTTTATGTGTAGATACTTGATTGAAGTGTAGACATTATAAGATACATGGTGGTCTACTTCCCTGGCTCTCCCTGTCAGGTTCCTACCTGCTCGTGGTTACTGCCTGTCTCTAGGCACCACCAGGGACTCCACCAGTCCGGACCGCTCTCTCTTATGATTTCTCTCCCCGCTCTAGCACAGATCTCAACAGATCCCCCTGCTAGGCAACCACCAGCAACGTCCCAATACTAGTATTCCCAGAGACTCTGAATACTGGTATTGTTATTCTCTTCACTGCTGCCACCATTTGTTACAGTTCCCCTTCAGCCTTGGTCATTACCTTACCCTCCCTTCTGGTCTGTGAAACCCCAGCCAAGGATCAGGCCTTTGGTAAACCAAATTAAGTATTTATTACAGATAACAAAGCTAACAAGATTAACAAGATTTCTTCTTAAGGCACATAAGCATATGGTTTTACTCAATACTAATCCGAACTCCACCTCCCTCCTGGTAAACAACTCTCTAAACCCCACCAAGCAATCCACTCTTTCTCTTCTCCCCCCAGATTCCACAATTCACCACCTCACATTCACCCAGATTTACCTGTCATCCTTTCATTTATACTGTCAGCCATTTTAAACATTCAGCCAATCATCAAGCATTCTATTGCCCATTCACTCCCCCTCCTCTTTCACTACTTACCATGTATACTCTAGACAACCAGCACTTACCATATATACACTAATATATAGGAACATCACATTTCCCCCCCCCCCTTAAACAACTGCAGAGTATTATTCCTGTTCCAGGATTTATACGTCGCGTTAACAAATAAAAGTCTCTATGGGGAAAATGTCTTTCTTTGTTCCTCTGTCTGGTCACGTCACTGCAGTCCCAGCCACTTGCCTGGAAAGTCCATCGGCCAGTACATTGTCCTTGCCTTTGATGAACTGGAAGTCCACTTGATAGTCCTGTAAGGCCCAGGACCACCTCTGCAGCATAGTGTTATGGTTTTTCATAGTCTGCAACCATAACAAGGCCCGATGATCCGTAGTCACTGTGAATCTTCGTCCCCACACGTATGGGCGCAACTTGTTCAGTCCCCACACGACCGCTAGGCACTCCTTCTGGACCGACGAATAGTTTTTCTCGCTCAGCGTCAGCTTGCGACTCAGGTACGCCACTGGATGTCTGGTGCCTTCTCTCTCCTGCAGCAAGACGACTCCCAGCGCGAGGTCTGATGCATCTGTAGCCACGATTAATGGTTGCTCATAGTCTGGTGCTATTAATATGGGTCCTTGGCACAAGGCTTGCTTCAGCAGATCAAAAGCCTTCTGACATTCATCCGTCTTGGTCAATTCTTCTTGGTCAATTCATGCAAGGGAGTTGCTATTTCCCCAAAATTTCTCACAAACTTCCTATAAAAACCAGCCACACCCAGAAATGCCCTTACTTGTTTTTTGGTTAAGAGGATCGGCCACGCTTGTATTGCCTCCACCTTGCTCCATAAGGGGGTGATTTTCCCACTCCCCACCTTATGTCCTAAATAGATTACTTCCTTTAGTCCAAACTGGCATTTCTTAGCTTTTATTGTGAGGCCTGCTTTTCTTAAGGCCTCCAATACTGTTGTCAGGTGTTGGACATGCTCAGGCACCGACTTGCTAAAAATGGCCACGTCATCGATATAGGCCACTGCAAAATCTGACATGCCTCGCAACACAGTATTGATTAGCCTCTGAAATGAACTTGGTGAGTTCCTTAGTCCCATGGGTAAGGTCACAAACTCATATAACCCATCTGGTGTACTGAAGGCAGTTTTGGCTCTGGATTGCTCGTCTAGTTCCATTTGCCAAAATCCTTTACAGAGATCTAGTGTAGAGATAATGGTTGCTGCCCCCAATAACTCTAACATAGCGTCTACTCTAGGCATAGGATACACATCTGGGACAGTAATTTTATTGATTAGCCGATAATCAATGCAAAACCTTGTCGTTCCATCTTTTTTCGGAACCAGGACAATACTTGAGGCCCAGGGACTGATGGATTCCCTGATCACTCCTAATTCCAGCATATCTTCCACCTCCTTTTTGATCTCATTCAAAACTTTCCCATTCGCACGGTACGGAACAGATCTGATTGGGGCATGATCTCCAGTATCAATGGAATGTATAACTATACTGGTTCGGCCAGGTTTGTTGCTAAAGAGATTCCTATAGGTTTTCAAAACTCTCAGAATCTCTTCTTTTACTTCCTCCTCTACCTCCTCTGACCATTCCACTTGATCTACCCCTCCTTTGTCTTTGCTTTCCTGTACCAAATCTGGAAGTTCAGGCCCACTTCCCTCAGGGAATAAGGTAACTTGCAACACCTGTGCATCCCTGGTATGGTAAGGCTTCAACATATTTACATGAACCACTTTGCTTTTGTTTAATTGGTCTGTGGTGATTACATATGTCACTGTGTCAAGCCTTTCTCTGATGGTATATGGTCCTTCCCAGTTAGCCTGTAATTGGTCATGTTTCCTGGGTATGAACGCCATAACCATATCTCCCACATCATACCCACGTTCCCTGGCTGTTCTGTCATACCAGTAACTTTGCTTCTGCTGTGCTTGACTCAAATTCTTTTTCACCACCTCCATCATTGATGTTAATTTATTGCGGAATTCCAATACAAAATCTACTACAGATGTTTTGTACTCTCCCAGGGTTCCTTCCCATAAATTTTTTAGCAGTTCCAAAGGTCCCCTCACTTTTCTAGTAAACATTAGTTCAAAGGGTGAGAAGCCTGTTGACTCCTGAGGGACTTCTCTGTATGCAAATAAGAAGCATCCCAAACGTTCATCCCAGTCTTGTGGGTGATCTTGAACATAGCTTCTTATCATGCCCTTCAAAACTCCATTGAATCTCTCAGTTAGCCCATTAGTGGCGGGATGGTAAGTAGTGGTCTTTAGATGTTTTAGACCACAACATTTCCACATACATTGCATCACTTCTCCCATGAATACACTGCCTTGATCTGTCAGCACTTCATGAGGGAAACCCAGCCTCATAAAGATTTTTAATAAAGCCTCTGCCACTACAGGGGCTTCTACAGATCTCAGTGCTTCTGCGTCTGGGTACCTGGTGGCAAAATCCACCACCACCACTAGATATTTCTTGCCATGCCTTGTGGGTTTGGAAAAAGGGCCCACCAAATCTATTCCCACTCTATAAAAGGGTTGTCCAATTATAGGAAGGGGCTTTAAGGGTGCCTTGGTCTTTACTCCACTCTTTCCCACCTTTTGGCATATTCCACAAGATAGACAATGTTGTTTTACATCCTTGGAGATATTTGGCCAATAATAATGTGCAGCCAATCTCCTCTTGGTCTTTTTTATTCCCAGATGTCCTGCACATGGGACATCGTGGGCTACCTCTAGCAATCTGGTTCTGTATTTGCTAGGTACTATCAATTGCTTCACTGGTTCACATTCATCCTTTCTTTCAGCAGGCATCCACAGTCTATATAAAATCCCATTCTCACACACAACTTGATTCCTCAGTTTGTCAGTGAAAGGAATCTGTTGGGTCAGGGCTTGTTCCTTTACCTGCTTCAAACTGATATCTTTATGCAGCTCTTCCCTGAATTGCTCTGCTTCTTCCCCAGAGACCACTTGATACAGTTTGTCTTCTTCAGCAGGCCTGCTAGTGGTTGCTATGGTGACCTGAGGCTGGTTAACAGATTCCACCCTGTTTGTTTCAGCCCCCCTTAATATGGCTTCTTTTTCTCTGCCAATTTGCTGTCTGGTCACTACATAGATCTTTCCTTGGGCGCCCATTACATCCCTTCCCAGTATTACTGGTTTTTGTTGCTGGGCATTAATGCCTACTTTATATCGGCCCTCTTGGCCTCTCCAAGTCATTTCCACCAGGGCCACAGGCAAACTTTCTGGTTGACCCCTCACTCCTTGGATAGTCACAGTTTCCTGAGGTAATATTACCTCAGATTTTATTAAATCTGGCCTCAGTAATGTCTGAGCGGCACCAGTATCAAGCAATGCCCAATAATTTGCCCCTTGTACACTCACTTCCTCTCTCAGACTTGAATCAAGGTCTGTTACTTCTGTCCAGTTTATCTGGCAGAACTGAACCTTTTTCGCTGTTTCTAAAGCCTTGGGCTCTGTTTTCACTGCCCTTGTCTGAGCAGGATTACTAATGGGGTTGGCAACCTCACATTGAAAACGTAGGTGCCCCGGTCTACCACATTTGTAGCATAATTTCTCCTCACTTTTAGGGTACACAGATCCACTCTGGGGTGTCCTGTGCCCTTCAGATTGTAATGGAGGACTCACTCGCTGTGGTACCACATCCCTTCTGCCAGCACTATATGGTCTGGGTTTAAACTCTCTTGATGTTTTCCCCACCCAGCCAGTTCTATTGGAGGCGAAGTGATCCGCCATCTCTGCGGCCTCCTGCACAGATGTAGGGGAACGGTCTTTGACCAGGAGCCTTATTTCTGGTGGTAACTGATGGTATAATTGATCCAGTATCATGAGGCTTTTCACCTCTTCCACTGACTGAGCTTTGGCACTACTCATCCACTTTCCAAATATATCCATCAACTTTGCTCCCAGTTCCACAAAAGACCTCCCTGTCTGTATCTGGCAATTTCTGAAAAGCCTTCTGTGATGTTCCTATATATTAATGTATATATGGTAAGTGCTGGTTGTTTAGAGTATACATGGTAAGTAGTGAAAGAGGAGGGGGAGTGAATGGGCAATAGAATGCTTGATGATTGGCTGAATGTTTAAAATGGCTGACAGTATAAATGAAAGGATGACAGGTAAATCTGGGTGAATGTGAGGTGGTGAATTGTGGAATCTGGGGGGAGAAGAGAAAGAGTGGATTGCTTGGTGGGGTTTGAGAGAGTTGTTTGCCAGGAGAGAGTGAAGAAGGAGGGCGGTGGAGTTCGGATTAGTATTGAGTAAAACCATATGCTTATGTGCCTTAAGAAGAAATCTTGTTAATCTTGTTAGCTTTGTTATCTGTAATAAATACTTAATTTGGTTTACCAAAGGCCTGATCCTTGGCTGGGGTTTCACAGACCAGAAGGGAGGGTAAGGTAATGACCAAGGCTGAAGGGGAACTGTAACAAATGGTGGCAGCGGTGAAGAGAATAACAATACCAGTATTCAGAGTCTCTGGGAATACTAGTATTGGGACGTTGCTGGTGGTTGCCTAGCAGGGGGATCTGTTGAGATCTGTGCTAGAGCGGGGAGAGAAATCATAAGAGAGAGCGGTCTAGACTGGTGGAGTCCCTGGTGGTGCCTAGAGACAGGCAGTAACCACGAGCAGGTAGGAACCTGACAGGGAGAGCCAGGGAAGGACACATCACATGTGGTGGTAGCGGTGGGATACGAACAACAGAGAATCCAGTTACGAACCAAAGAGAGTCCCAAAGACACGTGGTGACAAAGGAGACTACGTCACAGGTGTTGGCTGTAGCAGTGAGATACGAATACTAGACAATCCCTAATAGTTCTGTGGCAAACAGAAATAACAAAACAAGATTTCTTGTGAGAGTGACTGGCAAAGAGTGTGTGGCAAAGAGTGAGTGAACTCAAACACCATGGCTGAATACATAAAAACGAAAAGAGAGGAGCTGGTGGAGAAGTGCATAACATTCAATTTACCTCATGAGGGTAAAGGGGTAGATGAATTGAGGGTAGCACTTATAGGATTTGCAACTGCCCAGCAAAAACAACCTGTCAGAGAAGAGACCCCAGAAGGATATTTAAGCAATCCCGCTTATATAGAGTACTTGAGAGAGAAGTTGAGGATGGAAGGTGCAGAGAAGGAAAAACAGAGAGAGTTGGAAGCTGAGAGAATGAGATTGGGGTTTGAGGAGAGGGAGAAGCAACGAGCATTGGATGCTGAATTACAAGTAGAAAAGTTAAAATTTGATAGAGAGAAATTTCACTCTGAGACAAGGAAAGAGAGAGATGGAGCAAAAATAAAAATTACTTTGCTGTCTATGAGCCTGGTCAAGATCCTCAAATTTACCTCAGCACCTTTGAAAAAGCAGCTCAGTTGTGGGGGCTACCTGAAGATAAATACATGCAGTATTTATCAAACCTGATTAAAGGAGAATTGGCTGAGGTATACCAATATTTCCCCTCAGACAAGCCCGTCACCTATGCTGAATTCAAAGAAGCAGTGTTTAAAAGATTCAGACTGGGGCCTGATTATTTTAGAAAGCTTTTCAGAAACTGCCAGATACAGACAGGGAGGTCTTTTGTGGAACTGGGAGCAAAGTTGATGGATATATTTGGAAAGTGGATGAGTAGTGCCAAAGCTCAGTCAGTGGAAGAGGTGAAAAGCCTCATGATACTGGATCAATTATACCATCAGTTACCACCAGAAATAAGGCTCCTGGTCAAAGACCGTTCCCCTACATCTGTGCAGGAGGCCGCAGAGATGGCGGATCACTTCGCCTCCAATAGAACTGGCTGGGTGGGGAAAACATCAAGAGAGTTTAAACCCAGACCATATAGTGCTGGCAGAAGGGATGTGGTACCACAGCGAGTGAGTCCTCCATTACAATCTGAAGGGCACAGGACACCCCAGAGTGGATCTGTGTACCCTAAAAGTGAGGAGAAATTATGCTACAAATGTGGTAGACCAGGGCACCTACGTTTTCAATGTGAGGTTGCCAACCCCATTAGTAATCCTGCTCAGACAAGGGCAGTGAAAACAGAGCCCAAGGCTTTAGAAACAGCGAAAAAGGTTCAGTTCTGCCAGATAAACTGGACAGAAGTAACAGACCTTGATTCAAGTCTGAGAGAGGAAGTGAGTGTACAAGGGGCAAATTATTGGGCATTGCTTGATACTGGTGCCGCTCAGACATTACTGAGGCCAGATTTAATAAAATCTGAGGTAATATTACCTCAGGAAACTGTGACTATCCAAGGAGTGAGGGGTCAACCAGAAAGTTTGCCTGTGGCCCTGGTGGAAATGACTTGGAGAGGCCAAGAGGGCCGATATAAAGTAGGCATTAATGCCCAGCAACAAGAACCAGTAATACTGGGAAGGGATGTAATGGGCGCCCAAGGAAAGATCTATGTAGTGACCAGACAGCAAATTGGCAGAGAAAAAGAAGCCATATTAAGGGGGGCTGAAACAAACAGGGTGGAATCTGTTAACCAGCCTCAGGTCACCATAGCAACCACTAGCAGGCCTGCTGAAGAAGACAAACTGTATCAAGTGGTCTCTGGGGAAGAAGCAGAGCAATTCAGGGAAGAGCTGCATAAAGATATCAGTTTGAAGCAGGTAAAGGAACAAGCCCTGACCCAACAGATTCCTTTCACTGACAAACTGAGGAATCAAGTTGTGTGTGAGAATGGGATTTTATATAGACTGTGGATGCCTGCTGAAAGAAAGGATGAATGTGAACCAGTGAAGCAATTGATAGTACCTAGCAAATACAGAACCAGATTGCTAGAGGTAGCCCACGATGTCCCATGTGCAGGACATCTGGGAATAAAAAAGACCAAGAGGAGATTGGCTGCACGTTATTATTGGCCAAATATCTCCAAGGATGTAAAACAACATTGTCTATCTTGTGGAATATGCCAAAAGGTGGGAAAGAGTGGAGTAAAGACCAAGGCACCCTTAAAGCCCCTTCCTATAATTGGACAACCCTTTTATAGAGTGGGAATAGATTTGGTGGGCCCTTTTTCTAAACCCACAAGGCATGGCAAGAAATATCTAGTGGTGGTGGTGGATTTTGCCACCAGGTACCCAGACGCAGAAGCACTGAGATCTGTAGAAGCCCCTGTAGTGGCAGAGGCTTTATTAAAAATCTTTATGAGGCTGGGTTTCCCTCATGAAGTGCTGACAGATCAAGGCAGTGTATTCATGGGAGAAGTGATGCAATGTATGTGGAAATGTTGTGGTCTAAAACATCTAAAGACCACTACTTACCATCCCGCCACTAATGGGCTAACTGAGAGATTCAATGGAGTTTTGAAGGGCATGATAAGAAGCTATGTTCAAGATCACCCACAAGACTGGGATGAACGTTTGGGATGCTTCTTATTTGCATACAGAGAAGTCCCTCAGGAGTCAACAGGCTTCTCACCCTTTGAACTAATGTTTACTAGAAAAGTGAGGGGACTTTTGGAACTGCTAAAAAATTCATGGGAAGGAACCCTGGGAGAGTACAAAACATCTGTAGTAGATTTTGTATTGGAATTCCGCAATAAATTAACATCAATGATGGAGGTGGTGAAAAAGAATTTGAGTCAAGCACAGCAGAAGCAAAGTTACTGGTATGACAGAACAGCCAGGGAACGTGGGTATGATGTGGGAGATATGGTTATGGCGTTCATACCCAGGAAACATGACCAATTACAGGCTAACTGGGAAGGACCATATACCATCAGAGAAAGGCTTGACACAGTGACATATGTAATCACCACAGACCAATTAAACAAAAGCAAAGTGGTTCATGTAAATATGTTGAAGCCTTACCATACCAGGGATGCACAGGTGTTGCAAGTTACCTTATTCCCTGAGGGAAGTGGGCCTGAACTTCCAGATTTGGTACAGGAAAGCAAAGACAAAGGAGGGGTAGATCAAGTGGAATGGTCAGAGGAGGTAGAGGAGGAAGTAAAAGAAGAGATTCTGAGAGTTTTGAAAACCTATAGGAATCTCTTTAGCAACAAACCTGGCCGAACCAGTATAGTTATACATTCCATTGATACTGGAGATCATGCCCCAATCAGATCTGTTCCGTACCGTGCGAATGGGAAAGTTTTGAATGAGATCAAAAAGGAGGTGGAAGATATGCTGGAATTAGGAGTGATCAGGGAATCCATCAGTCCCTGGGCCTCAAGTATTGTCCTGGTTCCGAAAAAAGATGGAACGACAAGGTTTTGCATTGATTATCGGCTAATCAATAAAATTACTGTCCCAGATGTGTATCCTATGCCTAGAGTAGACGCTATGTTAGAGTTATTGGGGGCAGCAACCATTATCTCTACACTAGATCTCTGTAAAGGATTTTGGCAAATGGAACTAGACGAGCAATCCAGAGCCAAAACTGCCTTCAGTACACCAGATGGGTTATATGAGTTTGTGACCTTACCCATGGGACTAAGAAACTCACCAAGTTCATTTCAGAGGCTAATCAATACTGTGTTGCGAGGCATGTCAGATTTTGCAGTGGCCTATATCGATGACGTGGCCATTTTTAGCAAGTCGGTGCCTGAGCATGTCCAACACCTGACAACAGTATTGGAGGCCTTAAGAAAAGCAGGCCTCACAATAAAAGCTAAGAAATGCCAGTTTGGACTAAAGGAAGTAATCTATTTAGGACATAAGGTTTGGAGTGGGAAAATCACCCCCTTATGGAGCAAGGTGGAGGCAATACAAGCGTGGCCGATCCCCTTAACCAAAAAACAAGTAAGGGCATTTCTGGGTGTGGCTGGTTTTTAAAGGAAGTTTGTGAGAAATTTTGGGGAAATAGCAAGTCCCTTGCATGAATTGACCAAGAAGAAGTGTTCTGAGCGTGTGGTATGGACGGATGAATGTCAGAAGGCTTTTGATCTGCTGAAGCAAGCCTTGTGCCAAGGACCCATATTAATAGCACCAGACTATGAGAAACCATTCATCGTGGCTACAGATGCGTCAGACCTCGCGCTGGGAGTCATCTTGCTACAGGAGAGAGAAGGCACCAGACATCCAGTGGCGTACCTGAGTCGCAAGCTGACGCCGAGGGAGAAAAACTATTCGTCGGTCCAGAAGGAGTGCCTAGCGGTCGTGTAGGGACTGAACAAGTTGCGCCCATACGTGTGGGGACGAAGATTCACAGTGACTACGGATCATCGGGCCTTGTTATGGTTGCAGACTATGAAAAACCATAACACTATGCTGCAGAGGTGGTCCTGGGCCCTACAGGACTATCAAGTGGACTTCCAGTTCATCAAAGGCAAGGACAATGTACTGGCCGATGGACTTTCCAGGCAAGTGGCTGGGACTGCAGTGACGTGACCAGACAGAGGAACAAAGAAAGACATTTTCCCCATAGAGACTTTTATTTGTTAACGCGACGTATAAATCCTGGAACAGGAATAATACTCTGCAGTTGTTTAAGGGGGGGGAAATGTGATGTTCCTATATATTAGTGTATATATGGTAAGTGCTGGTTGTCTAGAGTATACATGGTAAGTAGTGAAAGAGGAGGGGGAGTGAATGGGCAATAGAATGCTTGATGATTGGCTGAATGTTTAAAATGGCTGACAGTATAAATGAAAGGATGACAGGTAAATCTGGGTGAATGTGAGGTGGTGAATTGTGGAATCTGGGGGGAGAAGAGAAAGAGTGGATTGCTTGGTGGGGTTTAGAGAGTTGTTTACCAGGAGGGAGATGGAGTTCGGATTAGTATTGAGTAAAACCATATGCTTATGTGCCTTAAGAAGAAATCTTGTTAATCTTGTTAGCTTTGTTATCTGTAATAAATACTTAATTTGGTTTACCAAAGGCCTGATCCTTGGCTGGGGTTTCACAGACCAGAAGGGAGGGTAAGGTAATGACCAAGGCTGAAGGGGAACTGTAACAAATGGTGGCAGCGGTGAAGAGAATAACAATACCAGTATTCAGAGTCTCTGGGAATACTAGTATTGGGATGTTACTGGTGGTTGCCTACCAGGGGGATCTGTTGAGATCTGTGCTAGAGCGGGGAGAGAAATCATAAGAGAGAGCGGTCCGGACTGGTGGAGTCCCTGGTGGTGCCTAGAGACAGGCAGTAACCACGAGCAGGTAGGAACCTGACAGTGAGAGCCAGGGAAGGACGCATCACAGTCTACACATTACTACACATTCCAAATTGTTCATGTAATATTACATAATACACACTACTCACCTGCGAGCAGACATTTATAGATTTGCTTTAGCATTTTCTAATCATGTTAATTATTGTATCTTATACACGTTATTTATGAGGAAGATTATTTTTCAATTTTAATTTACGTGTATCAATAAATCATTATTTTTGAGTACCAGCATGAGGCTTTGCCCATTATTCTGAAACACTGCTAAATAGGGAAATTGAAATAAGTGAAAGGGTTGGTTTGTGTGTGTGCATGATATTGATATATATCAAATCTTGCAGTGAAATATTAGATGTCAGCATTACAAATCATAATCAGATGGAGATAATTGAGTTTTAAAAAGCAGGCATAGAATCTGAAGTTGTGTTTAGGCTTTCTTTAATGCATTTTGAGCAATATTCAGAGAAGATAGAAGGCATTCAGAAAATAGGAATCTGCTCTGTTCCTCACCATACAAAGCAATTTCTCCAAATAAGACCATCATTCAAAATGTACTGGGTTATTATAATAATATATACACAGAGCAACATCAGATTCCATCCCTTCTCTTTGAACTACAACCTAGTGCTACCACTTGACTTTTTTAATGTTTAGAAAGATCTTGATTGGCAGCTTTCCAGTTCTGCATCAGTGAATACACAATGGCACACAACATCCAGCTAGGAAGTCTTATCATGGCACTGTCAGACCCCTACTCTGGATCTGGTCTCGTAATGGATCTCTCACACTGGCCCCAGCACAGGTCTCTCACAATCCTACTACTAGGCACCACTACCTGACACTCTGTAATGCAATACTGCCCTGAGACTGTGCCTTAGTCTCCTCCATAGATTGCTATGTAGTGTCAGGGTGCACTTACAGGCCACAACCCCCCTGTATCTTTCTGCCTTTAAAGATTACAGCCCTGGGTTACTTTGGATACCTGCTGCTGTTACACTTTCCCTTCACTGCTGCCACCATTGATACTGTTCCCAGCTTTGGTATTTGCTCTGCCCACCCTTCTGGTCTGTAATATCCCAGCCAAGGATCAGGTGTGTTGTTAAACCAAAACTATTTATTTAATAACACAAGGAATAAACAAGATTACTTTAAGTTCAGTCAACATGAGTGTGGTTACATATAATAGTTTTTCTCTTTATATATCTTAGTCCTAAAACCTGCCACACTACCTGCCTAAACACAAATCCACCCCTCCAAAACCCAGAACCAACAACAACCCCCAACCAACTGTCAATCTCACATTTATACCTTCAATCACCTAGATGCTCAGTCAATTACAACTCAGCATTCCTCAACATTCCAACACATGTACTTCCCCCTCTCACTCACTCTACTTACCACATTTATCCTACAAAACCGACACCATAATTACTGTACAACATTTACAGGGGCATCACAGGCACATCTTGTGATTTATTTAAATGGTTCTTGAGTCCTGATAATTCGTCGGTTGGTCATACTGTTCCTGAAAGAGCGAGTTCATAGTCACTGGGAGTTCCTGGACCCATCTTTGTCACTATAGGCCCAGGTGACCACAATGGCTAAGACTGCTTTTTACCAGCTTTAGCTGATAAGACAGCTACAGAATAGCCATTCTGGATCAATATAGCATGACCACTGTTGTCCTTTGTTGCACCCAAGGAACAAGAGGAATTAGCTCAGGGAGAGGAGTCAGATGAGGATGAGGTCCCTGGAAATGTTGAAGGAAAGGGGAGTGCAGTCAGCCCACAGACTCTATCAGTCAGCCCCGCCATTAAGGCAGTTCCCGCTCCGTCTGTGAGCCCCCTGCCTGAGCCATTGGAAAGTGACCCCTCACGCACGCCAACCATACCCCTGCAGGAATCCCCACCTGGCACTTCAGATGCTTCCCCGCCAACCAGCTTCCCGCTTCCTGAAGCTGAGCCATCACCTAGCGAGCCCCGCTGTCAGATGGGCCGTCGGAGGCTTGCCCCCCCCTCACCCCATGCAAGAGGGTGCGAGAAAAGGGACCTTGAGAGGGTGGAACTTCAGAGGAGCTGTTGTTTACGAGTGAAGACGTTCTCTACATAAGCAGGCGCCCACCCAGGCTCTAGTGCTGATCCAACTCTCCCCACATGCTGCAGAGACTGTTTAGGCAGCTTAGCTAGGGAAAGTAGTGAGCTACAGTAGACAGGTTTATGAAGCGCACTGCTTTGGATGTAACCATCACCCTAATAAAATGTGAATTGAACCAAGCCTTGCCTCTGTCTCGTGTCTCGGGCTCTGAGCAGGACAGCTTGAATCAGCCATCACCTCCCTTCACCAACTCTCCCATGACCGACACCATGGAGGCTAGCGTTGCCGCCAAAGGGGGACTTCAAGGAACCGTCCAAGCCTTGTATGTCGAAGTCCAGATTTTCCAAGCAGTAGCCCAGAATCTCCAACTCGAGAATCAAAACCTTCGAGCCCTAATTGCTCAAGGAAGCACACCACTGATGGCCGCGCTACCCGTCCAAGTCAAGGCACCAGTGGGACTACCTCCTCGCTATGGTGACCAGAGTGACTAGTTCACCACATTCCTTGCTCAGTGTGAATTATACATACACTGAGGTGGAGCGCTACGTCAAGTCCTACCCCACCTGTGCCAGAGCTAAACATGTCATGGGATGGCCAGCAGGACTCTTAGAGCCACTCCCTACTCCCCCAGGGTTCTTGGCAGATGGTAACTATGGACTTCATCACTGACCTTCCTCCTCACAGGGGAAGACAACAGTGTTGTTTGTGGTGGATGCTTTTACTAAAATGGCTCATTTCATTCCGTGCACAGGCCTCCCAAACACACAAGACATGGCTCAACTGTATGTGCAGCACGTGTACAGGTTGCACAGCCTCCCAGATGTTTAGTTTCAGACCAAGGGACACAGTTTACGGCTTGGTTTTGGCGCACCTTGTGGCAACTGCTGCAGAGCGAACTGAGACTGTCGTCATCTCATCACCCGCAGACGGACAGACAGACTGAGAGAGTGAATGCCACATTGGAGCAATATCTCTGCTGTTATGTCAACTACCAGCAGGACAACTGGGTGTCCTTTTTGCCCTTAGTGGAGTTTGCTTACGACAATGCAGTGCATGCAACCACGCAACAGACTCCATTCTTCGCCAACCTGGAATACCACCCCTGAGCGTTCACCGCCCCACATGGCAGCCCCTCCGTTCTGGCAGCCGAGGACTTTGTGCAAGAGCTCCAGGCAATGCAGCAGCTCTTAAAGGAACAGTTAGAGAGGGCGAAGGCGGACTATAAGAGAACTACAGTTCAGCATCTACCGGAGGAACCCGTAATCCATGTGGGAGACAAGGTGTGGCTGTCCACACGTTACTTGCCTACATGGGGGAGCTGCCATAAGTTAGAAGATCGAAAGGTAGGCCCCTTTGAGGTGGAGGCTCAGATCCAGTGGCATTTTATCTGAGACTGCCTTCATCCTTCAAGATACACCCAGTGTTTTATCGCTCCTTGCTTACTCTGGAACACCCTCCGGATCTCCACAGAATGCCAGAGGTGCCTCCGTCCCCCCCCCCCATCATGGTGAATGGGCAAGAGGAATATGAAGTGGAGCAGATTTTGGACTTGCGGAAGTGCCGAGAGCAGCTTCAATATTTGATTCACTGGAAGGGATACAACCAGATGGAGCGCTCATAGGAATCAGCCGACAATGTTCATGCAGCAGAACTGGCTGTTGCCAGGAAATTACTAGGTGGCCATAGACAAATCATTCTCTCAACATGGGGATAACAACACTGCATTATTTTCCAGGGTTCTTGAAAGGATAAAAAGAAGAAGGCGGTTGTTGTGCTCCGGGATGCAGCCCTCAACGGAGAAAAGGTTACTGAGCCCCGGAAGAAGCAAACATTTTCACAGATACTGAGGTCCATCAATCAGCTTGTTCATTACAGCAAGAATGAACTACTGGAGTCCTATGCATGCTTATCGGAAGTCAAGCAATAACTGATAAAGGGAGGACACTGAGCTTTGAGTATCACTGAAAGGAGTACTGCCTTGACTGAAATTTTACAGCTACTAAAAAACTCGAATACCTCCATGGGAAGACTGGGAAGACCATTGCTAATTTTTAACAGAAGGACCGATGAACCTGTTTTTTCAGAGGAACCTGTCTTTTCAGAAGAAATAAGTGGGGGAATATTTATATTGTTGCAACAATAGCAGCCCCAGTAGAACTCATTAAGAGTATAAGGCCATTAACACAAGCAAGGAGCTGACTCTGCAAGTGTGGAAGAGGGAGCTCCCTGGAACACTGAGACAGATAGCTCAAGGGCATGCTGAGGACGCTGAGCTCTGAGTATATGGAACAGGGAATTGTCTAGTTTGTAAAAATGTTCAGTTACCAACTGAGAGATATGCTTGGGATTAACTCCTGTTAAATGTTCACAAGATTTTAAACAGATATTTTAAACATGAAATGAAGTGTTGATATTTTAACCGTTTTTATTCCCCTATTGAGTAGCACAGTGTTACTTAGAGAACAATTAAATGTCTTTTAGTCTTTTAGTTTGCTGCAGACGACTTACAAAAAGACCTAGGGTTTTATTCCCTTTTATCTTTTTATCTTATTAGCATTTTCATTCTTTTTTTATATTTCATTTATTGTTTGAAGTTTTTTGTCTGTTTGTTCATTTATCTGTCTGCCCTTAATTAGTTTATCTGGTTTTAATGTATGGTTGTTTTAAGGTATTTCATGAGTTCAATGTTCTGTATAGTTGTCCTTGTATCCTATTAATATAGACAGGGTTCAGAAGAGCTATTGGTTGGTCAGACTCCTTTTGAAAGAGTTACTCAATTACTTCACAAATCTAAATATTATTATCTCCTTTCCGTTAATTTATTCTATTGCGGTGTGATGGTTCTTACCAGAGGAGGGTACAAACAACTGGGGCTGGTCCCCGTGACGGAAGATGTTGTGTCCTTTGTTAAAGCTCACAATCAGCTTAAAATTACAGACTCAGGGGTGTCACTACCGGGGTGCGGAGGGTGTGGACCGCACCTGGGTGACACTCTGAGGGGGGTGACACCCAGAGCCACCCCGCCCTGCACCGTTGCCCAGCAAAGGAGCTGAGAAGTGCTCCAGGTTGGCGCAGCCAACTCCTCCTCGGAGGCGGGCAGGCGAGACGGAAAGCAGGCGCCTGTTCGCTGGCGGTGAAGCTGGGATGGGCCTTCCACCGCCAGCCTGGAGCGTGTGTGTGCGTGCACCAGAGGGCTCGTGCTGGAGGTCCGCACCCCCCCGCACTCCTGCTAGTGATGCCGCTGTACAGACTTCTTTTGATCTAATTCAGAGGAATGTGTTCAGGTGGTTACTGAGAGCATGGTATCTGATGAAGAGATTTTAGACTGGTCTTTGGAGCCCCAATGTCTAATGAAAACTATGGACTGGGAAATCCATGAGGAAGGCAGGTCCACCTTAGCCACAGAACTAGCCTCTGCTGAGGATGTTCCCATAATATTTAGAGAGCAGGACAGCAGGCACGAATCCTTGCAAGGAAGCCCCAAGAGCCCTAAAATGTTAATTTCTCCAAGAGGCTCTATGGGAGAGAATTGTGATCCCCCTTCTTCACAGCCAAGTACTTCTCCACTCCCCTCTGGTGATAAGAATTCTGGTTTTCACATGGTACCAATTTGCTCAATAACCAACTTGAGCTGATTAGTTTATTTATGGGGTGGACAGAAGATATATCCCAGATAAAGAAATTCCTCTCAGAGTGCAAGGAATTACTGACCACTTTAACAGATCTAGTACTAGTTAAATTAAGAGGGGGAGGCAAGCCAACTTCAGGCTCATTAGAAGTTAAGGACTTAACGCAAAAGCCCAAGACAGATCTTTGTGCCAGAACTGCAAGTGAGCCCTCTTCTCAAGTAAATCAAAATGGAAAGAATAGTAAAAATACTAGTAATGGGAAGAGAGGCAAAAATATCACAGGTGTGGCCAGCAGGAAAGCTAAGTGTAAAAACACTAAGGCCCCTATCAATCTTAAAAAGAAATCCAAAAATATAAAATTCACAGCTAGTACCAAAGGCTGTTCAAAAATGAACTTCAACAAACTATTTAAGCTATTGAAGGCAGAGGATAAGAGTCAGAAGGTCTCTGACTCCAAAAGGCAAGATAATAAAGTGAACAAGGATATCTATGAAAGGGCACGTTTGACCCAGAAGCCAAAAATTCCCCTTCAATACGATATTGCTGATGAGCCAGGTGAAATACAGGACCCCTGGTCAATTTCTCAGCTCCCAAACAAGACAACATCTCTCACCATGGAATATGTGGTAAAAGAGCATTCCCAGAAATCCACTTTGGCAAACAAACAATGGCATTTACAGCTAATGAAACAGAACCTGGTTTTTATTAACTACCCAAAACCTGACGCAACAGGATCGCAAAGCACACTTTGTGCAGCTTATATCAGCTTCAATTGCAATATCCCTAGATTTAGAATCTATCCGGAAGGTAGAATATCTTTTTTATAACTATAAGTCAGCGCGAGCAATTGCAACTTTTGCATCAGCTAATATAGCTGCCAAAATATATTTTGCCAAAGAGGAATTTAAAAGATAGGGTATGGAAGTCAGGAGACACTTTAAGGATATCTCCCCTGCTATATCCCTGGGAACCCTAAGGGAGGAGAAGAGATGTCCCCTCAGTTCAGTGAGCAAGGATCCACCGATTGGGAAGCTAATTGAGCTAAGTAAGACCAATGATATTACTTTCATTCCGTCTCATCAACCATGTAAAGTCACTCCAGTCTTAGGAAGTTTCAGGAGCATAAATAGTGCTGAGAAGGATCCAGAAAGTAATGATAGAGTTACTCCTGGAGATTTTACGCCAGAAGAACAAACATTAATTAGAAGCTTTGACGCCCTCCCAGGGCAGGAACAGCAGGAGATCATGCTGTGAGTCTCTTCCTTACAGGAATTATTATTGAACATGTGCAATCATGTGCAATGGAGAAAAAACCATTTCAGCCTGGAAAAGAACTGTACAGTTCCCTATGAGCTCCCTGGAGGTCCCTAATCAGACAACAGTTTGTAACATTCTCGAGTTAATATGAAGGGACGGCTGGGTTAAAGCCCCGAAATTATGGTACTATAACCACCTAAACTGTCTCAAAATAGTGTTTCTTCAAAGTCTGGAGAATTGGGGATTACTCCCAAATCACCAGGACTTACTAAATGTGACAGTGAACTAAAAAAACCTGTCTCTGACTATAAAAAGTCAAACATTAAAAGCATTGATTGGATAGCTATGCAATACTTGGAACCATATGAGACTGGTTCACAAAATCTCAACAATAACACACACAGGCCTGTTTCTGTAACATCTAATCCCTGTGCATTATCATCCAACTGTTGTGTTCTGGGGAATTTTGGGGGCAGCCTGGATACAATTGAAGAATTAGATTGACCAACACAGGAGAGTGGTATCACTCCTCTAAAACTTCTCTCCTGGAACATTGCCGGGTGGAAATCTAAATGTAGCGACCCAAATTTTCTTGCCTATTTGAACAGATTTGACATAATCTTGCTCCAAGAGACATGATGCTGTGACCACATATATGTCAATGGGTTTGTGACCTTTTGTTTGCTTACACTCCCCACTAAGGGCAAGGGCAGGGCCAGTCAGGGATTGAACTTCCTGGTTTCTTCCTCTCTTGATGTTAAAATGACAGAGCTTCCTAACTGCAAATCTTTTTTGTCAGCATTGACCTTGGGGATGAGAACCGCTCAGCTGACCCTGCTTCTGTTTAATGTCTATTTTCCCCCAGTGGCCTGCAGGGAGGACGCTATGTCAAATTGGTTAAAAGTTGAATGTTATTATACACAATGGATGGCTAAATTTCCTTACGCACTCCCTATAATTGCAGGTGATTTTAACGCAAGGACTGGAACCTATTTGGTGGATGTTTCCACCCCATGTGTCCACTCTTTTGTAGGCAAGGATCAACTTAAGGGCAGTTTATGTCATTCAAAAAGATACCTTTGTAAATCCTGCGGGGGTAGGCTTGCTTCAATTTGTCTCAAAAACTGACCAGTGTATTCTAAATGGCTCCAGTGCTGATGATGACTGGGGAGAGTTTACTTATGTTTCCTCTACGGGTTTGAGTGTGGTTGACTATATTCTCATCCATAAGGATCTGAAAACTTTGGGCTGTAATTTTAGAGTAGCAGACTGCTCTGACAGTGATCATTTGCCACTGGAACTATCCCTTGCTATACCAGGCATGCCAAAGCTGAACATGCCACATCACACCTCCTAGTCCAATTACCATGGTCAGCTCTAAAAAGATCAAATGGTCTAACGAAACAGGGCAGGCCTTCCATAGTTTTGTTCATTCTCCTCATATAAAAAATGCTCTAGAACAAATAACAGTAGACAATTCACTGAAGAAGGGTATATCAGCTTTTGAGGAGGTGATGCAGAATATGTATCTCTCCCTCCAAAATGCAGCTGGTACTACAAAGCACTTGACAGGTAGAACAAACAAGTGGTTTGACAGGGAGTGTACTAATTTTAGAAGAAGAATTCATTCTGCTTACCATTCCTACCGTGCAAATAATGAACGCCAACTTCTGCACTCGTATTTCATGCTACAGAAAGAATATAAGAAGCTTTTACACTGTAAAAAAAGTGAGGCAATTAGGGACTCATGGTAAATGCTGATTACAGCATCTGTCACACGTAGCTCTAAATCTTTCTGGAAGCTTGTCTCTGGAACTTTAACAGATAACAATGGAAGCCCTGACTGTCATATTCCAGCAAATATTTGGGAAGATCATTTTCGTGCAGTTTTTTACAATCCGAATATATTGAATTCTAATTCTACCCCCTATTTGTACCGTGATACTCTTGAATGGCTTCCTGTTGATATTAACATTGTTGAAGAATTATTACTCCAGCTAAAGTCAGGTAAGGCTCCCGGACCAGATGGTATTCCCTCGGAGCTGCTGAAAGGCAATATCAGTTGGTGGGCCCCATGGCTGCCCTCCCTTTTTACTTTAATAAATAAATCTGGTATAATTCCTGCAGCCTGGTTGAAAGCTTTCATTGTTCCTATGTACAAGAAAGGCCCCAAAGATGATCCAAGCAATTATCAATCTATCAGTCTGTTATCTATAGTAGGGAAGGTATATGCTGGTTTTCTAGGTCTTAAATTGAAAATGTGGATCAATGATAATAACATCTTGGGGGAAGAGCAGATAGGATTTAAAGCTGGATGTTCTACCCTTGATCACTGCTTGGTATTGTCCCATTTAGTGCACAAACACTCTAAACCAAGAGGAGGTAAACTTTTCGCAGCATTTATAGACTTAAAATCTGCCTTTGACTCCATCTCGCGTGATTGCCTGTGGAGCAAGTTAGAACAGCACTCTATTGAGAAAAGGCTATTGTTCCTGATCCGCACATTGTATCACAACTAGGGTTGCCAGGTCTCTGGTTTTCTGCCGGAGACTCCGGCAAAAGGGGGCCGTCTCCGGCCTCTGGCAATAGTTGCTTTGAAGCCGTGGATCTCCGGCTTTTGCGTGTCTGCGGGTGCTCCTCCCACTGAAAGGCAATCTGTGGCTGCGGGGTGTATCGCGGCTGCTAGAGCACGTCAGCGTTTTGAATCAGAAGGCTGTTGTGCAGGAGGAGGAGCTTTGGCGTTTTCACAGAGAAGGTTGTTGGGCAGGAGGAGGAGCTTTGGCGTCTTGAATGAGAAGGCGGTAGGAGGAGTCTTTGCGTTTTGAGTGAGAAGGTCATTGGGCGGGAGGAGGAGCTTTGGTGTGTGGAATCAGAAGGGGGTAGGAGGAGTCTTTCTGTTTTGAGTCAGAAGGCGGTTCGGCTGCGTTTTGAATGAGAATGCTGGAGGTCAGTTGGTGGCAGAGAGAGAGAGACAGAGAGAGAGAGCTGTATGGGTTGTGTATTTAGGGAGGCTTGTGCAGGAAATGTTGGGGTGGTAAGAGGGAATATAGAAAAAAGAAGCTGCTATGGGAGCCTTGCGGGGGATGGGGATAGTAGAGGGGGCAGTGAAACCAGAGCATGGCCTGAGAATTCTCACCAGTCCTTTGCTCTGGTCAACAGCACTAACAGGAGGATGTGAAGGCTTTGTAGCAGAGCTTGGAAAAGTTACTTTTTTAAACTACAACTCCCATCAGCCCCAGTCAGCAAGGCCACTGGATTGGGGTGATGGGAGTTGTAATTCAAAAAAGTAACTTTTCCAAGCTCTGCTTTGTAGCTACAGATGGGATAAGAAAAACAGCAAAAATAAGCACGCTTTCGGCACCCACCTCCTCGTCCCTTTCGTCCCAAGCTCGCGCTCCTAGCCGTTAAGCCTTTTGGCAGCTGAAAGAGAGAGAGGGGGGGAAACCACCCCCAATGGCGGCTCCACCTCTCGCGAGCAGGCATTGGCCGCCGCCTCTTTCTTCCTTTTCATTGGATGCTAGGCTTTAAGAGGTCGTCCCAATTGGCTGTTCTGCTTTTGGATACCAGATTCAAAGTTTTTTAAAGTAGCCGTTAAAGAAATTCTGCCCGCAGAAGCTGGCAGCAGTGGCTGAGAAAAAGACACCAAGGAGAGCCACGTTAGGGGAAAAAGAATTAAAAGGGCAGCTCTAGCCAGCGACTCGTCCGTTTCAGGTACTGGGAGAGGATATCAGGAAAGGGAAGGATGAAAGGGAAAATAGCTGCCTGCCTACAAAGCATGTGGTGTTCTCCTAGGGGTGAGGTGAGGAGAGGACTGGATTCCCCCAGGGACACGAGATAAGCTGTATTACCTATGAAGGGTTTAGGTCATGTCATTCTTCCCTGTGCAGTACACTAGAGTTCCTCCTTTCTAAAAAAAAAAAAGAATCAAAATCCTTTCAAGGGAGCTCTAAAGAGAAGGGCGGCAGTCCTCACCATATTTCTCCCGCCAAACAAACCATTCCCTCTTATGTGTATTTTACTTGATGTTAAACCTACCGAGTTTGATGGCCCTTACTCCCAGGGAACAGCCAAGTTACGTAAGGGGTTTACTCCAACTGTATGCATACTGACTTGCGAGAAAGTCCCGGTGTACT
Organism: Rhineura floridana; assembly: GCF_030035675.1. Lineage (NCBI taxonomy): Eukaryota > Metazoa > Chordata > Lepidosauria > Squamata > Rhineuridae > Rhineura > Rhineura floridana. The sequence goes on along the minus strand of NC_084480.1, from coordinate 259,680,664 downwards.
CAGGGCAGCTTACTTCCAGGTAAACAGATGTAGGACTGGGCTACCGGGGTGCACCAGGGCTACTACCTTTCCATTGTATGTTTGCTCGGGACTAAATCCCATCGAGGTCGGTGGAGCTTTACTCCTAAGCAAGTATGCTCAGGAGGACCAAGGACCGCAGCAGCGCCCCTTGATCCTATGCCCTCTTATTGGTAAGTAAGCTCTGCTGTGTTCCCCGGGGCTGCTGCTCTTTATAGTAAAAAAAGTGTGTCCCGAGGTTAATGAGGGAGAGCGCCTCCCCCGCTATTTGTCATGTGCCGAATTACCGGTGAGCGAGCAGCAGGAGGCCTGTCCCCCCGCCTTGTGTAATGATTGTTGTTTTTAGAAGGGTAACGGGGCATAATGGTAATGAAAGCTTGTTTGGAGGGGGTGCATCATTCAGAGCATTTGATTTGTCCATGCACTACTGTGTAACGGTATGCTTGTGTTAGTGCACAGGCCGCCCTTTGCCCTTTCCCTCCTCCTTTGCCCTGCCTGCTCGAGGCAAACGCAGCCGTGCTACCAACGCGGCATAACTAGCCCTGCCGGTTGTGTTTGTGGACCTGGGAAGGGCTGAGGCGCACAATGAGTGGGGGAGCCGCCGCCGCCGCTCGCGTCCTTGGGCGTGTAGTATTTTGGGTTCGAGGCTTCTATTTTTAGCCCCATTGATGGCTGGGATTCCGACAACGTCAATGGAGCCCGGCGTTGACGTCACGGAGGCTCCTTCCTGACCGGGGCGGACAGGCGGGGTTTGCAGAAAATAAAGCAGCAGACGGATGAAGAGAGCAGCCGGGGCGATCGCATGGGGTGTAGAAGACGGGAGCAGCGGCAGGACTAGCGGGGGTCAGGCTGCTGCGTCCCGCGAGAAAGAGGGTAGGCGGGCTCCGAATGGCTCTGGACTTCAAGTTCCAGATCCCACCGCTGGACCGCCTGTCTGCCTGCCTTTGAAAGGACGCAGAGGAAGCAGGAGTGGGAATTGAGGACCATGAGTGATTGCCAGGCCCAGTGAACGATCAGAGAGAACTCAAGATAGCTTCAGCAGCTCCGCACTAAGCAGTCCCAAATTTGCCTAGATGGGGGACCCATTGGAAGCCACATGCAAAACCAGGATACAAGTATAGCCCTTCTCAGATAACACTAATAGTACCCTAAAATCTGCAATCCAACTATTTTACTCAAGTCGCCACACATTCTTATTTTTTAAATTACATTTCTTTCCCACCTTTCCTCCAAGGAGCTCACGGTGTCGTACGAACATGGTTCTCCCCCTCCCAATTTTATCCTGGCAACAACCCTGTGAGGTAGGTTAGGATGAGACACAGTGACTGGCCCAAGGTCACCCAGTGAGCTTCATGTCGAGTAGGATTCTGGTCTCCCAGGTCCTAGTGTGACACTCTAACCGCTACATATATGTAGGTGACATTGTGTACTTTGTAATGCAATGAGATTTGATCTTATTTTCTGAATATAATTTAGGATATTTTTTTCACAAAAGTGTGGCTAAAGTGAGCACAACATTGAAGAAAATTCTACAGGATGACAAGTGGGCTTTCCAGATGTATAACAAAGCACTAAAATTGACTTTGGTAAGCTTCTGTAATCCCCCCTTCTATATCCTATTTTTATTATTGAAGTACCTATAATTTATCTAGGAACTATATGTTTGCAAACTTCTGATCTATAATGCAAGCTGTGCAGAACTTCAAATGTGCCCCCCCCCCAGTCTCTGTTATCTGGACCTCTGAACTCCCCAGGCCAGACCCCTCTGCTTCATACCTTGAATGTTTTGCCTGGGTGGAATGCATCCTTGAACTCTGATAGTGTTGATTGCTCGCCTGAATGAAGGACAGAGGGGTGTGTATGTAGAAACTAGCCCACTGTACAAAAGTAAAATGTAGTTGTTGCTTTGCCCACTTTTGTCTCTGTCCCCACCCACAACTGGCATGTGGCTTTTAGAAGATTGGCCAGAAGGGCATGTGATCCTTGGCCTGAAAAAGGTTTCCCACCCCTGCTGTAAGGGAAACTTTCTCAGGTCTTTTTGGCTAGGTTTGTTGAGAAAGTCAGAAACTGATGCTACCCATCCATTCAGTTGTCTGCAAAGTATTTGAGGTGTGGTCAATTTTCGGTAGAGAGTGACTACTGCTTAAATCTCCACATAATGTGCACAAGCTTCAGGCAGTTGTGTGCAGCTGCTTTCCTCCTCTGTGCAAGCAATGAAGCAAGTCAGGAATCTACACACTGTATTGCCAGTGGTGAGAGCCGCTGGCCACATTCACACAATATCTTCTTTTGATAAGTCATGCCCAAGCGTCAGGCAGACATACACAACCCCTGTGTACAAACTAACAAGCAAAAAATCCACAGTTAACAATTAATTTAATTAATGCAAATTATTGTCTGATGTAGCAGTTTACTCAGCCTTTACCCAATGAACAACAAACATATGTCTTAAGTAAATGTAGATTAAAAACTCACTTTGCTGCTGAATAACCCTCAGAGAGGGGCTGAAGACCCTCAGGGTGAGGGCTGCATAACCTCAGAGGGGGGGACAGAGAGAGCAATGAGCTGCATAACCTCAGAGAGAGGGGGGGCGGCTGTGGGCTGAACAATTCTCAGTGCTGATGTGTATGTCCCTCCACCTTTATCTTGCTGTAGATAGCCGGGACGAGGTCCAGAACATCCAAGAAGCACACACAGCAGGATCTTGGTAGGAGCAAGTCTTAGCAACAGCACAATGCTGACAGGCAGTTGCCAACTGCTTGCCTAGAATGCCCTCCCTTGTCCTTAACATGGCTGCAACCATACCTACTCAGAAGTAACTCCTATTGAGTTATATGGGGCTTAGTTCCTTAATAAGCATGTTTACAGTTGCTGCCTTCAGGGGCATCCATCTGTGCTCCCATGTAACATCTCTGCAACACTAAGCTCCTTTCTTCCAATAATGGCCTGGCCTGAGGGCACGTAAACCCTTCTTGCCAGAAGCAAGTAAGCTAGATTAAATGTTCCCTAAAGGCATTGAACTGTGACCTGGGAGAGCAAGGTTCGAATCCCCACACAGCCATGAAGCTCACTGGGTGACCTTGGGCCAGTCACTGCCTCTCAGACTCAGAGGAAGGCAATAGTAAACCACCTCTGTCTGAATACTGCTTAACATGAAGACCCTATCTGGGATCAACTTGAAGGCAGTCCATTTCCATTTTGCATCACCCTAAGCTTGTGAGAAAGAATGACCTTCTCACTTCAGATGGACCTAGGAAAACCTTGTTTTAGGTAAGATTTCTATGTTAATCTCAAATCAGAGAATTTTTTAAGAATGGTATGCTCCAAGCAACTGTGGTTGATACAATGTATCATGTTTAATGATGTCACTAGGGCCCGCCCCGTGACGTCACTAGGGCCCGCCCCGTGACGTCACTAGGGCCCGCCCCCATTTTCTCAGGTTTTTGGATGGTTCCGACCTGGCAAACCTAATCACAACACGTCTGCTCAGGTATGCTGCAGCAATCAAGGTCTCTTCTCTAAAGAGATTATCTCCTCACATGGTGTTAGACAAGGGTGTATCCTTGCCCCCACACTATGCAATCTATATTTGCCTGATCTTCCCTCTGTACTGGGGACAATACAATCTCATCCACCCACGATTGGGCATACAAAGGTATCTATTCTGCTTTACACAGACTATGCAGTTTTAATTTCTCAAACTCGGCTGGGTCTCAAGAGATTACTGAGTGGCTTTGTGGAATATTGCAAAAAAAATCTTCTTACAACTAATTATGCTAATTCCAAAGTACTGGTATTCTCTAAGAGAAAGGTCAGGATTCTTGGTCCTTGGGAAATGACAAAATTGAACAGGCTGATTCCTATAAATACCTGGGTATTTGGTTCCATGAAGCAGCAAGCTAGAGAATTCAGGAAAAATTTGCCAAGGCTAAAGCTGAGCAAAACATGGATGCAGTGACCCGCTTCTTTTTTACAAAGGGTGGGAAATTTTTGCCAGCGGCCATCCGTGTTTTCAATTTGTTCCTCTGATTCTTTTTGGGGCACCAGTTTGGTTTCCATACTTCAAGGGTTCACTTGAAGAAACTCAATCCTATTTTCTAAGGTCCATTTTTTGTGTCCCCAGATGTGTCTCTGGAGCCACTCTTAACTTAGAGGCTGGCCTTAATTCCCTAAAATGCTCAGCCTGGATTTATGCTATCCACTTTTGGCTTTGCTGCTGTCTTGTGCTCACCCATAGCCCCCTTACATCTCAGGTAATGAGAGATTCCTCTGGGACATCCTGGACAAAGGCGGTGGTGAAAAAGGTCACTTCAATAGGCCTCTCTCCTTCTGATCTGCTCTCTATAGACCTTGAAAGCGCTAAAGTGATTGTCAAAGAGAGGCTAGTGGATATCGATATCCAAGAGCTCTCTGCAGCTGCACAAGGTCCCTGTTTCCCCCAGTCATTGGGTCTACCAGGTCTTCCTTGCAAAGATGGGATGCCCTACCTAAATTGGTTATTTATTCCCAAGTATAGGAGGGCACTCTCTCTGGCTCAATTTAATGTTTTACCTTCCAAACTTCTGGATGGCAGATACAAAAGAATTCCAAGCAACAACAGATGTTGCCCCTGTGATAATGATGAAGTGGAGTCTATTTCACATGTTGTGTTCAATTGTAGTTATTACAAAGGGGGCAGAAAAGATCTAATACACCCTATTACACAGCTTTTCCCAGGCCGTTCCTCTGAGTCCTGACTGTTTTACTTGAGGGTTTAGGTAAGGAAATTACTGAGCAAGTGGCAAAATTCCTGAACTTGGCCATTTTGACAAGACCCCGTATGATTGTTAATGGCAATTAAACTAACTGAGTTGTTTTTACAATTTAGTATGCTGTTGGTTGTAGTTTGTGTTATTATGTTGTGTTTTATTTCATAATGTCTAATATTATGTTCTGTATTTGTGGTCAGTTGACTGTAAATAAAGATTTGGTTGACTGTTCATGCAACGGACTTGGTGAGGGAGTTCCACAATGCTTATCCAGAAAAGCCCAAGCCCAGGGGGTGGGGAAGATGGTGCATGGAGGGGGGATGATGTTGTGCCCCAGGCGCAAGAGGAGTTAGCTCAGGGAGTGGTGTCAGATGAGGACGAGGTCCCTGGGAGCGTTGAAGGAAGGGGGAGTGCAGTCAGTCTGCAGACTCCATCAGCCAGCCCCCCCCATCGAGGCAGTTCTCGCTCAGCTTGCAAGCCCCCTGCCTGAGCCATTGGGAAGCGAACCCTCACATGTGCCAACCATGCCCCCACAGGAATCCCTGCCTGGCACTTCAAACACTTCCCCATCAACGAGGAGCTGTCGTTTACGGGCAAAGACCTTCCCTACTTAAGCAGGTGCCCACCCAGGCTCTAGTGCCCATTCAACTCTCCCCACATGCTGCAGAGACTGTTGAGGTAGCTTAGCCAGGGAAAGTAGTGAGCTAGAGTAGACAGGTTTGTGAAGCGCACTGCTTTGGATGTAACCATCACCCTAATAAAACATGAATTGAACCAAGCGTTGCCTCCGTCTCGTGTCTTGGGTTCTGGGCAGGACATCCATGCACTGGTAACCTCCAAGCTGGATTACTGTAGCACACTTTATGTGGGGCTGCCCTTGAGGTGGGTCCAGAAGCTGTAGCTGGTGCAAAATGCTATGGCTTGACTGCTCACTGGGGCAGGATATCTCCAACATATTACCCCTCTACTGAAAGACACACTGGCTGTCAATTAACTACCAGGCTAAGTTCAAGGTGCTGGTTTTGATATACAGCTTGGGACCAGGATACCTGAAAGATTGTCTCACCCAACTGATCACAGTGCTCTGCAGATGAGGGCCTACTGCAGATATCATCTCATCAGGAGATACATTCTGCACAATCTGGGAATTGGGTCTTTAGTGTTGCAGTACCTAACTTTGGAATTTTCTCCCATTAAATATTAGACACTGTCTCTGTTGTCTTTCCAATGCCTACTGAAGACTTTTCTCTTCCAACAAGCCTTTTAAAGACAGACTTTTCCCTGCATCTATATTGGAATTGTTTTTAAGATGTTTTATTGCTTATTGTTTGCCACCCTGGACTCCTTTGGGAGGAAGGGTGAGATATAAATTTAAACCACAACAGCTGTGCATGGATAAGGTCCTATACAATGGACAATTATGTAGCAGTTTGAGAACACACTCTAGTCTTCTTGGTAGTACATGTTCTTCACAGCAAGTATAATACGTAAACATATTATTACATTATGTTATCAGCTGTACATGGTAATTGATAGGGGAGGTGCTCCTGCTTCTGCTGGACTGACATCCCACTTTGGACTGACAACCCCTCTTCTAACATCCCACTTTGTAGTTTTTTTCCCATTGTTTGTTTAGACAATTAATGTCTCTATTAACTATCTCTTTATCAAAAAGAAACAGAAGCCTGAAGAAAGCCAAATAAGAATCTGAATCCTAATCTCTCTTGTACATGCCAAATCCTGTCCTATACTGAATTTATATAATTCTTAATTTTCATAGTGTTCTGAATTTTTCTTGTTTGCCTACATAACAATCCTGTTGTTCTCACTTTACAGATGAGGAACAGGATATGTGTCTGGAGTGGGAAAAACTTCTATTTCACTCAGAATATTATCTTCAGTCTTGTTGGTAACAACCAAATATCCCACAATTAGCCACCCTGGGCACATATATTTTAGAGGTTGATGCACTGCCCCAGTTCACATAACCTGTGGACAGCTATGCACACAGGAGGTAAAAAAGGATCTTCCACCTGGGATATGTTAGGTAACAGTGTGCTGGTGTTTAGATCCAGTCATGAAATCAACAGCTGCTATAAAGGCCTCAGAAATGGCTAGTCAGACTGTAGCATTCATACACAGACATTCTTTATACGTAAAGAATCACTATGGACAGGAAAAAACAGATGTTTTCTCATATGCAAAGCTCTATTCTGCTTTGGTCACACCTCAGCTGGTATACTGTGCTTAGGTTCTGGGCACTGTAATCTAAGAAGGATATTGACAATCTGGAACATGTCCAAAGAAGGGCAAAAAAGCTGGCGACGGACCTGGAGACCAAATCCTATAAGGTTTAAGGAGCTGGGTATGTTTAGTCTGAAGAAGAGATTACTATGTTGTAATATCATAGAACTTTTCAAATAATTGAAGGGCTGCCATGTAGATGATAGAGCACATTTCTTTTCTGTTTCCCAAGAGGGCAGGACCAAATCAATCTGTTCAAATTACAAGAAAAAATATTTAGACCACACATGAACAAGCCATCGCCCACCAGCCATGTGTGACCATTGGAAGTCCTGGAAGGGAAGCTTTAACATCTGCCTAGGACTCCTGGTCCAGGCAAGAGCTTTTTCTCTGCCCTGCAAATAACAGCATAGGAATAGCGATTTTGGGAACATTGGAAAAACTTGGGAGTGGCTTAAAGCTCTTCCCAGCACTCCCAATCCAGCCAGGATAACTGCAGAGCAGTGAGATTTGGGGTGTACTGTAGGGGTGAGGAGCGGTTCTAGTGGAGGGAGGAGGTTAAAGTGTGTGTGTGAATGACAGAGAGAAGGGCTGGAATATATGTATGCAGTCCCTAACCAACCACCACCACATGTGGTCCTTAGCGCCAAAAAGGTTACCCACCCTGAGTTAGATTGTAAACACACTAGTTGCCAGATCAAAGCATTTCTGTTAGCCACACCTGGTGTGGGAACAGGTTGATCTGCTGATCAGTTGTGAAATTTATTTGAAGCTGATTTTAAAAAAAAAAAGGCACTCAAGCTGCTCCCACCAGGTTTTACAGTAAAAAGGGACAGGATTTGACTACTGTCATGTGCTCCCATTTTCAGAAGAGAGTGGTGGATACACACTGGAAACGGCAGAACAGTGAGTGTATTTCTACCCTAAGACAAATCATTACGAAGAACTTCCAGGCAATATAAATTCTTTGATAGTGGAATAGACTGCTTGGATAGTGGTGAGGTGTTACAGGCTTTTAAGCAGCGGCTGGATGACCACTTCTTAGGTGCAATAGTAGTGGCCTTCCTCCAGTGGAAGGGAGTTGCACTATATGATCTTCAGGTACCTTCCAATTCTATAACTCATGACGTTTTAAAATGCTACAATATAAACTGATTTATAAATATATATATAATCATATATATACTTCATACTAGATCCGTAGACTAGCAAGTGACCATCGGCACAGAACAGAAGGGCTAAATCAGGTATGGGGAATTTCTGGCCTCCAGATGTTGCTGAACTACAACTCCCATCTATCAGGTATATAAAAACAGACTTCCTGCACAGGTGTTACATACAAAAATGCTAAATGATATTTTTGCAACATTTCATTCCTTCTGGGACGTCTTGAGGACTTAGGAGTTGGAGGCACTGCTTGGCAGTGGCTGTGCTCCTACCTCAAGAATCGTCTCCAGAAGCTGGTGCTTGGGGAGCATTACTCGAGTCCCTGGATACTCCAATATGGGGTCCCACAGGGTTCAGTTCTGTTCCCCATGCTCTTTAATATCTATATGAAGCCGCTGGGCGAGGTCATTAGGAGATTTGGAGTGCGTTTCCAGCAATATGCTGATGATATGCAGCTCTACTTCTCCTTTTCATCTTCTTCAGGTGAGGCTGTTAATGTACTAAACCACTGCCTGGCCGCGATAATGGACTGGATGAGAGCTAATAAACTGAGACTCAATCCTGACAAGACTGAGATGCTGTTGGTGGGGGGGCTCTCTGCCCAGATGGTTGATGTCCGACCTGCCCTAGATGGGGTTACACTCCCCCTAAAGGAGCAGGTCCGTAGTTTGGGGGTCTTATTAGATCCGCTCCTGTCACTGGAGGCTCAAGTAGCCTCGGTGGCACGGAATGCGTTCTACCAGCTTCGGCTGGTAGCCCAACTACGACCCTATCTGGATAGGGAGAACCTTGCCACAGTTATCCATGCTCTGGTAACCTCTAGATTGGACTACTGTAATGCACTCTACGTAGGGTTACCTCTGAAGACGGTTCGGAAACTTCAGCTGGTGCAGAATGCTGCGGCCAGAGTTCTTACTGGGACAAAAAAATTTGATCATATAACACCTGTCCTGGCCCAGCTGCACTGGCTACCAATATGTTTCCGGGCCAGATTCAAAGTGTTGGTTCTTACCTATAAAGCCCTTAACGGCATCGGACCGCAATACCTGGCGGAACGCCTCTCCCGCTATGTACCTACCCGGTCGCTGCGCTCGACGTCGAAGGCCCTTCTCCGTGTCCCAACGCATAGGAAAGGCACGGAGAACGATAACTAGAGCTAGGGCCTTCTCAGTGGTGGCCCCCGAACTATGGAACGCCCTCCCTGATGAGATACGCCTGGCGCCTTCTTTGCTATCTTTTCGGCGCCAGGTAAAGACCTACCTCTTCGCCCAGGCATTTTAAAAATTTTAAAATTTGAATTTAAAATTGAAAATTTTTAATTATGTTTTATTGTGTTTTTGTATTTTAACCTGTTTTATCATGCTGTACACCGCCCTGGGAGCTTATTGCTATAGGGCGGTCTAAAAATGTAATAAAATAAATAAATAAATAAATAAATAAATAAATAAATAAATAAATAAATAAATATCCTCAGATTTTAAACAGTATTATTTATTTATTTATGTATTTATTTATATCAACTACGCCTCATACGGAGGCTGCAACCCTATCTCCCTATTCATCAGCTCCCACTGGTAGTACATGCCCTGGTCACCTCTCAATTAGACTACTGCAATGCGCTCTAAGTGGGGCTACCCTTGAAAATGGTCTGGAAACTACAACTGGTGCAGAATGCTGTGGCTCGTTTACTTACAGGCAGCCGCCGCCGTGATCACATCACGCCAGTGCTATTTAATCTGCATTGGCTTCCAGTTGTTTTCCGGGCCCAATTCAAGGTGTTGGTATTAACCTTTAAAGCCCTATACGGTCTTGGCCCAGTTTACCTGAAGGAGCACCTCCAGCACCACCAATTAAGCCGCCCGACTAGATCAGCCACGCAGGGCCTTCTCTCAGTCCCACCAACAAAAACAGCTAGGTTGGTGGGGACTAGAGAGAGGGCTTTTTCAGTGGCGACTCCCACTCTCTGGAACTCCCTCCTGTTCGATCTCCGCCATGCCCCTTCCCTAGATACATTTCACCGAGCCTTAAAAACTTGGCTCTTTGGACAGGCCTTTGGGACCTCCGGGGTGGGCTAATTTTTTATGAGTGTTAATTGTTTATTGATTGCCCTACATTGTCTTATACTGCCGCTATTTTAAAATGATCGTTCTTGACTGCATTGTATTTTATTTTGTATTGTGTTTTATTTTATTGAATTTTAATGTGTACGTCGCCTAGAGTGGCTTCGGCCAGGTAGGCGACACAAAAATTAAATTTTACTTACTTACTTACTTATTATTTTATTTATACCCCGCCCTTCCTTCCAGCAGGAGCGAATCTGTTTTGTGACATGCTGTCATTCTTTTGTCATTAAAGTTTGGTAACACACATGTATTGTGTAGAAATATATTATCTGTTTTATTACTGGTGTTTTACTAATGAGACCTTGAGACAATTTATTCTATCAGGAATCCTGGAAAAAACAATTTCCTCAATTTGCAGGCTCATTTCCATGGAGAGTTTACAAATACAGGGTTGCAAGGAAACAAATCTTGGCAAGGTTGAAGGTTCTTATATTCACCTAGTTTTCATACCCAGGTTAATTGATCATGTCAGAATCACCCTAAGTGATATGATGCCTGGGGAAGAAACTCCAAATGCCTTCTTTAGTCCAGTCATAAAATATTATTTTATTTAATAAAAGGTGCCAATTTGCTATTCTTTTAATGGTGCTCAAAATTTAGCCTCAGCCTCATGATAGGTTCTCAAGGCATGACTCAGCCCTGGATTGTGCAAATCAAGTGTGGGGAACATTTTTCAATCCAAGGGCCACATTCCATTTTGGGCAGCTTTCCGGGGACCACATGCCAGTGGTGGGTGGGGCTTAAAGCAAAAGTGGGTGGAGCAACGAATGTAAATTATTTCTTTGTACAATAGACTAGTTTCTAAACACTTACATGCCCCTATCTATCTTCCATCCAGACATTATCAGAGTTGAAGGACATATTCCAGTCAGGCAAAACACTCAAAAAGGGTGTAAAGCCGGGCTGGTTAGGAGCATGACTGGGGGAAAGTGAGTGTGTATGGGGAGGGAGTGTGGTGTAACCTTGAGGTACAAAGTACAAAAGAATCTATAAAAAATAAACCCCTAAGGCAGGAATCCCTGAACAGTCCCATAACAACTCAATTGCACAGAATGTGCTATTGCTGAAAAGGTCCTCTCACCAAGGTGGCCACTTACATTGCCAAAAAAGAGGGAATGCAACACCAAAAAAAAGAATATAGATCTGCATGAAATTTGAATATGCTAATTAGTATGTATAGATGCAGATTTAGAAAATATTGCTTCAATGTAAATAGAAATATAATACAATCACCATAGTGGAGAAGACTGTGACCTGGTGGAGTGATGCCTGTTCAGTCTGTTCTCCAGGTGCTAACTGTTGACTCACACCTTGAAGGCCCCTCTTCTGCCTTCTCTATTTTTAAACCAGAGAGCCCTTCAAACAGAGGGCTGTTCTCTGTAAAGTAGGGCAGTTGGCCACCCTCTTGTCCTGTTCTCACCAGGTTCCTCACGAGACAGGAGACTTCCCAGCATTAATACAATTGAAGGCAACACCAAGGTAATATCTAGGGCCGATCCAAAATCAGAGTCCCAACAGAGTCCACAACCACAAAGAGATCAGGCAAGAAGAAGGTCAGAGCAGTCCAAGGTCAGAAGCAAGACAGTCCATTGTCAATACAGGTCAAGGGCAAAGCGGATAGAGAATAGTCTGGGATCAGGTACAGACCTGGTATATAGACATTGTTCCAGCAGCTCTTCCAGCCTAGCACTGGAGTTTTTGAAGCTGCTGGAGCTGTTGGAACCACACCCTAAACTGTTAGAGCCACACCCCAAAACTCGGATGACTCCACTTGACCACCTGCAGCCAGGCCTTTACTCCTGAGGCCAGGCCTGTAGTTTGGGCACTCCTCTGGATAGGCTGGGTCTCCCACTGTCATTTTAGGCAACACCCTTCCCTTGGGCTTGGGACCCATTCGATGTCAGAAGCCACACTTGCCCCAGGTGCAGACAGCCCATCCTGGGCCTTGTCATAGGACCCTGGCTCCTCACCATCAGATGGAACATGAGTCAGGGTGGATCCAAGACTGAAGCCTCCTGGTCTTCCTCTGACAAGGACTCCCCTGGTTGGGACTGGACATCTTGCCATCCATCTAATTTTCATAAGGTGAGGCACACGGAGGAGGGCTTTAATGTGGAAGAAGATGGTGCTGCATTCCTGCTCACATTAAAAGGCTATACCCTGTCTTCCCAGGCCTTTACCATAACAGGCTACACCTTCTAACTCCCAGTGTATTTTGCTGCCATCAGGACCTTTACCATAGATCCAAATTCTTTTACACTTCAATATTTGAGGATAGGTGTGAACTTTGATATTATACTGCATTGCTCTCCCTCTGTTCAGTAACTGAGCATTAGACATAGGATGATGAAAACAAAAAGATTTTTATTAATATATTTGATAAATATAAAACAATAAGTCACAATTCTAACTGCACCTAACCAGATACTAATTCTATCTATCTCTAAACAAGACCCTAACTGTATCTGTCACTCAGCCCTATTAGTCTCTATCTCCTGTCAAACCTTTCACTCTCCAGAACTATTCACCAACAAGCTCAAAACCATTACCCATCTGAATCCTCAGCTATACATAAACTCTCTCTATATCACAATCTTCTCCCTTCACTCTTTCAACCAATCACCATTCATATGCAAATACTCCCTCCTTGACTCACTCACTCAACCAAACACTACTTACCATAAACAGCATACATTTAAACATCAGTAACATCACAGATAATTACTCAGGTCCCCAGGTCCCAAGCTGCACCTCTGAATCTGACTGTGTAAACAAACTCCTTGATTTTTAAACGAATGTACAGACATGTGCAGTTCAGTAACTTCAGATTCTAATTGCTGGAGAGCTGTGTTTAAGTAATACTTAATCTAGAGTTCATATGGTCCATCATGGATATCTGGATTTTTGGGGGTGGAGGCAACAAGGATGGAGGAATAAAAACTCATCAAAATTTCTCATCCATGTCACTTTCACATATCTATTCCATTCCATTTCCACATTAATGTTTTTTAATCCATGGGAAAATTCTCTTTAAATGCATATTTTAGTATGAGTTTTTGCATTTCTAAAAGTACTCATTAAAAATGCACAAAGAACTAGTTCGAAACACTCGGGAAGTGCAAAATCTGGTGGACCAGAACATTAGTCTAAAAGATATGAATGAGGTCATTTTATTTTGGAATTCAAAAAGCATATCTACGGTCAACAAAATCTAAAACAAAACCACATAATCCCACTTGTAAAGCAAATCTTTCAAAACATAATTTGTAAAATGTACCATCCAATTTCCATGTAATCAGTGCATCTAAATAATCACTTTAAAGACATCTTTATTATATACATCTTTCTAAAGTGAGAGACAGGGGAATCCCTAAATGAGAACAATACAATTCAAGTCTTACCTTAACCAACTTTTTTACTGGTTTAATTGGCAACTACACTGCACTCTAGATGGCTTATTTGCACTTGCTTGTGTCAAAACTTGCTCTTAATGTTGGTTTTTAAATGCTGATTAATGAGCAGTTTTAAAATGTATTACAAAGCACTTCTTCAGTGCTTTTAAAACTGTGTGATTTGAGCAAATAGACCAACCAAAAAAAACTATTTGCATAGCCCCATTAGTCTTTGCACCACTTAGCTGGGTCCTATTCAGTACTTTTTTGACAAAAAAGGAGGTGCCAGTTTTCATAACTTGATAAAGTGCCAAGGGTGCCAGTACAAAATGGCTGCTATGGGCAGCAAAAAAAAAAAAAAAAAGTGCCAAAACTCTAGACTGGTGAGCTCTCTCTCTCTCTCTCTCTCTCTCTCTCTCTCTCTCTCTCTCTCTCTCACACACACACACACACACACACACACTCCTACTAGTAACATTGACAATACCGGTCAGAATGTATTGCCTCTGTAGCATTTAAAAATCTTTGCTGTAGCACAGTACCTGTGACAGCAAGTGGCTTACACCATTCTCCAGATTAGAATCCATCCACAGAATATCACCTTGCATGTGTGACTACCTATTCTCTCACTCTTATATTAACCCATAAATAGTACAGACAGCTCACTAGAAAGCTGTGCAACCCACAGCATGCATCAACCATTCATAGTTTATCTAGTTATTCAGAAAGGAATGCTTCAGCGTTCTTTCCTTTTGTTCACTGCCTACCTCCAGAGGGGAACACAGGCATTCTCTGTGTTATGGTCTTCAATTGCTCAGTTCCTGAGGTTATCATTCAGACTACTGTCTTAAGAGTGGAACCCGGAGTACATCGATGGCCAAGCCAAACAGAAAGTACAGATTGTGTACTGCATACCACCAGGCGAAAGACATTTCACAGTGCTGGATAAATCACAGTGATGGGATTGTGAGTGTCATATATGAAGTTAGAATATCTCATTGAGAACTGTGTTTTCCTTGCATATGAGAGCTGGTGCTTAAAACATTTTATTATGCTAAGAGAGAGATCAGGTTTATATTTTTCTGAGGCCTGAATCAAAAACATTATATTGCTGCAGAGCTCATATTCTAAGTTATTGGTAGGTCAGGTTTGGCAGGTGTGCTGGAATGGTGATCAAATAGGCTTCCTCCTTTCTCTCCTCAATCTTCCAGGTCTCCACCTTGAGCCCTGACACTCTACTTCCTGTTCTCACCAAGCAATTCAACTATTTTTGGAATTTATATACCACCCAATGTCCACTAGGCAGTTCATATTTTTTTTTCAAAAAGCAACAATTATTAATTTATTTAATTTAAAATATTTCTATCCCGCCCTTCTACCCTATAACAGGGCATTCAGGGTGGCTTACAAAAATAAAATCAAACACATACATAATAAAATTGTTAACAATAAAATCAGAAAACATTAAAATACATAAAATACAAAACATTAGATAGATAGATAGATAGATAGATAGATAGATAGATAGATAGATAGATAGATAGATAGATAGATAGATAGATAGATAGATAGATAGATAGATAGATAGATAGATAGATAGTTTTGAAAGCAACAAACAGAATTTCACTCAAGCTTGCTCTGGATCCCTGTAAGGATTCCGTTAATCACATAAAAATATATGAACGTAATTGTGATTAACAAAACAGAGGTTTTTATTGTATTAACAAACTGTTTCAGCTTCCGCCTTCATCAGCTGCTAACATACAAATGCTGTTACCAAGGTGGCAGTTATAGAGCTTTGAGGATGGAATGCTCAGAGGGCTTCATTTGCAGAAGCTAAGTAGTGGTGGTACTGTCCTCCAGGTTCAGGCCATGTGGTGCTAATGTGTCCAGAGAGTATATCCAAAAGTTCTCCCTTTTAGTCAGTGCTGCTGGATCTCCTGGCATCTCTATCGCTCTTATGGAAAAGTTCAACAGGCTGTGACCCTCAATGTTAAAATGCTTTGCGACTGGTTGCTCTACTTTTTTTATTAAGATTGCCAGCTTGTGGTTCCTGAAGCGCGTGCATAGATCAGTTGTGGTTTTTCCTACGTATTGGATATGACATCCTGGTCTTTTGCATTCGATGATGTAATTTATACTGCAGGACCTGCAGGTGATGCTCTTTTTGATGTAATATGTCCTGCCTGTCCTAGTGCTTGTAAAAGTAGCTGTCTCCCTGAGGTACACACAGGTAATACAGTGTTTGGAGTGACAAGGATGAGACCCTGGATTTGTGATAGGTGGCTTAAGCACAGCTCTCACTAACAGTCTGCACAAATTAGGAGGTTGGTGAAATGCTATAACAGGAGGCCTGATGATGGCTGTAGTAAGATGTTCAGAGTTTGCCAGCAATGGGTAGTTCTCCCTGATTGCTCAGTGAAATCTACCACAAATGGAATCCGTTGCTCTCTGCACTACTTAGCTTCTGCAAATGAAGCCCCTCTGAGCATACACACACACACATGCCAGAAGAAAATTAAAAGCACAGCTTTTTGGGATTAATGGGTCTAGCTTCTAAACAGAGGGAATTGTTTTACCATGGCTCTACAATCACAGTGACTTGGGGAAGGGATGTTGAAATAATGTATCACCTTGTTCTTGTCTGTTCTGTGCTCTTGGCTAGTTCTGCTAGTGGTGCTTGTTTGGAAAATGGTGGACATTCAAGTCTTTCTACTTCTGTACCTACTTCTGTCAAATCAGATTTGCAATTAGTTTATTTATTTATTTATTTTATTACATTTATATACAGCCCCATAGCTGAAGCTCTCTGGGGGGTTTACAGCAATTAAAAACAATAAAAACAAATATACAAATTTTAAAACACAAAAAACAATTTAAAAACACAATTAAAAAACATTAAAAACAATTTAAAAACACATGCTAAAATGCCTGGGAGAAGACAAAAGTCTTGACCTGGCGCCAAAAAGATAACAGTGTTGGCGCCAGGTGCGCCTCGTCAAACAAATCATTCCATAATTTGGGGCCACCACTGAGAAGGCCCTCTCCCTTGTTGCCAGACTCCCAGCTTCCTTCGGAGTAGGCACCTGGAGGAGGGCCTTAGATGTTGAGCATAGTGTATGGGTGGGTTCATGTCAGAAGAGGCGGTCCATCAGGTATTGTGGTCCTAAGCCGTGCAAGGCTTTATAGGTTAAAACCAGCACCTTGAATTGAGCTCAGAAACATACAGGCAGCCAATGCAAGTGGGCCAGAATCAGTTTTATGTGTTCGGACCGTCTGGTCCCTGTTAACCTATCTGGCTGCTGCATTTTGCACAACCTGCAGCTTCTAACCTGTTTTCAAAGGCAGCCCCATGCAGAGCGCATTGCAGTAAGCAAGCTTGGAGGTTACCAGAGCATGGACAACTGAAGCCAAGTTATCCCTGTCCAGATAGGGGCGTAGCTGGGCCACCAACCGAAGTTGGTAGAAGGCACTCCATGCCACCAAGGCTACCTGAGCCTCAAGTGACAGAGATGGTTCTAGGAGAACCCCCAAGCTACGAACCTACTCCTTCAAGGGGAGTGCAACCCCATCCAGGACAGGTTGGACATCCACTATCTGGACAGAAGAATCACGCACTAGCAGCATCTCAGTCTTGTCTGGATTGAGCCTCAGTTTATTAGCCCTCATCCAGTCAATTATCGCAGCCAGGCACCGGTTCAGCACATTGACAGCCTCACCTGAAGAAGATGAAAAGGAGAAATAGAGCTACATGTCATCAGCATACTGATGGCAACACACTCCAAAGCTCCGGATGACCGCACCCAACACTTTCATGTAGATGTTGAACAGTATGGGGGACAGAACTGACCCCTGTGGAACCCCATACTGGAGAGTCCAGGGTACCGAGCAATGTTCCCCAAGCACCACCTTCTGGAGCCAACCTGCCAAGTAGGAGCAGAAGCACCGCCATACAGTCCCTCCCACTTCCAACTCAGCCAGTCTTCCCAGAAGGATACAATGGTCGGTGGTATCGAAAGCCGCTGAAAGATCAAGAAGAATCAACAGAGTCACACTCTCCCTGTCTCTCTCCTGACAGAGGTCATCATACAGGGCAACCAAGGCTGTTTCCGTGCCAAAACCAGGCCTTGAAACCCGACTGAAACGGATCCAGATAATCCATCTCATCCAAGAGTGTCTGCAGCTGGCCTGCCACCACTTGTTCAAGGACCTTGCCCAGGAATGGAACATTTGCCATTGGGCTATAGTTATTAAGATTTTCTGGGTCCAGGCATTAATCACTTCCCTGGCCCAGCTAGCTTTTATTAGCCAAGAAGGGAAGGATTCAGCACAGAAGTGGTTGCATGAACCTGTCTAAGCACCTTGTCTACGTCCTCAGGCTGTACCAACTGAAACTCATCCAAGAAATTGGGACAAGGCTGTGCTCTGGATACCCCGCTTGATTCATCTGCTATAACAGTGGAGTCTAAGTCCTGACGGATGCTAAAGATTTTATCCTGGAAGTGCCTAGCAAATTCATTACAGCGGGCCTCAGATGGGTCTACCATGTCCTTGGGGCCAGAGTGTAATAGCCCCCAGACAATTCTCAAGAGCTCCGCTGGGCAGGACATTGATGATTTGATAGTGGCAGCAAAATATTGTTTTTTTGCTGCCCTCACTGCCCCTAAATACAGCTTACCATAGGCACTTACCAGTGTGTAACTGCATCCACCAGGAGTTCATCTCCATCTGCATTCAAGCCATCTCCTACATTGTTTCATCGCTCTCAGCTCTGAGGTATACTATGGAGCCGTATGAGCTCTACACAGGAGAGGTCGCTCAGGAGCAATCATGTCAAGTGCCTGGGTCATTTCTGTATTCCACAGTTCAACCAGGGTTTCGACAGGAGCACCAGCCCTATCAGCAGAAAAACTCCCCAGAGCCCTTTGGAAACCATCCGGATCCATTAGTCTCTGGGGATGGACCAACTTAATAGGTCCCCCAGCAAAAAAACAACAGTCTGGGGGATCTCAACAGTACACCCAAGACCACCTCCATCAGCTCAGCTAGGGAGTCTGTTGGGTAGCGGGGTGGGCGGTACACCAACAGAATCCCCAGTCTGTCCTGCTGACCCAACACAAGGTGCAAACACTCCAGACCAGTAGTCACATGGACAGGGTGCTTGCCGAGGGAGATGGAGCTCCTACAGACCGCAGCAAACCCCCTCCCCGACCCTCAGGTCTACCCTGATGCTGAACAAGGTACCCTGGCAAACATAGCTGGGAGAGACTGACTCCTCCCTGCTCACCCACCCAGGTCTCAGTTATACATGCCAGATCGGCTGTCTCATCCACAATTAAATCATGAATGGGGGAGATCTTATTATGTACCGATCTGGCGTTTAGGAGCAGCATCTGGAGGTCCGAGAGCTGGTTGATAGGGCAACCAACAAACCTGTGGGTGTGGTGAGGACCTGAATAAGTATGTGACTTTTGGTGCCAACTGAGCAGGACGCAAACCTGATATCACCACCACCACTTCCTCCTCTTCCTCCTTTTCATTCATTCATTCATCATGTTTTAAAATGCATATTTTATACAAGAACATGGGTTTACTGCCATGTGATGTATGAAAACCCTCACTATGCAATAGCATGCTGCAACACCACTAACCTTACAAGTATACTGACTCACTAGATGAAACACTGTAGAAAAGGAATGGAGAACCTGTGGCCCACCAGATGTTGCTGGACTACAACTCCCATCATCCCTGACCATTGACCCTGTTGGCTTGGACTGATGGGAGTTGGAGTCCAACAACATCTAGAGGGCTACAAGTAACCATTAAATTGCAAACGGTGTGTTCAGAGGACCATTGTATTACCTACCTCCATTACTACTATTGTTTATTTATTCTGTAATCATTATGGGATCTATTTTCTGTAGAATAAATGGTCTAATTGGATCCAACACATGAAAACCTCCCTGGTTACTCTGATTTCAGCAAACGAATCTAGCCCCAATTGTGATACTCAGACTCTGTTGTGTAGCGTACCTTTTAAAGCCCTTGCTCATCCTATAAGACAAATGTGAACTTATCCTTGGAATAAGCCTTTAAAACTGCAACCCTACACATACTTACATAGGAGCAAGTTCCATTGAATTTTATGGTGCTGACCTGAGTAGACATACATATGATTACATTGTAAATGGTGTTTATACTATTTATGAAGCTATTGCAGAACTACATTTAAGTGACACGGTTCACCAGAATTATTACAGCTGCAGTCTGATCTATCAACATTTATTTTAGGTTTCAGATAGTGATCCACTTAATTTGAAAGTCTTCTACACTGGGTTAAATAGAAAAGAGTGGCAGTCTTTATAGTTTACCATGTAAGTGAATAAGTGAACCACAGAAATCCCCAGGAAACCCTGGCTGTCAAAATGTGACTAGCTTTTTCTGAAGAACTGAGGATGCGGGAATCTACTCCCCAAAAAACAAGCAGATTTCAGCTTTATCATTTTTGGTCATTTTTTAAAAGATAGAGGCCAGACAATGAGCTGGAGAATATCACATTTTATAGGTAGACCTCTACCACTTGATAAAGAAGTACCATGATAATGGGATTATATAGCAGTCTCAACATTAAATACCTCACAGCACTATGGGGTTGATTTAAATCTCTCTAAAATAAAGTAGCACATCTAGTGGGAGGAAGGGCAGGATATAAATCGAATAAATAAATAATCTTCAATTTAATTCAGCATGTTTATCTGTGTGGGCTTTTTTTCCATTTAGACTGTCCACACATAAAAGAAAACGTCAGCTCACTAATAGTTCATTCCAGAACATTGCTGTATCTGTTGTAGGCTTTTATGTCTCCATATTGAATTGGAAAATGAACTGGAAATTAAAATACAGGGAAACGACAAGGTGGTGAAAAGATATAAACATTCATAGAAGCTCAATCCAGCAACTGTTGCCCCCCGGGTAAAGAATAAGAATGACAGTTTGTGTGCATGGATCCAATGTGATATTGCTGCCACTTATTCCATAATTCCAACTGAATGAAGATAAAAAGAGAAATCTTTTTATCTAACCTTGAGGGATTAGGTTTTGCAGCATGCTTTAGACTAGATATGATTGCTAATGGGCAAAAGTTAAAGATGTTAAAACTGCAAGACAGTGAATAATTCAACTGGCAAATGCATGACAACTTACAATTAAATCCTGATAAAGGGGGCATCTAGGGAAAAAGGAAAGAGGAATTCCTTGTATTCTTTGTTGTGAGGAACAAATAGCAGCTTTACAGCACAAAAAATTCAATTCACTCAATATAACAATTTTATTGGGAGTCACAGTACATACACAGAGCTTCCTCATCCTCATCCACAAGGGATTTTCCTTTTTTATAAAGAAGGCAGATCTATGTGCAGATTACCTATAATATATGGATGAACTTTGTCCAGTAAAATGAATGAAACAGCTCTTGTGTATAGGTAAGCTGTTTGTGCGGATCAGAGAAGCTCTGATCTGTACGTGGTGTGCACAACATGGTTACACCCACTATGTGGACTTGGACCTCACTTTTCATTTTGTAGTTGGATGGATACACATACACTTTATTAAAATGTATGTGCATACATGCCAAATTGGATGTGCACTTGAAAAAAACACTAGAAAGGAGTGTCCTGGAAAACACTGGACTACTGCTTCCAAATTAATAAAAAAAAAAACCACTCACCGAATTATGTACCCTTCGCATTGACAGGATGGATGTATATTTAGTCCTAAGTGTAGCTAAGTACAAAAGGTTTGTGAAGAATCAGCCCAATGGCAAAGGGAATAAACATACAAAACTGGATACATTATTCCAGCCAAGGATTTTAAAAGAAACAAAACCTAAATGCATCTTTCCTTGCCTCTTCTGCTCCCAACAAGACAGTAAAAATGCTTAACACAAATTGCCAAACGAAGTATAAAGACAGAACATTGAGCAGAGATGGCATGCTGGGCACTCGACTGATCTGATTTCCTTCTCCACTAGGGAAATAATGAATTCACTTTTTTAAGGAAAAGTGAATGACAAAAAACATCACTAATGGTGATGGCTACAAAGATTATGAAGAATCAATTATTATGGTAAGCATAGCTGTATTTTTCTTGACACTTTAAAAGCATAATAGCAAATGGCCCATTCCTGTCACAATGCATCTAGTCCCACTATGGATTTGTTCTTGTACCATATTCTTCCCAAGTAGGCCAGATATTGTCCCAAATATTGATTTTAATCCTAATCCAGAAAGTACAAGCAGAGACTCAATCAGCAAAACCCTTTCCTCTGTGCTGCAACATAAGTTGTTTTTAATGTCTCAGAAATGTCAAGCGAGGATGCATTGTAGAGTGGTTGAAGGGTGGCAGTGAGTGACAGTGTTTACATAAAAAGCTTTGCTGTGTGGATGCAAGTATGACTGCATGCAGTAGAGGGTGGTTCCCATCATGACTGGTGGGGCAGAAGGCAGGTAGGCCAGTATTAGGCTGAGCTATAGACAGGCAGAGCCAACTAATTTTAGCTTTGTCCCCATCCTTCTCTCTGCTGAGTTCTACCAGGGCAAAATTGAGACTAAGGAGGAAGAAGCTGACAGCCAGTACCAAACCCTAGGGTGGTTGTAAATAAGAAGGTGGTCAGCTGGGGACTGGCTGGCATGCTGACTGAGGTAGGTGGGGAAGTGTCCCATTTGCCCTAAAGGACTAGCTGTCACTGACTGCATGTATAAAAACCTGTGAATCATAGTTCTAGCTAGGCTTAGGAGGGCTGGTCCATAACATTTTGTTGTCTGAGGCTAAGGACAAGACGGCATCCCCTTCCCCATACCAGATACAGAAGCTGACTAGACTGGCAGCTGAATCTTACTTAAACAGTGATCATGAGAAAGCATCATTGACCACACCAGAGGGTAACAAGCTAGCTGTCTAGGGTGCAGGGAAACCTCATGGCATGCATATGCCATAGCATATGTTGCCTGAGGCAGCCATCTTACTCTGCCTAATGATAGAGCCAGCCTTCAAGTTGAAGGATCACCAGAGCTAATTTAATGTAGGACTAGACAAGACAAGGCAACAGCTTTTGTGCACTAGAATGATTTCAAATTCAAGGTATTATGTCAGTTTCTATTAAAGCATGCTCACCCTATATATATTTTTATTTGAGAATATAGAACTATGTTCAGCTATGCACTTTGTATAAGGGAGAGAGATTACATTTGCCAACCATTCCCCAGCCTCCACATAATGTCTGCTTGATTCATATGCACATTGGATCCTATTTGTGTGCCTCCTTCAGCTATGGTGATCCTGCATAATGGATGTCCCATAGAGAATGTGTATCCAAGAAGGAATGACTTGCTGCCTGAAGTTTTGAGGATGCCATTTTGTTCCCCTCTAGAAGCAGAAAATGTTGCTCTCCATTAAAAAGAGGGCAAACACTTCACTTTATTCAAGAACATTAATATAAAGAATAAAAACAACTATTGTCTGTTTCTTTTAATATCCACCAGTATCTGAGACTGACAGAGCTAGAGGACTTATAAATTCACACGTCTAGAAGTTTGTTCCATATTCATATCTACTCTCAACAAGATATGCCAAATAATGTAGTAAAGTAAAACATGGTATTTTATTTATTTATTTAAAATATTTCTATCCCGCCCTTCTACCCTATAATAGGGCACTCAGGGTGGCTTACAAAAATAAAATCAAACACGTACATAATAAAATTGTTAACAATAAAATCACAAAACATTAAAATACATAAAATTATACACACACACACACACATATATATACATATATATAGGGAGTGGTACTAAAGGGGACTACAAGGGTAAAATTTAACGTAGAAGGCATAAAATCAGTGTCAGGCTCTACCTTCAGTCCCTCCCAAAGGCTCCCCGGAACAAGATAGTTTTCAGAAGTCTCCGGAAAACCATCAGGGAGGGAGCAGAGCAGACTTCTTGGGGTAGGGTGTTCCAAAGCTTGGGGGCCACAGCTGAAAAAGCTCTCTCCCGCATGCCTGTCAGTCTAACGTCTTTCACTCCAGGCATGCAGAGAAGACCAGAGACAGATGATCTTAAATCCCAGGCAGGTACATATGGGTGTAAGCAGTCCCTCAGGTACATTGGTCCAAGGCCATTTAGGGCTTTAAAGGTCAGAACCAGCACTTTGAATTGGGCCCGGAAGCAAATTGGGAGCCAGTGGCGTCGATAAAGCACTGGGGTGATATGCTCCCTGCGCCATACTCCAGTTAACATTCTGGCTGCTGCATTTTGGACCAACTGTAATTTCCGAACAATTTTAAATTGTTTAGCTTAATTATTTACTTGGCAATATGCCCTAATATTCATTCTGTTGGGCTTATGCTGAAGTAACTGTGCATATAATTTCAAACTTTGGTGCACATCATTGGGACTGAATATCAGTGATAGGATAGTACTATCAATATTACACTGTTGCACCACTTCATCATAATAGATTGGCTGTTCCAATATACACATATACAGAGGTTTTCTGCAAAAAATATTTTCCTTTAGGTTATGTAGATATTATGCCTACTTATCATTGGTGTCATGGTATACTAACTAGACACAATTTTATTGTTGACACAGAGTCCAAAGAGGCTTACATTTTGGCCACCAGAATTTACTAACTGCTAGTGCATTTGCTATTCAATTGAAGAATAAAAGCTTGTATTTCATTCCTCATAAGAGACTTATCAGACAGTAAAAAGCTAAAGAATAAAACAAGAACAAATTAAATGGTGTTGGGAGCCTCGGGGGAAAAGTAATTCAGTTTGCATTGCTTGGGATTTTAATTGCTGGCAAATTATATTTTGGAATACATTCAGGAGATGAAATGGTTTCTGTTCCGTTTTATAAATCTTCTTCATATTTTACAGGCATGCAGCCAACTGGATATAATGACACTGAACTCCATGTCCCACATGATGTGTACTGATAATACATTCATCATATTGAAAAGAGGATTTCCAGCTATGCTTTCTATTATCTATCCATCTGTCTCTCTATAAACTATTTGACCACTAAAGAATATGAGTGTATGTATATAGCCTTGTAAATAATTATTCAGTAGGTACTCATTCACTTGGTGCTTTACTTGTCTACACCCCACACACACACACACACACACCTACACCATCATAGGATGTAGCAATTTTGGTTCTCTCTAGGTAGCACAGTTACAGTAATTCAGTGAATTCAGTGCTGTCAGTTGATGTGGTTAGTGAAACAGAAGTTTATATAACCTGTCTCATAAATGGCTTGGCCAAGATCCACAAATAATTAAAATAATGGCTGAAAAATATTTTTAAAATATTTCTCCATAGATAATATTGATGGATTTTTGCTATATGGGCATACTTTATTGTCATAGATTTCTCATAGTAGGTTGGCAGCTATTCTCTAATTTTTTCTTGAGGGTTTATTCTCTGTTACTTCTTCATATAGTATTTCAGACATAAGGCCACCCACTGAGTACAACATTTGCTCAAGTGCATATCTTTTCGATGTTGGCATTTAAATTGTTCTAACCTTGGCAGAACAATCCAACTGTCATGAGCCCAGCTGGGAGGGAGGGGACAGATGAAAACAAGGCAGAAGAGGAGGACTTGGACTGGGCAGAGCTGCCTGGGGAGGGGTCAAGTGCCAAAGCAGACTTAGAAGGTGCCCTGGCTCCAGTCCTTGACAGCTCTGCCCCCACCACTCTGGACACTCCTGTGGGAGAGCAAGCTGGCCTGTCAGCTGCTTCCCAGCCAGGCACCCCCCACTCCTCACACCCATGCTGACAGTTAGCAGCCCCCCTTAGTCAGAGGGGGAAGACAAGAAACTGGCCAAGGCTCCGCCTTCACCTCATTCCAGGAGGCGAATGAGGCAGGAAATTCAACAGACCCAGTCAGGGGGAGGGAGTGGTTGCCGACTCAACATCTTAGAGTCGCAAAGTCACGTTTAGCTAGCTCTAGTGAGATGCCAAGATAACATGAAGCATACTGAATTGAAGCTGTCTTCTACTATAATAAAAGAAAAAACCTCAGCTGTGTCTGAGTCTGAGTTCTTCCGCTTTGGGCAGGCCACCAACTGCTGGGAAGCAGACAAAAGGGGGGCTGGCAGAGGAGAAGCTGGTGGAAAGCTCATAGGATCCTCCTCCCACTCAGGAGCCACCACCTTGGCTGAACACAGGCTCTGTCGGGAGCTGGATGCACGAGCCAGACAAGAAGTGCAATCACTGACAAACAGTCCTCTTGGGGAGTAAGCACTACCCATAGCCCTGAATGGAAATTTAAAATTGTTTCTACTCCACTGGCCTGTTGGCTGGTGGAGTCTGCAAGAGATTTGGGACCTGGGGAGGGTCTGAATGCAAGAAGGATCTTGCATAAGTCTACCCCACAGCTCTGCCCCCCACGCCTCCAGAATGTCCCATTTTCAGGGCTTCCACTGACTTCCACTGGCTCTCTGTCCCTGATGGACTCCCAGTGGCACTGGCAGGTTCCTGGTGGAGCCACATCTCCACTGCAGCAGAGGGCTGTTACTGGCAGAGCCTGGTGCAGCCAGGACCCTCCCAGCACAGCTGGTGCTCTGCGGCATCCAACTCACCCCAGCCCGGCAGACAGGTGAATTGGATTGCATCCTAAACCTTTAAACTGCATGTAACAAGAGGTTTGGCAATGCAGGGTCAGGGGTTTCTGGGCTGTGTGTTGGGGGATAATCATATGATGTAACAGCTCATAAGCAGGACTTGTGTCTATGGTAATTAAAAATTTGAACAATTAACAGGGAAACCTGCCTCACACTTAGCTCTACCCACAAGAGTGTAGTTCAAGGAAAAGCTGAATTGTGCTACATGCACATCTAGTTTGGCTGTCCATGCCAGTCTCCTTACTTATTCATATAGGCAGGGTTCTAACTACCATGCTTAATAACTTTGTGGTCCATTTTAATCCCAGTTCTTGATGTTTGCTGCATTATTTTCTTCTCTCTGCAATTTAAACTTTGAGAACTTTGAAAATTTCAGAAAAGTTATAAATTCAAGCATGTTACAAGATTGCAACTGTCATGTGATTGTTTTCTCAATTTTATTTTGCCTGTGAAGTCATTTGATTTCAGAAAACAACTCATCCCTGTTAATTAGACCAAACAGACTAAAAACCAGCAATCCTTTTCATATTGTGGAATTATTTGCTTAACGTTTCAATAATTTTGATCTATGGCTGTTTGGCCCTCCCTTTCTAACCACTTGTGCCTTTAGCTGTTCTCCAAAGCATCTCTTTATATGAAATAGTATTAGGTGGGTATGTTTTTTTAAAAAGATTAATGGAGTTTGACACAGAAAATGTAGTACAAGCAGGCACACAGCAGAATATGTATGAAGAGATAAACATATGGGAAGAATAAGACAACCCTTTGCTGATAGTGTTAACATTGTTATTTTTCCTTTTTTGTTGTGTAAATTGGCTCAAAGAGAATTAGCTTTCCTTCTGCACCCTTCATAATAACGTATTTTATTTATTCAAGTTTGGGTTAAATATTTCTTTTCCTCTATCAAAAGAGTGCCTATCATAGGCTTACAACAAACTTGTTAAAAGAGAATTTGATTAGACTAAATTTACTAGTTATCTGACAATAATACAGCATTAATGGAATAACGTAAAGAATAATAGAATTAAGAACCCTGAAACAGCTCAAACAACATCCCATTACACCAGACTAATTCCACTATTTCAGCAGTAATCTGCTCCACAGCACACCAGCATGCTTATGCAGTCAAAGCAAAGAACAGTTGCCAGGGAAACCAATCAATTGAAGATACCTTGTGTGAAAAATGCAAAGGGGGGCTTTTGAAATGGCTGCAGTCTGGTATTTTGCAAGCTCAGGATAAGTACAACTATCATTTTTTGATATTTTGGTTAAGTTGATTAATAATAACCTGATTAATAATAACCTGAATATTATCACCACCACCACCCAAAAGAAAACAACTGGGGGGACTCTATGTTGTGATGCAAAATAAAGTATCCCACTATATTTTAATACAAAGTTAGCTGTAAAGAACAACCCATAATATAGTATACTTTTTATTTACAGCCATACTAAAACTAATTCATGCTGTGAAATTAGTTGAAGATGCAGTCTGAGATCAAAGGAATAATATGAAACCAAGTAGACACTATTCACTGAGAGGTTCACCTGCATTGGCTCCACTGAATTGTACTCTTCTGCAGCAACCATTCATTTCATTCCAGTGAGATTTGTTTTCAGATCTGGCTTTAAAACTAAGTCTCGCTGCTGCATTTTGCACCAGCTGCAGCTTCTGGACCAACCTCAAGGGCAGCCCCACATAGAGCACATTACAGTAATCCAACCTGGAGGTTACCAGTGCGTGGACAACAGTGGACTATCCCAGTCCAGAAACAGCTACAGCTGTCTTACCAGCCGAAGTTGGTAAAAGGCACTCCTAGCCACAGAGGTCACCTGGGCCTCTAGTGACAAAGATGGATCTAGGAGCATTCCCTGACTACAGACCTGCTCTTTCAGAGGGAGTACAACCCCATCCAAAGCAGGCAACTGACAAATTATCTGAACTTGGGAACCACCAGTTCACAGTGCCTCCATCTTGCTAGGATTCAGATTCAGTTTATTGGCCCTCATCCAGCCCACCACCGAGTCCAGGCAGCGGTCCAGGACTGCACGGCCTCTCCTGATTCAGATGTTACAGAAAAATAGAGCTGGGTATTATCAGTGTACTTTTGACACCTCCCCCCAAATCTCCAGATGACCGGTCCCAAGGGCTTCATATAGATGTTAAACAGCATGGGGGCCAAGATGGTACCCTGCCGCACCCCACAGCACAACTGTCGGGGGCCGAAAGACAATCACCCAATGCTATTCTCTGAAAATGACCTTGGAGATAGGATCAGAACCACTGTAAAACAGTGCCTCCAATGCCCATTTCACCAAGTTGGCCCAGAAGGATACCATGGTCAATGGTATCAAAAGCCCCTGAGAGATCAAGTAAGAGTAACAGGATCGCACTCCCCCTGTCCCTCTCCTGATAAAGGTCATCCATTAGGGCGACCAAGGTCAATTCAGTCCCATAACCAGGTCTGAGCCCAGACTGGGATGGGTCAAGATAATTTGTTTCAACCAAGAGTACTTGCAATTGCTGCACCACAACCCTCTCAATCACCTTCCCTAAAAAGGGGGTATTTGCGACTGTTCGGTAATTGTCTCAGACCAATGGGTCCAGGGTGGTTTTTTTCAGGAGCGGTTGGATCACCGCCTCTTTCAGGGCAGCTGGAACCACTCCCTCCCGCAATGATGCATTGACCACACCCTGGATCCACTCAATCAACCCCCTCGGCAAGCTTTAATAAGCCAAGAAGGGCAAGGGTTGAGAGGACACATTGCTGGCAGCAGCATCGCAAACACCTTGTCTACATTATCAGGCCACATCAACAGAAACTGTTCCTAAGAAGTTGAAGCAGACGTTGCACTGGACACCTCTTTGGTGGCTATGAGGATGTGGATGCGGATGGGGCGTCAAGACTGCTACGGAGGTTAGCAACTTTACCCTCAAAGTGCCTTGCAAACAATTCACAGTGGGCCTCCGAAGGGCATAAAACTCACAGACTCCAGACAATACAGAAAAGCTCCACTGGACGGCTACTTGAGGATGCGATGGAAGCAAAGAAGTGGGCCTTCTTCGCTGCCCTCACCGCCACACAGTAGGCACGGTTATGATGTTTTACTCGTGCCTGATCAGCCTCATAGCACATCTTCCGCCACTTGCGCTCTAGTTGTTGTCCGGCCTGTTTCATTGCCCTTAGCTCACTAGTGTACCAAGGGGCAAACCGGGTCCCACTATGCCAGAGAGAACGCTCAGGGGCAACCGTGTCAAGAGCCCAATGCATCTCACTGTTCCACAACATGACAAGGGCTTCAACCCGGTCACCTGCTCTATCTACTGGGAACTCCCCCAGGGCATTCAGGAATCCAGTGGATTCCATTAGGCTCTGGGTGTGGACCATCTTAATCTATCCATCACCCCTGCAGGGAAGGATCGGAGCTACAAGTCTGAACTTCAACAGGAAGTGGTCTGATCATGACAATGGGGTGACATCCACCCCCCCATCTCTAGACCACCCCTTCCTCCATCTGGAGCAAAAACCAAGTCAAGGGTGTGCCCTGCCCTATGCATTGGGCTGGTGACAACTTGACACAGCCACATGGTTGTCATGGAGGCCATGAAGTCCCAAGCTGGAACACTAGAGGCAGCTTCAGCATGGGCATTGAAATCACCCAGGATTATCGTTCTGGGCTCCTCCAATACAACAGCCGAGATGGCCTCCGCCAGCTGAGTCAGAGAAGCTGCCAGGCAGCCGGGTGGACGGTATACCAGCAGCAACCCTAGTTCTGTGTCTCCTTGCCCCGACACCAGTTGCAGGCCCTCACAGCCAGCTCCAAGAGAGAGTGGTTTCCTGGTGACAGAGATGGAAGTTCTGTAGACCAGCCTGTGCTGGTGTTGCATTGAGTATCCAGGTGGGCAAAGCTGGGTCAGATCAACTCCTCCTCAGAGCAAGATCCTGCAAGAACATAAGAAGATATCCAAAAGGAAATTTATTTTGCCTTAACAACAGAAATAATGGGAGAATAAAATAAAAAGGAAATGTCTGGAATGTATAGAAATAATGGATTCTAATCCTAACAAAGTTATGTTACTGTTACTGCATTTACAGCGCAATCCAAATGACAGGCAGGCAGCAGAAGAGGTACCAGCGGAGGAGGAGCTGACGGGAAGGTCCGTGGGATCCACTTCCTGTTCAGGAGCCACCGGCCAGGCTGAACACTAGCTCCCTTCAGAGCTGCACACATGAGTGGGAAGGAAGAAGCCAGCTCTGACAAATTGGTCTCCCAGGTAGTAAGTGTTCTCTGTAGATGCTCATTGCAGTTTTTTTATTCCGCCAGCCTTTTGCCCGATAGAGATTTTGGCCAGATCAGGACCTGGGAGTGGGCTCCGAACACAAGGAGGATCTTGCATAAGTCCTGCCTGTGAGTCTTCCCCCACCACGCCCCCAGAACAACCTGTTTTGGGGGCAATCACTGGCTTCCACTGGCTCTCTATCTGCTGGGCTGGCTGTCCCAGTGGACTCCTAGCTGAGCTGGCAGGGTCCTGGCAGCACCGCGGCTCAGCTGCAGCAGGGGACTTCTGCTGGCAGAGCCCAGCAGCACCAGGAGCCTGGGAGCTCAGCCAAGGGTCCGCTGCATCCATCTCTCCCCAGCCTGGGGGAAATATTGGTTGAATTGAACACTTAGTCATTATTCCTCTTGTGTCATAGAAGTAGCTAATTTCTAACGGGACAGAAGAAGTTTGCTTTGTTGTTAGCTACACTGAAAAACTAATAATTGTGTTTTTGATTTGGCTATAGTTTTGCCCAATCAGCCTAGACGTTTGAGATGTTTAAGAATATTGAACAATTTTTGAATTTGTTTTTTAAAAAATATAAGTATCACACAAAATCAAAGCTGCCAGTGTTATTTCAGGAAGTGAAAAAGGCTGAAGGTAGCAGATGGTCTAATAATTTTCTGGAAACAGAATGTGCTTAATTTCCTAACAGAAAAAAAGTTAAAAAGTGAGCCAGCCACTTTGAAGTCTAATTGATTTCAATAGGAAAATTAAGTAAACTGAAATCTTTCCCATGGGAACCACTGGGGCCTAACTTGCTTCATGTTGGCTGGACTGTGCCTACGGTTGCCAGGTGTCTAGTTTTTGCCCAGAGACTCCAGATTTTTTGGTTCCTCTCCGGGTCTCCAGGTAGGTCACCTTAATCTCCAGACTCTCAGCTTTCATTTTTTTTAAAAAAAAAATTAAGCTTCTAGGTGGTCTCGTTCATTTATACACTATAAATGCAATAAATAAATAATAAAATGTTAGCTGCCCCCCTCCCACAACGTCTGTTTAATGAGCTCATAGCTGGCTGCTCTAACCCACCTTTTCAGGTTTGTAGCCAATAAGTGAAGTCAGGGTTATGATTTGTTGACTTCCAGGCAGTCGTTAGACCTTATTGCAAGGCTAGCAAACTGCTGTTTTTTCCTGCTTATTTGAAAATCTAATAAATTGAGTAAATATATAGCTTTCAGTCTTTTTCTCTCTTGTGTGCAGGAGTCAAAACAAGTTTAAATTTTCCTGGGTTGTTCAAGAGGGCAGTGTTCTGAAAACCTTCCCAGTATGAAGCTTGAATCCAATATTTGCTGTTCTGGGAGTAAAGCTGCAATGCTAATCTCACATACCTGGAGTAAACCCCATTGCATTCAACAGGACTTATTTTTGAGTAGACATGGTTAGGATTGTGCTGTAAATTAATGGGACTTTTGAGTGAACATAGCAAATAATTGTGTTTGTGTAGTAAATCTTTCTCTCCCCTTCCAAACATATTTTAAAGCAATTATGCAGGGCTTACTTTGTTATCACTACTTTTATTATGTAGAAAACTAATACTGATTTTTTTAAAAAAAATATTCGCAATGACCAACTGGTTTTGACAATAAACTATTATATGTATTTTTACATCTCCAGTGTATCTGTGTATATGGTTGCCAATCGGAAACCAAGGCAGCTCCCAATAAGAAATAAACCCATTTAAAATCCAATAACCATAAAACAAGTATAAACAGTTTCAAAACAGCTTAAAGTGGCATGATTCTAAATTTTGGGTTGGGTGAGTAAAGTGCACGCCTGTTTGAGTTAGCCCCACTGAATACATTGGGACTTGCTTCTGAGTAAACATGCATAGGACTGCACTATAAATATATTTGTAGGTTGTGTAAATAATAAACATCTTTGACAGTCATGCTTATATAAATATTTCTTCATATTATGTCCCGATAAGTATCTGATTTCACACTATGGTTGTACATGATTATTTCCTCTACATTTTAAGTGTGCCTTTCTTCCTTGGGGTGTTCATGGTTCCCCTCTGTTGTTTTCATCATGTGGGGCAGATGTTAATAAGACTCACCTATTTTCAATTCTCAAAACAGATTTTGAGAAGTAAACGAGAAGGGCATACTACACTAGCAACTGATTTTATCTGTTTACAGAGTATCTGGAATCCTATTACTGACCTTGCCCCATACTCCAACCTTCATCTTCTGCAGGTTAAAAGTTGAAAAAATGCCTGGCTGATTTTTAAATAATTTAAGAAATTTTGCATTGAACTCAATGATAAGGCTGTGCATGGTCAGTAAGAACCAACTGTCAGTGTTCTAGAAGCCAGACTCACAGCTGCTTGGCTTGGCTAATCAGGGGGCCACACCCACACCAGACCTTTATTTCACTTGAGACAGTCATGGCTTCCCCCAGAGAATCCTGGGAAATATAGTTTATGAAATGCTGAGAGGAGACTTCTATTCCCCTGACAGAGCTCCAGTGGCCAGAGTGGTTTAATAGTCAGCCACTCTGATTGAAGCTCTGTGAGGGGAACAGGGCATCTCCTAGCAACTCTCAGCACCCTTCACTAACTACACAGCCCAATCCACTTCCGTGTAGCTTGGAAGAATTTGGTAACGTGCCTCTGACCATATGGTGAGTGGTGGCAACACCTGCAATCAGCCCAAATAATAGAAAGAAGACATGTGCTGTGCTGATCTTGTTTTAGCAGGGAGGAAGCAGCAATATTAAAACAGTTGATATAGTTCAGGTAGTCACTTTAAATAAGTTTGATTTACTTTGCAATTTTAGGAAGTTTCCTATAGTAAGTCATTCTCTTTTGCTTCTGTTTCTGTGAATATGTGAAGTACAGCAACACTTTGCAACACTAAAAAAAAGCTCCAAAAACAATTCTGGAATAATGGCACTGACTGTTCTGCAGAATAGTTTCCAATGGACATGAGGCATGTCTCAGTTTGCACAAGAAAAAACAGTGAGGTAAAATATATTCTAGCAAAGTTCTAAGTCTGCTGTATGTTTTTAATTGACCATGCCCACCTTTCCTTAAGTGGAGTAGTTTAAGCATAGCAGGCTGAAAACACACATCTTGGATAGGCCAAGTTTGTTTTTTCCATAGCTAGAGTCACTGCTTAAGTAGCAACACATTTTAATCAGTTTGATTTTACATCAAACTGCAATTTCAGATTCAACTGTTAATGCACCCAAAATAGAAATAGAGCATAACCTCCAATTTGAAACAAAAAAGGCTGTCTTCACCATCATATGACATTGACCAATAAAAAGGCGTTGAAATTAATAGTAATAAATTTCACACAGATTTCTAGGATAAATAATGAGGGAAATATAATTTTCTAGGTTAGATTCTCTGTAAAAACAGTAGGAATACAGAAAAGAAGCTATGTAAGAAGAACACCAACAAACATACAAAAATGTAATTCTTCATCTTTGGAGATGGCAGGTGTCGCCACCACTCACTATATGCTCAGAGGCATATGTTACCAAATTCTTCCAGGCTACACTGGAAGTGGATTGGACTGTGAAAGACCAACCTAAATGGTGTTTGCATTTTTACAAATTTGTAGGGCAGTACAATATCTTAGAGAGGAGGTCAGGTCTCCTGCTACCCTGGTGCATTCACTATAGATGCCCAATTTCCCTGCTTTTAAAACTTTGCTAGAAATGGGCTATAGGTACATTCTTAAACCGCTAGGCTTTTTGTCTATTAGTGAATTAGTACTAATAAGGATGGAATCACATGTTACAACACATATAGTGCGGCTGTGTAAAATGAAGCCATGTTGAGTTGTCCCTCTTCAGGGGTGGAAACCACCTGGTCCACATCTGGTCATGAAAGGGCTTTTGAACAAGTGAAGACATTTGCTAATGGGGGACATGATTTTGCCAAATGGAGGGTCCCTCAGCTCTCTGATTTGGGAAAAGGCAAGGAGGGAGGAAAATTAGCAAAAATAGTCTCCCTTTCCACTAGCAGACACAGATGCTGGATCAAAAGCTTTTCCATGAGTGCAAAGGTACCAACTATGGTATACCAATAGTTTATAGTGAAACTTACCCCTGTACTGATGCCACAGGAAAGTTTTACTATACACCTCAAAGGGGAAACAGAACCTGGCATGTGGCTCTTTTCAGTGGTAGCCCTGTGTTAACTGTAATTTCACATCTTTTGGTGCCTACATAAAACCTTTCTGCTTAGAAAAGTCTTTCCAGATGCATAGATGTTGATCTGTTTAAATATTTTTAGTTACTAGCTGTTTAAGTTGTTTATTATGGTTTTAATTACTTGTTTTTAACTGTTTTACTGATAATTTTAATTTTTTTTGTAAACCGCTTAAAGGTCTTTACGTTCAAGCAGTATATAAATTTTGTTAAATAAATCAGTAAAATAATTTGTAATCCTCAGAATACTGTCACCACATTAACAGAATCAAAGCAAGGTTCATTTTCCTGCCAATTTGGACACCCATTATATTCATAAACAATTATATGTCATTTTTAAATCTGAATGTTGAGAGTGAGACCCCATTTCCCTAGATGTTAAGGATGGATTGTCAGTGTGTCCAAATGAATGAGAAGACTACGATTCTCTCCTAATCTGAAAGAGTTCATTTGAGGACAAATGAAGTACAGTGGATTTAAGAGTCTGGTAAATTTTGCTTAAATTAATAAAATCTGGCTTAAAAACCATACTAAGTTAAACTCATACTTGGATGATGAAGAATCAAGATTGCTAAACTCTCCCAATTGACCTTGGATCGCATATAGCAACCTACACACACTCATCAACATTGCGGATAATTTTCCAAGTCAATCGAAGGTTTCCCAGGTTGTAGTCCAGCACCTTAACCACTACACCACACTGGCTCACACTGGGTTTTTCTTCAGCTCAGATTTTAACAAGCACTATCAAAAACTAGATACTATAATCTTGCATTAGTATTAGGCTGATTCGAGGCAGTGGCTTCCAGGAGGATCTAAGACCAGGTATGTTTTTTTGTAGTATCAGGCCTTTTTGTAGCTCTCCTGGTGCATTTTTAAGGTATGCTGTAAGTCAGACTCCTGAACTGTAGTACCTCAGCTCAAGATATATTTGTTTAGGAAGTTCACCCTATCTATAGCTTCATACATGGTAACATGCTGATTGACTAATGTTTTCAATTTTGCTGTAGTTTCATTTGGTTTTTAGCTCGCATTTTTATAATGTTTCTGTACATTTTTGTTACTTGTTGGTTTTAAATATAAGTAGTGGTATGAACAAGAGCTTTAAAATAAATAAATGTGACTACCTCAACTCACAGGCTGCCTGTTTGTGATTGGCTTCAACTGGTAAAATAACAGTCTCTGGCAGGAAAAAACCCCATCACAAAACATGAAGTCTGGTCCACTTCTTCTCAACCAGAAAAAGTAACACCAAATATTCCAGTTAATAAGCACTTGTTTTTGAGAGCACAGATATATCCTGACATCTGTCACACACAGCCCAAGATATCAAAGTGTATGAGAGTGCTGCATTTTGAATCTATTCACAGGGAATTAATGATTTACCCAACGTTATCCTGAATACACTGAAACTGATTTCACTGAAATTTACTTTAATGCTAGCATGCTAAGAAGTACAATATTTATGTTATATATCACATAACCTAGCATTAGATGAAATCTAGTAAGTTAAAATAAAATTACTGAAATTTACTAAATTATTAAAATTTACTGAAATTTATATCAGAGACCAAACTTTTCCAATTTTGAACAAAACTGCTATTATGAAATTAATTTACATTATTAACATTTGTCTCAAAAGTGTGTTCTAAGATCTACTAGTGAGGAACCCATGGCCTTTCAGTTGTTGGTACATTACAACTTCCATCACCCCTATTGGCCATGCTGGCTGAAGTTGATGGCAGCTGGAGTTTTACAACATCTAGAGGACAATAGATTCCCCACACCTGATTTACCATATAATCCTTTGCATTTCTACTCTGTAGTAAGATGCATTGAGTTCAGTGGCACTTCCAAATAAGTGAGTGTAGGATTGCCACCTGAAGCTATTTGTATTTTTTACTGAGAAGTATAACTGCCAGATAATTTCTTAAGTTCTGCTAATGTTGTAAGAGAAAATATTCCCTTTGGGATCTTTTTCTAGGTACTGCAAATAACAGCCATTCAACAGGGAGTAAAGTAGCAGCAGTTTATTAGTTCAGAGCTAAGATCCCAGTGTCTGAAATGAGACTGCAGTAGTCAAGAGAAGAGGCCAGTCACTTTTATACCTTTTACATTATCGACTTTGCATAGTGGTCTCTGCCTCATAGACACGTCACATGGTATCCATGGAGACAGTTCTTTGCATAGATAAGAACTTAGTACTTTGCTAACCACACAGGCTATATGGTAAAAAAAGCAAGCATGATACTTTGCATATGTCCTTGGTACTTTGTACAAAGCAGGCTAAAACAGACTGGAACAAACTTTGTGGTTAATAACAGGATGCTATATAAAATAAGCTGAAAGAACAGGATGTGGTGCTCTGCTACTCCTGAAGTCACTGGGCAAATTTCGCTGTGTATGTCTCTTGCTCGCCTCGAGACTATGTCTATCAATCATATGGTCTCAGAAATATGGGGTAACTTTGGCTCTTATCACACTAATTAAAAGATAGTTAGCGGTAGTGAGACTGCTCCTGAAGAAACCCTCCTTGGACCCAGATAACTTGAACAACTATAGACCTGTGGCGAATGTTCCGTTCCTGGGCAAGGTTCTGGAACGGGTGGTGGCCGGCCAGCTCCAGGGACTCTTGGATGACACTGATTATCTTGATCCATTTCAATCCGGTTTTAGGCCTGGGTTTGGTACCGAAACAGCCTTGGTCGCCCTGTATGATGACCTTTGTCGGGAGAGGGACAGGGGGAGTGTGACCCTGTTGATTCTCCTTGATCTCTCAGCTGCTTTTGATACCATCGACCATGGTATCCTTCTGGGAAGGCTCACAGAGTTGGGAGTTGGGGGTATTGCTTGGCAGTGGCTCCGCTCCTACTTGGTGGGTCATCAACAGAAGGTAGTGCTTGGGGAACACTGCTCGACACCCTGGACTCTCCATTGTGGAGTCCCACAGGGATCGGTACTGTCCCCCATGCTTTTCAACATCTATATGAAGCCGCTGGGTGCGGTCATCAGGAGTTTTGGAGTGCGTTGTCACCAGTACGCTGATGACACGCAACTCTATTTCTCCTTTGCATCTTCCTCAGGTGAGGCTGTTAACGTACTAAACTGTTGCCTGGCCGCGATAATGGATTGGATGGGAGCTAACAGACTGAAGCTTAATCCAGACAAGACCGAGACGCTGTTAGTGAGTGCCTTCTCTGCCCAGATGGTGGATGTTCACCCTGTTCTGGATGGGGTTACACTCCCCTTGAAAGAACAGGTTCGTAGCTTGGGAGTTCTTTTCGACCCTTTCCTGTCTCTTGAGTCTCAGGTAGCCTCAGTGGCACGGAATGCTTTCTACCATCTCCGATTGGTAGCCCAGCTATGTCCCTATCTGGACAGTGACGACCTCGCCTCAGTCGTTCATGCTCTGGTAACTTCTAGATTGGACTACTGCAATGCGCTCTATGTTGGGCTGCCCTTGAAGATAGTTCGGAAACTACAGTTAGTCCAGAATGCAGCGGCCAGATTGTTGATGCGGACCAGAAGGTCTGCTCATATAACACCTGTTTTGGCCCATCTGCACTGGCTTCCTATTTGTTTCCGGGCTAAATTCAAAGTGCTGGTTTTGACCTATAAAGCCTTACACGGCATGGGACCGCAATACCTGGTGGAGCGCCTCTCCCAATATGAAACTACCCGTACACTGCGCTCAACATCTAAGGCCCTCCTCCGAGTACCATCCCATCAAGAACCTCGGAGGATAGTGACTAGAAATAGGGTCTTTTCGGTTGTGGCTCCCGAACTGTGGAATGGTCTCCCCGATGAGGTGCGCCTGGCGCCGACGCTGCTATCTTTTCAGCGCCAGGTGAAAACCTTTTTATACTCCCAGGCATTTTAAAGTGTATTTTTACAGTATTTTATAGTAATAAAATGTTGTATTTTGGATGTTGTTTGGTTCTCGTATTGTTTGTGTGTTTTTGTTTCTTGAGTTATTGTATTTATTGTATTTATATATTGTGCTTGCTTTTACTTTTTATGTACACCGCCCAGAGAGCCTTCGGGCTTAGGGTGGTATATAAATAAAATAAATAAATAAATAAATAAATGTTAAGTGAGTCAACAAATAGGAAATGATCTTATTCTTTGAAAAGCTGAATTCTAGAATACCTTTATCTCTCAGGGCCTACAGAGATCAAGAAAGGATATTTCCACTTTCTTTGTGGCATCGGATATTGTGACATAATGACTGGTGACATAATGAGTTGAATACAGACTTTTTTTTTCCAATTAATTTTTATTCAGATTTTCAAAATCAGAACAATACAAAAAGAAAAAAAACACAAATCAATAACTAATACAATAAAAAATGAAAAATAAAAATAAAAATATTGACTTCCGATTTGTCGTAGTTCAGCTATAAATCTATAATATATAACAAGCCTGTCTCTTAATAGATTATAAAATCACCTTCCTCCAGCGGTTATCTTAATTGGTTTCAAATCTCATTAACATCATATCATTTCATTCTTCCACAAAAAGTCAAAGAGAAGTTTCCAATCTTTGAGATATATGTCCATCAATTTTTTTTCTAGATAAACATGTCAATTAATCTAACTCATCAAGTCTACTAAGTCCAGTAATTTCAAATCGCTCTTCTTCCATTATCCATATTGGTTCCATCTTCCATCTTTACGCACCCAATAATCTTGCTGTCATAGTCATATAATAAGAGTCTGATAGGAATTTCCTTTATCACAGATATTTTCTTGCCATCAATTCCGAACGTATCACTGAAGTATTGTTGCAAAGCCGCATCTCTGTTCCTCTTTTTTACATAATACACTAGCACATCTCTTGAAGATTTTTCCATTAACACAAAACAGGGATTAATTCTGTTAACTTTCTCCATTTCAAGTTCCATCAAATCCTTCCAGTCCAGGAATTTTTTTGAACCGATAATATCTTTACCTCCAATCTCTTCAATTCCTTCAGGGACAGCGCTGATTTCCAAACCATAATATTTGTCTCCAGGATCCATCACAGCCAGGAAATCCAAATCTTTTTCCATGTCCATATTTAATCCAATCTCCATAGTTTGAACCTTGCCTTTAATTTCTCTTTCATCCTTTTTTGGTTTTCCAGATCTATCTTTATTCTCCTTTCTCATAGAATCCTGAATTTCTTTCAGCTCCTGTCTCATTTCATCAAATTCAATTCTCCACGCTTGTCTATTATTTCTCAATTCTTGTTTTATTGACTTAATCCCATTCATTATTTTCTGAAACATGTCTAAAGATAAAGTCCCTTCTTGTACATCCATGATCTTCTTAATTGTCATTCTTAAAGCCAAAGGAACTAAACTCCTTCAATTTTCAATGTCCCAAACAAAGAGCAGTTTATTTCTTTATCCAGTTATAAAGGAGTTAATCTTTCAAACCAACTGGCGTCACACTCTAGACAGCCCTTATCTCTTATATGCCCAGAAGTGCAAAAACAGCTTTAGTTCACAGTGTCCTAATGACTAGTAGCAAAGAGAATGAGCAGATTCGTCAAAAAAAAAGTAGATCAGGAAAAACAGTCCCAGACATATATTACACAAAAGTCTTATAAATCAAAAAGATTTTTCTTTTCTCTTCCAATCAGAAACCCCTCATCCGTTGTAATCTTTACAATGCCATTTTCCATGTCAGCTTTTTGCAATAGGAAAAAGATAGGCTATTTTTATTTTCCTCCCCCTTAGTTCCGTGAGTAAAAAAGAAGGAAAGTTTTGGCTCGCCCAGGTTTTCTTAATTGCTGATCCTTTGACAAATCTCTTTAACTGTATAGATAAGAAAGTAATAAGCATAGACAGGAGGATGTTTGCCTGTTAGTCCGTTTTTTTAAAAAAGGAAAAAAAAACGGGTCACTTAATCAGCTGAGCTAGCTAAAAATCCTCGCTCCATTCGAGCTGCTGGGAGACCTTCTTTCACAGACGATTCTGACGAATTCCAGTCTCCCACAACCACAACAAAGCTGTGTGGGAAATCTCACGTTTCTTCCTTATCCGGAAGAAATTATCCCCAGTCAAAAAAGACCCTTCTGACTGGATTTAAGGCTGAAAAAGTTTCATCCAAGACGGGAGCCCGTCTCAGAGCTGCACAGGCGGAGGAATCCTCCTGGGAAGTCAGTTGAATACAGACTTGTAATGAGCAGCTTCACTTGTGCTAGGGAAGTGGGTGGCAAGATGATTTGCACCAGTCCTCCTTCTCCCTAGAGTTCCCTCTAGCCCCTGAAAAGCTGGTAAAGGGAACTTGAGACCCTTTGAAGTAGCATAAAAGATGGTGCAGAGAGCTGAAGGGAGAATCAGTGAAAATCACCACCTTTTCATTAGCAGGGAAACAAGGAAAGGCAAGTCTGGATCCAACCTATTGTATCCTCTTGTAGCATAGTAAATGCAGTATGTTGTGAATATATCTCTGAGTTTCGGGGTATTGTGAGGTACAGATATGAACAACCCAGGAGTTTTTGTTTCATTGTCACAACCTTTCTCACATCCATCTGCAGCTCTTAGGGCAGGTCAATGTAACACAAGCAAACGTTGGAAGGGGGAAGATGGCTGCTGGCAGGCTGGTCCACTAGCGAGCTCTGGAGCTCATACCCACCTTGCCTCTTTTTTTGCTATCTTTAGAGATATTCTTTGGAAATTTTTATTCTGGAACCTAACAGCATCAACAACACCTATTTTTTGAAGGCTATGGAACCATTTTATCAGCAAGAAAACAGACTCTTTATCAGCCGGTGAGTCACAACTCTGCTTCGCATTACTAACTCAAGGAATATAATTTACCATAACAAAATCTAAGGATTCCTAAGATAAAACTACTTAGCCTTGGAGTCGACAATTTATAATTATACCTCCGTTCATCTTAGAGTTTAAAAGGCAAACCTTATAGTTTTTAAAATGGTTCAAACAAGGAAAAGATGTTATGAACATGACCATAAATCAGACCAGGTTTTGGAAGAATCTGGGAATGGGGATCAACAGCTTAAAATTACAAACTTCTTTTTACCAACCAAAGCGGATAAGACAAAGAGAAATGCGTCACGATCTATTGAGAAAACCCCTTCCCAAATCGAAACAGAACAATTCTGTACCTGCTT
The DNA here is from genome assembly GCF_030035675.1 of Rhineura floridana. Classification (NCBI taxonomy): domain Eukaryota; kingdom Metazoa; phylum Chordata; class Lepidosauria; order Squamata; family Rhineuridae; genus Rhineura; species Rhineura floridana. The sequence continues at coordinate 259,638,679 of NC_084480.1, read as the reverse complement.
GAGTGAGGAATTCCAGGCAAGGGATGACCCAGAAATTATACAAAGCCTGGTGTATGGAACATCCACAGATCCCCTTTTTGGGCAGACGCATACACCTAGTCTGATCAACTCTCTGCTGCAGGTACCTGAAAGCAAGGAGACGCCATCTTCCTCTCTGTACAAGGACACTGACTTACATTCCCCCTTAGACATTCTGTCTACTGTGCATGCTACAGACATCGACAGCCAGACTCCCTTTTTTACTCAATCACAGCCTTCTTCTGCCTGCTCTACAGAAGTTACTGAAACCACGGAACTGGCACAAATTGGCCAAAAACTACTTCTAACTGGCCAAAAATGTCTGCAGCTACAATTAGCCATTGTGGCAAAAGAGACTGAAAACATCAAAGTTTTTTTGGAAGAAACAAACAACCTTCTAAAATCATTTATGGAAGAACTATCCAAACTATATTTGAGCCTAAACTACACTCTTCCCCCCCACAAAACAACAACAACACTGAAGTGTGCAAACATAAAGAAACCTCGTATTGCACCTAAGGAGAAAAAATCCAAAAACATAAAAAATTACAAACCGCCAAGGAGTAAGAAGATGAACTTTCAGAAACTTTTTAAAGTACTTAAAGCTCAACAGCAAACAGCTTCGCAAACAAAGAATTTATCTGCTTCATCTACAGCGAGAACACCCCCTAGATCTTATTGCAAAGCCTTACCAGAAAGCAAAAAAAGTCCAAATCTCCCAGAGCTACTTACTCACCCCAACCCGAGGTCCTATAGCGGAATATGCTCTACCAATAACAAGATTTCACGACGAGAGAATACAAATGGGAATTGGCTTCTCAAATATAATTCAAACAAACTTGCACTGCTGAATCTTCCTCTTCTTAACATCAAAGAAAAAGTAAACATCAGGAAGCAAAGAGTGTGTTACGCCCTCCAGTCGTTAGGTGTAATGGATTTACGGCCTGACGATATCTCGTATGTGGAATTCCTTTACAACCCCTCAACAAAAACGTCTGCTTTACTTACCTTTAAATCGGCTGAGACAACAGCACGGATAATTGCAAATAAATCCCTTCTCAGCTACCATGGAATATCCGTTCAGAGACATTTCACAAACCTGGCCAGTCCAATTTCCTTGTTCACAAAGAGAACTCCAACAACAAACCTTATCTCTTCACATGAGAGGAGGAAGTTTTCCTCGAACAGCAGCAAAAATATATCAAACTCTGGAAACTTGGATCCATTCCTGGAACAGCTTCCTCTTAAAAGCACATTAAACATGAACTGCTCTTCTCTATCATTAGGACCAACTATGCTGGAAAAGAATGTATCCCCTTTGACTCCCCCAGCACAAGAAACATTAAACTTTGAAACACTTAACTCCATAAACTCTGATCTTATTATTTTGGATGAAGTAAGCTCCTCCCCACCACCAGCTCCCATTTTCGTTCCATTACAGTCACCTCCTTCTCTGGTAAACAGTAAGGAAAATCAAGATCTTGCATTTGACTTTGCTTGTGAGGGAGAGGAGGAACTATTAAATAGTTTCCATACATTCACTGAGAATGAACAAAGTGAGGTCATAAACAAAATGCAGAATCTGTTAAACAATCTAAGGGCAAAAGGACATGTTCCAGATACTTGGAGGACTATGAACTGAACTCACCATCCAGCATTCCAGTTTCTCCTCTGAAAGTTCCCTTAAAGGTACTGCCACATTGTTACTCAAATGTCTGTAGACCTAGCACAATATGTGATGTGATTGTACATGAGGTTCCTGAACTGACTTGACAACCCTTATTAAATTCTAAAAACCCGATTCTATCCTGTGAATCTCCTGAAAAAATGGTAAACCCTCATTTCAGGACATCACAGCACTCACTATGCAAATCTTATACAGCAAAGGAAATCTCTCATCCTACGAATCCAATTATTAATGCATGCCAGGTTTCTGTTCTCTCACCTAATTTTACATTCCACCTTCTCTCCTGGAACATTGCAGGGTGGAATGCCAAACAAAAAATTCCTGACTTTATTACTTTTCTGAACAAATTTGACTTAATTTTCTTACAGGAGACGTGGTGTACCCTTAAATTAATAGTGGATGGTTTCTCTTGTTCATGTTTACCAGCGACCTATTCCCAACCCAGTTCCAAAGGCAGACCCAAAGGAGGCCTAGCCATACTCATCTCTACTTCTGTAACAGCTCGCTCTATAAGTTTAACCCCTTGTAAAAACATTGCACAGGCTGTTTTATTATCTTTTAGCACATTTTCTCTTCTGTTAGTAAATGTTTATATTCCCCCTCATGCCTCTCGGGCACAAATTGACTGTGACTGGGACGTTCTTACCAATTATCTAACATCACTCGAGGCTAAATTCCCCAAAGCGCCTCTCATTGTTATGGGTGATTTCAACGCCAGGTCTGGCCCCCACAATGATGCGCTATTTGCTTCAAACCTCTGGGGGGGCGAGGACACCGCCCCATACCTCCCAGGCTATGCTAGGACTTCCAAGGACCCCAAGATAAATTATGGTGGAATATGTTTATACCGATTCCTTGCTAGACACAGCCTAATAATGTTGAACGGTCATAAGCAGATAGATTCATGTGCGGAATTTACCTACATCTCTGGCCTCAGGTGCAGTGTCATCGATTACGCCTTGATCTCGCATTCTCTGTTCAGGTTTATTTTGGACTTTTCTGTCGGCTCCAGACAGGATAGTGATCACCTTCCCCTTACCTTTTCCTTTTACCTACCAGAACGCGGTCACTTGCTCCTTACCCATAAACCAATGGCAAATCTAATCCACCCTACCCATAAAAGGACATTTTGGACTCCCACAGTAGCCGCTAATGTGGCCTTATTTCTCACTTCCCCCTCTGCCCTGTCCTTACAGAGGGAGATCATGCATGCTTCTGATTCATATTTAGCGTCAATAGCGTATAACTCCTTAATTACCAAACTTAAAGCCTCTATTATCCCACCATCTTCTTCCTTCAGGGCTCCTCCTACCACTGGTTTTCCCAGATGGTTTGATAAGGACTGTCTTGATGCTAAGAAACAGCTGAGACGGCTATACCTTCAATATCGACACCAAAATTTAACCACCCTCCCCCCTGAGTATTTTATTATCAAAAAATACTACAAGCATATGATAGTCATCAAAAAAAGGCAGGTGATGCACGAAGATTGGGAAGCCTTAATTCAAGCCTCCAGATCAAATAATTCGAAGTGTTTTTGGGAGCTGATTTCTGGTTCTATGAGCCCACTAAATCCGGCCCCTTGCCACATTTCCCCATACCTCTGGGAGAAATATTTTTCTGCAAACAACGAGACTGTAAATGCTGTTTCCTTTATTGATAATTTAACAAATCTTCCCACTTGGCCACCTGTAACCCAAAAAGAAATTATTGATTTGATTGCTAGTTTGAAATCCGGCAAAGCTCCTGGACCTGATAACATACTTTCTGAAATGTTGAAGGCGCACCAAGCTTGGTGGGCCCCTCTTCTAGCAAATTTCTTTACTCTGATCAATAATTCCGGATGCTTCCCTGAGTCTTGGCTTGAATCCATAGTTATCCCTATATTTAAAAAAGGGAACAAAGAGGACCCAGCAAATTACCGCCCAATTAGCCTCCTTTCCATTATTGGCAAACTATATGCCTGCTACTTAAAAGAGAGACTCTCATCTTGGTTGGAGGAGGATAATATCCTTGGGAGGGAGCAGGCAGCTTTCCGGAAAGGTAGGTCTGGGATAGAACACTGTGTGATTTTAAATCACTTAGCTGAAAAATACTAGAACTGCTGGAGGAGGACAATACATTCCGGCAGCCCTAAAGGTTTTTAGATCCAAAACTATTTCTCAACTTCTCTACGGGGTACCTTTATGGATTGGCGCCTTCAACTCTTCTGCGGAGGCAGTTCTCTCCTTGTTTCTCAGACAAATTTTTGGCGTTCCCAGGTGCGTTCCTGCGGCGGTCCTTAGGTTAGAATCTGGCCTAGTCTCACTTGAGTCTCAAGCGTGGTTGGCCGCCCTAAATTTCTGGTTTAAAATGTCTTATGAAAAATCTACTGGCTATCTCCCTTTACTCTGGGAAGACTCTTTTACCTCGAAATGGGCCCGTACGTTTACAAATTACCTTGCAAGTATTGGCCTCTCAATTGAACATCTGATGTCCCTCGCTCCAGAGACAGTTAAACATTCTATCCGGACTCGTATCAACGATATGGACTTCCAACGTTCCATAACTGCAGCCACCTCGACCTGCTCTCCTATTCACTTTGGTCTGAGCTTTGTGCCTATGCTCAGTGCCCCTTATCTGGAAACTCTTACGATCCACAAATATCGTCTAGCCTTTACAAAGGCTAGATTTAACTGTCTTATCTCTGCCTTACTTGAAGGGAGATTTAAATGTATCCCGTATGCAAACCGATTATGCCTTTGTGGTGTCAGCGCCATAGAAACTCTCTCTCATGTCATCTTTGAGTGCACCCTATATGACGATATTCGCACCAAATTCATAACCCCCATCATAAATAAATACGCCTACAAACCGCTTAACTGTTTACTTTTACATCTTTTGTCAGCAGCTAATAAGGATACTATCTTGTCAGTTGCTAAATTTATTTTTGCGGCTCAATCAATTCGGAAGGCATCTATCCTTTCAGAAGCTTCCGCCACCCAACTGTAACTGTTTTCCTTGTTGTTTTATTGTTTTACTGTTTTAACATGACTGCAACATTGTAACCTTTTATTATAAACGTATGTAGTTTTATTTATAAATGTCTTTTGGTCTATGACCGTATCAATAAAGATTGATTGACAAGCAAACGTATACTCTTACTAGCTTTCTGATTCAATTTGTGAAACTAAGGGGACTACAAATGCCATGGTTGCTGACAGAAAAATATGCTCCTCCTGAGGATGCTCAGGGCCTCAGGCACGTGATTTCCAGAGGGGCTCAGGAAGATCTCTCTGCCATCCCTACTGTAGTGTATTGGCCATCCAAGCTTCCCATATCAGGAACTGCTGAGTCAGCCCAAGGCTGTGGCAGTTTCAGTTCCAAGCAGTACCACTCTGTGGGCCTTGTTCCCTGTATATGATTAGCTATAGTAAAGTTCTAGTTGTTTAGATCCTCTGTATGGCCTCTTCCTTCATGATACTTTTCACCTGCTGTCAGTGACAACTAGCCAGCCCTGTAGCCAGCTTTCCTTGTTAGACAGGGCAGCTACATTTCTAGGTGGGCCATTTTTAGGGGGGGAGGCACGGAGCTCCAGCCAATCCTCTCTCCCACTCACTGGTGGATAGTAGGGATTTCCTGCTGCAAATTCATGGTATGGGCAAATATCTGCTAAATTCCAACCAGGAGGGAGGAGATATTCACACACTGCAGTCTGTTGCTTTCCCTGTGATGTGGCACCTCATCTTGCTGTTTCTCTTCTTCCCCCATGGACTGCCCCTGTTGAGGAGGCTGTTGCTGAGGTCTGTGCTGTATCATTCAGCCTTGGGGGCCCTCCTCTCCTGGAGCCTTCTCCTTCTTTATGTTGGTAGGAGGTGGCAGGAGTGGCAGCAAGTCTGCGGATCCCACCCCTAGTGGGAACGATGTGAGGATCAGGGCATGAGAAAGGCAGCAACCTTCCACCTTACTCCTCATGCAGAGAGTGTGTCAACGTACATAATGGGTTATGTAAAAGTCAAGTAACAAAATTTAATATGGACACCAGAAATTAAATGACTGGTATATTTTTTAGAAAAAAGGATGTTAAGGATACATGAATAAGGGGATACCAAAAGGTATAAAACAAACAAAATAGTTTATGCTATAACTAAAGTTAGAAACTAGTGTGGAGCTTGTTTTCTCAAAAAGTCAGTTTTAATCTTGCATCATGACAACAACAATACAACCCGCCCCCCAAAAAACCCAATCAGGTTTAGAAATGGAGTAAGAGCACCTTAGAGTGCCACCATAGTCAATCATTTAGGGAGAGTGGTACTGAGAACAATATGCATAACTTTCTTGTTGAAGTCAATGTGATTGAGTCCTTAACTCTGTAAAGTATTTACTGTATAATAAACTTCTTTCATAAACATATGAAAATGTTTTATAAACATTTAAGAAAGCTTTCTGAATGGTAGGTTCACAATATACCTTTTCCGACAGGGAGAAAAAATAGCACCTAAAAACCATATTTTAGAACAATTGCAGTTTTCATTTTTGTTAGCTGTGCTTTCTATTTCAAATGCAAGAAAAACCAAATTTGTTAAATGCTTGTGAGTCACTGACCCTGAAAAGACCCCATGTTGAGCTGCACACATTGGGAAAATCAGAAATTAAGCCTGAATCACAGCCTAGGTGGCCAGCCAGCCAGCTAACTGTAATGTGCACAGCAGCGTTTCTATTCCTCTAGGGCTCTTTTCATCCTTTACCAAGTACTCAAGAAAAAGGAGAAAAAAATCACCACCATGACTGAATGATGAGTGCTTTAAAAAAAGAAACTGGTAACTTAGGGTAGATATTTTTTTCAAATCACTTTATCTCTTAATTTCACCCTTCAGCAATAAGCACCCAGTCCTGCTCTACACTTCATAGTAACTGCAGAATAAACAAGCCCTTCTTACTTCATGCTTCTTTTTTGCTGGCTGGGTAGAGAACACAGAGACTGAAACACAGAGCAAAGAACAGTCCATGAGGAGGAGTCTAGCTCTAGCCCTTGATACCAAGTTCTAGTACTGTATTTAATTCTTCAACAGTCATGTTACTATATTGGGTGTTTTTTCAGGATCACTTAGGTAATTTTAGGATGATTGCGAGCATGAAAAATCCACCCTCAGCCAAGGAAAGTCTTGAGTGAGCAGACTTTTGGGGGCTCTTCCAAAAGACGCTTTTGTTGTTTACTTGCCTTGCCTTATTCACTGAATTTTTCAGAGGGTCCTATTCTTAAATTGATCCTGTTCTCAAAACAAGCTGTCATTCTTCAAATGGAGACTGTCATTTTATGTCGTGTCACAAATTAAAAAGACAAGTTCCCAAAAAAATCCAGGGGGGCAGTTGTAGGTGGGGCAGTGACCCCATTCTCCCTGGCTCCACAGCTGCTACCAGCCCTTTCCTAAATGCAAATCTTTCTGTCTTTGAGACTGACTTGCAAAGGAGTTGTATTTAATCCATTCTTTCCCACCCCCCAAAACTTTTCTTACAATCAGAGGTAAAGATTTTTTTTTTGAAATCTTGCTAAAAATTAGTTGAAATCTGGTTGAGTTTCAAGGAAGTTTGTTAATTACTTAAACGTATTCATGCACAGGTGAGCATATTTGGTCCTCCAATCACAGATTATATTTTTGAAAATTCTTTAAAAATTTCGATGGGGTGTATCCACTCAGTTTTTCACAAAAGCGTAGAATGTCATGGGGGGGGGATGCAGCCACATTTTTGGTGTAATCCACAGAGTAAAATTTGTTTAAAGCATTTGCTGGTGTCACTTGTTGTTTGGGTGTTCTTTTGCCTTTTGCTGGCCAGCAGTATGATGCTTTGTTTTGCAGTAGAAAGGCTATTTTCATTTGGTAATTACAATTTTCCATGTTTCCCTTGGAGTTTTAAATGAATGCCTTTCAATAATATCTGGGGAAACTTGAAGAAATTCCACTGGAGACCTTTTTATTTTGGAGAAAATTCACTGTTGGCTAATTGATAAGAGATGCTTCTCAGAATTTTTTTGACATATCTTTAAATATGGTTAAAATAAATAGCGGTTTATAATGTGATGTCATGTATATTAGAGAAAAATAGGTTAATTGTCAGCCCAGTCTTGCTTAATACATTTTTTCACTTGGTTTAAAATGTGCCTTCTTCAACTTTGAATTAATTGCTGCTTTGCCCCATAGAGTATATTAAGATGAAATATGGGGGAAATCACTATCATTTTAAGGTTGATTCAGACTTGTAACCTAGCTGACCACTATCTATTTTCTCCTGTTCTTGGTTAGCTACTTACTGTCAACTCAGTGTTTGCCCTTTAGTGATAATCAAGATTATACTTTGTCCTGTACTTACAGCATGGGGCTGAAACAATTGAAGAGTTGTTGAGCTGGCAAGGGACTTCATAGCTGCCAGGACAACTATGTTATTGTCTCAAATTGTCATCAGGCCAATGCATGAGACAAGTCACACACTTAATTTGATCTTTGCCCCAGGGTGTGAGAGCGGCTGTTTAAAGATAGGCAGGTTTGAAATAACCCTGTTGTTACGGTCAGACCATGTCTTAGTAAGATTTGGCCTTTTGCTGGCAGTCTCTCTCCTGCAGGAAAGTCACCCTTGGAGACTTCTGTAATCTGATGGATTCTTGAACGCTCTGGGGATTTTCCTGTTGATACTTCAGGCAACTGTTGAGGCCCTAACCTCGCTTTAAGTGGTGAGATGCGATGGTCCACTAATGCTATTGCACATGAGTGCCCTCTATGTGAATCCTGTGGAACTTGTGAGAAAGGATCCTAAAAAGGCAGAGGTGTTATGTGTTCCAAATTCTTGAGTCCAGAAGGTGGGAAGATGATCTGTTCTGGTGGAGCTGTATTCCCCTGGAAGCTATGGCTGGTTTGCCAGCTAAAGCAACTTTTGGACAGAGATGACTTGGCCATAGTGCTCTATGCTCTGGTAACTTTCAGACTGAATTCTTGCAATGGACTCTGTTGGATTATTGCAATGCCCTTGAAGATGACTTGGAAAATTTAACTGGTACAAAATGCAGCAGCCAGATTACTGGCTCGGGTTCCCTTTACATCTCATATAAACCCTATTTTAAAACACCTACATTGGTTGCTAGTTGGTCCTAAATATCTGAAAAGAACGCCTCCTTTCCTACAGACCCTCACAGGTGTTAAGATCAGCAGAGGGGGCCCTCTTGGTAGTTCCACCACCCTCTAAGGTTTGAGGGGTGGTGGCCCAGGAGAGGGAATTTTATATGGTGCCTCCTAGGTTGTGGAATTCTCTCCCCACAGAGGTGCATCTGGCACCTTAATTACATAGTTTCAGCCATGTGCTGAAGACATAACTTTGTACCCTGGCCTTTGACTACTGAGATATATGTTTCCAGTGCCCACCCTATTCCTGTGGCAGTAGTTTAACTGTTTTTAATACTGAGTTTTAAATTGTTGTAACCTGTGCTGGTGAAGAGCACATTATAAATGGAAATCACAATCATCATCATATACTAGAGAACTGCAGGCAATGAAGCAGGTTGGATGATGGTGTAAATAGTGTAGGACTTGCTACAAAGATGACTAAATACATGCTAGAGCACAAATTGTGCCTATTGTTTGGCAGTGAAGACTACAAAGAAAGTGTACTATTTGGCCTGTATTGCATCCTTGAGTACACATCCAGCACAGCTTTTCTGAGTTAGTGCAGAAATTATTGCTATCTGATTCAGCACATGAAGCTTCATAGTCCTCAGAGGCCTCTTGTGCAAAATTAGCAAAGCACTTCTTACAACTTGGACACCAATCATTGTGACAGGTCCTAACGAGGTTTCTAACATACTGTTGACTTGAATAGGATACCCTGCCCACTGTTATGCAGGTGCTGGTAACTTCTAGACTGTACTATTATATCACACTGTATGTGAGATTGCTCTTGCAGTTGGTCTGGAAGCTGATGCAGAAAGCTACAGTGAGGTTACTCAGTGCTGTGTTCCATCACATACTACACTGCTCCTAAAGGAATTGCATAGGCTCCTAATAAGCTGCCAGGGCAAATTGAAGGTTTTGGTTTTAACTTATAAAGTGTCGAACAACTTGGGACCAGGATACCTGCAGGAGCTCTGTACTGCTGTGTCCAAGCATTTAGCTCAGTTGCTGAGGCCCTCTTGATTAGTGGCAATCAGGAGAAGGACCTTATCTGTGACAACTTTTTTCTATGAAATCTCTTGCCTTGGAACTCCAACAAACACCAAAACTGAAGATATTTCAGCATTTGTTAATAATATACCTGTGCACCAACACCTTTTCTGGGCACCAACACCTTTTCTAGTGTTGAATGTCATCGATTAATTAATGATGCATCTTATTTATTGTATTATGAATATACTGTTTTATTGTTTTATCATTTTGGTACACCATCTTGAGACAGAATGTAATAGGCAGTATATATATATACCTTTATAAATTAATAAATAGCTAGTAAAAATGAAAAGTATTATAAAGCTAAAATGAAAAAGGTGATTGGAAATATTTTAGAATGCTAAGCAATTAATAGTCAAGTTAGCCCAAACTGGGGTCAAAGGATGGAAACTTAAACTTCTTAAATATGAGATATGTTCAAAGAAGGGAAGAATATAAATATTATTCCTGCTTGAATTTTGGAAATGTACACAGTTCATTGTTGAAGAGTGTTGATCCAGGACTCTTTAACAGTTGTTATTAATAGGCTCATGAAGAACAATCCCTAGTCAGTTCTAGGGACAGAAAGATCTGTCAGTTTCAGTTATCTCAGTTTCTCATTTTTCCAATCTTAAATTCAGTTCTCCACATTTCTGCAGCAATTTACTTTAAAAAAAAATTATCACGAATATTCTCCAGCATTTTAGTGCAAATTTCTCCAAATAAGCACATTTTGTAGGCATCTTTGACTACAGTTTTGCAAGCCATTTCTTGTCATATAATGCATCTTCATATGTTATTTTCACTCATATATTCATTTTTATGCATACTTTTGAGACAGGAAAAAATCTCTATCCACTTTTTCCACACCATGTATGATTTTATACACCTCTATTATGTCCCCTCTCATTCACCTTTTTTCAAACTAACACTCCCACACACATAACTTTTCCTTTTAGGGCAGTTATCTTAATCCTTTTGGTTGCCCTTTTCTAACCCCTTTCCAGCTCTACATTATATCACTTTTGAGGTGCAACAAGCAGAAATGTACAGAGTATTTCCTATATTTGTATAAAGGCATTATGATATTGGCAGTTTTATTTTCAATCCTTTTCCTAATGATCCTTAACATGGAAATAACCTTTTTCACAGCTGCTGCACACTGGGTTGATATTATGCTTTTTAAAAAAAGAAAAAGAAATAATACATGGAAGCAGCAGCTAGGAAAAGGATTGACTGCTTTTCCTGAGTTTGTTTTTTTAAAGGAAAGAAAGGGGGGGGAGTCATATATAATTCTACTTGGGCATCCAGACACTTTTTCCTTCCCCACAGATGGGGAAAAGACCTCACTCTGCCTCCACCTGATGGATTTTCAACACTGTGATAATATCACACATCTTGTATCTTACTGCAATAATGCTAGAGTTGGGTCTCACTCTATTATATCCAATATAATATTGGTGTAAAAGAGTATTCAAGTTTGCAGTGGTTCACTACCACTTTGTGCTAGCAGTTACACAAGTGCTACCACACCAAATAGTGCAACAAGTGCTTAGTAATGAGATGTGCAAATATTTACACAGCATTCACACTCTACACTAGCAGTTGGCCAACATCTTGCACAAGTAGAAAGTTGCACAAGACTTCCTGTAAATGTACAGGTTTTACTCTACCAGAATGATGTCATTGGATGCAGCACATTATACTGTTCAGGATATGGACAAACATAGACAGTATAAGAGTAACTGTACCATTGTTATCGCCAAATTATGTAACTGGTAGCAACTAGGTATATGAACTAGTAAGAGGAGCTGAGAATTTAGAAAATAGGAAATCTGATGTATGTTTACAAGATTATGGGTAAACAATTATTATTGATCTTATAACTGCCCAGCTTTTAGGTCTATAATGTACAATATATCCAAGAAATGCTATATAATCCTTTCTTTTAAACTAAATTATACTGTGATAGCATGATGTGTCTCGTATGGCTGTACATACTAGGTATGTTCTAAAATAGGGAGGTGAAAAGAGATTTTTGAGATTCTTCATTCCAGACCTTTCCTGTATTTCTAGCCAATCCAAAAAGATAATTTTATTAACCTTGCTCTCCAGTTAGAATGTCAAAAGCTATATTTAAATTTTACACTTAATCATTTGAGATTAAGTATGAATATGACATTAAATGCAGTATAACTGTACACATCCATTACCTCTTTCTTAATTGGTGGCAATGAGGTGACGGAAGAAGAAAGGAGACAACCTTATATACTCAGGTGAGCAAATGTAGGCCTTTACAGACAACCTGAAGCATGCTGGCATTAGCTTTGCTATTTCTAAAATTTGTTTATGCGTACACACACACACGCCATTGAGCCAAATGTTTTTGGAAGTCTTTTCTCTTTTTAAAAAAATTATGGGGGCAGAAAGGGATGTGGAAAGAAATAATAGATTTTAAAGGTACTTTTGCAGGACTGGGAGCTTACTAGGAACATAGTGGAGGTAAAGAAAGCCTGTTTCTTTTTTTTAATGTTGTTCCTAAACTGAATTGTTCTGTCATTGTAAACATCAAAGGAACTGCAGCTACTGGAGCTCAGCAGGCTGCCATGTCTTCCCCTAATGCCTCACTAGAAATGATGTAACATTATGATGTAGCATTATTCCAAAGGCATTGTGAAGGGGGAATTATGGGTCTCCCACAGGCCATTGTTGGAGCAATTCTGTTTAAAAAAAGAAAAACAGGCAAAAAAGCTGCTGCCACTGCTGCTTTCCCTAGTAAGCCCTCAAGATAAACTATAGTCTATGCCAATGTAAAATAATCCCTTTTGGAAAATGGTTTTAGTGCTAATGAAATTATGATTAACAGTGCAATTCTGTATATGTTTTCTTAAAAGTAAGTTCCAAAGTTCAATGGAGCTTATGCCCTAGGAAAGGATTGCATCTTAAGAATACATAGGTATGCTCTAAGCAACCCTCAGGCCTAGTGATTACAATAAAACTAATAAATCAGTCTAATCAAATGATAAAGCAGGTAGATCACTTGAGCTCAGGAATTCTTGACTGCTGTGGACTATTCTGATCAGTCTAACTGGGATATGTATAATGTGATAGTTAAAGGGAAATCACGTTAGTTTAATTCTCTGTCAGGGATATGTTTGCTAACAAATAATTTTGTTTCTACAGAGAAACAAAATGTAGCAGGGAATTTGTATCATACAGCTGTATTCTAAACATAGTAAAGCACATTTCAAACCAATTCCATTTTGAAAGACATATTCTATTCATCTTCAGAGAAGGAGGGTTCCAAATGTTTCTGATGACAAAGCATGCTTTCTTCTTTGAATGCACCTACACACATGAAAATATGGCTGTTCAAGAAGGCATTTGACTATATGTTCTTTTGGCTTATTTTATATTGTTCTCTTTATGGATGTTGTTTGTTATATATTATTAAATTTGATTTTTTAAATATTATTATGATGCCATATTTTCTAAGGTTCCTTTAGTTCACCTGGTGAAAAAAGGTGGGTTATTATACAGCCACGAAAGTGGCTATATACTATAGCCAGCATGGATTTTTCACATTCCACAATGTTAAATTGAAAATACCCCCATGCCATTCTGACGTTTCCCATAAGCTCATTTCAAAACAAAACCTTACAAAACCTAATAGTCCTGAACTCAGAAATGCTTGCTTAACAACCTTCTAAATTTTCATGGCAATACACAAAACAGTCAGAGAGAATAGAGAGTTCAAAGTGTAAAAACAGAGAAAAAAAACCCGAGAGCCCTTTTGGACTTTTTTCTATCAGAGTTCTCATAATCTGTTGAAATTCATTAAAAATCAGCCATGTTCACAGCGTACATGGAATCCTATTACTGACCTTGCCCCATACTCTGACCATCTTCTGCAGTTTAAAAGGTAAAATCATGCCTGGCTGATTTTTAAATAATTTAAGAAATTCTGCATTGAACTGAATGATAGTGTCGGGCATGCTCAGTAAGAACCAACTGTTCTAAAAGCCAGTTTACCATGAAAACCCTATTGATAGGGTCGCCATAAGTCAGGATCGACTTGAAGGCAGTCCATTTCCATTTTCAAACATGATTGCACAGAAATAAATCCCACTGAACTCAAAAAATATGCAAATGATAAAAACCCTCCCTTCTCCTCCCTCCTATCCCCTCCCTCTTGCCCCTCCCTACCCATCCTCCTCCCCTTCCAATCCCTTCCTTCCCTTTGCCTCCTCCTCCTCCCCTTCCTCCTCCCCATGGTCACTTTTACCTATCAAGCATGATTGCATAGGAGTAAATACCATTGAACTCTATCAGCATGCAAATGATCAAACCTGCCCTCCCCTGCCCCTGCCCCCTCCTCCCCCATAGTCAGTTTTACCTATCCTAACCATGATTGCATAAGAGTAAATCCCATTGAACTCAATAAGCATGCAAATGATCAGACCTGCCTTTCTCCTCTTTCACCTTTCCTCTCCCTTCCTCCTCCCCTCTTCTTCCTCCTCTGCCCACTTCCGCCCTCCCTCCCCCCCAGTCACTTTTACCTATCCTAAGCATGATTTATTTATTTATTTAATTTATAAACCGCTCATAGCTAATAGCTCTCTGGGCGGTGAACAAAACAAGATTAAAATACAATATTACAATAAAATCAATAACAAATAGCAGCAAGTTAAACTAAAAATGTTAAATATGAAACATTGAACATTAAAATGCCTGGGAGTATAGCCAGGTTTTAACCTGGCGCCTAAAAGAAAGTACCGTAGGCGCCAGGCGTATCTCCTCTGGTAAGCTGTTCCACAGTTCGGGGGCCACCACAGAAAAGGCCCTAGATCTAATAACAATCCTCCGGGGATCCTGATGAGTTGGTACCCGGAGGAGAGCCTTAGATACTGAACGAAGTGGACGGGTAGGTTCATAGCGGGAGAGGCGTTCCACAAGGTATTGCGGTCCCACACCGTGTAAGGCTTTATAGGTCAAAACCAGCACCTTGAATCTGGCTCGGAAACAGATAGGTAGCCAGTGCAAACGGGCCAGGACAGGTGTTATATGCGCGGACCGATGGGTCCTCATCAACAACCTGGCTGCCGCGTTTTGCACTAGCTGAAGTTTCCGAACAGTCTTCAAGGGCAGCCCTACGTAGAGCGCATTACAGTAGTCCAATCTAGAAGTTACCACAGCATGAACAACTGAGGCGAGATTGTCACTGTCCAGATAGGGGCGTAGTTGGGCTACTAAGCGAAGATGGTAAAACGCATTCCGTGCCACCGAGGCCACTTGAGCCTCGAGCAACAAGGAAGGGTCAAAAAGGACCCCCAAACGACGAACCTGTTCCTTCAAGGGGAGTGTAACCCCATCTAGAACAGGATGAACATCCACCATCTGGGCAGGTAAAGAGCTCACCAACAGTGTCTCGGTCTTGTCTGGATTGAGTTTCAGTTTATTAGCTCTCATCCAGTCCATTATCACGGTCAGGCAACGGTTCAGCACATCAACAGCCTCACCTGAAGAAGGTGAAAAGGAGAAGTAGAGCTGCGTGTCATCAGCGTACTGATGGCAACGCACTCCAAAACTCCTGGTGACCGCACCCAGAGGCTGCATGTAGATGTTAAAGAGCATGGGGGACAAAACTGACCCCTGAGGGACTCCACAATGGAGAGTCCAGGGTGTCGAGGAATGTTCCCCAAGCACTACCTTCTGGCGACGATCCGCTAAGTAGGAGCAGAGCCACTGCCAAGCAGTGCCCCCAACTCCCAACTCCGCGAGCCTCCCCAGAAGGATACCATGGTCGATGGTATCAAACGCCGCTGAGAGATCAAGGAGAATCAACAGAGTCACACTCCCCCTGTCCCTCTCCCAACAAAGGTCATCATACAGGGCGACCAAGGCTGTTTCAGTGCCAAAACCGGGCCTAAAACCGGATTGAAACGGATCCAGATTGCAGGGGAGTAAATCCCACTGAACTCAGTAAACCTGCAAATGTTCAAACCTGTCCTTCTCCTCCCCTCCCCCTCATCCCTGCTCCCATCCCCCTTTTCCCCTCTGCCCTTCCTCTCCTCCTCCTCCCTTCCCCTCCCTATCCTGTGGTCAGTTTCACCTATCCTAAGCATGATTGCTTAATTAATCCCACTGAACTCAATAAGTATGCAAATGATCAATCCATGCTCAGCAAATTTGCACAGGTTCCCATTTCTTACTTCCTGGATTAAAAAGCAGATAATTTCACTAATAGGCAAAAAACCTTGCGGTTAAAAAAGTACCTGTAGCCAACAGATATTTCTATCAAACTTTAAAATGCAGGGAAATTGGGCAGCTATAGTGAATGCACTAGGGGAGAGGAGACCTGACCTCCTCTCTGAGATATTGTACTGCCCTACAAAGTTGTCAAAATGCAAGCACCATTTAGGTTGGTCTTTCACAGTCCAATCCACTTCCTGTGGAGCTTGGAAGAATTTGGTAACATGCCTCTGAGCATATGGTGAGTGGTGGCAACACCTGCAATCAGCCCAAATAATAGAAAGAAGACATGGGCTGTGCTGATCTTGTTTTAGCAGGGAGGAAGCAACATTATTAAGACAGTTGATATAGTTCAGGAGGTCACTTTAAATATGTCTGATTTACTTTGCAATTTTAGTGATTGCAATTTCCTATAGGAAATCATTTTCTCCCCCCCCCCAATATCTGTGAATATGTGAAGTACAGCAACACTGCAAAATTTACACTAAAAACCCTCCAAATATAATTGTGGAATAATGGCACTGACTATTCTGCAGAATAGTCTCCAGTGGACATCAGGAGTGTCTCAATTTGCATAAGATAAAAGAGTGGGAGATGAAATACATTTTAGCAAAATTCTAGGTGTGCTCTGTTTTTACTTGACTGTGCCCACCTTGCCTTAAATGAAGTGGTTTAAACATAGCAGACTGAAAACATGTATCCTCTTTTTTCCAACAGCTAGAGTAATTGCTGAAGTAGCAACATATTGTAATCAGTCTGATTTTACATCAAACTGCACTTTCAGATCCAACTGTTAATGCACCCAAAATAGTAATAGAACATAACCTCCAGGTTGAAATACAAAAGGCTGTCTTCACCATCATATGACATTGACCAATAAGTTTGATAGAAATATCTGTGAGCTATAGGTATATTCTGAAACCGCAAGGTTTTTTGCTTATTAGTGAATAAGTTTTATATATAAGTAAAAGCTTGAGATGCACATATACCTGCACATGCAGTCTCCTTCCTTCCCATCATCCCATTTTGTTCTTCCTGTGAAATCTTCTGCAGTTTAGAATGGTAGCCCAGCTATTAGCATTCTATTTTTCCTCCTACAGCTGCCAAAATAGCTACTGCTACTATAGCTCTGTATTTTAGAGACATATACCTGTGACTCACTCCTTAAGGACTTATTTTCTCATATATTCTGAGAGGCTGAATACACTCTGTGGTTTATGAATGGAGATTTAACTATCATGAAGACAACCCCTGAGCACTTGTGAACCTGGATTGATATAGACATGTTTCTGTGACCTAGATATAGAAAAGCTTCGGTTTCCTAGCCTCAACTTTTTTGTGCTGCTACCAAGATAACCCATCCATATATTTCATCCTTTTGCTCCTGTACAAAGCTTTCCTCTCCTATTTCTTACTTCATGCTGCTCATTGCCTTTATTATTACTATTTTTAAATATATTATAGGGTTACCTGGTAAACAGAAGGAAAAGTATGCAGAAACTCAGGAGAAACCTGAGGTCAGTGGATGAGCACTCTTATATTTAAGTTACAAAAAAAAGACAGTGCTCATGTAACAATTTCTTAAAAAGCAAACAAAAATTACAAAAAAAAATCATGACTAATTCTAATAAGTATGTATTACTGGTCATCATTCCTGTCATAGTTACTAGACATTGTGACCTGCCTCTCAGATGGTGGCCTTGGTCTAGGATTGTCTTCTCAGGATATGCCAAAGCAACTGAATCTGAATCAGTCTGATGGGAGACAACCAATTTACTCTTCTTGATCGGCAGAGGGAAGAGGAGTTATGAAACTTGGAACGGAAGCTCAGACCTTTCAGATGAGGAGTCTGAATAGACCTACCAACCACTCTATAGGTTCCCCTTAGAGGGCAAAAGACCAGTGGCAAAAGTGGTCTCAATCATTTTCTCCCCCATTTCTACTTGCTGCATTGAACATTAATTTCAGAATTGAATTTCTAAAGTTTCTTGAATGGTCTTAAACTATTGATACAACAATAAATCTCATTAATAAGTATTATGGGAATGATACTGGAGTAAGACAGTGCTCCTTTTTCTGTGGTTTCTGCCTGGGGTTGTGGCTCCACAGCTACAGAAACTCTGCCCGCTAAAAGTGGAAAAATACTGCGGGGAGTAGCTAGTGTGAGACCCTCAAACAGGGCATTTCAGGGCCAGGGCAGATCAGGGCCAGCAATGGATCTGTTGGACCTAAAACCGATCAATTTCCATCATAGGGGCCCAATTTGGGCACCTATGCTGCACCAGCCTGAGAGATGGCATAGCAGCAGGGAAAACTGACTCCCTCTCCTTTTGATTCTGCCACTGCAGACAGAGTGTGGATCATGCCAGTCTGCACTGCCACCAGCCCTGCCCAGGTTAGAATTTATCCCAGAAACACTTGAAGTTTTCATTGTTTTGCGCTACCTCTGCCTTAAACTGCAGTTCAATACAGCTTGGGAAAAGACTGCCATCCTTGATGTAAAATTAAAAACTGATCTTCTAGTTACAAGATCAAGCTATTATTTTGACATAATATTTGAACTATTGTACTGAACATCTAGTTTATGAGTGAAAGGCAAAATAATCAAATTATCCTATTAAAGGCAAGAATTTACATTGGGATGCAAACAGAAAATGCAGTTATCATCTAAGAAAGATGCAGACTAATACCATCTTTGAATAATGCATCTTTCATTCACTCTTCTAGAAGATATAAGAAAACTACAGCCACTTGCCAAGTTTCTTCCTAATATGCCATGGGGTGAATGGAGATCCTAAACTGTCACACCTTATTTAGCTCATACATGTTGGAGAAAAGCTACTTCAGTTATTTCACATATTAAATTACTATTACTTTACTCATATTTCTTTGTGGACAATCTACAAACTCAAATAAATTATTAAAGAAGGAAGTAGTTGTTGAAGGGTACATTGTTCCCTTTTCTGCACAAAATACAGCTTAATATGATTCTCTAGGAAGGTTACAGCCATAGCTGCTCAGCTCCAAGTTTTTCTGGATGAATCAGATTATCTAGACCCTGTCCAATCACGCTTTAGGCCTAGTCATGGGACAGGGACTGCCTTGGTTGCCCTGCTTGATGACCTACACCAGACATCAGATGGTGGAGAACATCTCTGTTGGTGCTGCTGGACCTCTCGGCAGCTTTCAGTAACACTGACCATGGCATTCTTCTGCGCCATCTAGCTGGGATGGGATTGGGAGGCATGATTTTATGGTGGATCTGGTCCTACCTCACAGACAGGTCCCAGAATGTGGTACTGGCACACTACTGCTCAATCCCCTAGCCACTGGTCTACAGGGTCTCACAGGGTTCCATACTGTCTCCCATGCTCTTTAACATGTATAAGAAACTGCTGGGAGAGGTCATCTGGAGATTTGGGGTTCAGTTGTCATCAATATGCTAATGACACACAACTCTTTCTCTCCCTACCATCTGATTGCAGGGAGGCAGTGCTCATTCTAAACCGGTTCTTGGAGGCTGTGAAGGGCTGGATGTGGGCTAATAAACTGAAACTTAATCCAGACAAGATAGAAGTGTGGCTGGTCAAGGGGAAAGCTGCTCCAGGTTTAGGTCTGCAATCTGTTCTGGATGGGGATGCATTCCCCTTGAAGAAACAGGTCCGCAGTTTGGGAGTGCTCCTGGATCCTGCCCTGCTCCTTGAATATCAGGTGGCTGCAGTAGCCAGGAGTGCTTTTGGCCAACTCAAACTGGTCTTCCAGCTGTGACTGTTCCTGGAAGTGGTTGACTTGGCCACAGTGTCACATGCATTGGTGAGATTGAGGCTTGACTACTGCAATGCACTCTACGTGGTGCTGCCTTTGAACATAGTTCAGAAATTGCAGTTGGTTCAAAATGAGGAAGCCACTGGCTCCCAATTTGTTTTGGGGCCCAATTCAAAATGCTGGCTTTTGACCTTTAAAGCCCTAAACGGCCTTGGAACAATGCACTTGAGGAACCACTTGCACCCATATGTGCCTGCCCATGATTTAAGATCAGCTACCTCTGGTCTCCTCTGCATGCCTGGAATGAAAGATGTCAGACTGGCAAGCATGCAAGAGAGAGCCTTTTCAGCCATGGCTCCCAAGCTCTGGAATACCCTACTCCAAGAAGCCCACTCTGCTCCCTCCCTGATGGTGTTCCAGAGACCTTTGAAACCCATCCTGTTCTGGAAAGCCTTTGGGAGGGACTGAAGGCTGAAACTGATTTTATCTTAGTTTTATATCTTTAGTCCCCTTTTAATATCACTCCCCTAGATTTCTTAACTATATTTTATCTATTTTTATCTATTTAATTTTTTTTGTGTTTTTATTGTGTATGCGTTTATTGTGAGCCACCTATTTTAGGGCAGAAGAGCAGGATAAAAATATTTTAAATAAAATAATTAATAAATTATTAATTTATAATAAAATTAATTAAATTCTGGGTCGTCTCCAGAAGGTAGTGCTTGGGGAACATTGCTCGACACCGCGGGCTCTCCAATATGGGGTCCCGCAGGGGTCAGTTTTGTCCCCCCTGCTTTTTAATATCTACATGAAGCCGTTGGGAGAGGTCATCAGGAGTTTTGGAGTGTGTTGTCATCAGTATGCTGATGACACGCAGCTCTACTTCTCCTTTTCATCTTCTTCAGGTGAGGCTGTCGATTTGCTGAACCGTTGCCTGGCCGCGACAATGGACTGGATGAGAGTTAACAAACTGAAGCTCAATCCAGACAAAACTGAGATGCTGTTGGTGGACGGGTTCTCTGATCGGATGGTGGATATATACCCTGTCCTGGACGGGGTTACACTCCCCCTAAAGGAGCGGGTTCGTAGTCTGGGAGTCTTTTTAGACTCTTCCCTCTCACTTGAGGCTCAAGTAGCCTCGGTGGTTAGGAATGCGTTTTACCAACTTCGGTTGGTAGCCCAGCTACGTCCCTATTTGAGTAAAGAGGACCTTACATCAGTGGTACATGCTCTGGTAACCTCACGTTTGGATTACTGTAATGCGCTTTACGTAGGGCTACCTTTGAAGACAGTTCGGAAGCTACAACTAGTGCAAAATGCGGCGGCCAGATTGCTGACAAGGACCAAGCGGTCTGAGCATATAACACCTGTTCTGGCCAGCTTGCACTGGTTGCCAATATGTTTCCGGGCTAGATTCAAAGTGTTGGTATTAACCTATAAAGCCTTATACGGTGCGGGACCACGATACCTTGCGGAACGCCTCTTCCGATATGAACCGGCCCGTGCACTACGTTCTGCTACGAAGGCCCTCCTCCGGGTTCCAACTCACAGGGAGGCCCGGAGGGTGATGACAAGATCTAGGGCCTTCTCAGTGGTGGCCCCCGAACTATGGAACAGGCTCCCCGAGGAAGTACGCCTGGCGCCGACTCTGCTCTCCTTCCGGCGCCAGGTCAAAACCTTCCTATTCTCTGAAGCATTTTAAGTTACACTGATTTACTTTTAAAAATGTTTATTGTATGGGATTGTTGATTGTATTTTAGTATTATTTTGTTATTCATTGTATTTTTATGCTATTTTATGTTCACCGCCCAGAGAGCTATTGCTAGTCGGGCGGTATATAAATTTAATAAATAATAATAATAATAATAATAAATAATAAACAAAAATGGACATAATCTTTTTATGTTGCCTAGGGTATAATCACATGCCAGGAAATCCTATTTCCATCTTTTTTTGGGGGGGGGGAGACATTTTTCTGTTGATATTACAGTGCCACTTGCATAACTGCACAGACAGGAAGAGGAAATGTCATACTTAAAAATCGTAGCATAGCTCTTATTTCAGTAATCAGTTATCACAAGTTCCTAATTAACCCATAGCAAATTGTTGCTGACAGTAATTAAAATCAGTCCTTCTAACACATGCGTTCATGCCCTATTGTTTAGAGTTCAAAGTAGTTATTAGTGAGTTGTATCAGCCCCATTAATTATCATCTACTGTATTTGGCTTCACTCTGGTAAATCTTTGTTAATTGCTTTGTTTGGAGTAGGGTTTTCTTGCCTAACATGCTGTGTATAAACTATTTTGAGGTTTATTGTTTCTAACAAAGTTGAGTTATATGTAGTTTTCAGTTATAGGAAATATTGTTCTAAACACACACACATAAATGCAGCGTTAGCATTAATCACTTTTAGATACTTCACTACTATTCCAGTCATAAATGACATGCCCCTTGAAGCATTCACCTTCATTTAATTTAATTACATCTGAAGCCCTTGCTACAAACTGTATGATGAACAATAATAATTCTGAATTAAATCTTAGGGCGCAATCAAATTCATCTTTCCACCGGGCTGGGATGAGTTGGATGATGTGGATCCCCGGCTGTACCAGCCTCCGCCAGCCTCCGTTGGCAGCAGTTCTCCACTGAAGCTGACTTGTGGCACTGCCAGGAGCCTGCTGGCACTGCTGGGGGTCTGCTGGGGATGGCCAGGCTGACAGACGGAGACCTGGCAGAAGCCCCCAAAACAGGGCATTCTGGGGGCATAGACAGGGAAGAACTGCAGGGGGACTTACGCGAGATCCTCCTCATGTTCAGAGCCCTCCCCCAGGTCCCAATCTCCCCGGAAACTCCACTGGCCAATAGCCTGGCACAGTAAAATTATTTTAATTATTTCCCATTGTGGCCTATGTGGAGCTGGCATTCAGGCAGGCCGGGGGCTCCCAAATGGGAGGAGGATCCCACAGAGCTTTCTGCCAGCTCCTCCTCCTCCAGCCCACTTCCGCTGGTTCCCTGGCATTTGGATTGCTCTGCCCGCATATGTGATATCTGAGAGGTGTTTGCTCTTCTATACAAGTGTGCTTTAGGTTACGCTGTGTAAATTTATTCCTTTCAGAAACACAAGCCTGAAAACATTATGCATACCTCTAAGAGATTGACACAACACAGCCTCTGTAGGTATAGATGGTAACTGAGCTACTTACACTACATTCAGTACAGACTTCTGCTCTGCAGGTGTCACGCCTTGCAGGATCAGGCCCCCAGGTAGCCAGCTGTTGCTGATATCATCCACCTGTCCCTTCTCTGAAGGGGATACATAAGCTGGCTGGCTGAGGTGGCTCCTGCTTTGCAGATTGCTGGGCTTTTTGCTGGTCTTGAGTCATGTGCCTGGGAGAGAGGACCCAGAGCCAAGTGGGGAGACTTGAGGGGGCCCCTGTTAGTGTAGTGATGGGTAGAGGGAGATATGGCGTTGTGAAGAGGACTTGCCAGGTAAGGGGAATGCGGCTCAGGCAGTTAATGACTGTGCCTTGTTCCGGTCCTCCCCACACCCACAGGTTTGTTGGTTGCCCTATCAGCCAGCTCTCAGACCTCTGCATTATGCCAAATCAATGCATAATAAGATCCCCCTCATTCATGATTTAATTGGGGATGAGGCAGCCGATCTGACATGTATAACCGAGACCTGGGTGGGTGAGCAGGGAGAAGTCAGTCTCTCCCAGCTATGTCCACCAGGGTACCTGGTTCAGCATCAGGGTAGACCTGAGGGTTGGGGAGGGGGGTTGCTGTGATCTATAGGAGCTCCATCTTCCTCTGCAAGCACCCTGTCCATGTGACTACTGGTCTGGAATGTTTGCACCTTGTGTTGGGTCAGCGGGACAGACTGGGGATTCTGTTGGTGTACCGCCCACCCTGCTGCCCAACAGACTCCCTAGCTGAGTTGATGGAGGTGATCTTGGGTGTACTGTTGAGATCCCCCAGACTGTTGGTTCTGGGGGATGTCAACATCCATGCCGAGGCCACCTTATCCAGGGCGGTTCAGGATTTCATGGTCTCCATGACAACCATGGGACTGTCCCAATATGCCATTGGCCCAACTCATGTAGCAGGACATACTCTAGACTTGGTTTTTGCATTTGGACATGGAGATGGTGATCTGAATGTGGGGGGCCTTACATCAGTCCCTCTGTCATGGACAGATCACTGCTTGCTGAAGTTTAGATTTACAGCGGCTTTCCCCCTATTAAGTTGGTCTGCCCCCAGAGACTAATGGATCCAGATGGTTTCCAAAGCGCTCTAGGGAGTTTTCCTGCTGATAGGGCTGGCGCTCCTGTCAAAACCCTGGTTGAACTGTGGAATACAGAAATGACCCAGGTGGTTGACATGATTGCTCCTGAGCTCCCTCTCCTGTGTAGAGCTCGTATGGCTCCATGGTATACCCCAGACCTGAGAGCGATGAAACAATATAGGAGACGGCTTGAGTGCAGATGGAGATGAACTCCTGGTGGATGCAATTATACACTGGTAAGTGCCTATGGTAAGCTGTATTTAGGAGCAGTGAGGGCAGCAAAAATATATATATTTTGCTGCCACTAGAAAATCATCCATCTGCCGCTCAGCAGAGCTCTTCAGAATTATCCGGGGGCTATTACACTCTGGCCCCAAGGACATGGTAGACCCATTTGAGGCCCGCTGTAATGAATTTGCTAGGCACTTCCAGGATAAAACCTTTAGCATCCGCCAAGACTTAGACTCCACTGTTATAGCAGGTGAATCAAGCAGGGTATCCAGAGCACAGCCTTGTCCCAATTTCTTGGATGAGTTTCAGTTGGTACAGCTTGAGGACATTGACAAGGTGCTTGGACAGGTTCATGCAACCATTTCTGTGCTGGAACCTTGCCCTTCTTGGCTAATAAAAGCTAGCAGGGATGGAATAGTTGGCTGGGCCAGAGAAGTGATTAATGCCTCTCCGCAAGAGGGGGTGGTCCCTGGCTGCCTGAAAGAGGCGATAATGAGACCACTCCTAAAGAGACCCTCCCTGGACCCAGAAAATCTTAATAACTATAGGCTGGTAGCAAATGTTCCATTCCTGGGCAAGGTCCTTGAGTGAGTGGTGGCAGGCCAGCTCCAGATACTCTTGGATGAGATCGATTATCTGGATCCATTTCAGTCCGGTTTCAGGCCTGGTTTTGGCATGGAAACAGCCTCTGTTGATTCTTCTGGATCTCTCAGCAGCTTTCGATACCATCGGCCATGGTATATTTCTGTGAAGACTGGCTGAGTTGGGAGTGGGAGGGGCTGCATGGCGGTGGTTTTGCTCATACTTGGAGGGTCGGCTCCAGAAGGTGGTGCTTGGGGAACATTGCTCGGCACCCTGGACTCTCCAGTATGGGGTTCCACAGGGGTCAGTTCTGTCCCCCATACTGTTCAACATCTACATGAAAGTGTTGGGTGCGGTCATCCGGAGCTTTGGAGTGCGTTGCCATCAGTATGCTGATGACACGCAGCTCTATTTCTCCTTTTCATCTTCTTCAGGTGAGGCTGTCAATGTGCTGAACCGGTGCCTGGCTGCGACAATGGCCTGGATGAGGGCTAATAAACTGAGGCTTAGTCCAGGCAAGACTGAGATGCTGCTAGTGGGTGGTTCTTCTGACTGGATGGTGGATGTCCAACCTGTCCTGGATGGGGTTGCATTCCCCCTGAAGGAGCAGGTTTGTAGCTTGGGGGTTCTCCTAGCCTCGGTGGCACGGAGTGCCTTCTACCAACTTCGGTTGGTGGCCCAGCTGCGCCCCTATCTGGACAGAGATAACCTGGCTTCAGTTGTCCATGCTCTGGTAACCTCCAAGTTAGATTACTGCAATGCACTCTACATGGGACTACCTTTGAAGACGGTTTGGAAACTGCAGCTTGTGCAAAATGCAACGGCCAGATTGGTAACAGGGACCAGATGGTCCGAACATATAAAACCGATTCTGGCCTGCTTGCATTGGCTGCCTGTATGTTTCCGAGCTCGATTCAAGGTGCTGGTTTTAACCTATAAAGCCTTACACAGCTTAGGACCACAATACCTGATGGAACACCTCTCCCGACACGAACCCACCCGTACATTACGCTCAACATCAGAGGCCCTCCTCTGGGTGCCTACTGGGAGGGAAGCTAGGAGTCTGGCAATAAGGGAGAGGGCCTTCTCAGTGGTGGCCCCCAAATTATGGAATGATCTCCCTGATGAGGTGCGCCTGGCACCAACACTGTTATCTTTTTGGCGCCAGGTCAAGACTTCCCTCTTCTCCCAGGCACTTTAGCATGTGTTTAAAAATGTGTTTTTAAATTTGTATATTTGTTTTTAATTGTTGTAAACTGCACAGAGAGCTTCGGCTATGGGGCAGTATACAAATGCAATAAATAAATAAATAAATAAATAAATAAATAAATAAATTCCTACACACATTTATCCAGAAGCCAGCCCCATTGAATTCAATAGGACTTACTCCTAGCCCTGGTAAGTGTGTATAGGACTGCAGACTTAGTTAAGTTTTCACTATGATGCCTTAGCTTCATTGCTGTCATGCTTTATCATCAAACAATATGGAGGGGACTTGCTGTTCCAAAAGGCAGGCTGTGCTGTACTGCAACAATTATATGTAGTTGACATGCTTGGTATTGGTACTAACAGATCTTCTGATTAATCCTCCATGTGTACATTGCTCTTCCATATTACTATGCTAAATCTAATGAAAAAATAGTGGAGCAGTACCTGGCAAAAGATAAACTACAGAGTTATGATGGAGCCAAGCTTGACAAGCAGGCTGGGGAACTAAGAACACAAATAAGCTCTCCACATGCTTTTCCCACTCCCAGGGATGCTGCCTCTGGCTGCCCCACCCCAGATTCCTGCAAGAAG
Source organism: Rhineura floridana (assembly GCF_030035675.1). Taxonomy (NCBI): domain Eukaryota; kingdom Metazoa; phylum Chordata; class Lepidosauria; order Squamata; family Rhineuridae; genus Rhineura; species Rhineura floridana. The sequence goes on along the minus strand of NC_084480.1, from coordinate 259,611,890 downwards.
AGCAGAAGGTGGAGTCAGGCTGAGGGACCAACAGCAGCATGCAAATAAGCTCTCTACACAGGGCAGGCTCCAGGCATGCCGGGGCCCTTGGGCACCAGCCTGCCCCACGCCCCTCCGTGATCTGCGGCAGGAGCACGGATCACAGGACAGGAGCCTGCAAGCCGCCCGCCATCCCTCTGCTTCACCTACCTTTCTCTGCTGTTTTTTGTGGCTGCGTGCACTGTGCACACAGGGTTGCCATCAATTAAGATGGCGGCTGAGGTTTCTGTAAGGGGCTGAAGCCTCTGCCACCATTTTGGTTGATGGCACGCACACGCATGCATTGCTGACATCAACCAAGATGGCGGCAGAGGCTTCAGCCCCCTATGGAAACTTCGGCTGGCATCTTAATTGATGGCAACCCTGCACGCACTGCAAAAAAACAACAGAGAGAAAGGTAGGTGAAGCAGGCGGATGGGGGTGGATCGGAAGCTCCTCTTGTCCTGTGATCCGAGGCTCCTGCTGTGGATCGCGGAAGGGGAGTGGAGGGCCCCTCAGGGGCCTCTGTAGCTCCAGGGGCCCTTGGGCCAGTGCCCCACCTGCCCACCCTTTAGAACCAGCCCTGTCTCCACATAGTTACCCCAAATTGAAATTTTGTCTGAAAGTTGTCAGGGCAAACAAAAGCAATTGTGAATTGTATAGTCTTGACGGTGGTAGTGGTCTGTGATCATCTTATATATATGGGACATAACAAATTGTTGTATTTGTATGTAAGTGACTTTAGTGTGGCACAGTAGAAAGAAGTGAAACAGCTCTCACTGCAGTAACCCAAAGCCATTACACAACAGGCTATAAGCCAATCTTTTTAGTTATCTTTTCGCCTTCTGCCCATGCAGATAACCATTTTTGCTTCTTCTCAGTGGTTTTGCTGTGATAATTGTGTGTGTACAAAGTGCAAGATAAGAAAGATTTCTCTTCCTTTTTATTTTAGAGTTACATTTCAACAACTTCTTATAATGAATTAAAAGCATGTTGAACATTTTAGACAAATTTGCCTCATTTGAAGAATTTGTATCTTCCATTGCAGGTATCTTTTTCAGCAGGGCCGGTTTCTTAGGGCAGCCAGGTGGGGCACTGGCCCGAGGGCCCCTGGAGCTACAGAGGGCCCTCCACTCTCCTTCTGCGATCAGTGGAAGCATTTGCGGACTGCCATCCCCTGCTTTACCTACCTTTCCATTGTTTTTTGTGGTGCACAGATTTGCCATCAATCAAGATGGCAGCCAAGGTTTCCTTAAGGGGCTGAAGCCTCTGCCGCCATCTTGGCTGATGGCACACATGCATGCTACACGTGTGCGTTGCTGCCATCAACAAAGATGGCGGCAGAGGCTTCAGCCCCTTAGGGAAACCTCAGCCGACATCTTGATTGATGGTAAACCTGCGCGCACCGCAAAAAATAACAAAAGGTAGGTGAAGCATGGGGATAGCGGGGGGATGGCGGGCAGTGTGGAAGCTCCTGTCTTGCGGTCCGTGGATGCTTAAGTTCCGCGGATCGCGGAGGGGGGGCGGATAGTAGTTTTCAGTAATTCCTATACAGAGTCTTTATGTGGGTCAATAAAAATATCAGAGGTTCTAAATTCACATATATCTTTGTAATTTTATGATCCTTTTTTTCCTAATATTCATCCTTAATGAATCATTCTTAATGAATGGAGGAAGCCTATCATACATGACACAATGTTCCTATGCCATTCTCAAAGTTACAGCATGTCAGATAATAAATGGCTGAAATTTAAAACAATTTACGAGGTGCAATGTACTACCTAGTCATTTACTTTTATCCATTTTTCCTGAAATTGGTATAGAGAGATAAGCAATTGTTCCATGTCATAGGTAACCATAGCACAACTCCCATCATCTCCAATAGTCAGGTATGCTGGGAGTTGTAGTTCAAAACATCTAGAAGGTACCACACTAGCTACCTCTGCTCTGTATCCATATAAATTTTTTACAAATGTTGTTCACAAAACATTGTTTTTTATCTGTTCAGTTAATAAATTTCAGACATCAAATGTTTTCCCCACTTCTCAGATTTGATTAATTCCTTTCGCTAAAATATCCTCCCCCCAGTAACTGGCTTACACAGTTTAATATTTGCAGATATTCAGACCAAAGAGATCTCTGATCAGGGATGCTGCCAGGTACTTAAAGTTTTCAGACATGTGACACAAATTTGCACACGCTAATTTATAAGTAAGAGAGCCAGTGTGATGTAGTGGTTAGAGTGTTGGACTATGACCTGGGAGGCCAGGGTTCAAATCTCCATACAGCCATGAAGCTCACTGGGTGACCTTGGGCCAGTCACTGTCTCTCAGCCTCAGAGGAAGGCAATGGTGAACCACCTCTGAATACCGCTTACCATGAAAACCCTATTCATAGGGTCGCCATAAGTCAGAATTGACTTGAAGGCAGTCCATTTCAATTTATATGTATAGATTCCTTTGGAAAATTGAGATCATGACTGGCTAGGGTCTCTGCCATCATTGCTGTCTGCCTTGTGCACAACTGTCCTATAATCAAAATAAAATAAGGATTTTTTTTAAAAAAGGGGGGAGGGAGAAAGCAAAGAGATCTGGTGTCTACCACAAAAGACCAAGGCTTCCGCTCCCCTGGTCCATCCCCTAACAATGCCCCTGCCACTGATAATTTCCCTCGTACTATACTGTTGCACTCCTGTTTTGCTCCTCTTGTGATTTTGTTTAGTTTAGTTACTAAACACAATGGTTTTATATTGTTTAAAATGGTTGTATATTGTTTAAAATTGTGATATTGTATATAACTTGCCCTGGGACCATTCAGTGAAGAGTAGGCTATATGCATAAATGATAAATAAATGAATAAAATAATGCTTCTGTTTTTGTACATATTTAATTCTTATCTATTGTATCTATATAACTTTAAAATATACATATACAATTCATTTTCTATAAATCAAGAGAAGGTCATGTAATCCCCACATTATGCTCAGAGATCAACAACAGGGATTGATACACTGAGCTCCACTGGTCCAATTGCACTAGTGTTCTTTGCAAGGAAGGAAGGCTTAGAAGATTTCCTGAATGCAACAATGCCAGGTAGGTTACTTCATAAGAGTTCAATTTGTAGCTTCTCAGATACTGTATCTACTGAAATATACTAAAAGACTGCTATCTTGAAAATGGTTTGTGAGGGAAAGAAATATTACATAAAGGGTGTGCGTGATTATGATTCCACATCCAAGTGCTGAACCTATTACTAGTGTGGCAGTACTTACCTATCCTGCTACATCAACATGAAATCCTGAGACAATCTCCAACACCACATCATCACAGATATGTGGCACTAGTAGAGCAGACACTTTATCCTATCCAAAATACTTATTTACCTGTACAGCAGCCTATGGTATCATTAAGCCCAGCATCTCAGCAGCCTTTGTGAAGTGGGCTAGTTTTAAATCACGTCCTGCAGAAACTGGTAGTTCTCTTAGTCAAGACATATGAGACAGTGAATTTGGTTCAATAGAACTACTACTGTTGTATTGTGACAACTCAGGTTTCACTCTCATTATTGTTAATGTAAGGAAAATTGAACTGTCACTATTTATGTGTTGCCTGATCTACAACAAGATAGATGGCTTTATTTTCCTGGCTTCACACGTGCCACACAACCACATCATCTGTTTGTTTTGTTAATGGCACTTTGTAAAGTCCTTGGTGTTCCTCATGGATGAGTTCTAAAATATCTTTCCTCAAAGTACTGGGGATGACTAGGGATGGGTGGATCTGTCAGTTTTGGTTTTCCCAGTTCCTCATTTTTCCAGTCTTGTTTACCCCCTTTCCACCTATTTTTTATTTTTCAAAAAAGTACTCATGAAATTTCACATGCATTGTCATGCACATTTCCCCTAACATTCACATGCTTTTGTGCCATTTTGTCCAGATGTATTTTTGCAAGCATTTTTCTCTGAATAGAATGCATTTTGTATGTTGTCCATGCACTGGTACCCCCAAGCCAAATTACTGTAATGGGCTCTATGTGGGGCTGCCCTTGAGGTTGGTCCAGAAGCTGCAGCTGGTGCAAAATGTGGTGGTGAGACTGCTCACTGGAGCAGGGTATCGCCAACATGTCACCCCGCTGCTGAAAGAATTGCACTGGCTGCCCATTTGCTACCAGGCCAGGTTCAAGGTTCTAGTTTTAGTGTACAAAGCCCTATACAGCTCGGGACAAGGATATCTGAAAGACTGTCTTACCCCTTACATACCCAGTCGATCACTGCACTCTGCAGCTGAGGGCCTCCTGCAGATACCATCTTATCAGGAGGTTCGTTCTGCACAATATAGGAAACGGACCTTTAGTGTGGCAGCACCTACCCTATGGAATTCCCTCCCTTTGAATATTAGGCAGGCGCCATCTCTGCTATCTTTTCGGCACCTTTTGAAGACTTTCATCTTTCAACAAGCCTTTTAAGTTGAGATCTATCCCAGTCTACATCTGTGTCAGAATTGTTTAATATGTTTTTAATAATGTTTTTTTTAATAATGTTTTTTTTAATAATGTTTTTAATAATGTTTTTTTAAAATGTTTTTAATGCTGTTTTGTTTTTAATGTATTTTAAGATCTGTTTTTATGATGTTTTCAAGTGTTTTAGTGCTTTGTTTGCCACCCTGGGCTCCTGCTGGGAGGAAGAGCAGAATACAAATTGAATAAATAAAATAAATAAATATGTTATTTTCACTAATATATTCATTTTTGTGTACACTTTTCACTAATGTACACATTTTTCTATGCAGCCTTTCATCGGAAAACTGAATCACAAAAGTAGGAAAAGTGCACATTTTGAAGGAGAGCTGGGTTTTGATTTGCAAATTGGTTTGGGAAGTATAATTTTTTTGATAGGTTCACATGGAACTGAGAGCTGAACACTTCTCTCCTATCCCAAGGGTTGACAATGCAATCTTCTTCCAGTAGCATTCTGTTGAACTCACTGAACTGCCCACAACCAGCAAAAGAATCTCTTCGTTTAAGTTTACTGTTCTTTTGGTACTTTTGCCATCCTAAAATAATGAAACCAATACATTCTTGGAAGTGTTTATCTCCCTTAGTCAACTTAATCACCTGTTGTAGCCAACACATCCTTTCTGACATTGGTCTGTAGACTTTCACAGTGGCCACATTGTGTTCAAATCCAGAACTATCCTCATATGGAATTGGACTTCATGATCGTATGTCTGCTTTCGCCAGTTTCTTTCCAGAAACAAATTCAGCAACTAGGTTAAATTGCATCAGTTGTGCTTTGTTTGGAAGAATGAGGCAAGACACCTTTAGTCATGGCTGAAAGGAAGCTCCACCACCTCCCCTGCTCATCCAGCCTGCCTATCTCCAGGAACATTACATTCAATTGACATTATGGGGTCCTATGGGCACTGAGGGAAAGGCCAATTCTACAATGGTATCATGGGGAAGAAGACATATGCATGCCACAGGCAGCAGTTATGCCAGCCTGTAAGGGCACTCTGGTTGTGAAGCCTGCTGGCAACAAGTAACACCCCATGCTATATTTGATGACTGCCAGTTACTGATTTTTGTGGGTAGATGGTTTCTTTTGCTGTGGTTCTTTTTCCTAGATATCTCCAACAATTTACTTCCATGTCATTTCTGATCTCTTTTATTTTTAACTACCTTGCCATTTCTAATGCAGTGCAAAGGATTAAGTTACTTAAGGGTTAAAATTATCTTTAATGAATAGATCCTGCGGTAAATCATACTGCATGTGGGTACAACATGCTTATCACATTTGGTCTGCACCTCTGCACAATTATCCTTATGACTCTTCAGTAAAGGCAAAGGGTTTGAAAATGTGGCCAGCTTTCTGCCTATGGCATACATTAGAGAACAAATCTGCACTCCTGTTTCCTTGTGAAACTTTGTTGCTATACAAAAACTAGCAAATCTTTCCCTTTGAGAGACTGTCAAAGCTGAACCTTTCTGGAGCTGAAAACTTAAATGACAGGGAATTCTGGTGACTTTTAAAGTTTATTCATCTGGCATTATATCAGATTATTTTTGAAAAGAGATCAGGCTAGAATGGATACAGAACTGAATAACAGCTTTGTAAGTTAGAACAACATCATTTAAAGCAGGCTTCCTAGTTCTGCATGTAGTGCCATCTATTGCTGGAATTGCAACTTTACAATTAAAGCTTCTTGTTACAGCTGCATCTGTGAAACAGGCCTTAATTGGGCAGTTCTTTTCCATTTTTAAAGTGACACCATTATTTTAAAGGATCATTGCTGTTATAGCCTTATTTTTTTTTGCCAAGTATTATATGCTTCTGCAGTGTAAAATTTAATATGGTATTTAGCATAAGATAATTTGCTCAGTTTGCCACCGATGGTGTTCTCAAATAATTTGATACTGAGAAAAACAACATCCCTTTGGTTAGCACCACCAGTTTGAGCAGAATAATCCTTGCAATATTATAAATATTCAGGGTGAGCAATCACCAGAAGATTAAGTTCAAACCTCATTTAGGTGCTTTGGAAAACAGCCCACCTCAGTCCAAAGTAATTCAGAGGCTGCTTGATTCGGTTCAGAATCCAAGGCCAAATCGGCTTCAGGGGAAATAAAATATTGGGAAATAAAAAGAACTGGCTATAACTTTTTTCCTTTTGATAAACTGGATGGAATGTGTAGGCACAGTAGTACCCCCACCTCCAGTCCCCAGCAGATTAAGCCTGCCAGATTACTGACAGATACATGCAGGAACATTTCTGCTAAAATAAAGTTTTTTTTAAAAAAGTCTACAGCTATTTTAATTTTTTGGCAGAGCTGGATGAAGAATGCAGGGAGGGCAGACCCCCCCCCCCGGAAAGAATCCTATCTAATTTCTGAATGATAGCTGCAATAGTTTCCCTGCATGGACAGCCTTTACAGTTTTGAGCTAGGTCAAAAGAACTAATTTAATCTTCCCTGGTGTTTTGTAAGCAATTAGTCTGAAAACAGCAGACATGAGAGGCAACACTGAGTTGCTTTTTTGGGATAAGATGTTTTATAAAGATATATCTCTACTTACTCTAGCGGCTATCTCTGGCTCCTTAGGAAGAACCATGGTCTTTTCCACTCATATTTATTTATATTTATAAAAGCATTTATATATCACCCTCTCACAAAACATCAGTGTGGTGTACAGCAACATAAAAACATTTAAAAGCAGTACAAATTGTCATTAAAAATAACTGGCTAATTAAGAGACATTTTAAACTTTTTTAAAAAAGAAAAGTTAAATATCCATATCAGATTACAAAGTGTTCTTTGTCAGCAATTTGGGCATAAAGAAAGCCATTAAAAATTCTCATTTTCCTAGGAAACGCCTGGCGCCAACGTTACTATCTTTTCGGCGTCAGGTAAAAACCTTCCTCTTCTCCCAGGCATTTTAACATTTTAATATTTGATATACAATTATTTAATATTTAACATCTTAACATCTTAACCAGTTTTACTTTTTAATCGTTAATATTTTAGTATTGAGTTTTGTACTCATCTATGTGTTTAATTATGTTTTGGGTTTTGGTATAATTTTTCTGCATTTTTAGTTGTTTAATAATGTTTTAATTGTATTGGATGTTTACATGTTGTGAACCACCCAGAGAGCTTCGGCTATGGGGCGGTATAAAATTTTAATTAATAAATAATAAATAATAAATAATAGGAGGCTAACAGAGCAATTCATCCCCCCTTTGTACCAGGCTGGGGGGGTGGATCAGGCAGAAGTACCCCTTACCCATCTCTCCCAGTTGAGCTGGTCTCCTGCTGTACTCCACTGGTGAAGGACTTGCCCTCCTGCCTGCTGAACATTTGGGTGGATAGAAATGCTATTGGTGAGAATTAGGGTTGCCAGGTCAGAAGCATCCCAAACCCTGAGATTTTGGGGGCAGGCCCTAGTGATGTCATAAGGGTGTGCCTGAGTGATGTCATGGGCCAGGGACAAGTGATGTCATTAAGCATGATACATTAAGCATCAACCGCAGTTGCTTGGAGCATACATTTCAAACAAAAACATTTCTCTGATTGGAAATTAAGATAGAAATCTTAGCTAAATGATGGAGCCTGGGTAGGGAACATTTAATATAGCCAACTTGCTTCTGGCAAAAAGGGTTTAAGTGCCCTCAGGCCAGGCCAGTCACCAGAAGGCCATTGTAGGAAGAAAGGAGCCTAGTGTTGCAGAGATGTTAGATGGGAGCACTCAGGAGTAAAGATGGATACCCCAGAAGGCTGCAATTCTAAACACACTTACTAAGGGAATAAGCCCCATGGAACTCAATAGCACTTACTTCTCAGTAGATGTAGTTTGGATTGTGTTTTTGGTAAAGCTTGACTAGGGATTCTCTACAAAGATATCCATATCCAAGCAGGGTTGGCAACCCCCTGCCTGGAATGCCCTGCCCCCACTTTTTACCATCCAAATTTCTTTACAGATTTGACCCTTCAGAAAGAGGTCTGAGAAATGAGTAAGAAGATTCTCTGCTCTTTTCTGTCTCTCTTGAGGGCTGCTATAAAGTCACTTTGACAGCCAACTCAATTCCAGTAAATAATGAGAGAGAAAACACACAGAATTGGTCTACCTTCAGAGGCAGCAGCTTGGGAACAACAGCAATTGAAGGCACACTGCCCAGTCTGTGAATTCTCTTTTACCACTATTGGGCAAGAAACAAACAACAAGGTCTATAATCAGTGGGTTTTAGAGGGTTGAGTGGAGCACATGGAACCACTGTTGTTGCTTCTATGGATGAAAAGGAGTGAGAATAAAGGTAAATGAAATGCAAATAGAAAAAGACAGCGATGGTCTCCTAAATGCAATACCATACAAACCACAACAAGATTCCTATGAGTAGGGCAGAAAACTCAGAATCCCGCAACCAGTCAGGATTCCTAACCAAAAACCAGAACTAAAAAAATCCTGTCAGCCAGTTAGCCAAGGTCACAGAAATCCCCATGCAGCACAACTTGACTTGGGGGTGGCAGTTAGTGCAAAATGCTGTGGCACGATTGCTGACATGAGTGAGACCCTATCAGCACATAATACTCCTGCTATGAAATCTGCACTGATTGCTGATTTGCTACCAGGCCAAGTTCAAGGTGTGCTTTCCATGTTACAAGTGCCACATAGTACTTGTTCTGCTCTTGTAAGAAATCAGTCTTTTAGTGTGGCAGCTACACTTTGGAACTCACTGCCTATTGACATTAGGCAGTACTTAAGGTTTGGAACTTCCTGCCTATTGACATAAGCAGGTGCCTTCATCGTATTCTTTTTGGCACCTGCTAACAACATTTTTGTTTAGGCAAGCCTACCCAGGCATGTAGAAGCTATTATGTTGTTATCTATTTTTAACTCATTGTTGGTTTTATTGTTTTGAATATTTTTAAATACCTGTCTTTAACTGTTTTTGCCAATAATTGTTTTGTTTTAATTATTTCTGTAAACTATTTTGAGATTTTTTACAATAAAGTGGTGTATAATGTTGCAATTAAAATAAATAAATAAATTTTAGAGTCACTGTGGCCCTTGGGTCTCTTTCCATTTTTAGGAACAAAGGAATCTGCCTTATACTGCTCAGGCCATTTGGGGCCATCTAGCTGAGTGCTGATGATGTGGACTAGCACTGGGTCTCCAGGATTCCAGGCAATAGTCTTTTCCAGAAATTGAATGTTGGACCTTTGCATGCAAAGCATATGCCCTACCACTGAGCTAGAACCCTTCTCGTTTTTAAAAAAAATCTTTTAAAATTGTTCACTAATGAATACACATTGTACCTAGTGCAGATCGACACCATTCATTTAAAGCACATTCAAAACATATTTGAACCACAGAAATCACATCACAGAATCATGGGAATTTGTTAAGGGTGGTGGGAACAATCGATCTCAAAAGATCCCCCTGCTAGGCCACACTATCCAACACTCTGTATCCCTTATGGCCTATAGATTGTGCCTTAGTCTCTGCCTGGCTATCTTGATACCTTGTGTCTATGGGTATAGGTAATTCCCAACCCCCCCTGCAGCCTCTTGCCTCTGAAGCTTACAGCTCTGGGTTTTTCTGTGGTACTGGATACAGTATCTTTTCCTCCGCCGCTGCCACCATTCAATACAATTACTGTTCAGCCTTGGTTACTCTGCCATCCCCCCTGGATTGTATATCCCAGCTGAAGAATCAGGCTTTTAGTAAACCAAGAAATATTTATTAAGCATTAGAAATAACAAGATTACTTAAGACTTTGTTGACAAGCGTATGGTTTCATATATGTTCTCTTATGTACTTTACTTCTTAATAATTGCCTCAGAATTCCTAATTCACTTTCTCAACAGCCACCTTATACTCTCCACACCAGCCTCTCCAACACACCAACAACACAACAACACAACACAACACCACAAAACACCACCACCCCGATTCAACTGTCATCCTCTCATTTATACTTCCAGCCATTCAAACGCTCAGCCAATCATCCAGCATTCTACAGCCCATGTACTCCCCCTCCTCACTCACTCCACTTACCATATGTTTTATATTATACCAGCACTTACCATATTTACATTACAAATCAGGAACATCACAGACAGCGTGTCTTTTAAATGCAAGTTGGATGTACTTTAAACGTATTGTGTGGATCTATTTAATAAACTTTGCCTGCATGTAAATCGTTTTAATTAATTTTTTAAATGGAAATCAGCTATAAAGTGTACTGCGTGAACATGCAATCCTATGTTTGTTTACTCAGAAGCAAATCCCAATGAATTCAGTGGGGCTTACACAAACAGGGACAGAACTGTAACCTCAAGTGATAAGCAACTTCATTCACACAACCCAATATTCAGAATCATGCCACTTTAAGCTGTTTTCCAACTGCTTGTACTTGTTTTTATGGTTATTGGATTTTAAAGGAATTTATTTCTTATTGGGAGCTGCCTTGGTGTCCAGTCTGCAACCCTACCTCACAGGGATGTTGAAAAGATTCCATAAACACACTGGAGATGAAAAAATACATACACTTCATTTAATAGTTTATTGTCACAACCAGTTGGTCATTGCAGAACATTTTTAAAAACATAAAACCAGTATTGGTTTCCTACATAATAAAAGCAGTGATGTCTATGTAAGCCCTGCCTAATTGCTTTAAAAATGGGATTGGAGGAGTGAATCAAATACAATGCAAACACAATTATTTGCTATGTTTACTCAAAAGTCCCATCAATTTACAGCACAATCCTAACCATGTCTTCTCAAAAGTAAGTCCTATTGAATTCAATGGGGTTTACTCTGGGTATGTGGGATTAGTATTGCAGCTTTATTCCCAGAAAAGCAAGTACTGTATTAATGCTTCATATTGGGAAGGTTTTCAAAACAGCACCCTCTTCATCAGCCCAGGAAAATTTAAACTTGTTTGACTCCTGCACACAAGAGAGAAAAAGAATGAAAGCTATATACTTACTCAATTTATTAGATTTTTAGGAAAGCAAGAAAAAAGTTTTCTGACTTGCAAAGGGCTCTAGTTACTGCCCTGTCAATCACAACCCTGACTTCACTTATTGGTTCAAACCTGAAAGGGCGTGATTAGAGCAGCCAGCTAAGAGCTCATTTAACTGAAGTTGTGGGGGGTGGCTGATGTTTTGGTAAATATCTTGGGAACCAGACCACTTAAAAACTTAATTTTTTAAAAAAATGAAAGCTGAGAGTCTGGAGATTAAGGTGACCCACCCAGAGAGCACCCCAAAAATCCAGAGTCTCCAGGCAAAACCCAGACACCTGGCAACCCTAGGTGAGATTCCTGCTGGTGGTAGCCAGCATAAGGCCCCTAATTGGGATGTTCTGGAGGTAGGCATGGGTTGGAGGTGAGCCAGCCCATTATCAGTTGGATCCTGAGCTGGTTCCATTGACATCATGTGATGATATCAGACCTGATTTGGGTCCAGTCACTATACCAGCTTCAGGCTGGTACAGCCATCATCCTGGTCTCCTGTCTTTGCCCCCACCATCATGTGCAGCAGGGATGCAGATGAAGTAGTGGCCCCACCAATCTGTAAAGCCTTGCCTCTTAGCAGCAGGAGGTTGGATTTCCCATTAACAGGCAAACTGATACATCCTCAGAGAAGTAAGTATTTTCATAATCAACTTTAGTTTTCTTTCTCAAATACAGAAACTATAGGCTCAGTCCACTGCCCGTTTCATCAGCTTGAAACTTGGGAAAGGAAAAAACGTCATGTAAAAAGATGTGGGCAGGACATGTTGAACCAGAAGAAAGTGAGGACTTGGTGCACAAATGTTTTGAATTAACACACCCAAACATTGCAACAGTAGTCTGAGGCACCATTCAGTTGCCACCTTTACAAACCTCATTCATACCGATGAATAACTCCCTACATAGGCATGAGCCCATTTTCAACATTAATTCAGTTCCCATTCTCACTTCCTTGAGTACAAAAACATTTCTCATGCCAAGAAATAAAAGGCAACACAGCAGTGAAGTTATCCCTATTTCCAATGTCAATATTCATCAATATGGTGCATCATAAAGATATGTATTCTGGAGTATACCAGCTGTGAATCTTTACTTCTGGGGGCTATCTGCTTTTTGCTATCCACACACTTGGTTTCACATGAGATACATACAGATGTACTTCTAGACCCACAGTATCCTACAAGCAGGAGGCAAATGCAAATGCTGGACTAACAAACCAGAAATGGAGGACGTAACAGCAAGAACACCTATCCATCAGATAAACCACTATGAGATAGAGATTGTTGCAGGACACACCTGCTCAGAAAACACGTAGAAATCCTGCTCTCTAATCCCAAAAGCATTCACTCCATTTACAAATGCATTCCCTTTTTAACTATTGCTTGCATATTCCTGATATTCAATATTCCAAGCAAGGGTGTAGTCATCTAAGCTCTTGGGGCATCTTAGATGCCTTACTTTTTGGGGAAGCCAGGTCCCAGTAGTGTTCCTATGTCTCCAGCATCCTATGAACCATGAAAGGGGAGTATGTTAGCCACTGAGAAGAGTCTTCTAACTTGTTTCCTTGTCGTTTCCTGTTGATTGGAGCAAATCAGAGTGAAAGCCGTTCCTATAAGTTCCTACCAAGAGGCTAGATTCCTAGCAGGGGCACCCAAGGTGGAATGGTCAAAGCTGAGACACCAAACTAAGATGCATTCAAACTCAGAGGAAGGCAATGGTAAACCACCTCTGAATACCTCTTACCATGAAAACCCTATGAACAGAGTATCCAAAATGCAACACGAGATAGGACTGGAAGATGAGACCCCCACATCAGCAGGCAATCAACGAGCTACTGGGGAAGAACAAAGGACAAGTACGAGTAACGCTGTGACTAATGATGCAGCTGGGTCAAAGCCGAAAGGAAGCCCAGAGGCTGATGTGCACAGATGCGAAAGGAGAGTCTGGAGTTGTATGACACACAAAACAGGAACATGGAATGTGAGAAGCATGAACCAGGGAAAGTTAGAAATTGTCAAGCAAGAAATGGAATGTAGTAATCAACATTACATTACAATACTTGGCGTGAGTGAATTAAAATGGACGGGAATGGGACATTTTCAATCAGGCAACTACAAAATATTTTATGCAGGGAATGAGAAATTAAGAAGAAACGGGGTTGCTTTAATAGAGAGAAGTGATGTAGCACAAGCAATTAGGAGCTACAAAGCAAGGTTTGAGTGAGTTATATCAATGAGATTAAACAGGAAACCTATTAACATAACCATCATCCAAGTCTATACTCCAACGGCAAACGCAGAAGAAAAGGACTTGGAGAGATTTTACCCAGAAGCACAGGAAGAAATTGATCACACACCAAAACAAGATAATCATGGGTGAGTGGAATGCAAAAGTAGGGAACAGAGAAGAACTAGGAATTGTGGGAAAATGGGGCTTAGGAGACAGAAATGAAGCAGGAGAAAGACTTATTGAATTCTGTGAAGCCAATAATTTGTTTCTTGCAAACACATTTTCTGAGCAACCAAAAAGACGACTGCACACGTACATCACCAAATGGTCAATATAGCAATCAAATTGATTATATAATTGGTAGCAGAAGATGGAGAAGTTCCATACTTTCTGCGAAAACCAGGAGCAGACTGTGGTACAGATCATGAACTGGTCATATCGAAAATCAGAGTAAAGCTAAAGAAGAAGAACAAAGCACTCATAATGTCAAAATACAATTTAAATAACATCCCAGAAGAATATAAAGATAAAATAAGGAACGGATTTGAGGCTTTAAACGTAGTTGACAGGGAACCAGAAGAACTATGGAATGAAGTCAGAGACATGATCGGGGAAGAATGCAAAAAGATAATACCTCTAGTTAAAAAGAGAGAAAGACCTCAATGGATGACTAATGAAACTCTTAAAATGGTTAAAGAGAGAAGGAAAGCAAAAGGCGATAGAAACACGGTCAGAACCCTAAATGCAACAATATAGCGACTAGTACATAGGGACAAAGAGAACTATTACAATAGTTATTGTATAGAAATAGAAGAGGACAACAAAAAGGGAAGAACAAGAGCCCTATTCCAAAAGGTTAGAGAAATGAAAGGGAAATTTAAACCAAGAGTAGGGATGTTGAATAATCAATAGGAGAACACACTGACTGACCGAGATGAAATAAAAGGAAGATGGAAGCAATACACTGAAAACTCTATAAAAGAGATGCAAGGATGACAGATTCATTCACGGAAGAACCGTATGATGAAGAACCAGAAATTTTAAAATGTGAGGTGAAAGCTGCTCTTAAAATACTTGAAAGAAACAAATCACCAGGAACAGATGGCATACCAATAGAGTTGCTAGAAGCTACTGAGACTGAATCTGTCCAAATTTTGACAAAAATTTGTCAACTAATATGGAGAACTAAACAATGGCCCACAAACTGGAAGCGTTTAATATACATCCCAATTCCAAAGAAAGGCGATCCCACAGAATGCAGCAGTTATCGAACTATTGCCTTAATATCCCATGCAAGTAAAGTAATGCTCAAGATTCTACAACAAAGGCTCTTACCATATATGGAACAAGAAATGCCAGATGTCGAAGCTGGATTTAGAAAGGGAAGAGGCACCAGAGATCATATCGCAAACATATGCTGGATAATGGAATGGACCAAGGAATTTCAGAAGGAAATCACCCTGTGCTTTATAGATTACAGCAAAGCCTTTGACTGTGTAGATCATGAAAAACTGTGGAATGCTTTAAAAGAAATGGGGGTGCCACAGCATCTGATTGTCCTGATGCACAACCTATACTCTGGACAAGAGGCTACTGTATGGACAGAATATGGAGAAACCGATTGGTTCCCCATCAGAAAGCGTGTGAGATGGGGTGTATTTTATCACCCTATTTGTTTAATCTATATGCAGAACTTATCATACAGAAAGCGGGATTGGACCAAGATGAAGGAGGTGTGAAAATTGGAGGGAGAAATATCAATAATTTAAGATTTGCAGACGATACCATTCTACTAGCAGAAACCAGTAATGATTTGAAACGAATGCTGATGAAAGTTAAAGAGGAAAGCACAAAAGCAGGACTACAGCTGAACATCAAAAAGATTAAAGAAATGACAAGATAAGATTTATATAACTTTAAAGTTGACAGTGAGAACACTGAACTTGTCAAGGATTATCAATACCTTGGCACAGTCATTAACAAAAATGGAGACAATAGCCTAGAAGAAGGATAGGACTGGCAAGGGCAGCTATGAGAGAATTAGAAAAGGTCCTCAAATGTAAAGATGTATCACTGAACACTAAAGTCAGGATCATTCAGATCATGGTATTTCTGATCTCTATGTATGGATGTGAAAGTTGGACAGTGAAAAAAGTGGATAAGAGAAAAATCAACTTATTTGAAATGTGGTGTTGGAGGAGAGCTTTGTACATACCATGGACCACAAAAAAGACAATTGGGTGTTAGAAGAAATTAAACAAGAACTGTCACTAGAAGCGAAAATGATGAAACTGAGGTTATCATACTTTGGACACATCATGAGAAGACATGATTCACTAGAAAAAACAATAATGCTGGGAAAAACAGAAAGGAGTAGAAAAAGGACGGCCAAACAAGAGATATATTGATTCCATAAAGGAAGCCCCAGACCTGAACTTACAAGATCTGAACAAGGTGGTTCATGACAGATGCTATTCGAGGTCACTGATTCATAGGGTCGCCATAAGTTGTAATCAACTTGAAGGCACATAACAACAAACAAAGTGCAGCTCATGTATAGCATCTCTGAGAGACTCAGCTAAGAATCAATGTAGCTTCCAATTATTTTGCTAATATGTCCCCAGTCAAAATGGAGAAAAAGAATAATGCTTCAAGAGATTGCACCCCAAAGTATGTACACTGACTATCATAGCTGCTACATGTGAGCACCACCAGCATGAGAAATTAAAATGTTGATCTAACAGATTGACAAACATGCATCATACCCCTCACATTCCATGAGTTTCCAGGGTTTGAATCCCCACTTAGCCATGAAGCTCATTGGGTGTTCTGCCACTGTATCTCAGCCTAACCCACTTCCAGGGCTGACTCCAGACATGCCAGGGCCCCTGGGCACCAGCTTGCCCTGTGCCCCGGCACGTGCGTGCACTCATACCTACCTGTATCTCACAGGAGGGAGCTTCTTCCGCCTGCTTGATAACTGGCTTCATCTCACCTGTCTTTTGCGGCTGTGCGGGCTGTACGCGCAGGACTGCCCTTAACCAAGATGGTGGCCGAGGTTTCCCTAAGGGGCTGAAGCCTCCGCCGCCATCTTGGTTGATGGCATGAATGCATGCTACGTGCACGCATCGCTGGCATCAACCAAGATGGCGGTGGAGGCTTCAGCCCCTTAGGGAAACCTCGGCCACCATCTTGGTTAAGAGCAGTTCTGTGCGCACAGCCGCAAAAGACAGGAGAGATGGAGCCAGCAAATGGGAGGGTGGAAGAAGCTTCGTCCCTGAGATCCGCCGCAGCAGCTACTCTGCCACAGATCACTGAAAAGGAGCGCTACTCCTCCCCAATCCTATTGAGGGGCACCTCAGGGGCCTCTGTGGCTCCAGGGGCCCTCGGCCAGTGCCCAACCTGGCTGCATCTTGGGACCGGCCCTGCCCACTTCAGAGGGTGGTTGTGGGGATAAAATGGGGAGGAGAGAGCCATGTATATCCCCTTGAGCTCCTTGGAAGAAAGATTGGATACAAATGTAATAAATAAATAAAACAGGTCAGTTATTCTAGAATTGGCCAACATTTGAAGAATTTGGGGTGTGTTGGGATGGTGAAACCATCATGAATTACAGCTGCTGGCAAGGATCACACAACTAAAGAGAAATGTGCATCAACCAACATGAATTAAAAGCAATAAAATACGACTGGGATAGCCTCCAATTCAGACACAGCCTAAAGGGATATGGCTCAATGAACACACATGTTGCTCTTGACCCTTGCTATCTCTGGATATGGTAAACAAGCAAACAAAGTCCTTGGAGTTTGAGTGGTTTTTGTCATTTCCCTGTTTTCATGTACCAGTTAAAAACTAGGTTTTACACATTCCAAAATAAATGGAAAAAAGGGAAAAGAAATAAATGGTCAATATGATCTGGGTTCTTCTCACTACCCCAATCCCCAGGACGTGGCAACAGCTTGCAGCATAAAACCAACTCTCTGATACCACAGCTGCTCCCCTTGTCATTCTGCTTTCTGTATACTGCTCCATAATAGGCCTGGTACAGATTAACATCTAAATAAACCATGAGGAGGAGACGGAGCCTCCACTTCTACTTAAGAACAAGCTTCAGCTCCATGTTGTATATAAACTCAGGGAACTATAGTGTGTTCTAACAAAAGTTAGATTTAACAAACTGGGATAAAACTGTGGCTTGATATTTAAGTTTGTTAACATTAGCTAGAACAAGCAACATTTTTCCCAAGCATGCATGTAGCATGGAACTGAGGTTTGTTCTAAAGTGAATACAGAAACTTACACTCTCCTCCTCTCGTGTGCAAAGAAGGAGAAATGAGGGAGAGCATGTGAACCTGAGTTTTACCCTGGTTTGTTCTCAATCATTTATCACATGGTTTAGAATTATCATCTAAATTGTCTTACTCTATTCTGATTTTTGCCACATTCTGCAGTGTTTCTTCAGGTCCCCAACTTGCACAGTCTCACCAATTGTTCTAAACTTCCCCAATTATAATACTAAACTACTGCTATTAAGCACTAATCACTATGGTAAACTTTACTGAAATAGGTTCAGCTTTGACCTGAAAAAGAGCCTCTAATTATATGATAAATGTCCTTGTTGCATCTAAGCAGTATTGTTATATCCAGATTAAAGAGATTTCATATTACTTTGGACCTGTTTGGTATATTTTTCAAAACATTTTTTTCGAATCATCTGACACTATCCAAAATCCATATCCAGTTTCCCAGCATGAAATCTAGGCACAAACTGGCATTGATTGCATTTTTCCCTAGTCTGAAAAAGAATTATCACTAGCCTCATCTACTTGTATAGAACATTGTACTATGATCGTTTCCCACAACTTCATTATATGGTTCATTAATTTAACACCTTGATAATTTCCACATTTCTTGGTGTCTACTTTGTTCTTAAAAATTGCCCCCAAAGTACTAGCTCACTGTGCTTTAAACATCCTTATCCATTCTTAAAAGTCAATTTCAGGAGTTTTACCAGTCCCCAACAACATCCTTTCATCCCCCTACTGTGTGTGCTGCTCTGCATATGGAAGAAATCCTAATACTGCCCCTTCCCCTGTATCAGTAGCTCTCCTGCACATAGACCCCTGCATTTATGTAAGGGCTGCATAAGATTGTAAGTGCCTTCAAAGCTTTATTGGGGATTCCATTTTGCCCAAGGGATTGTCATCTCTTTGGTGCTACTTAAGTCTCATGCGTTACAATTGTCATTATTATTTCTAATTTAGAATATACTCTCCAGGTAATGCACTGAATTGAGAAAGTCATGAAAATATTTTTCCTTATCAATTTTAATGAACACCTTTATTATTAAATTTAATGTCTACATTAGTGAAATACCTAATTATTTTATTTTAATGTTGCCAGGGTCCCTTTGTTTCTCTTTCACTGGTTACCAGCTCCTTACAGAAGTATAAAAGAATTTATTTGAGGAGCTTCCTCTAATATCAATCCCTGTTACTTTAATAATTTCTCTTTTGTTTATTTGTTCTTGCCTATAAGTCCTACAGACACTGTTAAATTGGTATAATCTGATATTGCACTGAACAAGAATTCAAATTCTGCACACTTCTCACTCAGAATAAATCATGCAAATAATGGGGGCATGGCTAGCCCACTGCCAAGATGGCTGCTTAACCTTCGATCTCTGTGATATTCCTCATTTCTTTTTTACTGTGAACAGATGATTGTCTATACTTTTCATGCCCTGTGAGTAGCTTCGATTGAGAGACTTAGAGGAGATCACAAATGCTCTAATTTTAGTTCTCCTAGCTTTTAACATCCCTGTTCTGTTACACTGCAACTTTTGATAGGTCGGGGGGGGTTGACACTCTCAAAATGGCGACTAATAAAATGAAGGTGGGAAAACTGTCAAAAGCCCCTGCTGAATTCTCTCTGGCAGATTTAGCTGCACAAATGCAACAAATGCAAATTAACCTTATGGAGAGTTGGCAAGCTGTTCTCAAACCCCTTGAACAGTCATTTAAGGATTTGACCACCCAAGTTGCAGAAATTGCTACAACCGCTGATGAAACTTTTGAGCTGGCTTTAAGACAAAAGATCAGAACAGACAAGTTAACGGATCAAGTATTAGATCTCCAAATTAATCTGGAAGATCAGCAGGTTCATAATTGCAGAAAGAATCTACACATACGTGGAGTCCCAGAAGGGACTGAAAAAGGAGATATGATTTCTTTTATTGTTGAATTACTTATGCAACTGCACCTCACAGAACCTGTAGCAGAAGCTGATATTGAAAGGGCTCACTGTGCTCTGCATCGTAAATCACAGGATGGTGGTCTCCCTAGGGACATTGTTATTCACTTCAAGCGATTTTGCAAGCAAGAATTAACCTATGCTGCACTGCAAAAGCTTAAACAGATCTCCGATGAAAATGATTTTTCAAGATGTCTGCCCCAATATCCTGCTGTGCTGCAAGGGTTTCAGGCTGTTCACTGAGATTCTGCAAAAAGCTAACATTCCCTACCACTGGGGTTACCCTTTCAAGCGTATGGTTTGTTGAGGAGACCATTTTTGTACAGCTTCAACAATAGGTCAAGCATCTGTTTTATTACTCAATCTTGGGCTTGAGCTCCCAAACCTACCATCTGAATCCCCACACAACAGAATTATACTTTCACCTTCAGCTAAATGGTCTAGCTGAAAGAAGCGGGATGCTTCTAAATCTACACCTCCTAGTCCTTGTGCAGATGCTGGCTTCTCTTCCGAACTCAACTGAATTTTCTATCCGACAACCTCCATTCGTTTTATATGTTTGGTATTCTGAGGAATGTTGCTGCTTAACTTTGGACTCTTTCTGTGTCACTACCCAAGGTTGGCAGAGTCGAACCGTGGGCAATCCTGGGATGTATTTCCAGATTGTGAGGCTGCAAAGTCTCCCCCGCAATAAGGGTTGACCTGTTGTTCTAATCTTTGTCTTGACGCCAACCTTTCAGAAATTTTATCCAGAAACAACTGATGAAGAACACCTTACTTCAAATTATGCAATACACTTCCTCTCCTGGAATATTGCCGGTTGGTCTGCAAAACAATCTTCTCCGGACTTTATCACATATTTGAGTGAATTCGATATAATCTTCCTCCAGGAGACTTGTGCTGTACAAAACTTAATAGCAGATGGATTTTCAATCACATGTCTACCTGCGACTCCACCCTTACCAAAAATGAAAGGTCGCCCGAAGGGAGGTTTGGCAATACTTATATCTACGTCAACATCAGCATGTATCACGAACCTGGAACCTTGTAAAAATATGGCCATGGGAGTCCTTCTGAATTATAATAAATGTGCCTTCCTCCTGATAAATGTATATATCCCCCCTAATCTTACAAGAGCTCAAACAGATCAATTTTGGGATGATTTAGATAGATATATTACTACACAGGAGGCATTATTCCCTAAAGCTTTCCCTATTATTATGGGTGATGCCAACGCCAGGATTGGCTCAGATAATGATAAACTGTTTGCTTCAAAACTATGGGGAGGAGAATCTATTGACTATAAGAACTTTATTTCAGACAGGTCTTCTAAGGATACCAAGATTAATTATGGTGGCATATGTTTAACAAGATTTATTGGTAGTCGAAATCTCACTATGTTAAACGGTTTAAGCGGGCTTGATAGATGTGCGGAATATACGCATATCTCTGGATTGGGAAGTAGTGTTATCGATTATGCCCTAATTCACCAATATCTATTGAGATATATTTTAAACTTTAACACCGGTGATAGACAGGATAGTGACCACCTACCATTAACCTTCTCAATCTGTCTACCAGAGAAGGGACGTCTGCTACATGCGCATACCCAAATGTTATATCCACTACATCTTACACATAAATGAATCATTTGGTCTCCACAAATAGCTCTAAATGTGACCACATTCCTCTCTTCTGAGCTGGCTCTGGCAATAAGGGGAAAAATAATGAACGCTACAAACCCCTCTCTGGCTCTAAATACCTATGCTTCTTTGATTTCAAACCTAAAAATATTAGTTACCCCTCATACCACCTGTAAGACAACCACCTATGTGAGTTGCCCAAGATGGTTTGATAAAGATTGTCTAGATGCCAAGAAACAACTTAGGCTAATATATCTCCAATATCGCCAATCGAACACAAATATACTTCCACCTGAATATTACAATGCCAAAAAGAACTATAAACAATTGATAGCTAACAAAAAAATACATGCTTCAAGATCTAAGAATTCTAAAAAATTCTGGGAGATTATTACCGGATCTATTGGCCCCTTAAATGTTATACCATGTTGTATTCATGCTCATATATGGGAACAATATTTCACTGACAATCAGATTAATACAAACCCGTGCCCCTTCTCCAAATGTATTATGAATATTCAGGACTGGCCGCCGGTTTCTCAATCAGAAATAATTGACTTGATCGCTAAGCTGAAAATAGGGAAAGCCCCTGGATTTGATAATATCACGCCCGAAATGCTGAAAGAACACCCAACTTGGTGGTCACCGATGTTAGCAAACCTTTTTACACTAATAAATACTTCTGGATGTATACCTGAATCTTGGCGTGAAGCCATAGTTGTCCCTATCTTTAAGAAAGAGAACAGAGAGGAGCCAGCTAATTACAGACCTATAAGTCTCCTTCCTGTTATTGGCAAATTATATGCCAGCTATCTGAATCGGAGACTCTCAGAGTGGATAGAGGAAGAAAATATTCTTGGATGGGAACAGGCTGGCTTTAGAAAGGATAGGTCTGTGCTTGACCATTGCGTTATCTTAAACCACCTGGCGGAAAAATACAAAAAATGCTGTGGGAACGGCCTTTTTGCCGCTTTTGTTGACCTAAGATCAGCATTTGATTCTGTACCTAGGGAATTACTTTGGGCAAAACTTGAAAACTCTACGATTGATAAAAGACTCCTTTTCTTAATAACTCAGCTGTACCAACAGACTTCCTTTTGAGTTAAATGTGGCCATGAGGGGGGCCTTACAAATTCAATTAAAACAAATACTGGAGTTAGGCAAGGTTGTATATTATCCCCTCTCCTATTTAATCTTTTCCTAAATGATTTGTCATCTAAATGTCAGTCACTGTCCTTCCATTCCCCTAAATTAGCAGATAAACGCTGCCCGCTGCTTTTATATGCAGACGACGCCGTACTACTATCTCTATCCAAAGTAGGTCTAAAACGAATATTTAGAGCTTTCATGCATTATTGCCAGGAAAATAAATTGGCTATAAATTTCACCAAAACTAAAATCTTAGTATTTGCCAACCACTTTCGACCCTCAATGTGGACTATAAATGGTCAGAAAATCGCACAGGTAAATAAATTTAAATATCTTGGTATCCTATTTCACGCATCACTATCGTGGACATCTCATATCCAAGCGGCCATTGTAACAGCAAAAAACTCTGTTAGAGGCATCTTAAGATTTTTTTACACTAAAGGGGGCCAATTCATCCCAGCAGCTCTGAAGGTTTGCAGTTCAAAAATAATCCCCCAATTGTTATACGGGGTCCCGCTTTGGATCGGTGCATACAATTCATCTGTAGAGGTAGTTTTGTCATCCTTACTCAGACAAATTTATGGTCTACCCAAATGTGCCCCATCAGCGGCTCTTAGATTGGAATCTGGTTTAACCTCGCTACAAACACATGCATGGTCCATTGCCTTTAACTATTGGTGTAAAATATCATATGAAAAAACCACTAGTTACTCGCTTTTATGGGAAGATACATATAATTCACACTGGCAAATATTTTTAGCTCCCACCTTACAAGAATAGGTTTATCCCCTGAATATTTAACATCTCAAGAGCCAAATTTAATAAAACATTTTATCCGAACCCGTCTTAGAGACATAGATTACCAACTTGCAATTTCTGCAGCCTCTTCCACTTGCTCCCCGATTTATTTCGGCCTAAATTATGACCAGCTGAGTTGCTCCCCCTATTTGGATTTTCTTACCATTCCTAAATATCGTACAGTTTATACTAAGGCCAGATTTAACTGTTTAGCCTCGGCCCTATTGGATGGAAGATTTCTGGGTACCCCTTTTGCTAACAGGATTTGCCCCTGTAAAGCTGATGTGATTGAAACTCTCTTCCATGTTATTTTTGACTGTGTTTTATATAGTGAAGAATGTACAAAATTCATTACCCCAATAATAAATAAATTTCCCCATAAATCAGATAAGTGTTTACTTACTCTTCTACTATCTGGTTTTAGTAGAGATATTACGTTGCCTGTAGCTAAATTCTTTTATATTGCTCAACAAATACGTAGGGGCTGTTTCCCCCCTGATATTTCAGATACCTAGAAGTATTTTATGTTTTGTTTTTATTGTAATACATACTAAAATAGTCCTATGTTTTATCTTCCTGATTCTCCCTGTACTTCTGTTCTAATATATGAATTATTCCTCTTCTGTATATGGGTCTATGACTGTAATAAAACTGATTGATTGATTGATTGATTGATTGAATCTTTGTCTTGTGGTGTTTTTAAAAGTTTTTGTCCCTCAGTGACCTGTCAAAGTCACATTATTCTTCCCATTCTCACCAATCCAACCTCCAGCTATAAGAAACTTAGGAAATGTCTGCGCTAAAACTGTCTTCCCTTTCTGTGAATGGATTGGGGACTCCTGTGAAGCATGCTAGAATCGGAACTTTATTATGGAAGGCAGATCCTGATAGCGCCTTTTGCAAGAAACTCATCAAAAGAGGTATCCTACAATAAAGTTAAAGGTCGATGAATGGATGATTATTACACAGCTTGCAGATCACCCAAATCCAAAGGAGTTCCATTATTATAGCTTCTACATGTCCTTTCCATGTGGCAGAATTGCTTTTGGATCCCAAAAGAGGCTACTTATTTCTTTGCGGTTCTATAGAAGACTCAAAAATAACTCTAGCATCTATCTACTGCCCAAATACTCAACAACTCTCCTTCCTGCTTGACACCTTAACTCATCTTGAAACATTTGCTGAAGGTGATATTATTGTTGGAGGTGATTTTAATGACATTCTGCACTACGGTAAAGATAGAAGTGGAGCAAATTGCCTTGCTTCCTATCCTAATCCAGATTTCTCCCATGCAATAGATGAATTAGCTTTAATAGACATTCAGCGGGAACATAACCCAGTGCCTGCAGGAGGAAGGGGAACACCACCATCCCTTCCAGGGAAAGAGAGCTCTTTGGTGCTGCCTGCCTCCTTGCTGCTGCTGCTGGGCTACCACTACCACCACCCTTTCCCGGTTGGACTTCTGCTCTGCGGGGGTCACACCCAGAGCTTGGAAAAGTTACTTTTTTGAACTACAACTCCCAGCAGCCCAATCCAGTGACCATGCTGGCTGGGGCTGATGGGAGTTGTAGTTCAAAAAAGTAACTTTTCCAAGCTCTGGTCACACCTTGCAGAACCAGGCCCCAGGTAGTCAGCCAGCTGCGGCTGATTTTTTCCACCTGTCCCTTCTCTGAAGGGGATACATAAGCCAGCTGGCTGAGATGGCTCCTGCTTTGTCTGCCTTTTTCTGGGTCTTCAGTTATGTGCCTGGGAGAGAGGACTCAGAGCCTAGTGGGGAGATCTGAGAGGGGCCCAATTAGTGTAGTGTAGAGGGAGATATGGCATTGTGAGGAGGACTTGCCAGGTAAGGAGAATGCGGCTCAGGCAGTTAATGACTGTGCCTTGTTCTGGTCCTCACCACACCCGCAGGTTTGTTGGTTGCCCTATCAGCCAGCTCTCAGGCCTCCGGATGCTGCTGCTAAATGCCAGATTGGTGCATAATAAGATCTCCCGCATTCACGATTTAATTGTGGATGAGGCAGCCGATCTGGCATGTATAACTGAGACCAGGGTGGGTGAGCAGGGGGGAGTCAGTCTCTCCCAGCTATGTCCACCAGGGTACCTGGTTCAGCACCAGGGTAGACATGAGGGTCAGGGAGAGGGATTGCTGTGGCCTATAGGAGCTCCCTCTGCAAGCACCCTGTCCATGTGACTACTGGTCTGGAGTGTTTGCACCTTATGGTAGGTCAGCAGGACAGACTGGGGATTCTGTTGGTGTACTGCCCACCCCGCTGCCCAACAGATTCCCTAGCTGAGCTGATGGAGGTGATCTTGGGTGTACTGTTGAGATCCCCCAGACTGTTGGCTCTGGAGGATGTCAACATCCATGCCAAGGCCACCTTATCCGGGGCGGCTCAGGATTTCATGGTCTCCATGACAACCATGGGACTGTCCCAATACGCCATTGGCCCAACACATGTAGCAGGGCATACTCTAGATTTGGTTTTTGCATCTGGACATGGAGTTGGTGATCTGAATGTGGGGGGCCTTACATCAGTCCCTCTGTC
Organism: Rhineura floridana; assembly: GCF_030035675.1. Taxonomy (NCBI): domain Eukaryota; kingdom Metazoa; phylum Chordata; class Lepidosauria; order Squamata; family Rhineuridae; genus Rhineura; species Rhineura floridana. The sequence continues at coordinate 259,585,745 of NC_084480.1, read as the reverse complement.
ATGGACAGATCACTGCTTGCTGAAGTTTAGACATACAGTGGCTTTCCCTCTCTGCAAGGGTGGGGGACCTATTAAGTTGTTCCACCCCCAGAGACTAATGGATCCGGATGGTTTCCAAAGGGCTCTGGGGAGTTTTCTGGCTGATAGGGCTGGTGCTCCTGTCGAAACCCTGGTTGAACTGTGGAATACAGAAATGGCACAGGCGGTTGACATGATTGCTCCTGAGCTCCCTCTCCTGTGTAGAGCTCGTATGGCTCCATGGTATATTTTGCTGCCACTATCAAATCATCAATCTGCCACTATCAAATCATCAACATTCATGCTGAGGCTACTTTGTCTGGGGCAGCTCAGGACTTCATGGCCGCCATGACAACCATGGGGCTGTCTCAATATGTTAGTGGCCCAACACATACATTGGGGCATACTCTTGACCTGGTCTTTGCTACTGGACATGGGGATAGTGATCTGGATGTGGGGAGTTTTACATCTCTCCCGTTGTCATGGACAGATCATTGCTTGCTGAAGTTTAGACTTTCAGTAGCCTTTTCCCTCTGCAAGGGTGGGGGACCTATTAAATTGGTCCGCCCCCGGAGACTAATGAATTCTGAAGGTTTTCAAAAGGCTCTGGGGGTTTTTCCGGCTGATAAGACTGGCGCTCCTGTTGAAGCCCTGGTCGATCTGTGGAATACAGAGATGACCCGGGCTGTTGACACGATCGCTCCTGTGTGCCCTCTCCTATGTAGAGCTCATACAGCTCCTTGGTATACTCCGGAGCTGAGAGCGATGAAACAAGACAGGAGGCGGCTTGAGCGGAGATGGAGACGAACTCCCGACGAATGCAATTATGAGCTGGTTCGTGCTTCTACTAAGCTCTATGTAGGAGCGGTGAGGGCGGCAAAAAAACAACATTTCGCCGCCACTATTCAGTCATCTCTCTCACGCCCACGGGAGTTTTTTAAAGTGGTTCGTGGCCTACTTCATCCAGGCCTACAAGATATGGCAGATACATCGGTAGCTCGATGTAATAAATTTGCTGAACACTTCCAGCATAAGATCTCATGCATTCGCCGAGACTTAGACTCCTATTTAATAGCAGTTAATCCTACTGAGGTGTCCGGAGCACAGTCTTGTCATGTTTTGTTGGATGAGTTTCAGTTGGTTCCGTTCGAGGACGTGGACAAGGTGCTTGGACAGGTTCGTGCGACCACTTCGGTACTGGATCCTTGCCCCTCTTTGCTAATTAAAACTAGCAAGGAAGGAACAGTTGGCTGGGCCAAGGAAGTGATTAATGCCTCTTTACGAGAGGGAGTGGTCCCTGGCTTTCTGAAAGAGGCGGCAGTGAGACCACTCCTGAAAAAACCTTCCTTGGACCCAGAGGATGTCAGCAGCTACAGACCAGTAGCCAATGTTCCGTTCCTGGGCAAGATCCTGGAACGTGTGGTTGCTGACCAGCTCCAGGCGCTATTGGATGAAACCGATTATCTAGATCCATTTCAATCGGGGTTCAGGCCTGGTTTTGGCACTGAGACTGCCTTGGTCGCCCTGTTTGATGACCTATGTCGGGAGAGAGACAGAGGGAGTGTAACTCTGTTGATTCTCCTTGACCTCTCAGCGGCTTTTGATACCATCGACCATGGTATCCTTCTGGAGAGGCTTGCGGAATTGGGAGTTGGAGGCACTGCTTGGCAGTGGTTCCGCTCCTACTTAGCAGGTCGTCTCCAGAAGATAGTGCTTGGGGAACATTGCTCGACACCGTGGGTTCTCCAATGTGGGGTCCCGCAGGGTTCGGTTCTGTCTCCCATGCTTTTTAACATTTATATGAAGCCGCTGGGGGCGGTCATCAGGAGTTTTGGAGTGCGTTGTCATCAGTATGCTGATGACACGCAGCTCTACTTCTCCTTTACATCTTCTTCAGGTGAGGCAGTCGACGTGCTGAACCGTTGCCTGGCTGCGACAATGGACTGGATGAGAACTAACAAACTGAGACTCAATCCTGACAAGACTGAGATGCTGTTGGTGGATGGTTTCTCTGATCGGATGGTGGATATATACCCTGTCCTGGATGGGGTTACACTCCCCCTAAAGGAACAGGTGTGTAGTCTGGGAGTCACCTTAGACTCTTCCCTCACACTTGAGGCTCATGTAGCCTCGGTGGCCGGGAATGCGTTCTACCAACTTCGGTTGGTAGCCCAGCTACGTCCCTATCTGAGTAAGGAGGACCTCTCATCAGTGGTACATGCTATGGTAACCTCGCGTCTGGACTACTGCAATGCGCTTTACGTAGGGCTACCTTTGAAGACGATTCGGAAGCTACAGCTAGTGCAAAATGCGGCGGCCAGACTGCTAACAAGAACTAAGCGGTCTCAGCATATAACACCTGTGCTAGCCCGTTTGCACTGGCTTCCAATATGCTTCCGGGCCAGATTCAAAGTGTTGGTACTTACCTATAAAGCCTTATACGGCGCGGGACCACGATATCTGTCGGAACGCCTCTCCCGATATGAACCGGCCCGTACACTACGGTCTACTACGAAGGCCCTCCTCCGGGTTCCGACTCATAGGGAAGCCCGGAGAGTGGTGACAAGATCTAGGGCCTTCTCAGTGGTGGCCCCCGAACTATGGAATGATGTCCCCGAGGAGGTGCGCCTGGCGCCGACACTATCATCTTTTCGGCGCCAGGTTAAAACCTTTCTCTTCTCTGAGGCATTTTAATTCCTGTTAATTCTAAATTATTATATTTTGATTTTAGACTGTACAGTTTTGTGTACAGTTTTGTGTTATTTTTATTGTATTTTTAATGTTCACCGCCCAGAGAGCTGTTGCTAGTCGGGCGGTATATAAGCTTAATTAAATAAAAATAAAATAAAAATAAATACACTACGTTCAAGATCAAAGGCCCTCCTCTGGGTGCCTACTCCAAGGGAAACTCGGAGGGTGGCAACAAGGAAGAGGCCTCTCAGTGGTGGCCCCCAAATTATGGAATGATTTAAAGTGACGAGGAGCACCTGGCCCCAACACTGTTATCTTTTTGGCACCAGGTCAAGACTTTCCTCTTCTTCCAGGCATTTTAGTATGTCCCATTAAAATTGTGTTTTCAATTGTTTTTAAAATATGTGTTTTCAATTGTATATTTGCTTTAATGTTTTTGATTGCTGTAAACCGTCCAGAGAGCTTCGGCTATGGGGCGGTATACAAGTGCAATAAATAAATAAATAAATAACCCAAAAGAACTCAATTACTCTTTTTACTCAAAAAGCCATAAGGCTTACTCACGCATAGATATGTTGCTGATCTCCAAAACGCTGCTCCCTGCTGTTGTTGATTCAGATATTGGTCCATTTCTAATCTCTGATCATGCCTTTCTCTCACTGGTGGTAAATTTGAGGCAAAATGGCTCCCGCACTACTGCCTGGAGACTTAATACAACCCTCCTACACCAAAGAAATTTGGCTAAGGAGTTGCTCTCTGAATATTTTAAGCTCAACATCTTCCCCAATCTCACCCAGGTGACAGTGTGGGATGCTATGAGAATAATGAGAGGGTTGTGTATTTAAGAAGCTTCCATACTAAAAAAACAACAACAGCAGGAAACTGCTAGAACAGCTCTAATTGCAGAAATCTCTGCCCTTGAAACACCCATAAAAACAAAGGTGGCACTAAGATATACCGGAAGCTAACAGCAAAATGTACAGAGCTACAGGTTTATGACATAGACACTATTCATAAGTCTCTCATTTATACAAAATAGTGATAGTTTGAATTTGGAAACAAGAACTCTAAGCTCTTAGCCAATGCAGTATGCAACGGAGACTGAGAAATGTTCTTTCTACTGTGCTGTCTCGCGAAGGCAACAAATGTTGTACCATGATTGATATTAGTTCTGCATTTGCCGATTTTTACACTAATCTGTATGGTACAGACTCAATGGAAGATTTTTGTTGGCACATTTTTAACAGACCTTCAAATTCCCCCGTTGAGCCTGGCGCACAGAGAATACTTAAATAGTTCTATTCTTTCTGAAGAAATAGAAGTCACTATAAAACATCTGAAAAATGGAAAGACTCCAGGTCTTGATGACTTTGGTGCAGAATTTTATAAGATATTTATGATCTCATCTACAAGCTCTGATGAATGGAATTATGAAGGGAGCTAGGATCCCAGAGACCTAGAAACAAGCTAGAATAGTTGTCATCCCTAAACCTCATAAATATCTGTGTTCTCTGGGGTCCTATCACCCAAAAGCTCCTGAATCAAGATGCTAAGCTATGTACTTTGATAATGCTCAGAGACTAAATGTCTTTATCTCTAGATACATTTGCTCTGATCAGACAGGTTTTATTCCTAAACGGCAACTTTCAGATGCTGTAAGACGGGTTCTTAATATTGTCCATCATAATTCACGAAGAGGTACTCCTCTTGCTCTACTGTCCCTAGATGCTTTCAAAGCCTTTGATAATCTTGAATGGTCTTTCCTACTCTGCATATTAACTAAGTTAAATTTTGGTCCTTACTTCCTTAATGTCATTCATTATTTTTATTCTGGTTCCCAAGAGCAATTCATATCAATGCATTTGATTCCCCTTTTATTAATTTAACAAGAGGCTCCGAGCAGATATGCCCTTTATCGCCTATATTATTTGCAATTGCAATAGAAGTACTGGCCAATAAGCTTAGAGCAGACCCTAACATTAAAAGTTTGGTTATTAATGGCCAAGAGCACCTTATCAACCTCTTCGTGGACGACGTACTCCTATTTTTACAAGAACCTAATGATGTGCTCCCACAGTTGCAAACCCATTTAGCTAATTTGAAAGAAGTGGTAGGGTTAGAGATCAACTATAGAAAGTCAGAACTTTTTTACATCAATTTCCTCTTACAAGCACAGGCTCACTTGAGTGATGTATTTGCTCTCCCACTGGTGTTTGGTGGCTTTAAATATCTAGGGGTAGCTATTACCAAAGACTTAAAACAATTAAAAAAGCGTAACTTTGATCCATTAATATGAACTATTAAAACTGAACTTTATTCTTGGAAAAATTCCCTTTCTTGGCTTGGCAGAATGACTGCAGTGAAAATTGCCACTCTGCCCAAATTCCTCTTCTTCTTCCAAACTCTCCGCATTTATCTCCCTGAGACACTCCTACAGAAATGGCAACAAATGTTTGACTCTTTTTGTAACGGTGGTAAACGTTCACACTTAAGTTAAGAAGTTCTGCATCGCCCGAGTAATAAGGGAGGTTTTGGCATGCCAAATCTGCAACTATATTACGAAGCAACACAGATTAAACAACTAGCTCAAATGATTTGATCTAAGTATGCCCTGGATTTCAATGGAAATTACTTCGGAAGTGAAATGCCCATCAACAAGATCACTCCCTTTGTTACCACTGTCTAAATGTGCTCTTTCCTCAATCACATACCCTTTCTTGAATGCCACCTTGAAAATCTGGACTCAATGGGTCCGCAAACTAGTGCTGCCATACCCTCTTCTTCCATTCCTAGATCACCACAAATTTTGTCACATTGAGGCAATTTGAAGGTTGGGAGCAGAGAGGAGTGCTAATGATGTGAGATCTGTTTGATGGAGGACGTCCTTTACAAATCAAAATTAGAAAAAGTCTCTCTGGGTTAAGAGTCAACTGGCAATGGATCTTACAAGTATCCTCCTTTATAAACACAATTTACAAAGCAGAAGGTTTGCCACGTTCTTTGACATCCTATGAAGCCCTGTGTAAATAGGGAACTTCTAGCCAAAAAGGCGCTCTCTCTGTAATTTATAGCCTCCTATTAGAGTTTAAATATGGAAAAGAAAATTCGGCATGTAAAGCTTGGGCTAAAGATCTGGGGAGGGAAATCACAGAAGAGGAATGGAGTGATATATGGGTAGGCCCACACTCAAGAGCCACCTCAGCCCTCATAAAAGAAAATGCTTTGAAAGTTATACAGCAGTGGCACCTCACTCTGGTCAAACTGAACTATGTCAACTCCTTCCTCTCCCCTCTGCGCTGGGGGGGATGCCTGATCTGTGGCTCTTTCCTACATTTATGGTGGGACTGTAATAAAGTGAGACAATTCTGGAGTGATGTTTTTCAAATTGCTAGTAAAGTTCTTAAAGCTACAATTATCCTGGATCCGGTCTTGGCACATCTTAAAAGGGGGTCCCATTGTTCCTAAAACTCAGATGTCTCTCCTGTCCAGATTTCTACTTACTTACTTACTTATTTATTCTATTTCTATGCCACCTTTTGGCCAAAGGCCAAAGGCCCTCAAGGCGGCTCACTTGCAGTGAGGCTTGAAATAGCGAAAAATTGGAAGGAGGTAGAACATTTATCGATAAAAAATTGGTTTACCAGACTTCAGCAACTTGTACTAGATGAAAAATTAAGAGCGAAAAAAAGCTTGTGGGGAGACATCTTCCGATAAATTTATGGTATCCCTTTTTATGTTATGCTATCGAAGATGGGGCAGAAGTGAGACCACCCTCATCATTAATTTCCTTTTGGTGGGATGTGTACCCTGCTTTTTAATTCTATTATTCTGCTTTCTGGTACTGTTTCTATTTTATATATAAAGCTTCTGTTGCTGAATGTACTTTTTCTGTTTTATATAGAATGACATGTTTATTGTACTTTGTTGTTTTACTTGTTTGTTGTTACATTTACTAGAAATCTCAATTAAACACTATTCACACAAAAGTTCTGCAAATAATCATATAATATCTTTTGACTGGGGAAGTATGCTGATTCTTCTTGTACATTAGAATTAGAACTGCACGGACTGACTGAGGAGAGATGAAATGGGAACTAAGAGAACTTATAGGGCCATGAGAAAGGACAGGAAGCATGCATAACATAAATCATGGATCACTGTATGTCTTATTTTATTTAATCTATTTTTAGATTGATTCAGACATTCACCTTAATGCAAACCCATGTGTATTCATATGCATATATGATTTTCTTGTGGGCATAAGAGAATTATTCATTTCATAGGATGGCTTCAGCCTATAAACACATTATTTTAAGCTCATAGGAATGTAAGAGAATAGGATTATATGAGAAAGAGAGAATACCTTTCTTACTAGCTGCCGTTGTGTAAAAAAAAAAGCAACAGTGCCAGGAGGAGTTGCTTATGCACCAGCAGAAGCATCAAAGAAGACCTAAACAGCTTGGGACCGGGATTCCGTAAGGACCACCTTCTTCATATATTCCTCTCCACATGCTCCAATCATAATCTGAGGCCGTTCTAGATCCCTCACCTTTGAGACATGGCTGGTGGTAACCAGGGATAGGGCATTTTCTATAGTGATGCCCATCCTATGGAACAGGGGTGGAGAACTTTAGGCCCAGGGGCCAAATGCAGTCTTCCAGGCTTCTCCATCTGGCCCTCAGAACTGTCCCCAGGTGACACTCCACAATGGCCCTTGTGTTATAGCTCAAGTGTTTTTGCCTGGTTAGGATGTGCCCTTGAACCCTATAATGCCTCTTACTTCTCTGAAGACAAAGAGGGGTAGTAAGTAAAGTTTAATGTTGTAACCACAAGTCATAACATAAACATACAATAACATACTATAAAATACAACAACATTCAAGCAATAAAATAAAATTATACAATAAGATAATGAAAAAACATTAAATATAGGAAAAAAGGATTACAACAAGCTAAAACCAGTGCTACAACTAAGAACTTAAGTATTTCTTTCTAAGTTTGAGTGAGAGCAGGGCAAAAGTAGCGACTTGGTTGCTAACAGTCGGAAACACATCTGCAAGAAGATAGTTCAGTTTTTCGACATCAGAACCCTTAAGTTCATCCACCATTAGTAATTTGGGCCTGATCACATTGTAAATTGGACAGTGGAGGACATAATGGATAACATCCTCCACTTGACCAACGCCACAAGGACAGAGGCGTTGTTCGACAGGGAGCTTACGAAACCTCCCTTCAAGATATGCAGAGGGCATGGTCTGCAGGCGAAGGGATGTTAAAGCCCTTCTCAGTGGCACATTGGTTATGTTAACCAGATATTGAGAAAGACTTCTGTGGTTTTTATAATGATAGTACCAAGTTGAAAATTTGGACGATTGTATCGCCATTGTGTCTTTGTTAGCATCCTTTTCAAAAAGCCAGTCTCTAATATTTTCTCTGTTCCACATACTAAGTTCTCCCAGAGATGGTAAGGAATATGTTTGTAAAATGGGTGACAAAAATTTGGTCCACTGGTTTCCAGCTGTGTCATGGAGTAAACAGAGTTTGGCAAGATGGGATTCTTGGAGGTTTTCTAATTTCCTATAGTGGCCCAACAATGCAAGATGTACTCTAACAGCGATGGAAGGTAGTCCTACCTCCATCCTTAAATAGGCAGCAGGGGTACCCTGGGGGAGGCCCAAGATCTTCCTTATAAAGTTATTTTGGACTACTTCCAATTGGGCTATGACCTTCTCGTCCCACCCCCAGATCTCAACCCCATACAACATCTGGACTATCACTTTGCCTTGAGGGGTATGTGTAGAAACTAGCCTATTGGGCAATGGTAAAATCATCATCATCATCATCACCATCACCTCCCCTTCACCCAAAGGTCCCAGCATGGGCTACAACCATTTTAAAACAATCAAAAACAACCTAATCACAAAATAGCATATAAAAATATATGTCTCAGGTGTTAAAGGCCAGGGTAAAGAGATGTGTCTTCAGCATTTGCCTAAAACTATACAGCGAAGTTGCCAGACACACCTCATTGGGGAGGTAGTTGCACAACTCAGGAGCTGCAACAGAAAATGCTCTGTCCTGGGACCCCCCCCCAAGCTTCCGAGGGTGGCGGACCTACCAAAAGGGCCACCTCTGCTGATCTCAACACCCAAGAGGGTCTGTAGGGTAGGAGGCAGTCTTTCAGATATTTGGGACCTAAGTTGTTTAGAGCTTCAAATACTAGCATGAGCACCTTGAATTGGTGCAGGAAATGAAATGGCAACCAATGCAGCTTTTTTAAAACAGGGAATATACGAGATCTAAAGGTAACCCCAGCCAGTAATCTGGGTGCTGCACTTTGGACTAGTTGAAGCTTCCAAGTCATCTTCAAGGGCAGCCCCATGTAGAGCGCAATGCAATAATCCAATCTGGATTTTCTGCCCTGGGCTCCTTCTGGGAGGAAAGGTGGGAGAATAGATAGATAGATTAGATAGATTAGATAGATAGATAGACAGATAGATAGATAGATAGATAGATAGATAGATAGATAGATAGATAGATAGATAGATAGATAGATAGATAGATAGATAGATAGATAGATAGATAGATAGATAGATAGATAGATAGATAGATAGATAGATAGATAGATAGATAGATAGATAGATAGATAGATAGATAGATAGATAGACAGACAGAGCAGAGCTTGGAAAAGTTACTTCTTTGAACTACAACTCCCATCAGCCCTACCCAGCATGGCCACTGGGTTGGGCTTATGGGAGTTGTAGTTCAAAAAGTAACTTTTCCAAGCTCTCAGACAGACAGACAGACCATGGTATACTGTGGCCAAGCCATCTCTGTCAAATAGGGGCTGAAGCTGGTGAACTGGGCAGAGCTGGAAAAAGGCACTCCTAGCCATTGAGGCCACCTGAGCCACCAGAGACAGTGTTGGATCCAGGAGTACCTCCAAGCTGCAGATCTACTCCTTCAAGGTGAGTGCAATCCTCTCAGAACAGACCATCTCCCCACCTCCCAGACATGAGAACTCTGAACACATAACACCTCTGTCTTTTCAGGATTCAGCCTCAATTTTTTGTGCCACATCCAGCCCACCACTGCTTCCAAGCACTGATTCAACACCTCAACTGCATCTCCCAATTAAGTTGGAACAGAGAGATAGAGCTGGGTGTCATCTGCATATTGATGACACCTCACTCCAAATCTGATAACAGTTCCCAGCAGCTTCATATAGATGTTAAATAGCATGGGGGACAAGGTGGAACTCTGTGGAACACCACAGGACAGCTCCTATGGTGCCAAACAGTAGCCTCCCTAAACTACTTTTTAGAAGCAGTCCTAGAGGTATGAGCAGAACCACTGAAGCACAGTGCCCCCTATCCCCACCTCCCTGAGATGTTCCAGAAGGATACCGTGGTCAACAGTATAAAAAGCCGCCTAGAGATCAAGGAGATTGATCAAAGAAGCACTTCCCCTATCTCTCTCCCAATAGATGTCATCAACCAGGGCAATCAAGGCAGTTTCAGTGCCATGACTGGAATGGATCTAATTAAACAGTTTCCTCCAAGCATGCTTGAAGCTATACTGCCAACAACTTCTCAAGCACTTTCCCCAGAAAGGGGATATTTGGCACTGGGCGATACTAGTTTAACACTTCTGGGTCCAGGGAGGTCTTAAGGACGTGATGCACCACCACCTCCTTCAAGGCAGATGGTACCTCCCCCTCCTCCAGTGATGCATTAATCACTCCCTGAACCTACCCAGTGAAACCCTTGTGGCTAGTTCTAAGAAGCCAAGATGGGCAAGGGGCAGGTGGCTGGCCACACTTCTTCAAATAGCTTATCCACATCCCAGGCTACAATAATTTAAACTGATCCAGTACAGATGGAATAGACAATGCTCTGGATGCCTCCATTGGACATGCTTTGTGGCATCCAACTCTGTCCACATCTGAGAAATTTTGTCCCTAAAGTGCCTTGCAAAGTTGTCACAGCAGGCCTCTGAGGGTGTCAGAGCAACACTCTCTTGGCCAGATGACAAATGCCCATTCAACACTTGGAAAATCTCTGCTGAATGGCTGCTTGCTGATGCAATGGTAGTGGAGAGATAGGGTTTCTTCGCCACCATCACTGCTTTGTGGTAGGCATTATGGTGCAACCTTACCTGTGTTCAGTCAGATTTGGACTGAGATTTACACCATCTGTGTTCCAGCTGCCAACCCTCCTGTTTCATCTTCACTGGTTACTTCACCCAGTTTTGTCTCTGTCCCTGCCCACCACTGGCATGCAGCCCACTGAAGACTGCCCAGAAGATAAAGTGGCCCTCAGAGTGAAAAAGGTTCCCCACCCCTCCTGTGGAACACATTGCCAAGTGAGATGCACCAGGCCCAATCACTGTACTATTTTAGGCAGCTGGTAAAAAAAGTGGCTGTTTACAAAGGAATGTGGCTGATCATTTTTCTTTTTCTGGTTTACCTTTGATGCTTTTGTTCTGGTGGTTGTTTTGGAATTTGTATTGTAGTTTTGGTTTTATATGTTAATATCTTGATTTTATTATGCAAGTTGGAATGGGGATTGGTAATGTATGTATGTATTGTAATATTGTTGTGATCCTTGAGTTTGCTGGCTGCCTTCAGTTTCCTCACAATTAGGCCAAATATAAGGTTTCAAAATAAAAAAATAAAATACTTGTCTTGGCTTTATACTAAATTGCTTGCAACTATGTTCCCCCCTTATACAAGCTGATGGACAATGTGGGAGATGGATTTGGGTGTTGTGTTATGGTTTATTTCTATGCCACCTTTTGGCCAAAATCCCCCCAAGGCAGCTCACAAAGGACACATACAAATATAAAATACAAGTAAGGAAAGAACACTACACTTTACAACAATTTAGGACAACATCTTAACATTTTAAAAAAGCAACAACTAAAAGTCAAATACATTCATCTTCCTGGTAAAGGGCAGTCCCCAGAAAGAAATCAGAAAGAGCAAGGGTGAAGGGGTCAGATAGGTGGAAAACTTTGCCCCTTGATGGCCACAGCACAATCTCACCCCTGCAGCTGTGAGGCATTAGACATAGCATCTTGGAATTTGATTTGGACCACTGTGACATCCCCACCCACCTATCCCTGCCTTCCTGCGGCAGATGAGGGTGATTACACACAGAAAAATCTACCTTTTACACATGTACAGAGGCTGTTCATCTGCTCCCACTTATGTGCAATACTTTTTGTACGCACCCTGGGCACTCCACAGTACCTCACCCTTATCTCTTGGTGTTCCAGGATACCCCAAACCCACTATGATTATATTTATTGCTAGGCTGCATGTGAGGCAAACCTTTCCTTTAAGGGATACCTCTGGTATAAGACTACCACCAGTTTCCATATGAAACACTTTCTATAGTACTTGCCAAGACACACTGTAGATTTTGAGTATCAGATTAAGTACCATTTGTTTTTAAACCACCTCCCTAACTGATATTATTGTTTGGTATACAGTAACCAAGCACAGGCATGAGTATGGAACGATATAAAACAAAACAATACTTTATTTTTTACATATGAGCATTTTTATACATTAACAATAGAAATAAGCTCTGATACAATATATCACTATAGCTAGATCTCTATCCTTCCCAGGCCAACTTCCACCCCCTACCCCAACTTCTCATCTAACTGTCGAAACCACCAAATAAAACCAACCCGCTACTAACTGACAAAGCCTCCAGTATATTTTAAAAACAATCCCTCACTCATTCCCTCCTCCCAACCAGAGAATCCAACACCCTATCAGAACCATTCATGCCAAACACTTACTCCCTAACATTCCATTTTACCCATCCCCTCTCGACTTACTAAAAAAGGACAAATATTATCAAATAAGATCCTCCGTGGCGCAGAGTGGTAAGCAGCGGTAACACAGCCGAAGCTCTGCTCACGGCCAGAGTTCGATTCCAACGGAAGGAGGAAGTTGAATCTCCGGTAAAAGGGGCCGAGGTCCACTCAGCCTTCCATCCATCCGTGGTTGGTAAAATGAGTACCCGGCATACGCTGGGGGGTAAAGAAAGGCCGGAGACGGAACTGGCAATCCCACCCCATATATATGGTCTGCCTAGTAAACGTCGCAAGACGTCACCCTAAGAGTCAGAAATGACTCGCACTATAAGTGCGGGGACATCTTTACCTTTATTATTAAATAAACACCAACAGAACCTGGATAATATATTTACATAGTCTTGTGATGTCACAACCCAGGAAGTATCAGAAAGAACAGGTGAAGGGGCAAGGCAGGTGGAAATGCTTGGCCCTTGATAGTCCCAGCACAATCTCACCCCTGCAGCTGTGAGGAATTAGACATAGCATCCTGGAATCCTTTTTCCTTTTTTTCGGCCAGTGTTAGGGAGAACTTGCTAAAAACTATCCATAGATGGTATTACATGCCAGTACAGATAGCATGCATATAGAACTTGAAAAATCACCATTGCTGGCAGCAATGTGGTTCTCTAGGCACCTGTTTGTATATATGGTGGTCCAGCCCTCATGTGCCCTCTTTGTGGATTACAGATCTGAATGAAATTAGTATTACTGTGTGTATATAGTATCTCATCCAAAGCTGTGATTACTTTCATTGTTCTCTGTGGCCACTGCTAACCTTCCTCTAAAGCCTCTCACCCATCACGTACTTTTTGGTAGCCTTCTGCTTCACTCATGGCTGGAAGAATGCCACAGTTTCTACATTGGGTAGGTGGTTTTAAAAGTCTTTGAGTATTGCAATTGCTGAGAAACGTACTCATCACTTGAAAGTGCTTCGAGGGCATGCTGAACCAGAGGACTTTGTGGCTATATGGTGGACATTTGTGACCCATTTGAATGAACATCAACTCATGTCATTTCTTCCAGGAAAGCACAAGTTTATCTGGAAATATCTGTGACCTCCCAGCGCTACATACTGTTTTTTATTCTCCACTTTTCCCCTACCCATTTCCCCCTTTATATATATATGCTTTTACATGTAATTCCCCCTTTCCTTTTCCTCTTTAGGACTTCTTATTTTATTGGGTATTTTACTTAATCGTACAAATGGTGCCCCTCTATTAGCTCCCTTTCCTCATGTCAGGCCTATTTTGTTATGGGTCTTGCTGACGTTTGTCTCTTCCAGTACGCCTTTGTACTCAAGGCCTTGATGTCATTACTGTTTGTTACTGTATTTTGAAAAGTTTTAATATATTTTTTTTAAAATAAAATGAAATAAAACTTGACTTGAATGAGTGGCAGACCTGGTACTCAAAGCCCCTGTATGTACTATGTTCAGCTAGTTCTTGTTACTGTTGTTGTACAGAAGCTATCTTGAGAATGCATGTATAAATAAATAAATTCCACACTCAGGTGGACTTTGTAATGTTCTCTCCACAGTTCACATACACCTCTCCTCAGAGTTATACTGGAACCATTTGAGATCTGGCTTTTTGCAGATATGTTTCCCTCCCTCAAAAGAATAGAGAGAGGAAGTGAGATTCCTGCTTCAGGACTAGGCTTAGAAGCGAAAGCATTTTCTGGTTCTATTATATGGTAGTAAAATATACTTTTGCTGCTCCAGAAGGCAGGACTAGAACCAATAGGTGGAAATTGCAGAGAAGCAGATTTTTTGCTTACAGTGAGAGCTATTTGACAGTGGAACAGACTGCCTCACAAGGTGATGGACTCTTCTTTGCTGGAGCTGCTTAAGCATAGACTAGATAAACATCTGTCAGGGATGCTACGGTTGCATTATACATTATACATCCAGGGTTGAACTGGATGACTTTTCAAGTTCCTTCCAACTCTATGATTCTGTGAAAAATTACTTGCATTTGATAGGAGCCGAAATCAGAATGGGTATAAATCAGATGTAGAAATCCACATCTTTCCTCCTTCCCATAAGACAGGGAGATGCCTCCACCTGCCTTCACTATTTGAATAGTCCCAAATGACATCATTGCTCATGCTGTGCTTCCCAGAATCTTCATCAAAATAACTGCTTCTTCTGGCAATCTTGCTGAAAGCACATTTATAAGCTAGATTCTCATTTCCAGTAAATCTATTATAGCATACAGAAGATGTGAGTTAAATGACTGTTGCTTCTATGTACATATACATTTAATACAACAAGCAAATATATGGCAAAATATCCATACCTGTGTCTTTATAGAGTAAAATTCCATGGGAAGGGAATGATAAAGAATAAACAGTAAAATCACTACCCATAAGGTGCTATAATCTGATTCCTGGTGGAAGCAAAGCAACTGTCTGACAATAACCAGTATTCGGATTATAATACGAACATGGATTCCCTGATCACCTCTAAGACCCATCTTGACTTTTCATGTGTGCATTCTGTGGCAGAGTTCAGCATTCGAACATTTGTAGAAATGAGAGGCAAAACACAAAGAAGGCAAATTTAATTATTATGCATAAATCATGTGCCTTTAGTGGCAGGCATCACTTTCCATGCTTTCTAGTAAAAAGTTGATTTTAATCATTTTAAATAGCTTTGTAACAGCATCACCCTGTGCATGTAGCATTAAAACCCCCATTAATTTGCAATTAGCATGCTTTAATTAAAAATAATATATAACTATTTTCAACAATAGTATTTATATTTGCAAAGAAAATTTGAACTTAGTTGTATTATCAAGAATAAATGGCTTCCAACAATTCAGTGGCTCCATAAATGCTATAATTAGGAATGACTTCCATATTTTATAGAAAGATTATGAGAGGGCAAATATACCAAAGTACCAGCAAGGTGTAACTCTCTGGGGAAGAAAGACAAAAAAAAAGTATGGAAGAAAGACATATATTCTGTCTTCCCCCCATTCATCTTTCTGTCTCTAGTTACAATAATTGCAACATAAGCCTCCTGCAGCAGCAGCTAGAGATGTCAGAGAAAATTTCCAAATTCACATTTATGCACAAATTTGGGGTGTTCTGGCGCTTCAAGTGTGCCCCTGAACTAAACCCCCTCCTATTGTGGCAAATTGATAAATGCTTTCTATAAAAAAGGGTATTTTATTCATAGTGCAATGATGTGGTGTAAGTTGTGCTGACATTATTGCTTCCAAACAACATCTCTAGTATGGCATTAGCTAGTATGGCAACAGATCACCTATACTTTGCCAACTCTTCAGTTATGCAAAGGTCCATCCTTCCAACAAAAAAGAGGCCAGGCCATGGATTTAACCAAATAAATTGGTTTGAGTAAGATTAAAATAGGGAGTGCTTAAAAATTATTTCTTACATAATGAAAATGTAATGAAGATATTTAAATGTAGGTGAGATGAAAGTGCAGAAACAACATATAATTTACTGCATAGGGAAGAAAATTAAGGAGGACTGTAAAAATTACTTTTATGCAGCATAGGACAAAGCAATGGTAGTGGAATTCAGTCTATGTGTGAGGTGGTGAGAAAGGGATTCACACATTCCATACTGGAAGATAGCTACCACTGCAGGGCAATCAAGATGGGAGGGAAAATTCTGTCCTTTTCTGGTAACTGTCAGGAGGTGACAGTGGAGGCATGCAGTATCTCAGTCAGCACTGTGCAAGCAAGATGTTGGCAGTGGATACTCCACTAGGGACTAGTAGTCAACCAGCAAACATACATTTGCATGTATGTCAATTGCATGATTCCTGACTCCTCACAGTTACTAGTAAAGATGAGTTTTCCTGTGCCAGATGATTGTTACTAGATGCCTGTCAGAGAACCACCTAACTGCCCAGTGGTGCTCTCCCAAGTTGTTAATGAAGTTAGTGCAAGGTACTTTTCTCCACATCCTCAGCAATTTCCAGACTTCCAGTTACATTAAGATGATGGGACAGATGACCTATGTCACTGTTAGGAAATATCCATACTCTTGCTATCATTGTTGATGTTCTTCCTTTTCCATTCTCTCTTAATGACCAATAGCACCATTCAGTAAACTACTTAACATCCAGCCCTACTACTAAAGCCAGGAAATCTCAGCAGGAAAAATGCAGAAATACCACTGCCAACCTCAGAACAGAGAAGTGACAAACTGTTACTTCACTAGAGCTATTATTAACTTTACCAAGTGTGGCCAGAGGGAAAAAAATCTCCAGCTCCAGTAAACATCAAATCAATGTCCAAATGAGAAATAGATGTGCATAGGACTTCCACCCACATACAGTATGTCACAATAGTGTAACTGTGTATATTAAATATATTCAATACAAAAGTTGCTGCTTAGTTTTCCAACATATTTACATGGCTACTAATATTCTTAGCAATGATTCCCAAATGTTTTACTAAAACAGGATCCAATAAAGTATTCTGTTCATTTTGTAGACCTTTTAGTCACTCATATCCTGCAATACAGAATACACTTAAAAATAATGAAATGTTAAAATGAAAATGAATATCTGCTTTTGATCCATAGCCACATATTACCATTATTTTTTCTGCCTAACAACAACTCTGTCTGCTTTTCATGTTAATGTTTTAACAACTATTAATACCCATCTGCAGTGGAAAAAGTGCAAACAATGCATGTATCAAAATTCTATAGTGTGCAAACATGCACTTATTATTTTTGAAAAAAGAATTCTCATAGCAGAAAAAGTAACAACCGATGTAGAACTCATTTTTAAAATAAAAGCAGAGGTCATACTAAGACTGAGAAGGGAATGCTAAAGTGTCTCAAAGGCTGCATGTTGCATTTTCTATCTTAGCATTCAACAATAATGTCATCTTCTTAGTACTCTACAAACATGGTGGGAAACGTTCAGCCCATGGGCTGAATTAGATCCACCAGCCTTGGAGGTTGGCCCACCATGTCATTTTGGGCTAACCTTTCCCAGAGCTGATATCTTATATGACATCAGGCACGGGAAAGTTCAGGGTGTGGCTTCAAACTTCAGTGTGTGGCTAGAGGAACAGAAAAATCAGGAGTGCATTCAAAGTGCACTCTGTATTTTTTCCTTGCAGCAAAAGTCAGTGCTTTTTTAATGTGATACATTTTGCTGTCACCTTGTACAGGCCAGGAAAAGGCACCAAATTCAAAAAGTATTCCTGAACTTATTTCAGTGACCCTGACTTGAATTCAAACCAGAGATGCAAAAGAGCTTCCTTTGCAGGCACAGCTTGACTTCAAGCCAGTGATGGAAAGGAACATGTTTCCTTTGTAACCATTCTACTTGAATTCAAGTAGCCTGTTGCAAAGGAAAAATTTTCCTATGCAGGTGCAGCTTGATTTCAAATGGTAGATTTAAAAGAAGATTGTGCCTTTGCAACCACTACTTGAATTCAAGCTATGCCTGCAAAGAAAGGAAGGAAGAATCAGGACCACATTTAGGGGACACTCCTGATTATTTCCTTTAAAGTCCTGGTTATGTCAGTTGATTTATAGGTGGCAGCCCCAACCACCTGTCAAAATGGGCCACAGAGGTGAGGGAGTTCTGGATCTGTGCCATTGGCTGGATCCAGTTCCCCACCCCTACTGTACAGTATAGATACCTTAGCTCTAGAGCATCCTTTATTTCAGAAATTCTCATATGGAAGCCCTGATCTTAGCATGATGTCCCAAACAACAGCCATATTTCAAAGATTGCTGAACCGCTTGGCACTCACCAAGCTGATATAGCTGTTTCTCCCCACACACACACATTTTTAAATCAATTATCTGGATTACAGTCATGCCTCTACTGAAGTATGTGAACACAGGGTGTGGCCAGTTTTTGGTGTTTTTTTAAAAAGAAATTTGTCCAAACTACAGAGAAATAATGGAAAGAGAAGTGGATGTCATTTTAGAATAAGAATTTTCTGTATTTATTTATTTATTTATTTATTATTTCAATTTATATACCGCCCTTAGCAGAATAGCTCTCAGGGCGGTGAACAAACAAGATAAAATACAATATATCATAATAAAAATCATAAAAACATATACAAACAAACAACAAAAAACACTACAAAAACACAATACGACAAAAATTAAAAATATGATTAAAAGATTAAAATGGTTAAGAAAATTAAAATGCCTGGGAGCATAAAGCTCGGGGGTCGCATATGTTTAGCACAATAGCAGAATTTTATAAATATTCTCTTCATTCAGAAATATTATATCTCCCTGAACACAAATATTTATTGAAACACGCCTTCCAGTCACAAGGCTACAAACTCCAAGATTACCATCAATGGTAAGCTCTATTGTTTGTTACTTTTGATGTAGTGCTGTATCTAGGTTCAGATATACTTTAAAAATCAAATAGCAGCTAACAGTTAAAAATCACTGCAGCCATTCCACCTCAATTTTGAATAAATTGTTAAAAACACTTGCTTTGAAAATTAAGCAAGGCACTGACCAGAAATAAACAAGTGATGAGGGCCTCAGGAAATCCACTATGCTGAAGTGTTTTAGTACTTTTTACATATTTCATCTATCAGGCAGCTATGTACTCAGCTGCAGCGTCCTTCACAGGAAAGCAAACCCTCTGGTCCTATTCAGTCCCATAATAAAATTTGCAGTCATTTCAGGATTTCAGTCTTAATCAAGGTTCTTAAGTTTTGACTTGGTTAAATAGACATAAACACACACATCCAGACACACATCTGATATTACATGAAGCCTTTTAAAAAGTACAATAGTTTAATGCAGAATTTAAATTAACATTTATCTATTTTTGTCTGACTAGTAATCAATATTCTTATATAATAATGTTCTTGCACTCGGGTCCTGCTTGCGGGCTTCCCCCAGGCACCTGGTTGGCCACTGTGAGAACAGGATGCTGGACTAGATGGGCCACTGGCCTGATCCAGCAGGCTCTTCTTATGTTCTTACGTTCTTATGTTCTTAATAAATAATAAATAGCATATTCCTATTCAAAGTGAATGCTATTTATTATAACATTTGTTGGTTGCTTGATTTAAAATAGTCTCAAAATGACTTATGGAGACACTCAGCACACTCACACACAACCAGTTATTTTGTGGGGAAAACCAAAGACTGCTAAAGACTTCATCTTAAAGCACAACCCAGTGCATGTTTACTCAGAAATAAATGCAAAGTAAATATGCAGCCTGCAACACCGATTCAGGATTTTGAAACTACGACCCTTTATATTGTTTTGCTTCCCTAAAGTTATTGCATGTACTCTTCTATAAGCCCACATTAAGACATCAAATTCATGGGACCCTTAAGCAACTGTCCATGTGTCTCTCACCTTACTTTTAAACAACCAGTGACACTCTCTGAAAGATCACCTTATGTCTAAACAAGTCCATTTCAAACAAAAGATACACCTTTGACTGGTTTCCAAATTGATGCTGGAATTAGTATGTGTTCCTTTTAAAACAGATGCACAGATTTTCCTAGTGATATAGTATTTCCATTTAAGGATTTAGGGTGACCTCACCCATTATCAACATCAGGCAGGCTAACAATGTAAAACAAATCAGTCTCACAGAGGGGTGGATGCCATGTCTCCATTGTGTGCTTATTCGACCACTCATGAAAAGCTCTGTGTGGCACCATTGGAGGCACAATCTATCTGGCTGCATTCACAGTCACACACAAGGAATTACTGCCTTGACAGGTCAGTTAATTCAAGCGTGTGCATTTACACACACACGCACACAAGCACAGAGAGCTCAAGTCATACTTCACAATACAGTTGCCCTTGGGGGAAAAATCCCCTGCAATGTGCCCCCCCCAAAAAAGAACTTGCCAATGAATTAAGGAAACCAGTGTCTCGGTGCTAGGCTTGGCTAGGAAAGTAGCAGGCTTTGAGCCATTTGGGACACTTCCCACCCACCAGAAGCCCAGGCTGTCCTTTCTCCGTACAGCGTGGCTGTGCAGGGGGTTCAGTGAGGAGCGTTTATGCCTTACCTCCAAATCTGTCCCAGCTGCAGGATGTGGATGAGGGACTGTATGAGCCAGATGCAAAAGGCGCAGGAGGCGGACCGGCTCTTGGGGGCCCTGATGCCGTTGCCGCCACCCCCACCTCCTCCGCCGGTGGTGGTCGCGTTGGTGCTGCTGCTGTTGCTGCTGTTGGTCGCGTTACTCTTGCTGGCGTTGGACATCTGCCTCTGCGGCGTGCCCGGCCGAGCCCCGGCATCCATGTCCCCCGCGGCCGAGCCGCTGTTCACCAGCAGTTTGCTCTCGGCGTGCCCGGCGCCAGCTGAAGAGGAGGTGGGAGCCGCAGCGGCGCTGTCCTCGGTGCTGAAGTCGTGGACGAACCAGCGGAAGCTGAAGACCTGCACCGAGAGGGAGCCCAGCAACACGAAGAAGAGCGTCAGCCCGAACCACCAGCGCTCGCCCCGCAGGTAGTAGTCGACCGCCAGCCAGAGGTCCGTCCCCACGTCCGCGAAGTAGACGGCCACGGCGGCCAGGATCCAGAGCCCGTCCCACAGCGAGTAGAGCCTCTGCTCCCTGCCCAGCCGCAGGCACAGCGACGACGAGCCTCCGCCCGAGCCCCGCGAACCGCCGGCCGCCCTGCCACCGCCGCCGCCACAGCAGCATCGGCAGCCGCCTCCTCCGTCCCCTCGGCTCCCGCCACCGGAGCTGCAGCAGCCACCGCCAGCTTCCCCGTTGTCTTCCCCGCCGCCGGGCCCCGCCGCCGCTGAGGGCAAGCCTGGGGCCAGCGCCTGCACCGAGCCCGAGTGTTCCGAGTTTTGCAGCGGCGTAAACGCCACCTCGCTGCCCTTCTTCATCTTCAGCCGCCCGCCGTCCGACTTCGCGGCCATGATGCGGCTGGAAGGCGGCGGCAGGAGCAGCGGCGGCAGCGGCAGGGAGAGGGACCCAGTCCTCCCCCGCCGCTGCCGCGGACAATCCTCTCCCTTCGCTTTGCTTCTCGCGGCGCTGACGGGGCTGGGCCACCGGCGCCTGCGGTCGCTGCTGGAGCGCCGCCTGCCTGCAGGGAGACCCGCTCACCCGCCCAGCCCCAGGCTGGAGCAGCCTGGGGAGCGGTCTCCGAACCAGCGCATCCTGTTCTCGACCTGGCCCGCCCCGCCGCTTTGCCGCCGCCGCCACCCAGCTGACTGACGCCGGGAAAGAGGATGACCTCATCCCTCTCCCCCCCGTACACACACACACACACACACAACACACACACACAGAGCGCTGTGGCGCCCAGAAGGGAGGGAGAAAAGAAGGCGATGGCACTGGGGAGGGGATACTGTGGAAAAGGAGGGGCAACAGGATAAGGGGGCTGGAGGGGGGGTGAGAGAATCTCCTAGACGATTTTGCTGGGGAGTGGTCTGCAGTAAACGTTCAAGGAAAGACGAGAGACGGTGCCTGCCTTGCTTTGCAGCGCGGATGGGGAAAGGGTGGCTGCTTGTGCCGAGGGGTTATGGGAGCTGGTGCTGGTTGCCAAGCTTACCTTTTAAGAGGGGCGGGTGGTGGTGGGTTTTCAAGAAATGTATGCATTTGTTTGGCGGGAAGAGACCTGTGGGGGGTATTTGAGAGCGAGAAGTAGGTCGTCGCCTGTGGTATGGGGGGGGCAGCTCCCGCCTATGGACGCTTTGAGTTCCACAGTCCGGCTGCGGTTGCTCTTTTACGCTCTTTGATGCAACTGATAAATGGGTCCCAGACGGCCGCGGCTGGTGTGGTCGGAGTCTAGTCAGACTGCAAGCTGGGCGGGCGTGAAGAGACGACCGTGGGGCTGCTGAGGTGGGCGGGCAGCGGGAGTACTATGGGAGAAGTTGCAGCTGCCCACCGGCGCAAAAGCGCGCGCTTGCTTTGGACGGTGTGTGTGTGTGTGTGTTTGTCCCTCCAGAAGAGAGAACAGGCGCCTGGGGGTGGAGAGGCGTCTCCTTTCCGAAGTCCGGAATCGTTACTGGTTTCCCGCCTTCTTGGGACCAGAGAAAGCAAGAGGCGGTTGCCTCATTCGTACCGCTTTGTCACCTCAGGCCGCGTGGCTGTGAGGAGGAGGAGGGGAGTCTTTCGCAGCAGGTGGTACAGGAAGGTTGAGGGAGGGGACGCGGAGGCGGCTCGCGTGCGACGGGCGATGCCATAGGAGAGACCGGCTTCGGTGACACGGATGCATGTGTGCCACGAGGGAGGGGAAGGAGGGGGCGGGTCAGTTCTGGAAAACCTTTCTTGTGTGAGCGCCAATCCAGCTGGGCGCTGGTAGGGACCTGGGGGGGATGAGTGACAGCGGGGCGTCGCGCGCGCTGGGATCAAACGGCCTGTGCTGGAGACGAAGGGGAGACTTTCCTGGCGCTGCCTGTAGCTGGAAGTCCTTATCTCCTCTTCCACAAAGCCCAGTGAACAATCCCCGCCCGAAGCCATTTGCTAGGGATTGGAGGAAGGCGCGTTAGCATGATGATGTCGGTTAGGACAAGCCAGACCAACAGCTCGGCTGACAAAAACAGGATTAGTTCTTCCTTTGCCAGGCACATCGTTCTTGGGCGGGCAGGCGAAGCACGAAAGAACAGATTCCTGCACCTTGGGAAAGAGCCCCCTTGTCTTTGAGATGCCTTAACTTGGGCAGGTGCAAGGAGATGGGGAACGCGGGGCTGGCGCTCAGAGCTTAATTCGGTACACAGGGAAAAACCCCGCGCCCTTGCATAATGTGGTTTATTAGGTTCATCTTCAAATCTTTTGTCACGTTGTTGCATCTCCAGCCACACTGAGCCCTGATGCGTGGAGTTGACCCTGAAGCCTGATTGTCATTGCAGAATATTACACAGCGTCTTCACAGGATCCCTTTAATTTGCAGCAGAAGCAGTATTAGGGTTCGATTTTGGAACATGATTAAAAAACCTGCTGGAATGCATGTTCAGAGTGCATTTCCCTCACTCTTGGGCAATGCAGCCTGCTGCCTTGCAGGTGTGAGTTTAGGTAGCAAGGGTTCAGGGTTTAGCTTCTTGGTTCAGTCCCACCTTTATTTCTTTTTGCAAAATTAACTCTTTTATATTTACCACAGGAAAGTGTCTTCCCACAACCATGTGTATCACCTACTTAAAGTAATTATATGAAAGAGCATATTGTGACATTACTGTGACATAATCTGACCACCTCTCCCAGCATGAATCTACCCAGACACTCTGAGGCCTTTCTTCCCCTCTGAGGGTGGTGTGGAGGTGGCAATACAAGAGTGGATCTTTTCAGTGGTGGCTCTGACCTTTGCAGTGGTGGTTCTGTTGAATGCTGTCCCTAGAGACACCATTATTATCAGCATTTCAGCACCAGGCAGAGATATTCTTTTAACATGTGTTTTTAAATTGCTTTTTTAAAATGTGTTTTTTAAATTAGTATATTTGTTTTTAATGTTTTTAATTGTTGTAAACCGCTCAGAGAGCTTTGGTATAAATGCAATAATAATAATAATAATAATAATAATAATAATAATAATAATAATAATGATCCTGTTTACCAGGGCATTTGGCTCTTAATTGGGGTCATAGGGTATGATGCAAAAAGATTTGCCCTTTTTCTGTTATTACAGGATGAACACTTTTAGTCAATTAATGTTCTTTTATCTTTTTGATGCATTTTAAATTTGTATCATGTATGATTTTATAATTGTAAGTCACTTTGAGACATTTTTAGTAAGTGACAAATACGTGCAATAAACAACAGCAACAAAACACAATCTTCTGGTACCTGCCAATGCATACAAACATAAAGATGCACCTGCTGTTTTCACAAATTATGATTATATTTTATATTTATTTTCATTCATTTGCATTTCCTGCCTTTTTCACTTAAATATCAGACTAAGAGCATTTTCACAAGTGAAGCTAATGCTGTAAACCTGTGTTCACTGATCTGGGAGAAAGTCTCACTTAAAGCTTTCTTAACTTTCTTTTGTGAACAAGAACTGGAAGAAGGGCCATCTGGTCCAGTCTCAGTGAAAAGCAAAGGGATTCACCACAACCACCATTTTGCCCCAGCAGCCCATAACCATTTCCTGATGATAAGCTTCATCCTTGCTACTACATCCCTGAAGCACTCAGCTCTTCCTGTCTAGCCTTGTCATGTGTAAACATGCTCTTTTGTTCCTTTACAGCCAGGATGGGGATCCTGCAGTCCTCCAGATGTTGCTGGATTCACAATTCCCATCACCAATAGTCAATGGTCAGGGATATGGGGGTCCAACATCATCTGGTAAGTTTGCTGCTCGTGCATTACAGAAATCTCTCTGTGTGCACTTAGTTTCCCTGAAGCACTCAGCTCTTCCTGTCTAGCCATTTGACTATGCTACAGAATATAAGGCTGTTACACTGTGACCTAGCCTTCTTAGGTCAAAACTCTGCCTATTATTGTTGTTTTAATTGCTTTTCACTTGCAGAAGTGGCAACATATGTACTTTAGTTATACCCTGTTAATTATATTCCACATGGGAAAAAGAAAAACAGCCCAGCCTTATAAGGTGTGATAAACAGTTCAAGAGAAAAGAGCTAGAATTGCTTAAAACAAGAAACAATTAAACAAGCCAACCAGGCAAAACATTACTCAAAGAAGGGTAACTTGCAACACCTTCATCTCCAGTGAAATGAGAAGTAAACTGGTCATAAGCTTTTTACAGTTCGTGAGCTTCTTGGTTTGAATAAGCATGTGTGAATCCTGCTGAACTGATTTCCTTCAAATTTAAACAGATGCAACAAATCCATTCTCTAGAAAACAAATACTAGTTTTTGGGTGATATCCAACAAAGTCATACTCACAGTAGACCCAGTGATATTAATGGACTTACGTTACTCTGTGTATGACTAAAATTGAATGTCACCATCATCATTCATTGTTTCTTAATTGCAATGTTAATAATTGTTACACAACAAACACTTTCAAATTCACAAACCTATTGTCATTTTCTGATTTTTATCTATAGTATTTTATAATACTTGTAAACTACTTAAAGATTTTTTTCTAAAAATGTTAGTGGGTATATACATTATTTAAATACATACATAGATAAATAATATTTTCATTGAAAAATAAAAAATGGTTCCACAGTTTTAATCTGCACACAGTAATTACAGCAAGCTTTTAAAATCAAATCTCTACAAAAAACAAGATTGCGTCAAAACTCTGTAGATAGCATTGTTGAATTGTCAAGGTTTATTTATTTATTTAAAATATTTCTTAACTAACCTTCATCAAGAGATTCCAGGACAGTGTACAAAAGTGTGAATAAAATGAATGAATACATCATATAAATACAATTTAAAAACAAATAAACATAACAAAAGAGAAGACAAAATAACCCCTTCGCCAAGAAACCCTAAAAAACAGAATACAGCACAATTCCATCTAAAATTTCTAGAAAGACAGGAAAGTCTTTAACCGGTGCCACAAAGCTTATAATGGTTGCAGCAGATGTGCCTCTTTACGAGGAGCATTCCAAGGTTCAGGTGTGAAAATATAATGTATCTTTACTAAAAGAGGGTACTTAGAGGAGGACCTTTGCAGAAGATCTTAAAATACAGAGTGGCATGGAAAAAAGTTCTCCTTTAGGTATTTGGGTTTCAAGCTGTTAGAGCTTTAAAGGCAAGCACCAACATTTTGAACCAGGCTTGGAAACAGATAGCCAATGCAGATATTTCAAAATTGGTCTATCATAATCAACTCTGGTTGTATCCTTCAGCATTCTAGGAGCTCTGCATTAACTGGAGCTTCTGGATAATCATTAAGGTAGTCCTATATATAATGCATTACCCAGGGATGGGGATCCTGTGGCTTCCCAGATGTTGTTGGATTATACCTCATGTCAGTTCCAGCAGCATGGCCAATTGTCAGGGATGATGGGAGTTATAGTCCAACAACATCTGGAGGTCCCCACATTCCCCATTCTTACATTACAATAATCCAGCTGGGAAGTTGCCAGAGAATGGATCAGCATGGCTAGGCTATCCCTGTTCATGATGGTCATAGCTGGCATACTAGATGAAGATGGAAACTTATGGTAAAAGGCAGTCTAGGCCACTGAGACCTCAAGTGAAAATGCTGGAATAAGGAGTACACTCATACTGCATACCGGCTCTTTTAGGAACAGTGCAACACTGTCTAGAGCAGGACGAACACCAACTTCTTGGATCTGAGAACCACCCATCTTCTTGGGATTCAGCTTCAATTTATTGACCCCTATCCAAACCATTATCCAGTTACTGTTTTAGTACTTGTACAGCCTAACCTAATTTTGTAATACACAATGACAAGGTTGTGTATACATAGGCAGGGGAAGGGAATATTTTCAGCTGAAGGTCCACATTAACTTCTGGACAACCTTCCAGGAGCCAAATGGCAATGATGGGTGAGGTCAGAGGCAAAAATGGGCAGAACACAAAAATGTGAATTTTGCCTGTGTACAGTAAATTACTTTCTATGCACATTCACAAGACCCCTCTATCCTCCATGCAGGCAAGCAAGAAGCAGTAGCAGAATTCAAGGATATATTCCATCCAGGCAAAAACACACAAGGAGAGTATAAAGTAGTGCTGGGTAGTATAAAGTAGTGCTGGTAAAGGGGGTGGCTGGGGAGGAGGTGTGACCAAAGGTACTTCACATAGTTCTAAGCTTCAGTTTACTGAATACATAGATATGACGTAGTATGACCTATAAGAGCAGGTGAAAATGGGGATCTTGCTTTTCTCTTTCACTCCTAGAGCTGTTTTAACAGGTGTGTTAGCATGTTTTTTGTTTTCTGTCTTTTGCTTTGTTCTGTTTTAGCAGTTCTTTATATTACAGGGTTTTTTTCCAATTATCTTTATTTAGAAAGCATCTGTTTAATTCCAAAGCATTTTTCTGCTTTTCTGCAAATGTTGATCTTAACTAATTCAAGCCCAAATTCTTTGCTAACAGGTGTTCCTTTTCTAAGTTTTTCTAGTATTCACAAATTCTTAGTGTTTATCTGCTTGGAGTCATTTCTGAATTTTATGTTACCTTTCTTCCCCCCCCCCTTTTCATTCTGCAAAATCAAAAATGCCTATGTGACTGAGAGATTGTCATGGGCCTCCTCCTTTAAGACTAATTAGTCTTTCACTAGTAGCATGATTTTATTTATGCTTTATACAGTAACTGTCCACATGAAATTTTTTTTTTGTATACAAGGCTGGTGCTAGGCATGACTGGGCCCTTGGGCACTAGCCTGCCCCAGGACCCCTGCTCCCAGCCCCTCCCCACAGACCATGCAGGACCTCTCCACCTACCTCTTCTCTCTTTCTGTGAATGCCCTGCGCGCTGGGCACTCAGGTCACTGCCATCAACCACGATGTTGGCAGAGGCTTCTCTAAGGGGCTGATACCTCCGTCGCCATCTTCGTTGATGGCACACATACGTGCTACGCTGTGTGCGCTCACATGCCTGCCATCAATCAAGATGACAGTAGGGGTGTCAGCCCCTTAGAGAAGCCCCTGCTGCCATCTTGGTTGATGGCAGTGACCTGTGTGCCCAGTGTGCAGGGCATTCACAGAAAAAGAGAAGAGAGAAGTGGAGTGGGCGGGTGCTGCAGGCCCGCAAAGGTCTGTAAGGGGAGCTGGGAGCTCTGTCTCTGTGATCTGCAGCAGGGTTGGGAGTTGATCCTGCTGAGGATTGTGGAAGGGAAGCACTACCCCTACACCCTAAGGAGGGGCCCTTCAGGGGCCCTTGGACAGGGTCCGACCAGGCCACCATTTGGCGCCAGCCCTGTTCGTATGGATACTTTCCTTGGATATTGGTTTGCCAGGGTGAGAAAATGGGACCTTCTTTAGTTTAATTAAGAACAAGCAGAGGGATTCTGTTGCTTTCCTTAAAGCCACTTACTGGAAAGTAACAATGAGTGTATAAAAAGAAGTTTATAAAATTATGAGTGATATGGAGAAAACAAATTTTTACCAGCACTCCCCTTTCCCAATGAAAAGCTTCCTCTGCTTTCTCATGTCACATAACAGCTTTGGGGAGACAGTTTTCATGAAGATTGCAGTATAGGGGCAAAAAGTTAAAACAACAGCTGCAGCAGTATATGAGAATTGGTATTCTATTCTTAAATGTTATTTCTGCCACATAAGTGTTTGGGGGCTCATAACCTTGCAAGGAAGACACTCTTCAATCTGAAAACCTACTCAGTGTTCTAGTTTAGCAGACAATTCCACTCTGCCGATGTTCAAAAGTAATTTTTTTCATGGGTTGAATATTACAGACCTGGGCCCTGGCACAGAATATGATTGCTACAATACTGCTCAAAATCTTGAGTGCAAACATCATACTACCTTCATCCGTGACTTCGAGCTGGCATGAGCACAGTCTTTGTCTCTGTCCTGTTCATTCTTTCACTTAATTAGCTAAAAGGAAATATGCTTTTAAAGGCATTGCCTGTGGCAGAGAGATGGACTGGATGACTTTCAAGGTCCCTTGCTACTTTGTCATTCTATGTGTATGGTATAGGTTGCCAATTGGGTACTTGTAATGTGGAATGATAGGTTCAGTTACACAGATTCTCTTCAAGTGAACAGACACACCTGGGACTTAGGTCCACCACTCTGCTGCTGACAGCCATCCATCTGGAAGGTAGTGATTAAGCTAAAAACAGCCATAACATCGGATACCATACCACACCCATATTGCCTAAATTCACTAAGAGGCAAAAACCCTTGCAGTTTAAGAAGTACCTATAGCCCACAGATATTTCTATCAAACTTTAAAAAGCAGGGAAATTGGGCAGCTATAGTGAATGCACCAGGGGAGCAGGAAACCTGATCTCCTTTCTGAGATATTGTACTGCCCTACAAATTTATAAAAATGCCAGCACGGTTTGGATTGATCTTTCACAGTCCAATCCACTTCCTGTGTAGTTTGGAAGAAATAGGTAACGTGCCTCTGAGCATATGGTGAGTGGCGGCAACATCTGCAATCAGCCCAAATAATAGAAACAAGACATATGTTGTGCTGATCTTGTTTTATCAGGGAGGAAACAACAATATTAAGATACAGTTGATATAGCTCAGATAGGTTAAATATATTTGATTTACTTTGCAATTTTAGTGAAGTTTCCTATAGTAAATCATAAGCCTTCCACCCAATTTAAATCAAAGCTGTTCCTGGCCACTTCCACAGCAGACCTTTATTTCAGTTTAGACAGTCATGGCATCTCCCAAACAATCCTGGTAAATGTAGTTAGTAAAGGGTGCTGAGAGCTGCTAGGAGAGGCCCTGTTCCCCTCACAGAACTTCAATTGGAGCGGCTGTTAAACCACTCTGGCCACTGGAGCTCTGTCAGGGGAATAGAGTCTCCTCTCAGCACTCTTCACAAACTACACTTCCCAGGATTGTTTGGGAGAAGCCCTGACTGTTTCAAGTGAAATAAAGGTCTGGTGTGGGTGTGGCCCCAATTAGCCAAGCCAGGCAGCCGTGAATCTGGCTTTTAGAACACTGACAGTTGGTTCTTAGCAAGCATGCCCGACGTTATCATTGTGTTCCAGCCAAAATTTCTTTAATTAAAAATCAGCCAGGTGTTTTTTTAACTTTTAAACTGCAGGAGATGAAGGTCAGCGTATGGGGCAAGGTCAGTAATAGGATTACAGGTACTCAGTGAACATGGCTGATTTTTAATTAATTTCAACAAATTATGTGAATTCTGACAGGAAAAAGTCCAAAAGGGCACTGGGTTTCCCCCCTCTTTTTACACTTTGAACTCTCGATTCTTTCTGACTGTTTTGTGTATCACCATGAAAATTTAGAGGGCTGTTAAGGACTGTAAGTTTTGTAAGGGTTTGTTTTGAAATGAGCTTATAGGAAGCATCAGAATGGAATGGGGGTATTTTCAATTTAACATTGCAGAATGTGAAAAATCCATGCTGGCTATACTATACAACCACTCTTGTGGCTGTTTAATTACATGTCTGTTAAGACTATGGCCTTTAACAGCTGCAATTTTGTTGCATTTGGGAGCTTAAGTGAACATGGAAAAACATGGACATACTGAGTTAAACTGAAAGGTTTCTTTCAGAGCTATGCTCAGTTCCTCCCCCATCCACTCTATGGGTCCTGGAAAGGGCTGATCCACCTTGTTCCAACCCTGGGACCACCCACCCTACCCTGGATCTGTCCCCAAAGCAATTTGGGGCAGGGCTAATGGTTTTTAAAATAGGGTTTAAAAATATGCTCAGAAGGGGGATGGGGGAAGCATCTTCTTCATTACCCCTCCTGACTGACAGCAGTGTGTGTGTATGTAACCAGGACTGCACTGGATGGAATCTTCCTGCTTATCAGCTTGTAAATGCTGCTAGTTTGGAAGCTGCCCATGAACGAGAAGTGACCAGGACCATGCAGCATGGAATACTCCCATTTACCAGGTGATAAGCAGAATTCCACCCTGTAGGGTGCTGCACCTTCTTGAGTGGCTTCTCTGCATGCAGCTGGTAAGCAGGAGGATTTGATCCTACATGGTGTTGCTTTAAGGGGCAGGAAGAAAGGGAGGCCTGGTGGAAAGGAGGAGAGGTCAGGCAGGAAAGGCATCCCTACCTTCTTCTGTGAAGATGCCACTGACAGGTAAATGCTTCCTTTTCCTGGTTTCTCCAAGTTCCTGCTCATGCCTGCCTCTCCTTCCCTCTTGACCTCTTATCAATTGACAGCCCCGGATTGCTCTGAGCCTCCCAACCCATCCCATAGCAATCTGGAGTTGTCTCAACCTGGCTTGACCAAGGTCTGGATCCCTCCAAATAAGCCTGAGTTGGATTGGGCCTCAGCTGAACCTGGTGCAGAGCCCTAGTTTCTGTGTTTTTTTGGGTTTTTTTGCTAATTGAACAGAATATTCAAATGATTAAATTTAACTAATACTCCTCCCTCTCTCTCTTTCTGCTACTACAGCAATTAAGTGTCCCAAATGCCCTGAACCAGAGTTTTATTTTTTTTGGGGGGGGGTGATTTCTTGTAACAGTTTTGAATAATTTGACTTCATTCTATGAGCTCAACAAGGCATACCAAAGAGTCTCTTCATTTTCCCTCTCAATATGCATATGTTATTCCCTACACAGCTACACAACATAATGTGTAGAACTATCTACACATAATTCAGTTCAGTATGCAAACTATGGAAACATTTGCCAAAGGATTAGGAGAGAACATTCTCTGCTATGCCAGAGGTAGATGTAGTCTACTCAATGCAGAATAGTGTTTTAGTTGTGTTATAGTGGGAACACGGACTGCTTCTGTTCTATATTACTTCTCTAATAAGATTGAATTAAATGCTTAGTGAATTCTGTTTTACCAGATCAGCAGCTCAAGAATGCTGTCCGCTTTAAATGAAGTGGAAACTGTAGCTAAGTGCCATTTCTACACAGCATTGTCTAAGTTATTTATGGCTGGAAATAAACATTTTAAAAAGCCCACTGTCTCTATAGAAACTGGCTGAAGACTAGATTTTAGAACTTTCTAGTAGGAAATTTGCTGTTCTCTCTCATGCTTGAGGAAACTAAAAAATTGTTCTTGAACTGCTAGCTTAGATTTTAGCAAGGTCTTTTAATGTTTAAATCTTCCTTGTAATTAATGGCAAATTACTATTCTAGATAAATTTATTTGGAAGTCCCACTGACGTCAAAGGAGTTTACTCCCAAGTAAAGTTGACTCTGAAGTCTTAAAATGTTCACACGGAAGTTCTCTTTCCATCATTTAAGTTGATTTAGTTTGTGTTCATTTTCTATGCTTCCGTTGAACAAATGAGTTCTCATAAAAGACCAGTACTGTAGAGTTAAAGTAGACAGCACTTACTCTATAAGCTGCACACAATGTACAGGAATTATTTAATAAACTGAAGTTCTCTTTATTTTTTAACAAAATTATAGAATGAATGATAAAGATATGTTCTAATCCCCCAGTACACCAGATCCAGGAAATAAAATGTATTTAAAATCAGAACTTTCAATATGTCTTAGAAGACTGGGCAAGTCAATAAGACTTTGAGGGTTAAGAGATATTTTCACAAAAGCCCACCAAAAAGTTAGTTCTGTTTATAATGTTTCTAACCCCAAGATGTGGGCTATGTGAACTACTGGATGATGGTTGAGGATGGCTGTATTCAGGGCTTAGTTGTTTGACTACAAATACAGACTCTCACCAGAACAAATGCTATACAGGTGAGCATGACAGATAAGAAATCTGACAAGAAGAGAGGGGCTTATTGCAGTTAGTGTGTGTGGTGTGATATAAAGCAGGGCTGCATCCACTGCCATGCTGATTGCATCCCATTCATCTGACTCATTGAACCTTGTGACTCAGGGTTCCTTCATAAATGATAATTTAGTACCCAAAGACAACGAGCGCTTCCATACTAAGCTGTTCAGAAATATAGCATGAGTGTATACTAACTATAAGAACATGGGTCAGATGTTTGACATAATCATCATTATTTGTAGTAATATTCTATTTTTGCTTCTGAATAAATATGTAACTGTCCCAACAATATGCAGGTGATCCAATGGGCAAGGATGAGTGGATCTACCACAGTCTGAAAGAGAAACTTACTTTTAGACTTGCTGCCAAAATGCATAAAGAATAAAATTCAAGTAGAAAAATCTAAATCCTGGACAGCATCCACTACTAAGGAGAGCAAGCTTGAGGAGAGCAAGCTAGTTTATGGGTGCAGAGTAGGCCATGTGGTGCACACCTCAGTCCATTTCCAGCACTTCATGACTGCTACCTATCTCCCAATATCCACTGCCTGAGGCGGCCACCTCATCCTGATATCACTGTTTAAAGTATTCTCCAGATTATGGCTATTGGGTGTAACTGGCTGTCTAGACTGAAATGAACAATTGAGAGAAACAATGAATTATGGAAGTGTGCATCAAACCAAAATCAGCAAACAGGTTTTCCATGAGAACCTACTGCATGAGGCTAGCAAAATGGAACTGCCCATGTAGTTCCTCCCGTGGGCTTTGCACCTGCTCTTCTTGCACTGCTTTCACAATGGTCATTCAAAACTGCATGCTATCTTCCTTATAGAAATGAACTTGGTTTCTTGTTTTAAGTAGGACAAGTGGTGGTGGTGGTGGTGGTGGTGGTGATGGGATAAGCAAATAAGTTGATAAGAGTAGCTATTCAGTGTTAGCAGAGACAAACAAATTAAGAAGGCATTATTTACACTTGATAAACTAAAAATGGCATCAGGGTGAGTTAATATTACACACTTAATGAAAGACACACTAAATGAAACAAATCACATAATAGATCACAGCAAAATGATTCTGTGTAATGAAAACTGATACTGACTGAACTCATCTGCGCGCTCTGGGGATACAGTTTTAAATTTATTTCAGCACATATCCTAGCAATGTAAGCACAAAGTGAACCATTGGAGAACTAAATTAACCATGTTCCCTCAGTCCATCAGAAGACATTATACTGTAGGCCTTACAGCTAATGACCTATGAGGCAGATTAAAACTAACACAAGTGATCTGCAAGTGGGCAAGTACCACCTTAGCTATTACTGTCTCTTTCATTTACCAAACCATTATAACAAGAGTTATTGAACTCAAGGTATAAGATGAAGCATATAAATATATTTTAAATGTAACATGCCCATGTAGTACTATAGCATTTTTCTAAACAATTTTTTAGAAACTAAAAAACAACAACACTTGATGTAATTCATAATTCACCAGCATTTTGAAATTGAGAACTAAACATAAAACAATTAAGATACATTGAAAATAAAGTTTACAGGCTGCTGATTTTTTTTTTTTTTTGCAGTGGGGATGTCTGTCAAAAATTCATTTTGAGGTGGGTCCTTAGACTAATTCAGAGTCTAATGGGCTTTAAAGCAGTGTTTGAATAATAAGCAGCAAAATGATCGACACTCAGAATTTCCTAGTATATATTTCATGCATTCTCCCCCCATTAGAGGGAAGTTCAATTTTAATGGTACATTATAAATTAATTAAATTATGTGGTCGTCTGTTTACAGTAGTTAAGATGTATGGGATGTCATGAAATCTTAAAGAGACAGAAGTGACAAACAAGGCAGGACCATTCATAAAATTGTCACATTGATCTGCAAGATTTCTTATTGGGATTTGGATTAGAAAGGTGTGTTTTTTTCACAGTCGCAGAAGGCATGTGGAGACATGGAAATTTCTTTAGCTATCAAGGTGAAATTTTGTCCAGTAGAAATAGCTACATGACTGGACAAAAACAATTCACTTATTTACATATTCTTTGGGAAATATATTTTCCTCAAGACAATTCCTCATCACATAAATTGCATTTTCTTTTCTTTTCTAAACGAGACTACAAATCATAAATATTGTGAAAGGATGGATGATTCACTCACAAAGCCAAGTTGCAACATTGAATCTGTTTTATTCATGTTTGGGTACAGGTATTCAGAATTCCTGGTAACATTTTCACTGGAGTATTAAAACGTGATGTAATGTTTTGATATTTCTTCATGATAATTATATTTCTTTCACAATTAAAAACACAAAAAAACCCAGATCAGCTTGATGTTGAGGGGAAGCATTTTCAAACAGGCTTCTCAGAATGTATAATTACAAATAAAGCTGCACTACTGTATGTCCATCACTTTCATCTTCAGCCAGCCACCTGATGAAGAAAATTTACATTTTAGTTCGTGAGAAGGTTCACAAATAAAAGTACCCTGAACAGGCATGAATACAGAACTGTTTCTAGTCTTATGGAACCTAGGTAGCACCTTGCACTGACAATGGACTGGTCCAGAGAACCACAACTTAAAAACCTCAGCCATAGGTAGCAATTATCATTTCGGAATATCCATAGGAAAATATATAGGGGTGGGAAAAAGTTTGGAGTGGGCAGAGATTGACCAGGGCTGATCCTGAAGTGATTTCAAGGAGACCTGGAAAAGCCATGATACAAACTAACTTGCAACTTTTCAAAGAAATTAAATAAAAACAAACTATTATTTATTTACTGAGTAGAGTTAATCTGGTATGTCAGGAATCAAGTTTGCCTTGTGACATTGACATATATGATGCCTCTACAAAATTATCACTGTTCTGCCTCTGCTTTACCTCAGTATGTGACTTCATCTATCATGTACTGCAGATCTCACATCTTATTTTATATATGTAAACTACTTTTGTACACATGGACTAAAAGCCCATGATTGTTCAAAGGCATGGTGGGCCAAGGAGCTGAAGGCAGTTGCTTTAGACCAACCTTTCCTAACCTTTGGGTCCCTAGATGTTGCTGAACTACAACACCCATCAGCCCCAGACAGCATGACGAATGGTCAGGAATGATGGGAACTGGTAGTCCAGCAAAAGCTGGGGACCCAAAGGTTGGGAAAGGCTACTTTAGATGGTATGTGTGCTTTGCCACATCACTAAAATACAAGTGTACACATGTACTAGCTAAGAGTATGGAAGCAGCACTGCCAAATACTTCAAATTCAAAAAAGATTTCTTTCAAAAAAGAAAATATAACTTTCCACTCCACTTTCCCCATGTGCTTATGTAAGTCAGACTGTGGATTACTGATTTGATTCTTTTCTATCTGTGAAACTGAATCTTCATTGGAATTGAATGAAATTGAGGGCCAATGAAGCAAATTCTTGATTTTTTGTAGACTGAGGTTCAGGCTTACTGATTCCTCCCTTTTCCTTAGGTCTGCTCGTCTTTGGAAAGGGAAAGAAGATGAGTGTCATTAAAAGAACTGCATTGTTTTCTCTGAACAAAAATGTGGGAAATTTAAACGGTGCATATTTCCCCCAATCTAAATAATATAATCACTACACCGATATTATTACTTTTAGAAGTTGTAACAATCCATAGCATTCAGACAGCAATCCTAGTGCCACTTATCTGGGAGTAAGCCCCATTGCATTCAACAGGACCTACATCTTTGTAGACACAGTTAAGATTGCACTGTTATCTAGTTTAAAAATTAGGAAACAAACCGGTTGCAACTGAAGCAGTACAGTTCATTTGTAGATACATCTGTGATGTCTACTTTTTCCAGAAACCAACCACTTGCTGTAAAGAAAGAACAATAATAACTATGAGAACCTTTGACTACAGAGAATTCCAATGAAAATAATTCTAATTTTATTTTTCAATCATTAAAAATAACATTTAAATTTGAAGGAATATTCTAAATAAGAACAAAAATCTAAGATGGAATGTATTTGCTCTATTATATTATATATGTATATTATAGTAATTGTCAAAAATTCAGCAAATGTAACATTTAATACTAATTCGTTTGATCTTTGGATGCAGTGGCAAGTGTCAGAATATTTTAACATTTACTGGTAAACCTCAGGGCCAACCAAGTGATTTTATAAATTAGAATACACAGTTTCATTGTTAAGTGGAAACATATGACAATTACTATATCGAGCTGTTAAATATATACATTTTTAAGCCACATGGCACAATCATTCTTGACCAACTCTCTTTTTTAAGTAAGATTCATTTTGGCCAATGTCCATCATTTACCCATAAAATATACCACTTTCTGGCAGGCTAGGTAGCTTTACTCACTAGCTGATCTACTTGCAGGTAGACATGCCAGCTTGTTGCATGAACCTGAAGGCTGGGGTGCTTACTTGTCAGCAAATGTGTTTCTGGATTAATGCAGTAGCTTGCCATTGGAAACAACAGGCTAAACTGCTTATCTGTGGATAATCTGCAGTTTAAAACAAGCTGGAAAACTTATTTTCAAATAAAATCTGTTTGTGGGCCTCACCACATTATATTCCAGGGTGCAGGTGACATGTATCCAGAAATAAGTGCCATTTTAAATGACACCTGCACAGCAGACGTTTGTGCTGGGAAATAAAAATATCCTCTGACTGCAATGACTGTTTATTGGCACTGATTTCTTGGAATAAAATACATCTGTTAATATATCTGCAATCGCTTCAGATAAATCATAACATAAAATATCTGTAAAGCAATTTATTTCCTAACAATTCTGGACATTTTTCACTCCATCCTGGTAAATACTGACATTTACTGATAAATGATGGAAATCAGGGTGAAACTGGGTCATTTGTTGTAGAAAAGTAGTGGTTCTTGAAATGTACTGATACATGTCAAAACTGATTATGTCCTGAAGTTTGCTTCATTTTCTAACAACTCAAACCAGTGTTGGCAAAAATAGATTTAATCACAAGGTTTTTTCCCATAACTGTCAGAGAATGTTCAAAGCAAAGAATGAAGCAATATGGGGGAAAACAGCAGAAACCAGACTTGAATTTTCCTCTCTAATTTAAAGTGTCATCTAATAATACATTAGCATTTACCTTGTTAATGTTCTAATTAACCCTTAAACTTTCAACATGCATTTACATTCCATAAAAATCAAGCAACTCAATCCACAAACTAGCAGTTAAAGTTCTTCCTCACTCCAATCCTAAACTTGATGTGATAGCAAATACATGTTCTGCGACCATACAGGGAAATAAAGAAGCAAGTCACAAAAGGCTGGGTGAACTGAGCCACATGATTGATTGATTAATTAATTAAACATTTAATGAATTAAACAAACCCAAAACACATCTGCACAGGGGAATGAAGGTGCAGGATCTAACTAATAAAGTGTGGGTGAACCAACCCTGACAAGGGCAAGGGGTAGCCTTTCCTTTACCCAATCCCTCAAGCCCCGCCATTTCAGGTGAGTAGGAGTCCTTCCAGCTACACCCTCTCCTGGGCCCCCACAACTCCAGGCAGGTATTACAGGTAGACCCCAAAAGTGCTCCCCAACTTTGTCAGCAATGGGACAGCCCTTCACTTTTAAAAAATTGAGAGAAAGGAACCAACCAAGGCTGCCCAGTCAGCTTCATGGCTGAGTTGACACTTGAACTTGGATCCCTCAGGTTCTAGTCCAACACTCTAACGCAGCCTTTCCCAACCAGTGTGCCTCCAGATGTTGTTGGACCACAACTCCCATCTTCCTGATCATTGGCAGTGCTGGCTGAGGCTGATGGGAGTTGTGGTCCAACAACATCTGGAGGCACACTGGTTGGAAAAGGCTGCTCTAACCTGTACACCACAAAGGATTCGAAAGTTCTTTAAGGCATTTGAAAAGGTGTTGATTTACACGCGTGCAAAACACAACAAGGACATATAATATACAGTACATACAGGCTTACTCACCAAATCCTTTCCCATCATGTCCAATTTCAATTTTCTGCAGCCTTCCAACTTCCTTTGTTTTGATTCTGAATGTGTCAGTCTTTAAAATAAGACGAGAAGCAGCTTTCAAAATATAGTATATTTTGAAAATGGTATGCTTACCTGGGACTGGTTTAAATTTAGTTGTGCAGGACATGGGGGTATAGTGGATGGTTTTAGGAGTGCCTTATTATTACTATTTAGTTTTGGTAATGTTATATGCTGCTAACTTTCAGCTCTTTCCTGAAAATATAAACCAGGTACTTTCCAAGTTATGTTTGAAGGATTTTATTGTTTTCAGCACCCAGGAGATTTTTTTTCTTGCTAAATGTATTATGAATTGCCAGCCAGTTGAAGAAATAGCACCTTTTGTTTTCATTTCTTAATTTATCTTGTTTTTATGATACCCAAACCACCTTTGAAAACATAAAGATAAGTGATTTGACTCTAGTTACTGTCAAATCTCTCAAGCAGTCTACAATTTGGTTCAAAATATAGTTTCATTCCTAGTATTCTTGGCGGCGGCAGCATATGATGTGCACCATTAGTACATTTCCAAGAGAAACCACAATCTTTCACTTGGCTTTTTCTATATAACTGTATCTTTCAACTATATTTGGAAGATGTCCACAATGAATAAAACAATGAAGAAGGTTTCAGACAGATGGGCAATGATCAGGGCTACCTGGTCAGTGGAATTCCCTCCTTTTTATACTCCTAAGGTTTCAATGCTTACTATGATTTGCATCCATTTTTTTAAAAAAACAAAGCCAGGTCATAGTCCTGCACACAGTTATATTTGTAGAAGTGTCAGCATTTTATAGGTTTGTAGCTTAGAATCACATCAATGTTTTGATCATTTTAAGGACCATTGTACACATGAGGTGGTAGCATACTCAAGGTTGCCTATGATCCAATGGGAATTGGCAGCCCATCTTGACTGAGGGGTACCCTGTAGAATACATGCTTCCATATATGTTTGTCTCATGTATAGCACAGTACTAACCATTTCTGCTCAGACATAAGTCCTACTGAATTCAGTGGGGCTTATTCCCCAGGTAAATGGGCTGGGATTGCAGCAGTCATATTTGGGTCCAGTGCTAGGTCCCACAGAGAATGTGGCAAGTCAGGAGGTGAGGCAAGGCATGCAGGCAGGGAAAGCCAAGGCAAGTCAGAAGTTGCAGGACTATGCATAACTTCAACTGAACTACTTGCTCTGGCAAGGGCAGAGGTATTTTAAGTCTCTTGTCAGCAGACTACCCCCTCCAGGCTCCACCCCCTCATGGAGGACTTCAGAGCCTGAAAGGGCCAACCCTTTGGCCTGAAGACAAGCACTCCTCCTTTGTTCCACAGCCTCCTTTCTGGTGCACTCCCTGTGCCACTAGACTGGTGAAGTGTGGGAGGCATCAGGCTCAGGGAAAGGCACCCATGAGAGTACAGGCTCTAACCTCAGTGGTCCAGGAGGTTCTTCTGGGGGCTTCTGTCTCAGCCTCAGTCACAGTGATCCCCTGAGCTTTAGCAGTTGGCTCAGATCCCTGAATGTCATCTGGCTCCTAAACTGCAGCTTCCAACTCTGTGTCTGGATTGCTGCTGGATTCAGGGCTCATGATAGCAATCCTACACACATACACCTAAAAATCTAATGTGTAAAACAGCCCTTGGATTCAAAAAGCAGATAACATGGACACTGTGCTATTTACCTTCCCTCTTTCAAAAGGATCTCGATGATCCAGAGATGTCTTGAGTTGAATTAACTGAGATGTGTCCTTGTCTCCAAACAAAATTATATGCACATTTGCATCAGTTCCTGCTCCTCTCTTGTCGCCTGTGTACACTTTAATAATATGTTCTATCAGATTTTCTGATCTACTGTCTTCTTTGGTAATAAAAGAGAGAGGGATTTCTTTCCTTATTTCAGGTTCATTTGCATCCAAAAGGAATGTTCTAGAAACAAAAACAAAAAAACCCAAACCACATAGTGATAATCAAAATGCAGTAAGAAACTTAATAAGGGGGAAAAAATATAGTTGATTGGCACAGAAATGTTGATTGGCACATGGGCATTTAATAAATATTTTATGGTATGCTACTGGCTACCATGCTATGCAAAACATCAACTTTTGGGGGGTGATTCATTTACATGTATACTCACTCATTCACTTCAAATATGTATACAGGCTCTTGCTTTGGGGCTTCCTTCAATTGCAGTGCTTTAATATCCAGTTTACAGGCTACAGCAGAAGCAACAAGTAATGAAAATAATTTGTTTCACACCAAGGATTAATTTTAATCTAGTAATTTCATATTATATTAGATATCAATAAATGGTCTATCCATTATAATAAGTCTCTTCAACATATTAAATCTCAGTCTTGCACTGAAAAGCTGTATTATTAAATATTTCTACTTTTGGACCCAATGGGAGCTTTCCTCTAATTGTGAATAGCAGGTCCATGTGTATGTGTGTGTAGGCAACTCTGACTGAAACCATGGAAGGGCCAAATGGTTTAAAACTACTTTGTCCCAAGTCATCATCTCCAACCAGCTTTATGCTTTCCCTCCCATACTGGCTATTTTTCTTAAAAAATTAAGCATACCAGGGCAAAGTGTAGGACAAATGTTCAAGACTCAGATGCTCCTATATGACCAAGTCCTACTATGATTATAACCCTGAAACTATTTTATCCTACCGATTATAAAAGGACCAATTAGGCTTAAGTGCAGAGTTTGTGTTCAATCAGTCCATGGACTGGCCTGTATTTGCTCAATGTGAGGATTGCAAGCCTGAAAGAAGCAAGATGGTCAGCACAGAAAGGCACCTTGGCTCTACCTCTATAGAGGTTGAGGCCAGACCCAGCCACCACACGCTTGATGATATCCAAGAACACTCTGCAGGAATATGTAAGCAATTATTTTATTTCAAGCTGCTTTTAATTAGTATATGCAGTGCTCTGTATTGTTTTAACTGCTGCTGCTTTTAATGTTTTGCAGCACAAATCTATGCATGCCTACTCAAAGATATGCCCCACTGAGTTCAATGGGACTTACTCCCAGGTAAGTGTGATTGAAACCTTAAGTGTTTTAAGTTTAGAATTGTAACTTTACTTATATATGATGGATTATGTAGTATCCATTTGGGAGGGTTTTGCTCTGAAAGATGGCATGCAAATTTTGAAACTAACAAATAAAGCAAATATTTGGGAGCAGGATCCCACATAGCCATGGAAGCCATGCAGCAGCCTCAGTTCAGTATCACCTTATAATCTAAGCTCTGGACAAGATAGAGGGTTCAGGATTTTTTCTCCAGGAGCTAAGGCACAACTTAAATACAATTCTGCACAATGAAGCCTTTACAGTATATGGTTATTTACCAAGAAATACAGTGAGGGGAAACTTTATTGCAGATTTATCTTGATCTGGTCATTATCTTTTGCAGATAGGAGTAACTGAGCAGTTTGAGAAGGCTTAGAATTTCAAAGGCATCTCATTCAGCTCCAGAAGTTGACAGGGCTGTGGGAGGTTCCTTCTGAAAAGGGACACCCTCAGAGCAGAGGGGGCTTCTTAGTGAATAAAGTACCCTGATCCATAGCTGCCTCCCCACTTCAGCCCTGATCAGGTAAGCAACAGAGATGCCGGTGTCAGGAAGGCAGCTCCGCCCCACCACATGCACCACTACAGTTACTAACATAAATGTCTAATGCAAACACAAATACTGAGAAGTTATTTCAGCCATGTCTTCACAACAAAATATAATCTTACGTGATTTGCTTCCAATGTGAAGTGTAACTCTGTGTAGTTCTCCCAGATCCACAGCATCTATTTGACCTGTAAATGACTAAAACAAAAAAATACCAAGTGGTATTTAGCTTATGAAATTATTATTATTATGTATATGTATGTAGTAAATTTAGGATACAAATGTAAATCATCAAAGGTGGTTTCCCCCACCCCAAATGACTGTGAAGAAGTTAATTACCTCATTGTCCTCTCCTTGGTGAGAAGGCAACAAAATGGTTCTGTTTTCAGTGTCTCCATTGGTTCCATATATACACAAAAACATATGTACCAAGTTTATCTTGCTCAAAGTATCATTGAAGAATACCTTTACATCATATGTAACAACTGTAAAATACAAAGGAACATACAATCCAATATAACAACTTGTGTAAATATTTTATTATTCATTACTTTAAATTTGCTTCCCACCATTTGCCATGTCCTAGTCTTGACATGATGTAGTGCAAGTGTTAATTTGTCATTAGAGAGGAGTT
Source organism: Rhineura floridana (assembly GCF_030035675.1). NCBI lineage: Eukaryota > Metazoa > Chordata > Lepidosauria > Squamata > Rhineuridae > Rhineura > Rhineura floridana. Next base: position 259,542,696 of record NC_084480.1, on the reverse strand, counting down.
TAGGTGAACAGAAGCACATAACTTTTAAACCCACACTTTTTATCTTGTTGTTTTTATATTTCCAGGATAGGCTGTCTCCATTCTTTGTCACTGAGAAAAGTGTGGTAGAGATGAACACCTGGGGTTGTATTCAGTTTGCACTATGTTGATGGATCTGTCAGTGCAAGGATTTATCCTTACACAACTGTATTGTATTTTATTCCTTGCTGTGAACCGCCCAGAGAGCCATTGGCTAGGGGCGGTATAGAAATGGAATGAAATAAAATAAAAAATAAAAAAAATAAACTGAAAGTTCTCTCCCTCCCATCTACCTTTTGCCCCCCTAAATCTATTCTGGGATTTCCCCAAACTTTTGGAGATGATTTGGGGATGGTGTGGGGCATGTGGGGGGCAGGAGAAGAGAGGAAAAGAAAGTCTCATTGCACTGGCACTAATCCTTACGCTAGCACAATTATCTAGTTGAACACTGCCCCTGGATTCTGTCACATTACTTCCCTGTACTTGATTCTCAATATGGAGGGAAAAAAACCAAATGGAAATCAGAATTCAAAGTACCATGAAGCTAATTCTGTAAGTACAAAGGAAATTTCACAACAACAATGCCCTGTCCTCTCCAGTGTGGGAAACTGTGAAACTAAGGAAAGTTTCAAATATAGCCTGTGATTTAACATTGGGGTCATCTATTTAAAGAAAAAAGTCAAATTTCCTTTGTTCTATAATTCCCGTATTGGGACAGTACCTTTATTAGGACCTTTCATTAGGCTACCTTAATGCTTTTATTAAGACTCTTTTAAGAGTGTAAGCAGCTCTTTAGTACCAGTCATAATCCTGTACGCAATTCATCTATGAACAGCGCAGAGTACACATCCTACTCAGAGCTTGGAAAAGTTACTTTTTTTGAACTACGACTCCCATCAGCCCAATCCAGTAGCCATGCTGGCTGGGGCTGATGGGAGTTGTAGTTCAAAAAAGTAACTTTTCCAAGCTCTGATCCTACTTACAGAACAACCCCTACCCACAAATGCCTAATTCTATTTACATTGGTTTACACAGATGCAGCTTGAGTCACAGTTATTATTTGTTTCATTTATCTTAGTCATGGAAAATATTAATTTGACAATGGGCATGATAAAAGAGTACTAGTTTGCACTGTCTTGTGACATAACATTAAATCAAATCAAATAATTTTAGCAATTTTAGTTGCTCTGTTTCAACCCAACATTCTATTATGGTTGTTATGGGCATCTAGGTGACATGACTCCCTCAAGGAATCCTCAAAGTACCTTTGATTTATGTCAAAACATACACGGTTAAAAGTTACACCATTCTGTGTATGAATGTGTTATGTTTGTTTGCACTTAACTCTAAATCATGGTTTAGTGCATGTGCATTAGCTGCAATCAGACTGAGTGAAGCTCTGGTCTCATACCCTTTCTCTTCCTGCACAGCTGGGAGAGGAAGGAGCTTAGCTACACTTTCCATGACTCCCGCAGGATCAGGAAAAGGACTGTGGATTTACTCAATCTGGTTTTGACCTTGTTCATTAAACATTCTCTGAGTTGGTTTGGTTCTCTATCACAATGGCAAACTAGTTCATCTATACTGAAATACGCAATGCTCAAAAATGTTCACTTTTATTTTACCTAGAGGAGAATGAGAAATGCTTGGAAGCACATTTCTCTAGCTCATGGCCTTAATATATAAAATGATCTGTCTAGGGCTGTGCACTGGACACAGCTGAGTCCCAAAATAAACTGATTTGGGAGGTTCCGAGCATCACTTGATAAGGTTGAGACAGCCCCAAGGTTGAGACAGCACGTTAGGTTTGGATAGGTGTCCCAGAGTGATCCAGAGCTGCCAGGTGGCAGGGCATCAAGCAGAAAGGAGAGGTGGGCATCATGCAGAGAAAAACCTCAGTGAGAGTGAGGGACCTACCTGACCAGCTGCAAAAATGTAGCAGTTCCTTTCCAGCCTCTCCTCCTTTCCGCCCAAACCCTGACCTCTAAAGCAGAACTGCACAGGATAGAATTCTCTGCTTACCACTTGGTAAGCAGAGGATTTGATCCTATGGGATGGGGTACTGCTTGTTGATGAGAGACGTCACTGCAAGGAAGCCTCTTATGAATGAACGGCACCATGCACAAGGAGCTTCCCCACAGGAATGTTGAGCTGTGTGTAATTTGTGTGCTTAATTTCGTTTAAAGCAATACAACAGCAGCAGAGTAAAAGCAGATGTTGAAATGCGAGTGCACCAGCGTGTGCGTGAGTTTGCCTAAGAAAGCAGGCTTTTTACTCTGCATCAGCATCACTGAGACTTGAGACTTAGTAAAATAAGAAAAGCTACATAAGAAAAGCTACTTTATTTATAGAAATACACAGTAGATAGAAAAGCAAACCTAGTTCTAACTAACTAACAAAGTTGGAGGCGTAATGCCCAGGTGTAGGGGTTAGCCTCATGGCTTGCAGACAGCAGAGACCAAGGGATGTCTCCTCTCTCCTGGACAGTCGGAGGACAAAGGAGTGGAAAGGGCGGAAGGAGGAGGGGCAGGTAAGCTTCCCTAAAGATGTAATAGTCTAGCGACAGAAGGAAGTCAGTCAGAGCATCACAGGTAAAGGTAAACAAGCCTGTCCATCTGGAGGACCCTAGCTCTATCTCCCTTCTGGAGCATAAACAAAAGAACAAAACAGGAGTTGCTCTTGCCCCACTTCCAACAAGGAAATGCACTTAAAAATGAGCAGGACCTTATAGATTCAAGCCTCCTGCTTTTGGTGTATCTGTGGGGAGGAGATGCAGCATTAACCCTAATTAAACATTAGCCCCACCCCCAAATTGATCCAGGACTGGATATGGAGCAGGGTTGCCTGCAGGGTGGCACCAGGCAGGTCTGGCCAATCCAAGGGCCCCAGATCAGTGTGTGTGTGTGTATTTGCACAGCCCTACGTCTGTCTTCCTTATTAATTTTTCCAGAAACTTTTTGTAGTAGATAATTAATATTAGTATTCTGTGCAGCTAAAGGTGAACCAAATGCACATAGTAATGAATGTGGTTTTGTGGCAAAGAGCTCACGCAACTGCTTTATAACATCCAGTTTTATCACCATAAATGTTTGTGTCATTGTGCTGCTACCAATACACTTTTGAAGTATCTGCAGAAGCAAGACCAGTATGAGGATGCAGCAAAATAAATAAATAAATCTGGATCTGACTACATGCTGAAACAATCACACAACTACTATTCACCACATGTCCCAGTCTGCATCTGTGTTGGAATTGCTTTTTAATATGTTCTTAAACCTTCTTTTTAAAAATGTTTTTAATCTTAGAAGATGTTTTGAAAGCTTTTTTTAAAGAAAGGCTTTTGAAGATGTTTTGTTTTAATGTGTTTTAAAGTTTGTTTTTATGATGTTTTAAAGTTTTTAGTGCTTTTGTTTGCTGCCCTGGGCTCCTGCTGGGAGGAAGGGTGGGATATAAATTAAATAATAAATAAATAAATGTCCTAAGAATTGATCTTCAGGACCATCTGTCTGTACTACAGTTTCCACTTAACCAAAACAGCTCTTGGACATAGGTAATAATAAACTGAGTGGCTTCTTGAGAATACAGTCCTTTGCCAACATCTGGATGATGTTTTTATTGTTTGAAAAAACTAATAAACAGATGACCAGTTGGCTTACAGGGTTGGAAACTCAGGGACATTGCATGGATAAGAGCTACAACTGTAAGAGTACCAGGCTTTCAGATTCACAAGCCAGTCATTATCAAGATTTTAAGATAATTTGGTCCCTCTGACTTCAGGGAAACTGAATTAGTTTAAACCAAGGAATCTGACTGAACTGGACTGGGCAACCAGCTATTAATATTCAGGATGTAAAATGCATTTCCAAGGTGCATTCAAGTGAGGATATTTTTAAAGTATGCATTTAACACCACAGATTATAAATGCCCAGAACACAGACAGACATATTCTATTTAAACATTGATTGGATTTTCCTGGAAGAAGAGTTACAAAGATATAATTGAATATTTTGGGTAATTATATTTGGCTGATGGCATAAGTAAGTAAAAGGTCTGAGATGATGTGCACACTTTAATTCTTTCCATGTGTAATTTTGCTATTGCAACATTACATATGAAATATCTTCTGCTTTCCCTCTTACTTCAAAACGTACATCTATGTCCATCTTCTCTGGATATTACTCTTTTATACCTTACAGTTCAAATATTTAATACTAAGTTTGCCACAGAAGGTATTATACAGCCACAAGACTGGCTGTATAATATAGTCAGCATGGATTTTTCACATTCCACAATGTTAAATTGAAAATGCCTCCATTCCATTCTGATGCTTCCCATAAGCTCATTTCAAAACAAAACCTTAAAAAACTTACAGTCCTGAACTCAGAAACGCTTGCTAAACAACCCTCTAAATTTTCATGGTGATACACAAAACACTCAGAGAGAATCGAGAGTTCAGTGTAAAAAGAGAGGAAAAAACCTGAGAGCCCTTTTGGACTTTTTTCTGAGTTCTCATAATTTGTTGAAATTAATTAAAAATTAGCCATGTTCACTGAGTACCTGTAATACTATTACTGACCTTGTCCCATACTCTGTCCATCATCTTCTGCAGTTAAAAAGTTTTTAAAAGGCCTTGCTGATTTTTAATTAATTAAAGAAATTCTGCATTGAACTCAACGATAATGTTGGGCATGCTCAGTAAGAACCAACTGTCAGTGTTCTAAAAGCCAGACTCACAGCTGCCTGGCTTGGCTAATCAGGGGGCCATACCTACAACAAACTTTGATTTCACTTGAGACAGTCATGGCTTCCCCCAAAGAATCCTGCGAAGTGTAGTTTGTGAAGGGCGCTAAGAGGAGACTCCTATTCTGTCAAGCCCCAGGTCTTTCAGGGGAATCAAGGAAAGGGGCTGGAGGGGCTTCAGCCCCCTGAGCCAGAGCAGCAAGGGGCAGAGCCAGAAGAATTTGAGACTTTCAAGGACACTGGGGGAGGGAGTGTGCTTGACACTGTGCCAGTTCCCACGGACAGTCCTCCTGCTGGAGAGGACGCGCCAACAGATCCATTTGGGGATTCTCTGGCGTGCATGCCAATTCCAACCCCCCTGGATCCCCCTTTTGACACTTCAAATGCTTCCCTGCCTCCTGACCTCCAGCCTGCACCTATCCAGTTGGTATTCTCAGATGAGCCATCGGAGGCGCACCCTCCTTCACCCTGTGGCAGATGTCACGAGAAGTGCACCGGTCAGAGGGAGGTTCTTCGAAGGAGTGAGAGAGACAGTGAGAAATGGGCAGCTCTAGTGAATGCGCCAGGCGAGAGGAGACCTGACCTCCTCTCTGAGATATTGTACTGTCCTACAAATTTGTAAAAATGCCCACACAATTTGAGTTGGTCTTTCATAGTCCAATCCACTTCCTGTGTAGCTTGGAAGAATTTGGTAATATGTGCCTCTGAGCATATGGTTAGTAGTGGCAACATCTGCAATCAGCTCAAATAACAGAAACAAAATATGAGCTGTGTTGATCTTGTTTTAGCAGGGAGGAAGCAACAATATTAAAACAGTTATTATAGTTCAGATAGTCACTTTAAATATGTTTGATTTACTTTGCAATTTTAGTGAAGTTTCCTATAGTAAATTCTCTTTTACTTCTGTTTCTGTGAATATGTGAAGTACAGCAACACTTTGCAACACTAAAAAAAAGCTCCAAAAACAACTCTGGAATAATGGCACTGACTGTTCTGCAGAATAGTTTCAAATGGACATGAGGCGTGTCTCAGTTTGTACAAGATAAAACAGTGGGAGGTGAAATATATTCTAGCAAAATTCTAGGTGTGCTCTATGTTTTTAATTGACCATGCCCACCTTTCTTTAAATGGAGTAGTTTAAGCATAGCAGGCTGAAAACATTCATCTTGGGTAGGCCAAGTTTGTTTTTTCCAACAGCTACAGTCATTGCTTAAGTAGCAACATAGTATAATCAGTCTGATTTTACATCAAACTGCAGTTTCAGATTCAACTGTTAATGCACCCAGCTCCAATTTGAAACACAAAAGACTGTCTTCACCATCATATGACACTGAACAATAAAAAGGCTTTGAAATTAATAAAAATAAATTTGACACAGATTTCTAGAATGAATGAGAGAAATATAATTTTCTAGGTTAGATTCTCTGCAGAAACAGTAGTAACACAGAAAAGAAGTAAAGTAAGAAGAACACAATGATGACCTGAAAACAAAAGACACATATAGGAAGTGGAATGAAGGCCAGGCCACAAAGGAAGAGTACAGACAGGTAGAACGGAATTGCAGGGATGGTGTCAGGGAGGCTAAAGCTGAGAATGAGCTGAGGCTGAGGGATGCTAAAAGCAACAAAAAAAACTTTCTTCAGGTATGTCCATAGTAAAAGACAGAGGAAAAAATGGTGGCACAGCTACTCAATGAGGATGGCAAAATGATAACGACCAAAAAACGGCAGAAGTGCTCAATTCTAGTTTGGCTCAGCCTTCTTCCAAAAAAGTGTCTATGACCCTCCAGGGAAACATGAAGTAGAAGGGGCGGGATTGGAGCTGGAGACTGATAGACAAACGGTTAAGGAATACCTAATTACTTTGAACAAGTTCAAATGGGCAGGGCCCGATAAACTGCATCCTAGAGTAATGAAGGAACTGGCTGAAGAACTCTCAGAACCACTGTTTACTATCTTTGCAAAATTGTGGACTGGTGAAGTGCCAGATGACTGGAGGGGAGCTAATGTTGTCCCTATCTTCAAAAAGGGCAAAAAGGAGGAACTGGGGAACTACAGACCAGTCAGCCTAACATCAATCCCTGGAAAAACTCTGGAGAAGATTATAAGGCAGTCAATCTGTAGGCACCTTGAAATCAATGCAGTGATTACTAAGAGCCAACATGGATTTATAAAGAACAAATCCTGCCAATCTAATCTTATCTTGTTTTTTGATTGGGTAACCTCCCTTGTAGACTGAGGGAATGCTGTGGACGTAATATATATCAACTTCAGCAAAGCTTTTGACAAAGTGCCCCATGATATTCTGATTAGCAAGCTAGCTAAATGTGGGCTGATTGGAACAACTATCAGGTGGATCCACAGTTGGCTCCAGAATCATACTCAAAGAATGCTTATCAATGGTTCCTTTTCAAACTGGGCAGAAGTAACGAGTGGGGTACCACAGGGCTTGGACCAAGTGCTCTTCAACATTTTTATTAACGACTTGGATGAGGAGGTACAGAGCATGCTTATCAAATTTGCAGATGATACAAAATTGGGGGCACAGCAAATACTGTGGAAGACAGAAACAAAATTCAAAGGGACCTTGATAGGCTGGAGCATTGGGCTGAAAACAACAGAATGAAATTCAACAGGGATAAATGCAAAGTTCTACACTTAGGAAAAAGAAAGCAAATGCACAGTTATAAGATGGAGGATACTTGGCTCAGCAATAAGACATGTGAGAAGGATCTTGGAATTCTCATTGATTACAAGCTGAATATGAGTCAACAGTGCAATGTGGCTGCAAAAAAGGCAAATGCTATATTAGGCTGCATTAACAGAAGTATAGATTCCAAATTGTGTGAAGTATTATTTGCCCTCTATTCAGCACTGGTTAGGAGTCATCTTGAATACTACGTCCAGTTCTGGTCTCCACACTTCAAGAAGGATGCAGACAAACTGGAACAGGTTCATAGGAGGGCAACAAGGATGATCAGGGGATTGGAAACCAAGCCCTATGAGGAGAGACTGAAAGAACTGGGCCTGGAGAAGAGAAGACTGAGGGGAGATATGATAGCACTCTTCAAGTACATGAAAGGTTGTCACACAGAGGAGGGCCGGGATCTCTTCTTGATCGTCCCAGAGCGCAGGACACAGAATAATGGGCTCAAGTTGCAGGAAGCCAGATCTTGACTGGACATCAGGAAAAACCTCCTAACTGTTAGAGCCATACGACAATGGAACCAATTACCTAGAGAAGTAGTGGGGTATCTGACACTAGAGGCATTCAAGCTGGACAGCTATCTGTCAGGAATGCTTTGATTTGGATTACTGCATTGAGCAGGGAGTTGGACTTGATGGCCTTTTAGGCCCCTTCCAACTCTCCTATTCTATGATTGTATGAACACCAACAAACATACAAAAATGTAATTCTCCATCTTTGGAGATGGCAGGTTTTGCCACCACTCACCATATGCTCAGAGGCACATGTTACCAAATTCTTCCAAGCTACACAGGAAGTGGATTGGACTGTGAAAGACCAACCCAAATTGTGTGGGCATTTTTACAAATTTTTGGGCAGTACAATATCTGTTGGCTATAGGTACATTCTTAAACCGCAAGGTTTTTTGCCTATTAGTGAATATATATATATAGATTGGTAGAAAAGATTTTTTTCCCTTCAGGTGGAGTGTAGCAAATTTCCAAAGAGTGCTTCAGAATTGATTTGTGATCCCAGTTTGGTTTGGTGCATGCTCACCACATGCAAATCTGTGTATCTGCTACCGGACCCCATTTAACAGTGGGAAGTGGTATTCTTGGATATATTTCAGTATGTCTAATTATGGATCTGTGTCATAAATAAGCATAAAATCAGGTGGGAATGAAATAAAAATGCATAGTGCATAAGTTAGACATGGCTTACATGAAGATAATATGCAACTTTTATTGCAATTATCTATTCAGAGTATCTATAGTTGATTCATCCTCTGCTTTGGAATTGATCAGTATATATATATATATTAAGTGGCTAAATGTGCATATTACAAATAACCTAACATGGGCATCTTTTTGTTATATCGAGAAAGTGTGACATAATATGCAATATAATAAACAAAACCTACTACTCATTCCAGCTCCTTGAATGTGACTTCCCCCATCCTTTCATGTGCTGAGACTGGGAGTGAATTTCAAGTGTATACACTTCTTCACTTTCCCCTCCAGTTCCCCATACTCACTCTATGCAAAAGTCTATGCCAGAATCTGAAAATCCTGTGACTAGTTGAATACAAGCTGTCCCCTGATCCTGGATATTAAGGCAGCATCTCTAACGGTATTAGGAATGGAAAGTTCTGCCAGTTTCGGTTCTCTCAGTTTCTTATTTTTCTAATCTTAAATTCAGTTTCCACATTTCTGCAGCAATTTGCAATTTTTTTAAAGAAAAACATTTCATGCAAATTTCTCCAAATAAACATGTTTTGTAGGTAGTTTTGACTAATGTACATATTTTTATTATTTTTTATAATTTATTTATGATTTGATTTATATCCTGCCCTTCCTCCCAGGAGGAGCCCAGGGCGGCAAACAGAAGTGCTACAAACACTTTAAAACATTGTTTGCCACACCACCACAGACCTTTTGTTATAGCCGTTTGCAGGGGTGTGGTGAAAACTGGCCTATCCACATGGCAAGTAGCTGCACAAAAAGGACTCACCAAGTGCTAAGAAGAGTAATTTGGAGTGATTCCACATGATGCTTCCTATTTATTTATTTATTATTTGATTTATATCCTGCCCTTCCTCCCAGCAGGAGCCCAGGGCGGCAAACAGAAATGCTAAAAAAACTTTAAAACATCATAAAAACAGACCTTAAAATACATTAAAACAAAACAATGTTAAAAACATTTTTAAAAAGCTTTAAAAACATCTTTAAAAAGGGTTAAAATATTATTTTTTAAAAAAACATATATTAACAAGCAATTCTAACACAGATGCAGACTGGGATAAGGTCTCAACTTAAAAGGCTTGTTGAAAGAGGAAAGTCTTCAAAAGGCACTGAAAAGATAGCAGAGATGGCGCCTGCCTAATATTCCAGGGGAGGAAATTCCACAGGGTAGGTGCCGCCACACTAAAGGTCCATTTCCTATATTGTGCAGAATGAACCTCCTGAGAAGATGGTATCTGCAGGAGGCCCTCACCTGCAGAGCACAGCGATCGACTGGGTATATAAGGGGTAAGACAGTCTTTCAGGTATCCTGGTCCCAAGCTGTATAGGGCTTTGTACACCAAAACTAGAACATTGAACTTGGCCCGGTATTTTTGCAATTTCTCATCATATAATGCAATTTTGTATGTTATTTTCAGTTATTTATTAATTTTTATGCACACTTTCCACGAATACATTCATTTTTGTAAACACCATTTGCTTGGTGAACTGCACTGAAAAATTCAGGTTAGTGTGAATTTTGCAATACAGCTATGTTTCGGTTCTCATATTGTTTGAAAGTGAGAATTTGATGGATTCGGTTTGAAATATGAAATGAATGAAGTTTCTTGCCCATCTATAAATGGTATTAGCTTCTATGCATAATTTGTGTTTGGGAGTAAGGACTAGCGATGGGCTCCATTTCTGCAATACTTGGATTTGCCAGCGGATTAATGATTATTTCTGATATTCTCTATCTTTATGGAGACAATTTTGAAGTAGCAACTCTCTGTGCCTGGTTTCTGATTCATTCTTTTTTCTGTTTTTTTTAAATTCACTTTAAAATCATCGATAGTGTGAGTGATACTTTCATCAATCTACTTTGTATGTAAGGTCTTCAATGTGTATTCCCTTTCACTGAGTCAGTGAAGTGTCAATTGTAACTGAGAGACAGAAAGCAGCAGGGGGAAATGAGGTGTTGATTGTAAGCAGCAGGAGGGAAGACACTAACTTGATTATCTGCCTTAATCTGTCTAGTTGTGCAGTTGAACAGGAATGTAAACAGGAAATCATTGCAGAGTTCAGAATAAAGATGATACCAGTGGAGACTTGTGAACACATAGCAACTATAATATCAATAATTCTCTTCAAAGCAAAAAAAAAATTGGAAGAGATCAGAAGAATGAAAAGAGGTTGGAGGAAAAAGGAATCAGATAGTTAATGACCACTAGGGGGCCACACTTAAAAATGAAATGTAAAAACAGAGAGGATTCCATCCCTACTAAGGACAAGAGTTAAAACCAGAGATGTTTTCTTAGCCTCACTTGACACAGAAGCAACATTATCTCTTTTTACAATAATACACCAGAATCAACATAACCTCAGAAACTAAACAAACATGTCCTTGATTCTCAGCCCAATAAATTATAATGTTCCTTCAACATTTAACCTATAATTAAACCGTTAAAGTTTGTGGCCCTAATCATTAGGTAAACTTTCCATTTGGTGTTTGTATGTGTGCGTGGGATTACATACCTGGGAGACAGCCTGAAACTGTGTGAGTATATTAGGCCCTAATATAAACACAAGGTTCAGTCTCTCTCATTTGTAAGGACACACACACCAAACGGAGGTACACCTCATGCTTCTGTAACTGAAATAAGTAACATTTTATTAAATGCTTAATTAAAAACAATTAAAATAACCTGCCTTGGTAAGGGTTTGAGTTGTAATATAAGAGGTATTCTATGCCCCAGTGCCAATTTATACATACCAGAAAGTGCTTTCCTTAATGGCCACTCTACAGGGAACTCAATCCATTGGTCTCCATTAAGAAGAGGAAGTGTTTTATTTATAGAGAGACTAAAGGTATCCAGGGTTACTGTGTTCTGCACTTTACAATGATGAAACAACTGGGATATGCTTTCTCCCAAGTGATGAAGCCCAAACTTCACTTTATAGAGTGTTCCCAGATCCAATGGGAAATGCACCTACAAAACAACAAGAAAGCAAGTTGATATTTACAATGATTCAATTGGCTTTAAGGAACATTCTGATATGGTATTTTCTTATCATTCTAACATTCCTGCTGGCCGCAGAGGTATCACAAATAGCCAATATAGAGAGCTTTGGAATTTTCACTCTCAATGTCCTGTTTTCATATTTTTAAATAGCTAACTGACTTTGTAATGTAAATATTCAGTGTTAATATGGTGATGAAGACTGGACACAGACTAAATTAGTCATGTTTTAGCCCCACTGAAGTCAATGGGACAAGTTCATTATAATTGATTTCAATGGGACTAAACCATGACAAACATGCAGAGCAATCCTATGATGGTGGGAATGGAGGATATGTGGTGGAAGAACTGCCATATCTCAGCACTGCCAATTGTGTGTGAGCTATGGAGAAAAGGTTGCTGGAAGGAAATAAGTACATCCTTTCCAAGGCTGGTGCACTTTGCTTTCCTGTCATGGCAGCATGTCAGAGCAATAGGAGGTCTTTGTATCTGGTAGATCCTATACTATTGCCCAGCAGAATCAACAGAGACACATTTTTCCTGTCTAATCTGTGCCCAAGGTTATCTACTAAGGTAACCAAAACCATTTCAGGTGCCACAACTAAGTGTCAGGTCCCAGCCAGGACAGTCCTCATCAGAGGAGTCCTCATTGAAGGAAGACCAGGAGGTTCTGGTCTTGGACCCAGCCCTGGCTGAGGCTCCATCTGAGGGTGAGGGGCCCAGGTCCTCTGATGAGGTCCAGGCCAGGCCATGTGCACCTGAGGTAAGTTCAGCCTTTGACATCAAGGCTAAATAGCCCCCAAGCCCAAGGGAGAAATGTCACTTCCAATGCCAGATGGAGATCTGGCCCATCTGGAGCAATGCTCACTTATAAGCCCAGACTCCTTGGGAGTAAAGGACTCTTTGGAAGTACAGGACTCTTTGGAAGTACAGGACTCTTTGGGAGTACAAGTCTGGCTACAGGTGATGAATGGGTGTCAGCTGAGGTTTGGGGTGTGGTTCATCAGTTCAAGCATAAAAACCTCAGTGTAGGGCCGGTGCCAAAGGGTGGCCAGGTCAGGCCCTGGCCAAGGGTCCCTGTGGCCCAGAGGTTCCCCTGAAGGGCCCCTCCTTAGGTTGGAAGGGTATCACTCCCATTCCATGATCCACAGCAAGTTGGCTCCTGACCCTGCCGTGGATCACAAAGAGAGAGGTATTGAAGGAACTTGCGGATGTACTCTCGGAACCTCTTGCCATCATCTTTGAGAAATCCTGGAGAACGGGAGAGGTGCTGGAGGACTGGAGACGGGCAAACGTCGTCCCACTCTTTAAAAAGGGTAAAAAAGAAGATCCGGGGAATTACAGGCCGGTCAGTCTGACTTCAATACCGGGAAAGATATTAGAACGGATAATAAAAGAGTCCATTGGCAACTATTTAGATGACAATGCTGTGATTAGTAGGAGCCAGCATGGGTTTGTCAAGAAAAAATCCTGTCAAACTAATCTCATCTCTTGTTTTGATCGGGTCACTAGCTTAGTAGATGGTGGAAATGCTGTAGATATCATCTATCTAGATTTCAGCAAAGCGTTTGACAAAGTCCCCCACAACCTTTTGATTAGCAAACTGGTCAAATGCGGACTAGATGGAAATACTGTCAGGTGGATTCACAACTGGTTGGAAAACCGTACTCAAAGAGTGGTCATCGGTGGCTCTGCTTCGGACTGGAAGGAGGTTTCAAGTGGAGTGCCACAGGGTTCTGTCCTGGGGCCGATACTCTTCAACATTTTTATCAATGACTTAGATGATGGGGTGGAGGGAAGCCTTATGAAGTTTGTGGATGATACGAAACTGGGAGGGATAGCTAACACAATGGAAGACAGGAATAAAATCCAAAGGGACCTGGATAGACTAGAAAATTGGGCTGAAATTAATAAAATGACATTCAATAAAGACAAATGCAGGATTCTGCATTTAGGCCACAAAAACAAAATGCATGGGTACAGGATGGGAAATACCCGGCTTAGCAGTAGTGCGTGTGAGAAGGACCTTGGAATTGTAGTGGATCGTAAGTTGAACATGACCCAGCAGTGTGATGCTGCGGCAAAAAAGGCAAACGTGGTTTTGGGATGCATAAACAGAGCTATAATTTCCAGGTTGAGGGAAGTAATAGTCCCACTATATTCTGCATTAGTCAGGCCTCATCTGGAATACTGCGTTCAGTTCTGGGCGCCTCATTTTAAGAAAGATATAGACAAGTTAGAGCGGGTTCAGAAGAAGGCGACGAGGATGATAGCCGGTATGGAGAACAAGTCTTATGAGGAAAGGTTGAAGGAACTTGGCATGTTCAGTTTGGTGAAGAGAAGGCTGAGGGGTGACATGATTACACTCTTTAAGTACCTGAAGGGCTGTCACATAGAGGAGGGTACAGATTTGTTCTCTGCTGCCCCAGAGGGTAGGACTAGGTCTAATGGTTTTAAGTTGCAGGAGCGTAGATTCACATTGGATATTAGAAGGAACTTCTTGACAGTAAGGGCAGTTCGGCAATGGAACCGACTGCCTAGGGAGGTGGTGGGATCCCCTTCGCTGGATGTCTTCAAGCAGAAGCTGGACAGCTATCTGCGGGAGATGCTCTAGCTGTGGATTTCCTGCTGTGAGCAGGGGGTTGGACTCGATGGCCTAGAAGGCCCCTTCCAACTCTATGATTCTATGATTCTAGGTCTCAGGCATCCCCCCATACAAATCACGCAGGCCTGCAATGCCTGCCCCCTGCCTGCCCCCTGCCTGCCCCACCTACCTCTCCCGTTGTGGTGAATGCTTTGCACGCTATGTACGTACCTGCCATCAACCAAAATAGCAGCCAAGGCTTCCCTGATGCCCCTCCCGCCATCTTGCTTGATGGCATGTATGTGCATGGACATAGGATAGTGCACATGCGTGCCATCAACCAAGATGGTAGCGGAGGCATCAGCCCCTTAGGGAAGCCCCCACAGTCATCTTTGTTGGTGGTAGGCACATGCTCACAGCACACACAGCATTTACTGTAACAGGAGAGGTAGGTGGGGAGGGCGGGTGGGCGCTATAGACCTGGGGCAGGCTGGTGCTCAAGGGTCCAGTTATGCCTGGCACCGGCCTTGCCCCAGTGCTAGACTGGAAGGGCTGCTGGAACAATGTCCAGCTCTGTACGTGACCTGTCTAAAGATTATCTGTGGACCCAGACCTGTCTCTTATCTTGCCCCTTACTTTTGTTGCTTACAGACTGCTTGGCTTCTGACCCTGATTCTTGCCTGACACCCTTGGTTTTAAGGTAGATCTTGGACTCTGACTTCAGACTGACCCTGGATACTGCCCTTGTGCTACCCCCCTTGTGTTGCTGCTGAGTAGTCTCTTGCCTCCTTAAGGAACCTGGTGAGAACAGGACACCGAGCTAGAAACCAGATTAAAACGGGTTTAGAAAATCAGCTTTGTTTAGGAAAACCTGGAGCTGAGACACTATCACTTACTCTAACACCTTGCTCACAGAAGGAATATTTGGGGCTGGCTGAACACTACTGGGTCCTAAGAGAGTTTTTTAAAAAGTGGTCGAACTACTATTTTGTAGAGGCTCGAGGGTATCATGTTTTGTTGAAGAGAGGCATTCACTACAGCACTAATCCACTTGGCCAGTCCCTCTCTTAGCCAGGATGGGCTAGGGACTAAAGTACAAATGGTGGGCTTCATATCCATCTCCAAGGAAACTATCCATGTCCTCAGGCAACATACACTGAGAAGGACCCATCAAAACAGGCTGAGCAGGTGCTGAAGTCACCAAGTCTGTAGAAGCAGCACATGTGTCCAAGTCAGAACAAAATGAGTGGGTATATCTGTGAAGTGTCTTGCAAACAGGTCACTGAGGGCTATGTGATCCTTTGTCCCCGGGGAGTTAGCCCCAAAGAGACCTTTGGCCACCTGAAACAATTCAATTGGACAACTCAGCATAGATACAGTGGTGTTGAAGAACAACAGTCTGTTTGTCAACCTCACCACCATGGAGAAGTGGACTCTTGCCTGTTCAGTGAGGCTCTTAAAGAGTTTTCTGCCACCATTACTCTAGTCAATATCCTCCCAGCTTCATTGTCCTGAGCTATGAGGAAAATCAAGAGGCACACCTGGCTTTGCTGGACCTGAGAGTATGATCAGGTGTGTTTGTAAGAACTGCCCGAGCCAATTAGCTGTTCCAGAAATTAGATAGGGCTTCAGTAGAATTGGCCACTACTATATTGCCAGGAAAACCACAAAGTGCTGTCAGAAAACAATCAGACTCCTTGAACAGACCATTTTAATAGGTCTCCACCCCTGTAAGGAGACCTAGGTTGTTAACAGCATAAATCTCACTAGGTAGTGGTCTGGTCTTGTCTTTTGTTGACATACCCTCTCCTAAGCCCAATCTTTTTTTAAATATACATCAATACCGACATCAAATAAGGATAAATAATTTGTTGAAGAGGTGAAACTGATGGTTAAATTAAGTAGCTGCTAAGTTAAGCCTATAAAAAGTTCCTCTATAAAAAGAATTTAAACTGTATATGGCAAAGGTGAGAAAGAATATACATTATTTTACATTGTATGTTATTTGGTCCTCAGCTTGATCTCCCACTTTGCTCTCTAAGGAAATTGGCTCAGATTTGCCATTGTATCCATAAAATACCATAATAAGTTTAGAAATGTTTTCCCAAGACTTAAATTCTTTTGATGAATCTTCATGACATTTAGTGAAATAAATCTTCCATGAACCTTCTGAAAAACAACAACAGAAGAACATTATAACTAAACATAAATAGGTTTTTGTTTGGTTTAAATAAATCAGTGGATATGATATTAGGCTACAAAGTTATGGACTCTCATTTAAACCAAATTAAATTAGTCTTACAATAACAACAACAATATTTTGAGACATGAGAGAAGAAATAACACCTGAAAAATAACATAACAATAAATAATTGTCAAATATAGTGCAATATGTCTATATATACAATGAACAGAAAGTGATAATGGTAACAATTAAAAGTAAATATATTCAAACGGATGGACTAACTAAATGAATAAATTAGAGAAAAAGCAAAAGGAGAGAGAGACAAGAAGGAAAAGGTAAAAGAAGAGAAGTTTTTTAAAAAACCAGAGATGATAGGATTGCACCCTGTAATGAGTATGGTTGTACAACATCCTTTACCAATCATTCCAGTAATATAAAAAAGGCTCAACTTCTGTATAAACTACTGATTTTGTTGCCCACCCCTTACCTTTACTATATTAGTAAGTTTAACCATATAAACTATGTCCCATAATCTCATCCACCACTCACCAGTGGATGAGCATAGAATAATAGATTAGCAGAGTTGCAAGGGACCTATAAGGCCATCGAGCCCAACCCCTGCTCAATGCAGGAATCCAAACTTAAAGCATATGCAACAGGTGGCTGTCTAGCTGCCTCTTGAATGCCTCCAGGGTTAGAGAGCCCATCACCTCCAACTGATCTTTTTCCATCTATGGCTGATAGCTAATTATGCCACCATCAATAAATGCAATACCATTTCTCCATATATATTCTTTTGATAGAAAAGATGCTACAGAATTCAGAATACAGCCTTGACTGCAGTTATTTAAAATACCTGAGTTCATCCGTTGACTTTGTAACAGTGAGTCAGCTGTGCTTCTCCTTTCCTCTATTTCTAATTAAAACAAGACAGAAAACCTTAAAAGTTTTTGTTTTTGTTTTTTAAAAGAATGCCTGGACAATCATGGAAGTTTATGTCAGGAATGGGAAACCTGAGGCCCTCCATACATTTCTGGAGTATAACTGCCATCATCCCTGACCATTATTCATGCTGGTTGAGGCCAATGGGAGTTCTGAGTTCTAGGGCCACAGGTTACTTATCCCTGGATGATATACGTCATAATTTATTTTAAAATGTTGGTATTTAATATTTTCCTTACAAAACTGGGAAAGGATTACTGGAGAAAGTTAATGAAATTTGCTTTGGGTTTGAAAGAGCCCAGTCAGACCCTCCCTCCTCTCATGCTGAGCCCCACCAGGCTTGCAAATATTTGTGCAAGGTCTATGCAGCTGCTGTTACACTTAGGGGTTAATTGACCTCTTCCAAGACACCAAACCTTGGCTTGGGCCTAGCAGCAGAAGAACAGGAGTGGTCCTGGGTTGAAAATCATTTGGGGAAAAAATGTACTGCCTTCAAGTCAATTCCGACTTATGGCGACCCTATGAATAGGGTTTTCATGAGGCTGAGAGGCAGTGACTGGCCCAAGGTCACCCAGTGAGCTTCATGGCTATGTGGGGATTTGAACCCTGGTCTCCCAGGTCGTAGTCCAACACCTTAACCATACACCACACTGTCTCTCTATCAAATTATTTCTGTACAGAACCTGCAAGGGATTATTGCTTCCTGTCAGAGCAAGCCAAGGGCTAATCCAGATGTAATTGTGGATACCTTTTGAAAGCTGTTTCCCAGGAGCTAGGGCAGACAGGGATTTTGAACTCTTTCTGCCAATGCCATTTCACCAATTTAAATCATCCCCAAACTACTATTACATTGTTATTGCACTAGTTTTCTGTCTGTCTTCTGTGGCTAAGAGCAATGTCCAGGGGCCAATTTAAATCAGGGAAAGGGCACAAAGGGAATGGTTAATTTTCTGTCATGGTCCAAATTTTCTGATCCACATTGGGCTGCCTTCATTTGCTTTTATGCAAAGAAAAAGAAGTTAGGAAGTCCAATCAAGGAGTTCCCATAAAATTCCTAGGCTGGACTTATGTGGCAGACAATGGCAAAGGCCTCATTAACATTACCAGCCAGCTCTTCCTGACATTGCCCCCACCCCCAACTAGGGCTGGCAGAATTCTCCCCCAGGCACAGCAAATGAGGTTTCATGGAGAACTTTCAGTAATCCAATGGAGCTATTTCTAGAGTTCCAGCAAACTTGGAAAAGGCAAGGTAAGGTGCACAGAGGAGGAAATTTACCCCTTGCTAACAATCACTAGTTTAATCAAATTAGTGACCCTTCCTTGCAGTTGTTGGAATGTTGTGAATTTTCTATGCCCTTATAGCAACTCAACCAGTGCTTTGGGATGGGATCATTTGCAGACAAATGACAGGCAACTGGTGACAGAAAACTCCCATAAAATTGTATTCTATTTGGTTGCAAGTTCCAACAGTTTATTAATATTGTTTACTCTAACTGCTAAGCTGGCTAGTGCTGTTGCTGTGGTAAGCAGAGATTCTGCGTTGTGTGCTTTCTGTTATAACAGGCTTACAATAAATAGAAAAAGTGGTATGTTCTGCAGTTCTGAAGGAGACTCTCGGCAAATAAGTAATGTCTCAAATAATACTGACCTGTAACATTCAGAGTTACTGAGGCACATCTTTTCCTGTCAGTTTTGTCTCTCAGCCATGTTTGAGCCATAAACAGTATCTCCTTTCCTGGAAACTTTGGCTCTTTCACAGTAATCTTCTCAAGGTGCCAATCAGAGCCTTTTCCTTTTTCCACGAGAAGCTCATACAGAGTCCCAATATCTACTGCTTCCACTTGAAAAACATTCACCTGGAAGGTTCACATTCAACATGCTGAGGGCTTAATAAACAGAATAGACTGATACATCATAAAGTTAAACTGTCAAGCATCTAAAAGCAAAAGGAGCTCAGTGTTTTATTATTTATGCTGACAGACGCTAATGAGAAGGCTTGGGAAACCCAAATCATGGATAGAGCAAAACTAAATTATATTGCCTTGACTTCTGAACAAAATAAATCAGCACATGCAATGGAAACAATGGGTTTGTGTGTGCACATACATACACAGAAAAAAAATAAGGATATCTTTCATCTACATGAAATTACATCTACATTATGCTGTACACCGCCCTGGGAGCTTATTGCTATAGGGCGGTCTAAAAATGTAATAAAATAAATAAATAAATAAATAAATTGTGGGTTAGCTGTATATACAAATCCAGTTGTTCAGGGTTAAAATGAATTTGGGGACAATTTACAAAGATGGATTTACACAAGCACTAGTAACTCTAGCTTTTGCTGAATAGATTGGCCTTAGAATTGGAATTCACTTGGCAATAATCCGGTTATGGGCTGCAGTTTAATATTTAGGGGGGGAAACCTTGCACAGTGCATAATCCCTTTGATTTATTGTTTCAGCTGTAACCAGCACCTTGAATTGAAACAATCTTGGCACTGAAAGAGAAATTTGCTGCATAGCATTCTCATGGACTAATTTAGCATTAATGATACATAAGAAATAGAAATGGGCTGGATGAAGGCTAATAAACTGAAACTCGGTCTAGGCAAGATAATGATAATACTGACAGGAGCAGCTCATCTGGTGGGGTGGAACCATAGAACTAGCCTCCCAGCAGTGGCATCGTTGCTACTTACTGAGCGAGACAAGATGATTGTGAGGTTGGGACTACAAGGACATGCCAGCAGAGCCAATCCAGCACTCCTGCCAGTGTGTCTGCACAGCCCTGTTCTCATCCCTTCTGCTCCTGGTAAGAGGCAGTGATACTGCTGCCAAGAGGCTTGCAGTGTGAGCTGATCCCGACTGTTAGTAGTTGTCCAATTATCCATAGAGTAGGCGTTTGGTCTGCTCTAGATGGGGTTGCACTCCCTCTAAGTCAGTGTTCTTCAACCTTGGGTCCCCAGATGATGTTGGTCTGCAACTCCAATCATGCCTGACCATTAACCATGCTGTTTGGGGATGATGGGAGTTGTAGTCCAGCAATATCTGGGGGCCTGAGGTTGAAGAACAGTGCTCTAAATGACCAAATTTGTAGCTTGGGAATTCTATTAGACCCAGACCTGTCTTTAGAAAAGATTAGCACTGATGGCTCAAAGTGCCTTTCACTAGCTTCACTTAGTATGCCAGCTGCAACTCCTTCTGCTAAGTGTTGATCATTCTACAGTTATCCATACTCTGATGGCAATTGCTGCAGTGTTATGAGTAGGAATGCTGAATAAATTCTCCAAATATACATAGATTTGGGGTGTTCCAGTACTACCTTGGAAGTAACCCACCCCATCTCATGTGTTCTATCAATTTTCGTAGTGAATTACTGAGTGGTTCCTGGCACCACAAAAAAGGAAAATTGTATTTGCAGCATGACAGTGTAGTGTACGCTATGCAGATGTTACTGCTTCCAAACACACCTCTGACCATTAGCAACTATGGCAACAAATCACCTGTACTTGGCCAACTCTTTAATTATGCAAAGACACATTCTTCTAACAAAAGGGAATGTGCCAGGCTTTCCACTTAACAAAAGGGTATCTATATAAGAAAATGGATGTTGAATGAAATGTTCTTTATGAAATCTAAGTGTCTACATGTAAATGTCATAAACAGCACAAAAACATATAATTCACAGTTTTAAAAAAATCAAGGAAAATATTTATTTATTTATTTATTTAAAATATTTCTGTCCCACCCTTCTATAATAGGGCACTCAGGGCGGCTTACAAAAAAAAAATCAAACATGTACATAATAAAATTGTAAACAATAAAATCACAAAAACATTAAAATAAATTAAAATACATAAAATACAATTAAAATATATAAAATACTAAAATACACACACACATACATATATATAGGGGGTGGTACTAAAGGGGCTACAAAGTAAAATTTAACGTAGAAGGCATAAAATCAGTGTCAGTCTCTACCTTCAGTCCCTCCCAAAGGCTCTCTGGAACAAGATCATTTTCAGAAGTCTCTGGAAAACCAACAGGGAGGGAGCTGAGTAGACTTCTTGGGGTAGGATATTCCAAAGCTTGAGGGCCACAGCTGAAAAAGCTCTCTCCCGTGTGCCTGTCAGTCTAACATCTTTTATTCCAGGCATGCAGATGAGACCAGAGGCAGATGATCTTAAATCCTGGGCAGGTACATATGGGCGTAAGTGGTCCCTCAGGTATATTGGTCCAAGGCCGTTTAGGGCTTTAAAGGTCAGAACCAGGACTTTGAATTGGGCCCGGAAACAAATTGGGAACTAGGGGAGTCGATAAAGCACAGGGGTGATATGCTCCCTGGGCCGTGCTCCAGTTAACATTCCACATGCAAAATACTACTTTTGCATATGGGATGGCATGGGACAAAGGGGAGGAAAGGCAGTTACATGCAGGATGGAGAAGTAGAGATATGCATATCCCAAGTTATGATATGTCAGACTGTCTTTGAAGACTGTTTGGACACTTCAACTTATTCAGAATGTAGCAGACAGGTTAATATTACACTGCACTATCCAGATGAAACTTGTTTTAGAAGATTTTCACTGTGTTCATTTCTGGCCACAGTTCAGAGTGCTAATGCTGAATTATAAAGTTTTAAATGGCCTCAGACTAGGACATTTCTCCCGTACGGACTGCCTTCTCCATGTGAACCTGCCCATTTGCCAAGATCTTCCCAGAGACCCTGCTGTGGTTGCCTCTGCCTTCAGAGATTAGGTTGTTGGCAACCAGAGACAAAGTCTTCTCTGTCTGGAGCCCTGGTAACAGAATACCCTCCCCAGACTTGAGATATTTGTCTGGCACCATATCTTGTGTCATCTATGTAGCAAATTAAATGACTTTTGGTGAATTAATATGAATTCTCTTCCATTGTTTTACTGCTGCTTTAACTCATTCTGTATTCTAGCTTTATAATTTAAGGATTTCATTATGGGTTGGTTTGCTTTTTTGTCTTCAATTGTAAGCCACCTTGGGGGCCTATTGTAGTGGAAAGCCGGAGTATAAACATTTTAACTAAAAATAAAGGGGGGGGAAATAAATCTCTTATTAAGAAACATTATCTTGCTGCCCTTCCTGTTAGAACTGTACTGCTGGAAGGTATATATGCTGATCTTAGTCTCAAAGAAAAGTCCCAAACTGACATTTCAATTGTTCTGTCTTAGAAAGAAAGCAAACTCCCTTTAAAACCACAGTAAGCCCTTTCGTATTCCTCTATAAACCAGTAACAACAAAAATGAGCTTCATATTTTTTGTGAAATCCTTAATTTACAGCAGAGCACCTTAACATATACAGCAGTTGTTCCCAAGGCCTCAAAACTGCACTTGACTTATTTTTTAATCTGAGTTGGCTTTATCCCACACTCATCAATGTCAGATCTTTTCCTTCATGTCAGCAGTAGCTGTATTATCAGCAGCAGATTCTGAATAACCAGTCTCTGCATAACATCAGTCACGTATCCCTCAGTAGTCCAGACTTGATGATTGGTTAACAAAATATATTCCCAATAGAAATGGAAATGGTGAATCAAGACTCACCATATCCCTCATTGTGAAGTCTTGAATGTCAACTGCTTTCTTATAGCCCTTAATTTCTACTCATTTACCATAATCCCCACTTTCCATTTTAAATATTTTTACTAGAAGCTAGAGCAAGCTATTATAACCAGGCTTGGTGGGGGTTTTTTGGTGTTTTTTAAACAGAGATCCATGAATCCCAGTTTGTGGCCTGATTATCCTCCTCTTTCCTTTGGAGATATTTCATTGCTGAAAATAGAATTACAGAGATGGAGCCTGGTGGAAGAGGCATAAAGAGTATCTTCCTTAAATTCATAACTGGGACATCTATGAATAGAAATAGCAGTAAAAGGACACCACAAAAGTCTAGTTCTCACCAATCTTCCCCTTCTACAAATTATTTCCAGCTGTTTCTGATACATTTTTCCTCTGCAGGGGTTTGCTTTTAACATCTTCTTACATCCACATTAAATAAAACATTATAAAAACTGAAGAAGCAGGAGAATCTATTTATTTATTTAAAATCCCATTTGATGATAACTGAAGAGACAAATAAGGATTTGAACTTATTTCAGATGATACTAACTTGAGTCTAAAACTAGATTTTGTTAACTGTAAGAGTAACATCTAGCTAATTAACACATGCTTTTAACTTCACTCCGATGTCAAGTCTTTGTCATTCAGGAATTAGATATTGTGTGTGGTTGTGTGAGCAAAAAGCCCAAAGCATAAGATCCTGCTCATGAACAACCACAACCACACACAATATGTGGCCACTGAAAGGAGAAGATGCAACACTGGGAGTGGAGCTAAAAGCACAGCCCTATTTCTTGTTCTACACACTTATGCCCTACAAACAAAAAACCCATGACTAGGGTTATTCATTTAAAGCAGCGTTACCCAACCTTTCTCGACCCAACGCCCCTTTGCAAAATCTTTTTGTGCCCAGCGCCCCCCTCAGATTAAGTATATGCCAATTCTTCCTATTCTTCCTTTAAAATATGAGTAATGCATAAAAGGTATTTTCAATGATTATTACTGATCGTTTTTATCATGCCTTTTTATTGCACTTAGATTACACATTGAATTCTTAGTATGATTTATTAATATACATACATAGTTATAGAAAAGTAGACATCACAGAAACAACGGGTAGCGAGTGTGTCCCATTCCTGAAGAAAACCAGCAAATAACTGACTGTCTGCATCACCCGTTTGCACACGGCACTCATCCGTTGGAAGAATGCACCCTCCACCAATACACCCAGCTTATCAAACACTCTCTCGTGATTGGTTCCAACATCCCTCAAGACAGCATCGGAACATTAGCTAGTGCCGGGGCGTGGCTAATATCCCCATTCCTTGATATGACACTGGCCGCTATTCAGAATTTCTTTACTAAAGAGCACACACTATTTATAGTGTTATTTCCACAAATTGAGACTATTAAATACATTCTAATTGGGGACAAAACAGTTTAAAAATTAATGATTTGTGTATTAAATAAAATTAAACTTAAATGCTTCAACTGTAGCATCAGACCCCCAAATGTCAACGCCCCCCTAATGAACCCAAATGCCCCCCTAAAGTTTGTAGTCACACCAACACCCCCCTGAAAGGCTGTAATGCCCCCCAGGGGGCATTACCGCCCACGTTGGGAATTGCTGATTTAAAGTAAACCAATAAAGAGAAACTGTGGAATGATGACAGAATAAACAAATTAGGGAAAATGTGATTTACATCATTGACACAAGAATAAGTATAGACTGACTGGAGTTCTGCAGACAAAGAAGCCACAGAGACCTGTAGCATTTACTTTACAATAGGTGATACCTCAAGTACATGTGCTAGAGAACTTATTCCCTTGTTATATCCTCCTTGGAAGGGCTGCTGGAAAATATTCACAAGTGGGAACCATGATGCATAAGGAGAACTGCTCTTGGGTAGGTTTGGGGGAGAAATTTGATTCAATCCACATTTAAAGCCAAGTTAATCAAATTCACACTTTCTGAAACAATATGGGAACTGAAACATATCCATCCTTCAAAATCTACACTTGTCCAAATTTTGCGATGCAATTCTCCAACTAAACAATGCTTTAAAAATGCATATATTAGGGGAAAATGTGTATAAAATTGAATTTATTGGTGAACGTAACATACAAAATGCATTATATTAGGATAAATTGCTTGCGAAAATGTGTACATTAGTCAAAACTGCATATAAAATGTGTTTATTAGCAGGAATGTGCACCAAAATACTGAAGAATTTTCATAAGGATTTTTTAAAAAAACAAATACATTGCAAGTTGATGCAGAAACCTAGAGAGCTGAATTTAAGATGAGAAAAATGAGAAACTAAGTGAACCAAAACTGATAGCTCTTTCCAACCCTATTGTGGAAAGTCACAGTGCCAGCAAAAGTGCTACAATAATATACATGAGAGTCACGGAAATGGTTAAATTATTTATTTATATTTTATTTATTATCATTATTTTTACTCCACCCTTTTTCCAAAACTGGAACTCATGGCGGCTTCCAGATAAAAGCACACATATAATTAAAAACATACAAAAGTCTAGATTAAAATCAAATTAAACAATTTACAGTATTAAAACCATTCATACATACAGTTAAAATAATTCAAACTCAGTTTAAAATAATACAATTAGACAATAGCAATGCAGCACCCTTTAAGACCTGTCCTTAACAGCTTTCAATTCCAAAGGCTTGTTGAAATAAAAATTACTATTTTAAGATCTGCTGGGGGAGCACATTTAGCTCTTTTGGATTTGTTAGGAGGCTTATGGTGGGGTGGAAGATTGGGGGGCGGAGCTTGAACTTCAGTAGCTCTGTTCCACAGCTCAGTTTTGGGAAGCCACATCCCAGAAGATGATGCCGGGAGACTGCCTCTCTGGCCCGTGACTTTGGGCACGTGGGGTACTGCAGGGCTTCACCTTGTATCCTATGCTATTTAGCACCTACATGAAACTGCTAAGTGGGGGTTTCCAAAGATGTAGTCTGAAGTGTTAACACAGTATGCTGATGATACCCAGCTCTCTTTCTCATCTATGCCTGCTATTTACAATTTTGAAAATCCACACAATTACTAATTGCGTGCAAGGTGATATTGTGGAAATCCAATGAAGCTGAATGTTGGAAGATTTTGAACAGACAAAAGAAAGCATTCTTCACAGTGCACATAGTTACAGTGGATAGCTTTAAAAGATTATTAGACAAATTCTATCAATGGCTACTAGTCATGATGGCTGTGCTCTGCCTCCGCAGTTGGAAACAGTATGCTTCCAAATACCAGTTTCTGGAAACAGCAGGAGGGGAGAGTGCTCTTGTTCTCGGGTCCTACTTGTAGGTTTCCCATGGGCATCTGGTTGGCCACTGTGAGAACAGGATGCTGGGCTAGATATGCCACTGGCTTGAGCCAGCAGGCTCATATGTTAACTTTGGTCCTGCTACATGGGGATCTGGACCATGACAACGAGATGCTCTCTTATGTCCAAGACTGCAGTTGGGAGGAGTTTTGTGGATATCTAAGGCTGCAATGTAATACATCTCTACTCAGAGGTAAGCTCCATTGGGTTCAATTGGACTTATTCCCATGTAAGTGTGTTCTGGATTTATTTATTTATTACATTTATACCCCGCCTTTTCTTTTCATCATAGAAACCCAAGGCGCTTACATATGGTTCCCAGACAGTCTCCCATCCAGGCACTGACAAGACCTGACCATATGTGCCTTCATACCATAGCCTGAGGCAACTACTTTAACCCAATTTCCTATGGAGAAGTCCCCATTGAATTAAATAGGACTTACTTCTGAGTAGACTTGGTTAGTACCGAGCTGTAAGGCAGTATTAAAACTGGTTTAGCGTGTTACTAAGTTTGATTAACAAGTACACCTACCTTTTATTGTTGGACTCTTTTTCTATTGATGCTGTGTGTGTGTGTGTGTGTGTGTTATGTGCTTTCAAGTCTTATGACTTATGGCAACCCTATGAATCAGTGACCTCCAATATGAACCTGCCCGGGCCCTGACATCTTCAGGAGAGGACCTTCTCTCAATACCCACGCCCTCTCAAGTACGACTTGTGGGGATGCGTGATAGTGCCTTCTCGGTGGCTGCCCCTAAGCTTTGGAATTCCCTTCCTAGGGATGTAAGAATGACCCCCTCCTTGCAGTCCTTCCAGCATCAAGCAAAGACCTTTCTATTCCAACAAGCCTTTGGTATTGACGGCTGCTAAAGACAGGGCTTGACGGGAACTGCATTGTTAATGCCTAATTCCTCCATTTTTAAACTGGTGTTTTGATTCTCTTTTAGCTATGTGAATGGTTTTAATATTGGAATTAGTTTAATTTTATTTTAATCTAGACTCTGTATGTTTTAATTATATGTGTTTTTTATCTGGAAGCCGCCACAAGTTCCAGTTTCGGAAGGATGGCGGGGTATAAATAATAATAATAATAATAATAATAACAATAATAATAAATAATAATAGCATCTGTTGTAAACCACCCTGTTCAGATCATGTAACTTCAGGTCTGTGGCTTCCATTATGAAGTCAATTCATCTCTTGTTTGGTCTTCCTCTTTTTCTACTCTTTTTCTGTTTTTCCCAGCATTATTGTCTTTTCTAGTGAATCATGTCTTCTCATTATGTGTCCAAAGTATGATAACCTCAGTTTCATCATTTTAGCTTCTAGTGATAGTTCTGGTTTCATTTGTTCTAACACCCAATTATTTGTCTTTTTCACAGTCCATTATTTTATTATTATTATTTATTAAATTTATATACCGCCCGACTAGCAATAGCTCTCCTCCAACATTTCAAATGAGTTGATTCTTCTCTTATCCACTTTTTTCACTGTCCAACTTTCAGATATGTCCGTAGAGAATTGGAATACCATGGTCTGAATGATCCTGACTTTGGTGTTCAGTGATATGTCTTTGCATTTGAGGATCTTTTCTAGCTCTCTCATAGCTGCCCTCCCCAGTCCTAGCCTTCTTCTGATTTCTTGACTATTGTCTCCATTTCGGTTAATGACTGTGCCAAGATATTGATAATCCTTGACAAGTTCAGTGTCTTCACTGTCAACTTTAAAGTTACATAAATCTTCTGTTGTCATTACTTTAGTCTTATTGATGTTCAGCTGTAGTCCTGCTTTTGTACTTTCCTCTTTAATTTTCATCAGCATTCATTTCAGATCATTCCAATTTCTGCTAGTAGTATGGTATCATCTGCATATCTTAAATGAGTGATATTTCTCCCTCCAATTTTCACATCTCCTTCATCTTGATCCAAGCCCGCTTTCCATATGATATGATTAAATAAAAGTGTGATTAAATACACCCTTGTCTCACACCCTTCCCGATGGGGAACCAGTCGGTTTCTCCATATTCTGTCCTTACAGTAGCCTCTTGTGCAGAGTATAGGCTGCGCATCAGAACAATCAGATGCTGTGGCACCCCCATTTCTTTTAAAGCATTCCATTGTTTTTCATGGTGACATAATCCAAGGCTGTAATCTATAAAACACAGGGTGATTTTCTTCTGAAATTCCTTGCTCCGTTCCATTATCCAGCATATCTTTCCAATTTGATCTCTGGTGCCTCTTCCCTTTCTAAATCCAGCTTGGACATCTGACATTTCTCGCTCCATATATGGCAAGAGCCTTTGTTGTAGAATCTTGAGCACTACTTTACTTGCATGGGATATTAAGGCAATTGTTTGATAATTACGGATTCCCTGGGATCCCCTTTCTCTGGAATTGGGATATATATTGAATGCTTCCAGAGACATTGTTTTCTTTTCCATATGTGTTGACAATTTTTTTGTCAAAATTTGGACAGATTCAGTCTCAGTAGCTTGTAGCAACTGTTGGTATGCCATCTGTTCCTCGTGATTTATTTCTTCCAAGTATTTTAAGAGCAACTTTCACCTCACATTCTAAAATTCCTGGTTTCATTCATATGGTTCCTCTGTAAATAAATCTATCATCCTGGCATCTCTTTTATATAATTCTTCAGTGTATTGCTTCCATCTTCCTTTTATTTCATCTCAGTCAGTCAGTGAGTTCCCCTGTTGATTATTCAACATCCCTACTGTTGCTTTGAATTTCCCTTTGATTTCTCTAATCTTTTGGAATAGGGCTCTTGTTCTACCTTTTTTATTATCCTCTGTACAATAATTATTGTACTAGTTATTTTTGTCAGTACGTACTAGTCATTGTATTATTGCATTTAGGGTTCTGACCGTGTTTCTCTCTCCTTTTGTTTTTTCTTTCTTTCTATCTTTAACCATTTTAAGAGTTATACATTGAGGACTTTCTTTTTAATTAGAGGTATTGTCTTTTTGCATTTTCCCCTGATGTCTCTTTCACTCCATAGTTCTTCTGGTTCTCTATCAACTAAGCTTAAAGCCTCAAATCTGTTCCTTATTTGATATTTAAATTCTTCTGGGATGTTATTTAAAGTGTATTTGGCATTATGATGGTTTTGCTGTTTTTCTTTAGCTTTACTCTGATTTTCAATATTATCAGTTCATGACCTGCTCTGCTCCTGGTCTTGTTTTTGCAGAAAGTATGGACCGTCTCCATCTTCTGCTTCCAATTATATAATCGATCTGATTCCTATTTTGCCCATTTGGTGATGTCCACGTATATAGTTGTCTTTTCAGTTGCTCAAAAAATGTGTTTGCAAGAACCAAATTATTGGCTTCATAGAATTCAATAAATCTCACTCCTGCTTTATTTCTATCTCCTATGCCCCATTTCCTCACAATTTCTCATTCTTCTCTGTTCCATACCTTTGCATATCAGTCCCCCATGATTATCAGAGCATCCTTCTTTGGTGTGTGATCAGTTTCCTGTACTTCTGCATAACATCTTTCCGATTCCTCTTCTTCTGCGTTTGCTGTTGGATGATGGTTATGTTGATATCTTTCCCATTAAGTCTCATTGATATCACTCACTCAGACCTTGCATTATAGCTCCTACTTGCTTTTGCTTCATCTCACTATTAGAGCAACCCCATTTATTCTTAATTTCTCATTTCCTGCATAAAATATTTTGTAGTTGCCTGATTGAAAATGTCCCATTCCCTTCCATTTTAATTCACTCACGCCAAGTATTGTAGTACTGATACATTCCATTTCCTGCTTGACAATTTCTAACTTTCCCTGGTTCATCCTTCTCACATTTCATGTTCCTATTGTGTAGGTTGCACAACTCCGGACTCTCCTTTCGCATTGGTGCGCATCAGCCTCCGGACTTCCTTTCTGCTTTCCTCTTGGTCTAGACTCCTGATGGCATTGCTTTCAGTTTCTTCAATGCTCTCAGACCCCCTCACCACGTTAAGGTGTGCATCCTAGAGGGGGCTATTGATGCTACAGAACAGATATTGTTACACTGGGCTTACAACAAACTTCATGAAACATTTATGAAAGAGAGAATATAGGAAAGAACTCTCATACAGATATTGCTCCTTTGGCAGCAAGAGCAGGATATAAATTCAGTAAATAGTAATAATTTTAGGAAAAGCAAATGAAATAGTTCAAGATGCAGAAATAAGTGGGATTGACTACTAGTACCATCATGCTGTTCTACAGATGCTTTCCATCAGCCAGCTGACTTTGTGACCCATTATATTTTGTATCTGCTCAGACAAAGAGATTAGCTGATGGGAAGTAACTGGTGTTAAAGACATATAAAGAAATTTCTTGATGATCATCTGTTTGGTAGGCTCAGTATGGTCTTTACCTGGTCCTGTCATACACAGCTACAATTTTCAAAATGTTAAAATTTAATCAAATTTTTGATTGTCAAACAATCTACAGATTGCAGATGGTGCCTAGCCAGGCCAGGCAGGATATAATATGAAGGGCACCAGTTTCTCCATCTCTTGAAATCATATTTAAATATCAGAAACTTCATGATATATTTCTACATCATATGCTGTTTATAACTGTCCTGGCATTTGTATGAGGCTAATGCCATATTTTGACATGATATTAAACAGGAATTTGGTTCCATTGAGTGGACGTTACTGTAGAGTCAGGGTAAAAAATATTGCTTGGCAAAGCACATTTTAAAATGTCACAACTGTTAAGGTGAAGCATGTAAATTCCATGCCTGAGATATTGTAAGACCCTTCACTTCCTTGTTTCCAGGCTCCCTAGGTGCAGAGGATGAAAGGGGAAAAACTCAAGATACAGGTTTGCTTGCCTAAAAAGCAGCATATTGTACAGGAGTTTATCTTTTTTTTTAGTTTAAAGGAAAAACACACACACATAATATACATACAAATTCCAAACGTAAGCATAGTAAAAAAAAAAAAAGTCACAGCTAAGGCAAACATACATTGATCTTGTCATATTCACAGTATTGATATTTAGCTTTTTCAGTCATGACATTATAAATGAATCAGGACAACACATTTGCATAGTCAACCATACTTACCTACTGAGATAATTTTGTTGGAACTGTTAAGCAAAAACATGGCAATATTGACCAGGATTCATCAGGAAAGCTTATATCCAGTGAAATATCCCACCACAATTTTTGTACTATTTTAATATCAAATAATAAAAGCAAATGGGGTGTATGTGTAGCTTCCTATGGTAGCAATGGAAGCATAACAAAAACTAGCTAAACAAACAATGCTTTATCTGCTCAATGAAAACACTAAAAATGCATGGCCTTGCACTCAAATTAAATCTGCAGTTTCACCATACTTCTGAATTGATATCCAGTGTTCCAGCTGTAGGCTTACAATATACAAGCATGTGTTTAGCCATGGGTGTCCTTTAGGGCTTCTGATTTTCTTTCCAAACAAATGCGCCCAGCCCCTAATCCTGAATTATATAACAAAATGCTATTGATGTGGGATGGAGTTTCAAACAGATACCCAGGTGATAGGGTAGTGGGGGCTGCTTTTCATTTATTTATTTTAAACTGTTAAGTAGGATGAAAGGATTTGTCAATTGTAGTTATCTCAGTTTCTCATTTTTCCAAACTTAAATTTAGTTCTCTACATTTCTGCAGCAATTTGCATTTTAAAAAAAAATCCTAATAAAATTCTTCAGATTTTTAGTGCAAATTTCTTCTAATAAGCCCAATTTGTGAAAGAAAAATGAAAAGCTTTCACTAATATATTCATTTTTATGCACATTTACCCTGAATATATGCATTTTTGTAAGCAACCGTTGGAAAACAGCATCACAAAATTCAGACAAGAGAAAATTTCAAAAGATCATTGTGTTTCCATTCTTATATTGTTTCTGAAGGTTTGAATTTGATAGAGTAGGCTTTAAATGAGAAATGAATTTCATTGGGTATATGAAATGCTTAAAGAATCCTCTGGATTGTAGCCTAAATCTCTTTCCACTAGGAAAAAATGCTTGGGAGCCACTGTTTTAGTCATCAGTCTGCTGTTCCACAGATCCACAAGTTCACAGACAGTGTATCTGTCGCTGTCGGTGGAAAAATCCCCCAGGGTGTGGCCCAAGCAAACTTGTTTACCATCCTAATAGGATAATTGGCCAATTTGGAGGGAGGGGTTTGTCATCTTCAGAAGGTAGTCACCCACCCATCCCAGGTATAGTTGTTTAGAAATACTAACAAAAAGACAAACTTATCCTACTGGAAGTACTCACTAAATTGCAGAAAAATAATTTTTTGCTATTTATTTGCTCTGCTTGTATGTGTAACATATTTTTCAGGGTAGTCTCCTTGGTGAGAATCTGGATCTTTTAGAAGCATAAAGATAGGAGGAATACATGAAAATAAAAGTGCATGCAATAAACAAAATAATATATTACTACAATTTGAATCTGTGGTACAACTACATATGCAAAGACTTCTCTTGTGGCATCTAATTAGGAAAAGCAACTGCTTGGTAGAATGTGATTCATTCTCCTTTGCATCTAGGGGGATATTTTCTGCTACACATAGCCTACCAGTAGTAAAGAGCAGGCTTTTCTTTACAAACACAATTCCCGATCTGCTTGCCCAAGCATAGCCTGGGCTGGCAAGACATGTTTGTAGCCTTGGGTTGAAACCCCGGTCGCCATTTTGGATGAGGGTGGTTGTCACATGGTGCACACTGTGTTCATGGCGTGACTGCATGGGGCTGGGGTGGCGGAGCTTATGTGAGCCAGTGCCACCCCCGATCCCTCCTCTTTGGCTCGTGACACCCACCCCGCCCTTCTGTTGCTGTGGTGTGATTGTGGTCACTTCGGGGCCGAGTAGGAATTTTTATCCTGCCCATCCTTGTCAATGGGCAGGTTTTTTACCTGCTCCACACTGTGGCTTCCGGATGGAACTGGATTAGGGGGCGTTGTGTTTATTAGGTTGTTTTGGCTAATTTGGCTAATTCAGCAACATTAAAATTGATTCTCCTGGAATTTGATTTTAGGCTGTCCAGTCACTTGTCCTGGAAGCTGTGGGAAATGAAGTAGGTAAGGACAGCTAGGTGGCACCTTTGGGGTGACTAGAGATTCCAGAGGCCTGCAGTTCAGGGCTGTATGGCCTGGGGGCAGAATATGGGCTGCCTTTGGGGCCAACTTACCTCATCTGCCCAGAGATGCAGGGCAACTGCTCACCTTCAGGGTGTGGCAGGGGTAAGGGGTAAGCAGAACAACTTGCCCTTGCCCCGGTAGGGGCTGGTCGTCCAATCATTGTAGTTTATCTGTTTGCTTATAGCCAGCTCCCACAGCTATGTTTCCCCTCTGCAGGTTTAGTTTAAAGGGTTTTCTTTGAAGTTTTTAATAAAGTGGCCCTTTGTTTCACCCAGTTTACTGCGTCCGTATATTATTTCAACCCTCAGCTGCAACCGATAACCTCACATAAAGCCATGGCACATTTTAATAAGGGTGAGCCTTTCTCAACTTGGTACCCTCCAGACGTTTTCCACTTCAACTGCCATTGGGGTTGTAATCCAAAACACCTGGAGGACACTAGATTGGGAAAGTCTGGATCAGCAAATCAGTTCTAAATCTACTTACTACAGCAAAGTACAATACATGGAGGAATCACATTTATTCCAGGAGTGGATAACAAATTTGATAAAAATATGATATTGTTTCTGATACAGAACTGGCAGTCCTTGGTGTCATGTAAACAATTGTTACAAAAATATTTTACTTCATTTAATGTAAGAAATTTAAACTTAGATTTCAATCCTGGGAATAAGCCACAATAAAAATGGTAGGTTGAATTACTAGGATTTCACTGTTACCCTACAATCACAATAATCATTAACTATTTTGTTAAAAACTATTCTGAAATTCTCTAATGCAGTGGTTCTCAAACTTTCTACTTCCAGGGCCCACTTGAGACAGCTGAAAATTACTTAGGTCCACCAGTCTCAAAATGGTGGTGCAGTGGCTGATGGAGGCAGAGTTTGGCATAACCAGCTGGCAATTACTGACATCATTTTCTTCTGATGTCTAATCCATCCTTGGAAATTGTTATTTTTCCATTTTTTGAAGTTCTACAGTTCAGCTTTCTCCTGGCCACCTCTAGTTAGCATGCAAGGAGTTGCTGGTGCTGGCATTGGTTCAACCATAAGGCCATGGCATGGCTAGGGTGCAAGGCAGTCAAGTGAGGAGGCAGTGGACAGGCTTGAAAGTGACCCAGGCACACTGAGTCAGAATCACTGCTCTAATGTTTAGCACTACATTGGGCAACTGCTTGATTACTGATTTGAAACCAACAGAATTAGCCAGTTAAATTGTTTTAACTTTTAATGCCCATATTTTCATTTAAAGCTTAAGGAAAGCACACTTATGCTTTCTTTACTAAAATGGACTGCAACAAAGCAACCAAGTGCATAACAACATTATTACACAAACAGCTGTATTTTTTGTAATGCAACGCATAGCAAACAAAGTTGTAAGCTGGTGCTCCTATCAGGACCAGCGCCAGAGGTTGGCCAGTCTGGGCCCTGGCCTAGGGCCCCTCCTTAAGGTGGGTGGGCAGCGCTCCCTTCCACAATCCATGGCAACATTGATTCCCAACCCTGCCACCAATTGTGAGAGGAAGCTCCCAGGAACACCCCTACTGCCACACAGGCCTGTGACGCTCACCTGCACGTCCCACTTACCTCTCCCTTGATGTAAATGTTGGTTGCACTGCAGGCACAAGCCTGCCATCAACCAAGATGACAGTCGAGATTTCCCTAAGGGGCTTATGCCCCTGCCACCATCTTGGTTGATGTCAGGGATGTGCGGATGTAGCACGCATGCGTGCCATCAACCAAGATGTCAGTGGAGGCATCAGCCCCTTAGGGAAGCCTCGGCCACCATTTTGGTTCATGGCAGGCATGTGCGCACAGCACAAGCAGCATTCACCAAGGGAAAGGTAGGTAGGTGGGTGGGGTGTGCATGCTTGAGTGCGGGTGCCGGGTGCCAGGGCAGGCTGTGGCCCAAGGGCTCCGACATGCCTGGTGCTGGCCCTGGCTCCTGACAACTTACCTTCCCCTTGGCGAAAATGTCCTCCCCATTCCTTGGTAATTTCCTCTTGCCAGTGTCTCCCATTGAACCTTTCAAAGTGACATACACATCTGAATCTGTTCCTGATTCTGGGGAGGAGTCCGTTGTGATGTACAGAACATACTGTTTAACTGAAGAAAAAGCAAGAGGTACTAAATCTCAGTCAATAATACATTAAATTAATGTGCATTCTGTTGCTTCTATTAGTAGACTCTTATTTGTCAGTGTGGCGTTCAGGCTGCACAGGTACTAGCAGGACCTCAGGAAGGAAGTCTTAGGCTTGGTTCCTGAACACCTCACATGGCCACTGAGCACATCACTCCTGCTCTTTTTTAAAAATCTGGATCAGTCACTGAATCCTTATATGACTTTTAGGGATGGAAGATCTGTCTGTTTCGGTTCTCTCAGTTTCTCATTTTCCAATGTTAAATTCAGTTCTCTACATTTCTACAGCGATCTGTGAATTTTTCTTTTAAAAAATCCTTATGAAAATTCTCCCCCATTTGAGTGAGAATTTCTCCAAATAAACATATTTTTGTAGGCAGTTTTGACAAAGGTTACACATTTTTGCAAGCCATTTTTCATCACATCATACCTTTTTGCATGCTATTTTCCTCAGCATTCATTTTATGCACAATTTCCACTAATACATGCATTTTTATAAATATGATTTAGTTGGCGAGCTGCATCCCAAAGTTCTAATAAATGCAAATGGATGTGTTTTGGTTCTCATTGTTCTCATTTGGTTCTCATTGTTTTGGAAACTGCAAATTTGATAACTTCTGCTTGAAATGTGAACTGAATCAAAATTCTCACCCATCCCTAATGACTTTTTGGGTGTTTCCAGATGAGTGTTTATTTTGGAATGGGTGCTCTTCATGAATGTAATTTTTTTTGCAGCATCCACACATCAACATGTCATCCAGTATTCCCCCTTGCCCATTTAATCCAGATTTACCTGTTCCAGAGAAAATCTAAGAAGTTGAAAAAAAACACCTGTTGCCAATAACCGGTTTGTGATATTTGAACCAGCTTTTACAATATTAAGACCCCTTCTGGAAGCCCCTTCATCACTCTCAGGCAAAAAAAAAAGTGTGTGCACTGGTCATATACTCAGTGTGAACTGGCCTGGAGGAGGTGTGTGTATGTGTGTGTGTGTGAGTGAGTGAGAGAGTGAGAGAGAGAGGGGGGGAGATGTGTGTATACCTGTTGAGCCCCAGATCGACCAGGGAGAGATGTCAGAGGAAGATGGGGCTTTCGAGGACACTGAGGGAGGGGGAGATGCTGACAGCTCGCAAGTTCCCATGGTCAGCCCTCCTGTTGACGTGGCGCCCTCTCCAATTGCAAGCACTCCAACAGAGCCATTAGGAAGCAATCTCTCATGCCAACTCCACCCCCCCAGGGTTCCTCACCTGGCACTTCAAATACTTCCCTGCCAACCCGCTCCCCACACCCCGAGGTCAAGCCGGCACCTAGTGAGCCTTCGCTGTCAGATGAGCAGCCACAGGCTCACCCTCTCTCGCCCCGCGCAAGATGACACAAGAAGCGGGATGGTCAGAAGGTGATTCTTTGCAGGAGTCAGAGATTACAGGCAAAGACCTACCCTATTTAAGGCAGTGCCCCCCTGATTGGGGTGCTGAGTCAACTTACTCCACATGCTGCAGAGAATGCCTAGGTAGACTAGTTAGGGCCAGTAGTGAGTTAGCATAGTCAGGTTTATGAAGCGCACTGCTTTTAATGTAACTCTAATTAAACAACAATTAATTCCAGTTTCGCCTCCGTCTCGTGTCTTGCATTCTGGGCAGGACAATACCATACATTTAAAGCACATCTTCCCCAAAAATCTTAGGAACTGTAGTTTTTCCCTCACCGAGCTACAATTCCCAGTACTCCTAACAAACTCTAGTTTCCAGGATTGTTTGTGGGAAGTAATGTGCTTTCAATGTATGGTGTGTATGCAGCCTGAGAGAGAAATGAGGCCATCTGTGTAGGAATACTGTAGTAAAAAACATAGCAGCCTGCATCTTATCCTGCAGCATTGCTAAGCCCTCTTTGTGGTCAGGAACTATGCGCAAGCCTATTTTTCTACTCTGCCTTCTACCTCCTTTTCCTTGAATAATGCTCTCTCTGTGTGTAATCTTCACAAGTGGTAAGTCTGCCAGTGCTAGTGCAACACAAGAGGTGGTCATTATATGGGTTTACAATGCTGGCACTAGCATTCATGCTGCTTACTGAGGACTGACTGAGCTGTACATTCCTCAAAAATGGTAATTTTTGCCAACATGTCACATTATTCCCTTGACTTTGTCGGTCCTCAACTGTCACCAGCAGGCAGCAGCAGCCATTCCATCAGGCTGCAACAGAGGAAGGCATGGGATGCAGGGCCACCCCATTGGCTCTGCTGAGAGGTGACCTCCAACAGGCTCCTCCTCTCCTTGAATTGTTTCTATTCCAGCTAGTCATAAGAACTACAATGTAAATTGGTGCCTGTGTTTACTTATTTTCCTCTTCCCCTTTCCATTATATCTTTAAGATTGTTAAGACTGCCAGGAATGCTGCTCTCGGAGCCCTTTCAATTGAAGAGCAAGGTAAAAATGCTTTAAATAAAATAAAATTAATAAGCAAAGAAATATATGTGGCAAGTAACAAACCTGTTAAAAAACTGCAGCCAGCTATGAGAACTGGAAGTTCAGCCACTGTACATCCTTTGGCATCTGAAAAATCACGGACACATGGGAATTCTAGAATTTGTTTACTTTTTCTGTTCTGAAGTTTCACCTGCACAAAATGAGATATGTATAACTAGATCAGACCAAGCTCTATGCAGTTCTGGAGTTTGGTTCTGGGAAGTTCACAAAGGCATTAAACTAATGGACACCCCCCATGACAGGAATGGGGACCCTCTGGTTTTCCATATGGTATGATTATCATTTATTTCATTTGTTGGTCACCTCATACCCAATGGTCTCTAGGTGATTTACAACAGAGTTAAAAATATATGATATAAAACAGATTTTAAAACTTACAATATAACACAAATTTAAAGACATACAGTATAAAAATTTAAAACCCAAATGAAACAAACTGAGACAGCACACCTCAAGAGCCAAAGTGAGTGAAAAGGAAGATCTTTGTCTGGCACCTAAAGATGGATGAAGAAAGCACCAGGTGTGTATCCCCTGGGAGAGCACTCCACAGTTGGGGGGGCAACATTGAAAAGGTGCATTCTCGTTGCCAAGCTCCAACCGTCCTGTGGAGGGGACACATGAAGAATGGCCTCTGATAAAGAGAGTAGGGTCTGGGTCAGTTCATATGGGCACAGGTGGTCCTTGAGTTATTGAGCTCCTGAGGCTTTATAGGTCACAACCAGCACTCTGAATTGAGCCTGGAAACTAATTAGTAGCTAGTGCAGCTGTGCCAGAATGGGTGTTATATATACCAAAAAACTTACCCCTGTCACCAATCTGGCTGCCAAATTCTGCACAAGCTGGGGTTTCCAAACCATCTTCAAAGGCAGCCCCATGTATAATGCATTGCAGTAGTCTAATGTAGAGATTATCAGAGTGTAGACAACCAAAGTGAGGATATCCCTATACAGATAGGGGTGCATCTGGGCCACCAATCAAAGCTGGAAAGCAGTCCACACCCCTGAGGGCACTTCAGTCTCCAGTGACAGTAATGGATCCAGGAGTACCCCCAAGTTATGTACCTGCTCCTTCAGAGAGAGTGTAATGTTGGAGTTATTCTGGATCCCTCTTTCACACAAAGAGGCTGGATACATGTGTTAGTGCTATAAGCAGTCTTTTACTCAGACGTTGCACAAAGTAAACAGAAGATAACAGCAAACGCTTGATACATACAGTCAAACAGTCTATATACAGTAGCACAGCCAGAGGTTCTGCGTCCTTTCGCTTTCCCAGCAGCACGACCAGTCCTCATCAGACTTGCAGCGTTTAACTCAGACAGTGAGCAGTCCGCGGGTGTGTGGAGAGATACGGAGAGCATCTGCACCCATTAGCACTGTGTTGCTTTCCTTCTTTTATTGCTCCAGCACTCAGGATGACTAGGCGTGTTCCCACCCTTAATTAATCACACCTGATGCTTATCTTAGCTCCTGTGGTCATTAACTCTTCACGGACAGAGTTCCCTTGTAAAACAAATACTCACATACATCAACATGTAACCCCATCCAGAGTGAGCCACAATCTATCCATCCAGTCTAGAGAACCACCAGCTAACAGTGCCTCAGTCTTGTCTGGATTAAGCTTCAGTTTATTGGCTCTCATCCAGTCCCATACTGAGGTAAGACACCAATTTAGCACAGAGATGACTCCACTCAGGAGCTTCATGTGGATATTAAATAGCATGGGGAATAGAATCGAGCCCTGTGGGACCCCATATTGAAGATTCCACTGGGTCGAACAGCATTTCCCAAGCATCTCTCTCTAAAAATGACCAGGACAGGAGCCACTGCAAACCAGTGTCACGCACCCCCAACTTGGACAGCTGCTGCAGAAGAATACCATGGTTGATGGTATCAAAAGCAGCTGAGAGATCAAGGAGAATTAACAGCGACACACTCCCCCTATCTCCCTCCTGACATAGGTCATCATACAGGGTGTCCAGGGTAGTTTCCATGCCAAAACTGGGCCTAAACCCTGATTGAAATGGATCCAGAAAATCAGTTGTTGGACTAGAACTCCCATCATCCCTGACCATTGGCCATGTGGGCTGGGGCTGATAGAGCAACAACATCTGGAGGGCCACAGGTTCCCCAAGCCTGCCCTGTGGTTTGCCCTCAGCAGTTGGTATCCAGGTCTATACTGCTCTTGAAGACAGCCATTGCCCTATCCTCCATTAATTTGTCTAGCTCCTTTTAAAAATTCTAAGCATCTTGTTGTAGTGAATTCCTCAACTAAATTATGAATTGTTAATTTAGATAGCATTAACTATACCATGTCAACCATATTGCTTTTAGAGCACAGGGCAGGAAATCATTGGAGGGCTGCAGCATGAATCTGCAATCTGTTTCACTCAAGGGATGGGATGCCAGTTCAAAAGCATTCCATCAACTTTATAGGCTGGTATCAATTTGAGTTTGTTTTTTGTTCACAAGCCGCAGCTTTTACAAATCTGTTCAATTTCAATATTGATATTAAAATTTTAAAATATTGATATTTTGAATGGAAATATTGATACATTGAAGGAAATATCAATAAAAAGATCGATATTAATATTGTAGATGCAGTTTTAACCCCCCCCCAAAAAATAGCCGTGGAAAATCACTACATAAAAATCTGATCTGCACTGATAACAAATAAGGAAATTAATGGAAAATTCAGTACCAAATCTGAATTGGATGGAATTCTAGCACATCCCTCTTTGGCTCTGTGTACACACTAGGACCAGAAATTTTGGGTAGCAGTGTGGAGAGACAAACTATTCAGTGGGCTCTACTTTACATGATACACCAAATGAGTACTTTCCAAGCAGACCCCACATGGCAGGCATATTCTGGGAATTAGCACTAAATCCTAGATTACAACTACTGGAACACATCCAAATACACTGGATGCTCCCTACCCTACTCACTCAACTTGCATCAGTGAAGCTCTACCTGTTCAAAAGACTGCAGCATGCTCGAAGATCAAGAGGACATTGCTATGTATCTCAGATCTTAAGCATCGTTTCATAGTTATTCATGATTTATTGTGTACCAATGAGATGTTAAAACATTAGCCTCAGCACTGATGCATGCATTCCAATTGAGCCACTATTGCGGGGGACTTTGCCACCAAAGAAGGCACAGGAGAGTTCCTCTCCCCACATAGACCTATCATTTGCAGCTCTGAATGTTTGAATCAATCCAACATTTGCAGGAAAAACAATCTTTTTAGTAAACAGTTATAAGATGCATATTTATAACACTCTGTGGATGATGATTCTTGGGATGTGTCATTGAAAACCCTACTTAAAAATGACTTTAGAATACATTGTAAGAAACTTTTTTTTTTATTAAGACCTTTAAAACAAACATACATACACACATGGGGGGGATTCAAAGTTTGTTATACTAAGAGTAGACCCACTAAAATCAATGGACTTAAGTAACAAGTCCATTGATAGATCTACTCTTGAGTATGACTTCATTGGATATCACCCACAGAAAGTACCTAATGTTTCATTTAGGCCTAATATATTTTACACTAATGCAAAAAACGGCTTTTAAAGATATTTTTACATTTGTTTTTTAAATATGTTTTTAAGATGTATTGCTTTCATATGTTTTTAAAGATGTTTTGTTTTAATATGTTTCAAAGTCTTTTGTTTTTAACATGTTTTAAAGTGCTTTTGGTGTTTTTGTTTGCCGCCCTGGGCTCCTTCTGGGAGGAAGGGTGGGATATTAAACAAACAAACAAACAAACAAACAAATAGGCTGACACAAATATGAAATTTAAGCAAGGTTATTTCAGGGAAAGAGGAGGAAAAAACATGCTGTTTTTTGCTTTGTAACAAAGATTATAATGTGTTGATTGTGTGGCTAAATACTTCTTGGTCCCAATCCAGAAAGACTGTTTAGGTATGGCCATCAATATTTGCTCCCTCCCCTGAAAAGATGAGCTACAGTTTCCCTCCCCCTTTTCCTCTCTCACAATGCCACATTAGAAATCACATCTGAAACTCCATACCAGGAGGAAGGGGGAGGGCTGCTCTTTTTTTTAAAAAAAGAAATTGAAACTCCTGGGCATGTGGAACTAGGGGTTTGAAATTTATTTTTATTTTTTGATTCTCTGGATTATGGCAATAATTTGCAATCCTCTGTCCTTATGTTTCATTACCGGTACTCAGGCAAGTCATCAAATGACCTCTGGCAGTATTCTCAATGTATCAAATGGAAACTGTGATACCACTTAGTATATTGGTTAGACAGTAAGGAACACAGAGCTCTACTGTACTTTTAATAGTTGTGTATGTTCTCTTACTCCTACATGACAAGTTGCATCTGTCAAAATTTCCTCTTCTATACTGTTCAAAGCAATTGGGGAGGGGCCATAGCTCAGTAACAGAGCACATATATTTGGTGCAGAAGATCCTAGGTCTAATCCCCCAGATCTCTAGGATCTTAGGTACCGGGTATGTGTGTGTGTATGGAATACTGGTTCTACCTGAGTTCTTAGAGAACAACTTCCAGTTGGAATAGACAGTAAATGGACAAATAATCTAAGTTAGGTTCATGCTGTCTGTTGGTATAGTGTGTGGGATTGTGCTGGTATGTTTGGTTTTGAAAGGATGTGAATGTATATATGTGTTTTTGATGTGAGTGGCGTGTGTGTGTCTGTATATAGTTTTATTATGTGCCTAGGAAAGAGGCTCTTTCACCAATCGGGGGGACTTGAGGGGGCCCCAATTAGCGTAGTGACGGGCAGAGGGAGGTATGGCGCTGTGCGTAGGACGTGCCAGGTAAGGGGAATGCAGCCCAGACATGTAGTGGCTGTGCCTTGTTCCGGTCCTTCTCACACCCACAGGGTTGTTGGTTGTCCTCTCAGCCAACTCTCGGATCTCCAGCTGCTGCTCTTAAATGCCAGATCGGTACATAACAAAACCTCCCTCGTCCATGACTTGATTGTGGATGAGGCAGCCGATCTGGCATGTATAACCGAGACCTGGGTGGGCGAGCAGGGAGGAGTTAGTCTTTCCCAGCTTTGCCCACCGGGGTACTTGGTTCAGCATCATGGTAGATCCGAGGGTCAGGGAGGTGGGGTCGCCGTGGTCTATAAGAGTTCCATCTCACTCATCAAGCACCATGTCCATGTAGTTACTGGTCTGGAGTGTTTGCACCTTGTGTTGGGCCAGAGGGACAGACTGGGAATCTTGTTGGTGTACCGCCCACCTTGCTGCCCAACGGCTTCCCTAACTGAGCTGACGGAGGTGGTCTCGGAGGTATTGCTGAGGTCCCCCTGACTATTGGTACTGGGGGATGTCAACATTCACGCCGAGGCTACTTTATCCGGGGCGGCTCAGGACTTCATGGCCTCCATGACAACCATGGGGCTGTCTCAATATGTTAGTGGCCCAACACATGTGTCGGAGCATACTCTAGATCTTATTTTTGCGACTGGACATGGAGATGGTGATCTGGATGTAGGGAGTTTTACATCTCTCCCTTTGTCATGGACAGATCACTGCTTGCTGTAGTTTAGACTTACAGCAGCCTTTCCCCTCTGCAAGGGTGGGGGACCTATTAAATTGGTCCGCCCCCAGAGACTAATGAATCCTGAAGGTTTTCAGAGGGCTCTGGGGG
This sequence comes from Rhineura floridana, assembly GCF_030035675.1. Taxonomy (NCBI): domain Eukaryota; kingdom Metazoa; phylum Chordata; class Lepidosauria; order Squamata; family Rhineuridae; genus Rhineura; species Rhineura floridana. The sequence continues at coordinate 259,498,937 of NC_084480.1, read as the reverse complement.
ATTTTCCGGCTGAGAAGACTGGCGCTCCTGTTGAAGCCCTGGTCGAAATGTGGAATGCGGAGATGACTCGGGCTGTTGACACGATTGCTCCTGCGCACCCTCTCCTGTGTAGAGCTCATGCAGCTCCATGGGTACCCCAGAGCTGAGAGCGATGAAACAAAATAGGAGACGGCTTGAGCGGAAGTGGAGGCAAACTCCCGATGGATGCAATTATGCACTGGTAAGTGGTTCCACTAAGCTGTACTTAGAAGCAGTGAGGGTGGCGAAAAAACAATACTTCGCTGCCACCATTAAGTCATCCCTTTCCCGCCCAGCGGAGCTTTTTAGAGTTGTCCGAGGGCTACTTCATTCTGGCTCTCAGGACATGGTAGAGTCATCGGTAGCCCGCTGTAATGAGTTTGCTGGACACTTCCAGAATAAGATCCTATGCATCCGTCGGGACTTAGACTCCCAGTTTATAGCAGTTGATTCTATTGAGGTGTCCAGAGCGCAGTCTTGTCATGTTTTATTGGATGAGTTTCAGTTGGTTCAGCTCGAGGACGTGGACAAGGTACTTGGACAGGTACGTGCAACCACTTCGGTACTAGATCCTTGCCCCTCATGGCTTATAAAAGCTAGCAGGGATGGAACAGTTGGCTGGGCCAGGGAAGTGAAAAACGCCTCTTTATGAGAGGGAGTGGTCCCTGGTTGTCTGAAGGAGGCGGCAGTAAGACCACTCCTGAAAAAACCTTCCTTGGACCCAGAAAATTTCAACAGCTACAGACCAGTAGCGAATGTTCCATTCCTGGGCAAGATCCTGGAACGAGTGGTTGCTGGCCAACTCCAGGCGCTATTGGATGAAACTGATTATCTAGATCCATTTCAATCGGGTTTCAGGCCCGGTTTCGGCACTGAGACAGCCTTGGTCGCCCTGTATGATGACCTATGTCGGGAGAGGGACAGAGGGAGTGTAACTCTGCTGATTCTCCTTGATCTCTCAGTGGCTTTTGATACCATCAACCATGGTATCCTTCTGGAGAGGCTCGCGGAGTTGGGAGTTGGAGGCACTGCTTGGCAGTGGTTCCGCTCCTACTTGGCGGGTCGTCTCCAGAAGGTAGTGCTTGGGGAACATTGCTCGACACCGTGGGACCTCCAATGTGGAGTCCCGCAGGGATCGGTTCTGTCCCCCATGCTTTTCAACATCTACATCTCCCCGAAGAGGTACGCCTGGCGCCTACACTTCCATCTTTTCGGCGCCAGGTAAAGACCTTTTTATGCTCCCAGGCATTTTAATCTTCTTAACTTTTTTAATCTTTTAATCTGTATTTTAATTTTTGTAGTATTTATTTTGTTTTTGCTGTGCTTTTCGTTGTTTGTTTGTATATGTTTTTGTATTTTTATTATGATATATTGTATTTTATTTTGTTTGTTCACCGCCCTGAGAGCTATTTCGCTAAGGGCGGTATATAAATTGAAATAATAAATAATAAATAAATAAATACATGAAGCAGTTGGGTGCGGTCATCAGGAGTTTTGGAGTGCATTGTCATCAGTACGCTGATGACACACAGCTCTACTTCTCCTTTTCATCTTCTTCAGGTGAGGCTGTCAATGTGCTGAACTGCTGCGTGGCCGCGATAATGGACTGGATGGGAGCTAACAAACTGAGGCTCAATCCAGACAAGACTGAGATGCTGCTCATGGATGGTTTCTCTGACCAGGTAGTGGATATTTACCCTGTCCTGGATGGGGTTACACTCCCCCTAAAGGAGCGGGTTCGTAGTCTGGGAGTTATCTTAGATCCTTCCCTGTCACTTGAGGCTCAAGTGGCCTCAGTGGCTCGGAACGCGTTCTACCAACTTCGGTTGGTAGTCCAGCTACGTCCCTACCTGAGCAGAGGGGACCTTACATCAGTTGTACATGCTCTGGTAACCTCGCGATTAGACTACTGCAATGCGCTCTACGTTGGGCTGCCTTTGAAGACAGTTTGGAAGCTACAGCTTGTCCAAAATGCGGCGGCCAGATTAATAACGAGGACCAAGCGGTCGGAACACATAACACCTGTTCTGGCTCGCTTACATTGGCTGCCAATATGCTTCCGGGTCAGATTCAAAGTGTTGGTTTTAACCTATAAAGCCCTATACGGCGCGGGACCACAATACCTGTCGGAACGCCTCTCCCGATATGAACCTGCCCGGACACTGTGCTCTACATTGAAGGCCCTCCTCCGAGTCCCGACTCATAGAGAGGCTCGGAGGGTGGTGACAAGAACTAGGGCCTTCTCAGTGGTGGCCCCCGAACTCTGGAATAGTCTCCCCATTGAGGTGCGTACGGCGCCAACGCTGCTGTCTTTTCGGCGCCAGCTTAAGACCTGCCTCTTTTCTATGGTGTTTTAATTTAAATTTTAAATAATTATGTAATCTGATTTTTGCACTTTATACGTTTTTGTAATATTTATTATGCACTTTTTATGAGATGTATTTTGTATTTTCTGTTGTACACCGCCCAGAGAGCTATTGCTAGTCGGGCGGTATAAAAATCTAATAAATAAATAAATAAATAAATAAATACATGAGCCCTGTGCTTCCTGCATCTAGAACCATATTTGATAGGCATTCTTGATGGAGATACAACATAGCCTGAGACACTGGGTGTGCTTTAGAAACAATGCAGGATTTTTTGAATTGTGTATATACCAAAAGATATACCCTAGAAGCATTTTGACTTTTATTTTGCCAGGAAATTTTCTGTGCAATTTCTGCAAGACAGCTATTTTGATGCAGTTGATAATTTTAGCTTCAGCATCTTAGACATCCTTTGGTGCTCCTCTTCTTTCTGTGGGATGTCAGCTTACATGGCAGACATTTTTGTCAAAGCATTGTCACTGTCTCCCTTTGTTAGCTGCAGGACCAGAATATAATAGCTGGTTTGAAATTATTTAGATACACAGCCATGTTTGCCAGGTAATTTTGTGATGCAAAGGTAATATGGATGTCAGCCCCTTGGTGTAGTTGATCCAAAGAAATATGTAAGAATATTTCTTATGGCTGCCTATCAGCTACTGAGCTATGTTCAAGGTTTTGCTGTTGCCATATAAAGCCTTAAACAACTCAGGACCAGCATACCTACCAAACCATCTCCCTTTAAATATACCTGCTTGATAGCTAAGATCTTCAACAGATGCCTTGTTGGCTGTGATACAGTCAAAGGAATATAACCTTATGATATCTAGGAAGCAGGCCTTCTCAGTTGTAGCATCCACCCTCTGGAACACCCATTCACATGGAATTCAGGAGGCAAAAACAGTTGTTACATTTAAACAGCTGTTGAAAATGCATCTTTTCATGCAAGCTTTCCCTGGATTATAAAGTTTTACCACACTGTTCTGTTTTGATTGATATGATTTCACTGCTTTATTTTGTTACATGTTCTTATATTTTGGTACCCAGAGCTAAGGGTGGTCTCACCCAAAGGGAGAGGAAGGAAGACTGTTCCATTCCTTTCTTCAAGTTAGGGTTCCCCACAATTAGTTAAGGTTAATTTATTGCAAATCCTTGACATTCAATACATTTGTGACCCCAGCTATTTCGCATATCTTCATTCAGGGATTCGGGGACAAAAGAGTTGCTTTGCTAGATCAGACCAAGATTCAACCACTTCTGTTTCTGGTAATGACCAGACAGATGCTTCTGGGGCATGCCATGAAGCAGGACATGAAGGTAATCCTCTAGTTTCAACCATCTATTTCTCACATGTCCCCTGCCCACCCCATAAATCTGCTCTGGAGGGTTGAATGAACCCTTGGAACATATTTAGGGGGGGTGTGGGGAGAGGAGGGGCAGGAAAGGTCTATTGGGCAGCTAAAACCCCTTGTGCTAGCAGAACTGTTTCGTTGGATACTGCCCTATACATCTCTAAACATGAGCTTCCAAGGCAAATATCTATTGAATGAAGTATCTTTTTCAATTCATCTTAGCGAAAGATGGGGAACCGGTAGCCTTACAGATATTGCCAGACTCCCGCTCTCATCAGCCCCACCCAGCATGTCCACAGGCTTCCCATCTCTGGTCTAAGCCAGTGGCCATCATCTTAGTGAAATTGTACTATCACAGTGAAATCTATAATTATGTGTTATATCAGAACACTTCCTCTTGTCTCTCCTGAACCTCCAGCCAATGACCACTGAGTGATCCTGGGAGAAAGGAACTCCCCCCTTCATCATTTTTTGAAAAACCTTTCATTACAAAATAAATGTTTGGGGCATACTGTGGAAGTCGTAACAGTTCAGCCATAAATAGATTTAAATATTTTAAGTTAATAATTTGATATGTGATAAACAGATCTGAATATTATATTACAGAAGACTATTAGGTAACTGTTGAGTACAACTAGAAGCTGTTTTCTGAAAATCATATTCCTTTATATATGAATATATATAATGTATAGGTTATATAAATAACTATTTTTCCAGTAAGCTATTATAAATGTATAATTAGGATTTACCTCACGGCAATGCCATGTTTCCCCATCTGTGTCTTCTACTTCCAAGCGAACTTTGCATATCATACTAAACTTCTTATCCAGCTCCAGTGTTGCCTGATAAGCCTCAGCCCTCTTAAATGATCCTTTGGGAAGGAAGACTGAAGCAGATGCCCCTTTGTCATCATAAACCGTCAGAGTCAACTTAGGGTTGATAGCATTGCTGGAAATGCTTCTAGTCGTAACAGTGACATCCAAAGTCCCTAGAAAAGCAAATCAATAAGAAATAAATTGATTGCAATGCTACAGTTATCTGAAATACAGAGGATGCAAGCCTTACCATGTGTTAGATTTGCTATACAATTTGGAAGCTTGCTAGCCCAGAATGCATGAAATAACCTGACAGTTAAACTCTTGATATTTTGATGCTAGTGAAGGTACAAATATTATCAATCATTTATATAGCATTCTGAATTTGTGAATTATTGTACAATCTTCACAGTGTTTGTGTACAAAGTAAACATATGAGGTAGGGCATTGTTATATCCATTTTACAGAGACATGATTCAGATAGGGCCTCAAAGTGATCCCATAGATATGGTAGGATGAAAAAACCACACATTGGTGTGGCCATTCCTAAATAAATAATCTTTATATTGAAATATAAGCTCTTGTGAAATTTTGCTCCTAAGATTATTTTTTTTTGCTTAAGATTCATTAAGCAAAATTATTATGGTCCACTCAGGAGAAACTTGCTGCCCTAAAGATCATACAGTTAAAAGGTACCTTTGAGATTATCTAGTCCAATCCTGTGCTCAATGCAACTCAAGGGTGGACTGCAGCATCTCTGAGGGAAAGCCAATCAGCTTCTGCTTAAACACCTCCACATTATTATTATTATTATTATTATTATTATTATTATTTCAGCTGTTTATAACCGCTTAATTATCAAAGTTTCTAAGAGGTGTACATAAAAATTACAGACAACATATAGTGGAGAAAATCAATTAAAATTAATCATAAACACAGAAAACCTTTAAAATGCCTTCTAGAATAGAAAGGTCTTTGTCAAGCACCTGAAGTTCAACAGGAAGGGAGCCTGTATGATCTCAGGCAGAAGAGAGTTCCACAGAATCAGGATCACAGTACTGAATGCATGTCTTCGGATTGATATAAACCATGCATCTGAACCACAGACACTCCCCTAAAGATTTAAGTGATCAAGCAGGGGTATAAGGAATCAGGTGGTCCTTAAAAAGTATCCTGGACTTGTTAAGGGCCCTGCAAATTAATACAAGAACCTTGAAGCTGGCTTGGTAACATAGCACAGCCAATGCAAGCTGTTAAGCACTGGAAGTGGTATATGCTGGCGGTAGTCTGTCCCCACCAACAGTCTAGCTGCAGCATTTTGCAACAGCTGGAGCTTCTTCACCAGGTCCAAAGGTACCTCCACAGAAAGCACATTGCCATGGAGGTTACCAATTCATGAGTCACCCTTGCCAAGAACAGCTGGAGTTAGCATACTAGCTGTAGCTGATAAAAGGCACTCTGAGGTGCTGAGGCTACCTGATCCTCACATGACAGAGATGATCCAGGAAGTCTTCAAAGGTGTACAAACCTGTTCCTTTGGAGGGTGTGCAACCCCATCCAAAACAGGCAATAGGCCACTCTCCTATGGGAGCCACAGTACCTCTGTCTTCCCAGGATTCAAACTCAGTTTATTGGCCCTCATTCAGTTCATCAGTGTGCCCAGACCACTGTCCATATCATGAGCCACTCAGAGCCTTCAGGTACAGACCTGGGATGGCTGGCTCTGGGGGAAGATGAAGAGGCAGATGAGAAGGGAGATTGAGACAGTAATGCTGGAACAGCTGTGCTAGCTGCTCCTTCCCTCTCTGTAGGGGCGGGAGTGCTGTTGGAGGCTGGGGAGAGCTTAGAGCTACAGCCTGAGATGGCTGAAGAGGATTCAGAGGAGGAGATGGATCTGGCACTGTCACCCAGGGCTAAGCAATGCTGTTGAAATGCTTTTAGTGTTGAAATATTTGCAACTGGTTGCTCCACTTTGTTAGTTAAAATCGCCAATTTGTGGCTTCTGAATGGTGTGCGTAGGTCAGTTGTGGTTTTACCTATGTACTGGATATGACATAAATTATAGTGATAAATTGATGACATAAATTATATTGCAGGACCTGTAGGTGATGTTCTGTTTGATATAATATATTCTACCTGTCCTAGTACATTTGAAAGTAGTTGTCTACACACATGTATGTGATATAGCATCTGGAGTGGTTTTTAAAAAGTGGAGCAACCAGCTGCAACATATTTCAACAGTGAAAACCAAAGCCTTATGTATAACAGCTATAGAGATGCCAACAGATCCAACAACACTAAGTAAGAGGGAGAACTTCTGGATATACACCCTGGACACATAGGCACCACATGGCCTCAACCTGGAGGAGAGTACTATCATAGCTTAGCTTCTGCAAATGAAGCCCCTCTGAGTATTCTGTCCTCAAACCTCTGTAACTTGTATGTTAAAAATCTGTTTTGTTAATCACAATTACACACACACTATAACTAAAACTATAACTAAATTCTCCAGCTTTGCGAAACACCAAGGGAATACCATTTACATGAAAGATGGATAAATGTATATTTAGACTGCATTTTTTAGTCTCAATAGACCCACCCAGGAAAGACAAGATAAAATATATCAAAACAGAGCTTGAATGTATCTTGATGATTTTACATCTCACCGTGAAATTTTTCTGCCAGCTTCTCTTTCCTAATTTTTCCGAGAAGTTGCAGTTCTCGTTTCATTTGTCCATCACCAACTCCACTGTCCAGCCATTGCTGGCATGGGAATACATATTGTCCACCATTCTTCTCTAATTCTTGTATCATGATTTGGTCAAGGTACCAACCAGCTCCATAACCAGATCTATTGTGTTCCACAAGCACTTTGCTCATCATACCTAGATCTATTGCTCGGAAACTGAAGGTTCTCACCTATTGGGGAAAGTAAATAAAACAGAGTCAACATCCACTTTATTATACACAGATGACACATTGCTCAGTTTTATTAGGAAAAGAGAATCATTTTCCTGATCAGTTATTCTGTTTGCCCATACTTAAATGCAGAAATGGCTAGATGGCTTTTAGATATCTTATTCATGTACAGAGGTCTTATTTTTTGTTTGTTTATTAAACAAGGTATTTATATACTGTCCTCTCAAAAACATCAGGATGCTGTACAGCAACATAAAAATATTTAAAAACAATGCAATCATTGAAATGATTGGCTACTCAAGAGACATTTTAAACAACTGCATAAAGTTGTTATGCAGTTTTCTTGGCATAAAGAAGTCTTCAAGAGACACCTTAAAGTTAAAAGTGAGGACATCTGCCAAATCTCTGTTGGAAGAGTGTTCCATAGCATGGGACCGGCAATACTAAATGTATGACTTCTGGTTGAGGCCAATTGGGCCGCTGTATCATGGGAGACAATTAACAGTTCTTCTCTGGATGATCTCAGTGATCAGCTGCGATATAATGCCCCAGGTCATCCTTAAGGAATCCTAGGCTCAAGTCCTTCAGGATTTTGTATATCAACACAAAAGCCTTGAACCTGGCCTGGGAGGATGTGGGCAGCCAGTGCAGATGTTTTAGCAGAGGTATCACATGCTGTAGCCATTTGTCCCATTAGCAGTTTAGTTGGATTGTGTTAATAGCTGTTAGAACTTTGGCTAGTTAAAATCTGAGTACCAGCAGGACCCTAGGGTGGCAAACAAAAGCACTAAAAGACTTTAAAACACCATAAAAACAGACTTTAAAATATATTAAAACAAAACATATTTAAAAACATTTTTAAAGCTTTAAAAACATCTTTTTTTAAAAAAAGGTTTAAAATATCGTAAAAAGCAATTCCAACACAGATACAGACTGCGATCAGGTCTCTATTTAAAAAGCTTGTTGAAAGACGAAGTACTTGCTTTTTGGAACCAGGGACTAAGACATTCATAAACTAAATAATTCCTATAGTAATATTTTCAAGGTGTGCACATAACAACAAATTATTATTATTATTATAGCCTTATTAATCAACAACAACAATATACCCTTTTATAGATAGAGAGCAGTGGCTGAAAAATATGTTCAGCACAAACTCCAGTGAGTCCATAGCTGTTTCGGGATTTGAATTCATCTGTCAGCAGCTCTTTGCCTCTGCTGTTTTGCTCTAAATCTGTGCCTTTCAGACTTGTGTGGAATCATGGAATTCTTCCGAAGCCTACCTGAGGTTTCTCAGTAAAAGTGGCAGTTCAATTTCCATTACACAGCTTGCCCTACAATACATAGCTGCAGGGGAGTACTGTGTGTGTTCGAGGATGTACACTCAGTTCACATGGGGCCCATGGTGAGGCCCAAAAGGTCTTGTTAGCATCCCACATGTATCCTACAGTGCTCCCCAGATTCTTCTGTAGTGGTTCTTTGGCAGGAATGTTGATGTGGGAAGAGTTCTATGAACACAGAAAGCTTAAAAACCACTGGCCTATACTAATACTATGCATGCTTTGCCCTATCTGCTCATCTGCAATTCTGTGAATGACAGGAAAGACCAATATGAAAATTAACCAATGATATGTGTATGTGTGTGTGGGGGGGGTTAACTTAAGCCTTGCTATCCCTACAGTGCTTCAGAATCTACATACCAATGACAACAATGGCCGATAATACTGACCAAAGAGAGCTGACACTTTTCTGTGCATGAGACTGCGATCAGGGCATACAGATGGGAAGAGATGCATATATTTTTTTTAGTGAAAATGAACACCTCTTCTCATACTGTTCTAGCTTCAAGTAAACAACAGTGTGGTAGCAGCTGCAGAGATGCATGTTGGGATGAATAAATTATGTTGGAGAGAATGAATGTGTGCCCATTTGAGAGAAAATATGAGCGGGTAGATGGCTGGAAGTGTGGGCACATGTGGGTAGCAAGGAGACGACCAGATGGATGGAAGAAGAAGCAGCTATAATTTTACTCGCTGACAATTACTATACAAACAGCCAAAGAAAAATGAAATAAACCATGAAGAAAATAAACTAAAAAAGGAAAGGGTTTCTGCATATATATATTTTAAAATCAGATTCTTACACTTCTTTTTGTATAAGTAGGAGCATAGTTTACAACATTCTCAGGAAATATAACACAAGGAATGTAATTTGAACTAGAAAAATAGAAGTTCTGACATTTTTATCTTCACATATTTATGCTCTTCCAAAAACAGTTATCATGAGTACGGTTAACTGTACTCATAAGTACAGATATTAATGGAAATATAAAAGGCTCAAAATAGTCAGTAGTCAAGAAGTATGTATTGTAAATATCTTGTGGAACATTGTACCATTTTTGATTTTGTTATTTGAAATTGCAGATCTTGTTATAGTAACCCACTATAGGCAGAGTTGTACACAGTAGCCCATACTAGCAATATTCATCTCTTTTCTGTTAGTACTTTTCAGTTTGAGATATATCATTAATCCCATACTATATAACAATAAATCAAAGTCCTCAGAAAACAGTGCTCAGAATAATCCCATTGTTATCAATGAATTTGCCTCATGATGCATTAAATTACAAAGTCCTTCCTGTTAGCCAAAATGTATTTTTGTCCTATGCTACTCCTTTTGTATAAAGATATATACACTTCATTGGAAACATAATTAATGAAAAGCGAAAACGTTTTATTAAACTGGCTTACCTGATTTATATTCTGCTTTAGCTAAGCAAAATGACAATTTCCTGTTCATTTAACCCATTAAACCAATGAGAGCATTTAACGAGAAAGATAATTATTTAAGCAATATAAACCAGCTTCATTCATGGTGATTAAATTGAATTGCTTCATCTTCTTCTGTCATACAGTTGTGACAGCATATAGTTAGAAGTAGTAAATTCAATGTAGGTTTATTATCACGTATGAATCACAGAATCCATTTTTAGAAGGGATCTCATGAGTCATGTAGACCAACCCCTACAGCAGGATTTATTATTTATTTATTTATTATTTGATTTAGATCCCGTCCTTCCACCCAGTAGGAGCCCAGGGCGACAAACAAAAACACTAAAAACACTTTAAAACATCATGAAAACAGACTTTAAAATATATTAAAACATCTTTAAAAACATTTTTAAAAAAGCTTTAAAAACATCTTTTTAAGAGGTTTAAACACATTTTTAAAAAAGGTTTAAAAACATATTAAAAAGTAATTCCAACACAAACGCGGACTGGGATAAGGTCTCAAAAGGCTTGTTGAAAGAGGAAGGTCTTCAGTAGGTGCTCAAAAGAAAACAGAGATGGCGCCTGTCTAATATTTAAGGGGAGGGAATTCCAAAGGGTAAGTGCCACCACACTAAAGGTCCGTTTCCTTTGTTGTGCAGAATGTGTCCTCTAATAAGATGGTATCTGCAGGAGGCGCTCACCTGCAGAGTGCAGTAATTAACTGGGTATATAAGGGATAAGACGGTCTTTCAGGTATCCTGGTCCCGAGCTGTATAGGGCTTTGTACACCAAAACTAGAATCTTGAACTTGGCCCGGTAGCAAATGGGCAGCCAGTGCAATTCTTTCAGCAACGGGGTGACATGTTGGTAATACCATGCCCCAGTGAGCAGTCTTGTTGCTGCATTTGCACCAGCTGCAGTTTCTGGACCAACCTCCAGGGCAGCCCCACATAGAGTGCATTACAGTAATCCAGCCTGGAGGTTACCAGTGCATGGATAGCAGTGGTCAGGCTATCCCAGTCCAGAATCGGCCACAGCTGTCTTACCAGCCGAAGCTGGTAAAAGGCACTCCTAGCCACTGAGGTCATCCAAAGATGGATCCAGGAGCACCCTCAGACTATGGACCTGGACTTTCAGAGGGAGTATGACCCCATCCAAAGCAGGCAACTGACCAATGATCTGAACTTGGGAACCACCAACCCACAGTGTCTCTGTCTTGCTAGGCCCTCATCCAGCCCACCACTGAGTCCAGGCAGCAGTCCAGGGCTTGCACAGCCTCTCCCACTTCAGATGTTACAGAGAAATAGAGCTGGCATTGTCAGCATTTTTTTTTCATTTCATTTATAAACCGCCCGTAGCTAATAGCTCTCTGGGCGGTGTACAAGGTTAAAATACAGTATTACAGTAAAATCAATAACAAATAGCAGCAAGATTTTAAAACTAGAACATTAAACATAAAACATTAAACGTTAACATTAAACATTAAAATGCCTGGGAGCATAGCCAGGTCTTAACCTGGCGCCTAAAAGAAAGTACTGTAGGCGCCAGGCGTATCTCCTCTGGCAAGCTGTTCCACAATTCGGGGGCCACTACAGAAAAGGCCCTGGATCTGGTAATAATCCTCTGGGCATCTTGATGATTTGGTACCCGGAGGAGGGCCTTAGATACTGAACGAAGTGGACGGATAGGTTCATAGCGGGAGAGGCGTTCCACAAGGTATTGCGGTCCCACACCGTGTAAGGCTTTATAGGTCAAAACCAGCACCTTGAATCTGGCTTGGAAACAAATAGGTAGCCAGTGCAAGTGGGCCAGGACAGGTGTTATATGCACGGATCGATTGGTCCTCGTCAGCAACCTGGCTGCCGCATTTTGCACTAGCTGAAGTTTCCGAACTGTCTTCAAGGGCAGCCCTATGTAGAGCGCATTACAGTAATCCAATCTAGAAGTTACCAGAGCGTGAACAACTGAGGCGAGATTGTCACTGTCCAGATAGGGGCGTAGTTGCTAACACCTCACCCCAAATCTCCTGATGACTGTTCCAAGGGCTTCATATAGATGTTAAACAGCATGGGGGACAAGATGGTACCCAGTGGCACCCCACAGCACAACTGCCAGGGGCCCGAAAGACAATCACCCAATGCTATTATCTGAAAACGACACTGGAGATAGGATCGGAACACTCTAAAACAGTGCCTCCAATACCTATCTCACCACGTCGGCCCAGAAGAATACCATGGTCAATGGTATCAAAAGCTGTTGAGAGTTCAAGTAAGAGTAACAGGGTCGCATTCCCCCTGTCCTTCTCCTGATAAAGGTCATCCACCAGGGCGACCAAGGGCGATTCAGTCCCATAACCAGGCCTGAACCCAGACTGGAATGGGTCAAGATAATCTGTTTCATTCAAGAGTACTTGCAATTGCTATGCCACAACCCTCTTAATTACTTTCCATAAGATGGGTTTTTTTGTGACCGGTCGGTAATTGTCGCAAATCAATGGGTCTGCGGTGGGCTTTTTCAGGAGCGGTTGGATCACCACCTCTTTCAGGGTGGCTGGAACCACTCCCTCCCACAACGATGCATTGACCACAGCCTGGATCCATTCGGTTGAACCCTCTCGGCAAGCTTTAATAAGCCAAGAAGGGCAAGGGTTGAGAGGACATGATGCTGGCCGCATCATCACAAGCACCTTGTCTACATCATCAGGCCGTATCAACTGAAACCATTCCCAAGAAGTTGCAGCAGATGTACCACTGGACACCTCATTGGGGACAGAGCTTGGAAAAGTTACTTTTTTGAACTATTACTCCCATTAGCCCAATCCAGTGGCCATGCTGGCTGGGGCTGATGGGAGTTGTAGTTCAAAAAAGTAATTTTCCCAGGCTCTGACTGGGGACTACAGTAGATGTGGATGGGGCATCAAGATTGCTACAGAGGTGAGCAACTTTACCCTCAAAGTGCCTTGCAAACAATTCACAGTGGGCCTCCGAAGGGTCTAAAACTCTATTTCCTGGAGTTGATGTCAACAGACCCATGACAGTAAGGAAAAGCTCCACTGGATGGCTACTTGAGGATGCAATGGTGGCAGAGAACTGGGCCTTCTTCACTGCTCTTACCGCCACACAGTAAGCACGGTTATGATGTTTTACTTGTGCCCAATCAGCCTCACAGCAAGTCTTTCGCCACTTGTGCTCTAGCCGTCATCCAGCCTGTTTCATTGCCCTTAGCCCACTGGTGTACCAAGGTGCAAACCGGGCTCCACAATGCCAGAGAGGGTGCTTGGGGGCAACCATGTGAAGAGCCCGATGTGCCTTGCTGTTCCACAGTGTGACAAGGACTTCAACAGGGTCACCTGCTCTATCTACTGGAAACTTCCCCAGGGCATTCAGGAATCCAGTGGATTCCACTAGTCGCTGAGGGTGGACTATCTTAATCTGTCCCCCCCCCCATAGCGGAGGATCAGAGCTGTAAGTCTAAACTTCATGTGGAAGTGGTCTGACCATGACAAGAGGGTGACATCCACCCCTCTATCTCCAGACCACCCCTTCCTCCATCTGGAGCAAAAACCAAGTCAAGGGTGTGCCGTGCCCTATGCGTCAGCCTGGTGACAACTTGAGACAGCCCTATGGTTGTCATGGAGGCCATGAAGTCCCAAGCTGGAACACTAGAGGCAGCCTCAGCATGGACATTGAAACCACCCAGGACTATCATTCTGGGCTCCTCCAATAACACAGCCGAGATGGCCTCCGCCAGCTTAGTCAGAGCAGCTGCCAGGCAGCAGGGTGAATAGTACACTAGCAGCAACCCTAGTTTACTGTCTCCTTGGCCCGACAGTAGGTGCAGGCCCTCACAGCCAGCTCCCAGACAGAGTGGTTTCCTGGTGAAGCTCTGTAGACCACAGCAACTTCTCCCCCCTGTCCCTGCAGGCTGTGCTGGTGTTGCACCAAGTATCCAGGAGGGCAAAGCTGGGTCAGATCAACTCCTCCCATCTCACCCCCCCAGGTCTCAGTAATGCACACCAAATCGGCATCTTCATTCATGATCAAATCATGGATGAATGTGGTCTTATTGTGTACTGATCTGGCGTTAAACAACAACACATACAGGCCAGTGGGCACAGCAGATGAGCAACAAGGAACCTGTCCATGAAAGGAGTGGGAGCGAGAAACAAGGTGTAGATAGCTTTGCCTCATCTTATATGGTAGTTCACCACCTCCCCCTGGCTATACTTCCCTCTACCTGTGATCACTGAAATTGGGGTGGCATCACCCATGTTCCTCCTTAGTAATAATCCTCCTAAATCCAACAAGAGCCCATCAACAAAACCTACCTGGACCAGTTATCCCAGTAAGCCTCTGAGAGAATTGGGAACAGTCAGACCCACTCAATAACTCTCACATGGGGCACATCTACTCCCCCCTGTCTCACACCCAGGGAGGGGTAGCCTTCTGCCAGTTACAGACTCTCACTCTGACGGCATCTGGCGACTCTCTCCTATCATTCAGGTCACTGCACAGGCTCTCACCCTGTGCAGGAACTACACGTGCACCATATGCCCTTCCCACTACCAATCTCCTCTAGATTGGTTTAAAAAAAGAGAAAGAAATAGAAGGGAATAGTGCCCTCGGGACTCCCTAAGGGGTTCCCCAAGGGGCAACCCTGCCGGCAGCAGACACGCTGCCCAAGGGCAGCTGGGCTCTTATGCCTCCTGACCCAGCCAGGAGCTGATGCAAGAGGCTGTGCAATAAACTGCAGCCTCTCTCTGGAGCCAGGGTCAGGCAGGGGGTCCCAGCCCCTGCAGCACTTACCAGGAACCTCAGCTGTCTCTTGAGACAGCAACCCAGAGGAGTGAGAAGCAAGATTTACTACCTTGACAGACACTTATCAACTCTCCTCTTCTATATCCCCAGGGAAGGAAATTCCACAAACTTTCCTATGCAAATTCTTCAGTTTGTCAACTGCTGTAATGGTTATAAGGTGATCAGGATTTCCAACTCATTAAATTTCTTTGAAAAGCAGCAGTGAAGTGTCGGAATTGGATTTGGATCCTAATGCTGGATGGCTGTGCATGTTCAGAATTGTATTCAAATACCTAATGTTATAGGGGCAATTTATTAAGCACTGCTGCTGTTCAGCCTTGATTTGTTTCAATAGGTCTTGCACGATGTTCCCAGACAAGCCCCAATAAATGAATGGAGGTTGAACTACAGCAGTGTCAGTTGCATTTTATATGCATTATATTTATTTCTATACACATTCTTTAATAGAAGTGATTTGTATAGGAAATAGTCAATAGAAATCAGAATTATAGCATCATAGTTCTGTGAACGTTCCCTTAAGGCTATAGTTGTATAGCTTGAGAGTTCCCTTGTTCTCTTTCATTAAACACAGATGTTTCAATAGGATACTGATGCACACCACTGTATTTTGCAACTAAGTATTTAGAATGTTTAAATATAAGGTCATCTTAACAAACTCAGATTCCTGAGGAGATGTGATATTGGGAATTCTTGGAACCACAAGAGATTTTCCAGGTGGTACTGTGGAATACCAGTGGGAGAAGCCAGATTTGTCCCCACTGAAGGCAAAGGAGATGCAGATCTCTATAGCAAAAATACTCTAGTCTGGATCCAGACTTAGTCATGTTTAGAACAGACCCACTGAAGTAGTCCCATTGATCTCAATGGGTCTATTATAAACACGTCTAAGTCTAGACACAGCCCCCTCAGATTTGCAATATCATGGCTCCTTCTGAACTGTATATTCCCAGATCTCCTTCATGCTGTTCATCTTTTTTATCCACCCATTTTATTTTGGATTCCAGCCCTTTGGTTGTTGAAAGAAACAAACTAACTGCTTCTGACAGCTTAAACATTGCTAATTTGCTGCCAGCATTTAAAAGCTGCTTTGCAGGTATGCTTTGGACATGCTGGCTGCTTTTTTTCTTTTGCAAGCCATGTAGAGAGGGAACACATTTGAGGTGCAGTTTCTGCATTCCTCATGCTTTCACATAAAAATAACAATGAAATGAGAGGTTGAGGTTGTAATAATTTTCTTTTTTAACCGAATTGCTGTGTTGTGTACATTCCAACTGAAGTCTACAAAAGTACTGAAGCAAATATCTAGACAAACTCTGTACTTACCTGACCCTTTTCAAAGCGTGCACATGAGTTTGAATACCTAAGTCTTCTTTTGGAAGAGTCCCCATTCTCCCCGAATATTGTAATAAAGATATCTGCATCTGTTTCAGATGCAGGTAACATTCCTGTGTGGACACTGATTGAGTAAGCAACGACTGTGAAGAAAGATCAAGAGAAAAAATGTGACAAAGAAATAGATTTGTAAGAAATAAACACAATAGTCATGTATGCCTCATTCATAGACAAGCTACATGGTACACTACAGTGATGTGCAGTTTTAGCCTGATGATCACATGGATCTGGAACACTGGTTGAAGCGAAGCAGCAGGCAGAGAGTATCAAGGGGGAAATAGCTAGAGGGCAAAGTGCTGTCTCCCAAAGATGTTTTGCAATGAAGGAGGAGTTCTTGGACAAATGTTAGCATGGTGGCAGTTTAAAGTGTTGTTTCGTCCACAGTCTAAATGTCAACTAAGACTAGGGATGCTAGATGTGTCTTTAAAGATAGAAATCTCCATGTTATGGGCCAGTGAAAAGAGCCTTTGGTTTAACTTTCTTGTTGGCATTCACTGTTTCTCTGTTTGTAACACTTGATTATTAACAAACCAGAATGAATTGGAATGCATGTTCAAGACACAATTCTATAGTTCCTAATTTCAGCAAAGCGCAACTCCCATAGCCACTTTCATTTCAAGGGAACGTAGGGAAGAAAATACAAAATATGCTGTAAAACTGTATCTGCCTTTCAGGGCACAGGCCTATGACACAAATTTGCCTATGCAAATTTATATGTGCAGATGCGTATGTATAACTTTGAGCAAATTCAGATGGTGGTTGGCTGAGGTTTCACCAGCACTGTGCTCTGCATCCAAGTCCCAGGACAAAAGACTGGGGGTACATTCTCCTGCAGACCCACCCCCTAACATTGTCCCTTGATGAGCAGAATGAAAGTTGATGTGCATATTCAGGACAGAATTTTACACTTCATTAATTTTAAGGGATGTGTTACAGAAAAGAATATACTGCAAGAAGTGGCATCTTCAACAAAATGTTGCAGAGTAGAATGCTCCTGTCCAGCCCCTGAGTCATGCCCTCTTCCAGGGTGCACCATTTCATTTCAACTTCCCTCTCAATATTCATCCTCCCCCGCCCCAAGATACCCAGTATACTATGGCCATTGAACATGCTCAACCCACACTAGGCTGTTTTGGCATTTTTAAAAAACCTGTTTAGTTTTTTTATCCTACATATTTGTTAATTCTTCCAAGTTCTACCAAGCATGCTGATAGCAACCTCTTGTTTCTCAGTACCCATGCTTCGGTTACCAGCCTGTTGGCACTCAGCTGCTGATGGTGCTATTAAAATGATATAAAATATCCTGTGAGCTATTATACTGGAACATGGCTTCAAGAACAGCTAAGAGTCTTGTTGCATCTTAAAAACTTTTTTAAAAAACGGCTTTTATGCACTACAGTCCATCAAATGTAGTTGCAAGAAAAATATGAGTCTGGGATATTGGGAAGGGGAGAGAAAGCACCTGGTTAAATATCAAGAAAAAAATGAAAAGGCTAAACACTCCCTTTTCTCCATATGATGAAGAGGAACCTAGTCCACAGAAGTTTAAATATGCTTGTCTTTAAGGTGCAACAAGACTCCTTGTTTGCTGAAAAACAGACAGGTAAGATTGCCCTCTGGAACCTGGTATGTTTCTAACATAATTCAGCATTATTTATTTGTTACATTTATACCCCACCTTTCTTTCACCATGGAACCCAAAATGGCATACACGAGGTTCCCAGGTGGTCTCTCATCCTGGCACTAACCAGACCCAGACCTGTTTAGCTTCAGCAAGGTGGTGACCTCATGTACCTTCACACCATAGCCTGGGACCTTTAACCTGAGGCTGGAACACTGCAGGTTTGAATACCAGCGTGATTACCACAGCTATTTTCAAGTGGTGAAGGAATTATTCTTTAGTGCATTCCTCTACATGTCAACTCAAAAGTCAGTCCCATTAAATTCCATGGGGCTTTCTCCCAGGTAAAAGTGTATGGAGTGCATCCTCAATGAGATTACATATGTGCAAATGAGTATTTGAGGCATTTGTTTCTATTTCAACATGGTGCTTATTTTCTGATTTTATCAATACCATATTTCCCAAGAAATATCCCGGTTCACAGTATACTTTCTTGAAATACATCACCCACGTACAAACTTCCAAAAGCTATAGTACTACTACTAAAAGTGGTCCCACTTTTTAGCCTGGTGTTATACATTTAGAGCAATGTGGTTATTAGTCAAATATGAACCATATTGATTCTATACTGGTATCCCTGGCCAGAATTTTTATCATTAAACTATGTCAAAATGACTAAGAAGTGCAATTAAAAGAAGCTTGACCTCATTCTTGCAGAAACCAAAAGAAATTTCCCCTTTGTTTAGGATTTAGAATCTGTTCATTGCAGCTGATTTTCATTTAGAAAAAAAATGTAAAATTAACAGTGCTAAAGCCCTGTTGTTTGTTCCAGATCAGCTGCTTTCCCTTTGAGCCTGCCAGTTAGATAATTGCTGCCACTAGCAATTAAAGTGGTATGAGGAAGTGGCTCAACTCTTCATATCGATCTGCATTAATATTATTCACAACAGACAGTAATCATAATCTAGTATGATGTCTGGATGACAACACACAGTTCTGTAAGTCAGTATGACAGAACATTTTAAATAGAACAATAGCTACATTAACTCTGTGTAGAACTGTGCAACTAAATTTGCTGATTTATCTGAGTTTTTGAGCTGAAATGTGAAGGAAGTCACTGTTAGTCTGACATGCTAAAATCCTTAATTTCAGAAGATGCAATCCTGGAAGAGTGAGAGGCACTTAACGTGAGATCAACAAAACTTAATTACTTAAGTGTGTTCTATATCCTATTGGATTTAATGAAACTTAAGCATTCATTTCTCTAAGTTTTTAAACATTTGTTTAGCATAACATGTTGCCCCATCCAGAACAGATCCCGTGCATTTAAACAGATCTACAGCCTGATTTACAACCAGTGGTGGCCAATGTGATGCTCTCCAGATGTTGATGGACACTAACCTCCATCAGCCTCAGCCAGCATGGCTAATTGGCAGGGATGATGGGAGTTGTAGTCCAAAAACATCTAGAGGGCACCACAGTAGCTACCCCTGTCCTAGACCCATTCATTTAGAAGTAAATTCCATTTATTCCCAAGAAAGAATCTTAGGCTTGCCACCAAAGTCCTAGAGATGCCAATGGTATGAAAGCCATATTTGGGCATTTGCCTGAACACATGAAAGCTCAAACTGTGAACAAGGGTGCACATGCAGTCTCCATCCCAACATGTCCATGTGTTGCTGTTCCCCTGCATGTCAGCCACAACCATTTCACATTAAGCAGGGAAGGCTTGCAGAGGGCTTTTCCTTGTGTTCACTTAAACGGGAATAGAACCGTCTGTGTGATTGGAGACCCTGCTTTAAACATCCCCTGCTGATCTTCCATGTTCAACACAGAATGGATGGAAACTGAATGGATAGGGTCTTAAATATACTTACATTGCTTCCCCCTCCCTCGATTTAGCTGACTGCTAGTAGTGCAGGGACTGTGATTTTGTCTGCATCAGGAGTGCTATGTGATGGAGGTTTTAATCACCCTCCCCTCCCCATGCTCCCAGTGCAGACAGGATTGGTGCATAATGGCATACTAAAAGCAGCCTGAAGACAGCAAGTTTCTCTGCAGTGAAGAGGGGGAAGTTAAAGTGTGTGTGTGTGTGTATGAGAGAGAGAGAGAGAGAGAGAGAGAGAGCATTGAATGAGTATGTTAACAACACTGCCCACAACTGGCCATGCTGTTCACGAGCCACACCCACTGGCATGCAGCATGGACTACCTACCATCACTGCATGAGGCCCTCGGGGGGGGGGTCACTTCTGCTCTAGAATAAGGTTTATTTCTTCCTGTCATGTTCTTACAGTGGTAATTTCTCACAGAGAGCATTTATTTTTGCTTGTTCTGGGGGTTGGGCAACATACCCTTAAGTGGTGCTTCATCTGGTCTGACAGCTGCTAGCTCTGTCACAGTCTCTGATCCATCTTCTTCAAAGAGCCATTGGTTTAAAGGGTGAAAGCCCAGCTCTTCTTTTGTGTCCAAGTCTTTCATCCGGAGCTGCAGGAGGACATGGATGACCACAGATAAGAACAAAAATTCCTACAAGTACCTTCGGATCTGGTTTCATGACTCTACCCATTGGACTGCGCAGGGCAAATTAGCCAAAACCAAAGCAGAGCATACAGTAAGAGCATTACTTCAAGATTTCTTTACAAACAGAGGTAAATTTGTTCCAGCAGCCATAAAGAGCAGATAGATGCAACTATAGCATGTCTGGTCATGCTAAAGCCAGAGGTTCTTACAAGCACATACCTCTGCAGACAAGCAAGAGACATTATGACAGATCAAGCTGCATTCCAGTCAGGAAAAACACTTAAGGAGGGGTGCTCTGTGAGAGTGGGTATGGCCCGGGGAGAGTCCTGAGGGCCAAACAGAGAGGCTTGGAAAGCCACATTTAGCCCACAGGCCTGAGGTTCCCATCCCTGACTTAGAGCTTCAAACAGTTTCTTGTGTGTTCTACTGCAGATTTTATCAAGGGGTCAGAGAAAGTATTTATTTATTTATTTCCCTGCCTCTCGGTAGGAGCCCAAAGCGGCAAACAAAAAGACTAAAAACACTTTAAAACATCATAAAAACAAACTTTTAAGATATATTAAAACAAAACGTTTTTCAAAACATATTTTTTAAAAAAAGCTTTAAAAACATGTTAAAAAGTAATTCCAACACAGATGCAGACTGGGATAAGGGCTCTACTTAAAAGGCTTGTTGAAAGAGGAAGGTCTTCAATAGGAGCCGAAAAGATAACAGAGATGGTGTCTATCTAATATTTAAGGGGAGGGGATTCCACAGGGTAGGTGTAACAACACTAAAGATCCTCTTCTTATGTTGTGCGGAACGGACCACCTGATAAGATGGTATCTGCAGGAGGCTCTCACCTGCAGAGTGCAGTGATCGACTGGGTGCATAAGGAGTAAGATGATCATTCAGGTATCCTGGTCCCAAGCTGCATAGGGCTTTGTAGACCAATACCAGAACCTTGAACTTAGCCTGGTAGCTAACAGGCAGCCAGTGCAATTCCTTCAGCAGCGGGGTGACAGTGAGCAGCCATGCTGCTGCATTTTGCACCAGTTGCAGCTTCCGGAGCAACTTGAAGGGCAGCTCTACATAGAGTGCATTACAGTAATCCAACCTGGAGGTTACCAGGGCATGGACAAAAGTATAATGTATCCCCTCATGAGGTAGTTTTCCAATCAATCCATAGAGACACTTTTGAGTAAGTTCCTTGAGGGGTCTAATAAATCTATTGCTGAACAGGTAGCAATATGTCTGAATGCTTTTAATATCTCTTAACCTGCTATGAGTGTCAGTTCTTAGCTTGCACCTTTAATAACTCATAACTGGTTCTATTGGGGCTGTGATGTTGTACTTCTTTATATTTTGTACTTTGTTTAAATGGTGGGTTGATTGTAATAAACATTTGATTGATTGATGTTAATGAAATAGTGTCTCGTCTCCCAGTGGGTGAGGTAGGGACAGGGATTCCTTACAGTCATTTAAATTATAATTCTGTATCACTAATAGCGTACCAAGACCCAGGCTACACATTATTTATTTGTCACATTTATCCTTCCTTTTGTCCAATTGAGCTTGTGGCAGTGCACATGGTTCCTTACATTTGTTTTTGAAGCTCAAATGACCAGCTTCACTTTTGAGAAAAAGTAAACTCTTTTCTCTAGAATAACCTTGTTTTTATGACTACAAAAATAAATAAATAAATCTGTGGTTTCCCCTTTTATGCATATCATACAGACTGGATTTAACTAATGTTGTAGTAAGAACTTCACATTTCCAATGCCTTTTTAATACTGCTGTGATATCTAGTTTATTTTAAAAGATTGTGCTATAAAAAGAGAATATTCACTGCAAAGAAAATGCTACCCATTGCATACAGGAAAAGATTGTTTTTTACATTGTAAATTCAGGACTTATATAAAGATTTAGATTGACAGCCATAGAGAGCAGATTCTTATATACAGCTACTGAACACAAAAACAGCATATGTAATAGCAACACAGATTGATATTCACACTACTTCTTCCTTGTCTAAGTGTGATAAAAGACAATATTTAGAGGATGAGGTGTCTTTATACTGAGAAAACTAAGAGGTGTGACCTTGTTTGTGCTGATTGTAATTCGTTTTAATGGTTTTTAATACTGAATTTTAAACTGCTGTAACCCACCCTGGGACCTGCTGATGAAGGGCGGGTTGTTGTTGGTATATTATCATTATCATTATTATTATCATTATTATTATCATTATTATTATCATTATTATTATTATTATCATTATTATTATTGGCCTGGCTGACAAACTACTGTTCTTGAGCTAATGTTCAAAACCTTCTCTTGCTTTGGTACCTCACATATACTATTTTTACATGCCTTTTCATCACTGTTTGCCTTGCTTTAGTTGTTTCCTTTGCCTCTTTACTCTAGCCTTTGAAGCCATTGCCCATGAGGTGCTGATGCCATGGCTGCAGAACCACTGGAGTTTCTCAAGTTATTCAATTCATTCTTAGCAGAGATATTTCAAAGGATAATGGATCAGTGGTTATCCAGGGATATTTCCAGACTGTCCCTTTTTGGAGGTGAGATTCACCCACTTCCCAGAAAATCCAGGCTGCGCAATTAAAGCTGAGTTGGGAATCTTGCAAAACAAACCCAGTTCTCCAAAAGATATTCTCTTCTTTTCTTTTTGTGAGAAGGAAAATTATGGGGAAATGCATTGGGAAGTATGGGATAACACTTGATGAAACATTGTCTAATCTCCCTATGAAGAAATCAGGCTGAATGATCATTAAACAGGTTGTCTGGAAGTGACCCATAACTCTGTTTTGTACCCCCTCCTGTTCCATGTGTATCAGGCTACTGAATATGATCATACAGAGACAAAGGATTTGGTCTGATCTGTATGTTATACATTTAATTCTCTCTCTCCTTTTCATCTTATCCAGATTCTGTAGTCTTGATACTTACCTTGTGCCAGTCACATAGGGGATTGGATGCAAGCCAGCCAACTGAAGCTGAACCCAGTGAAGTCTGAAATAAGGATGACTGACAGGCTCTGTAACTTGGGAAGGGGGGCAGGAATTCCCTAATTGTTCAGGTTTATAACCTTGGGCTGGGTCTTCAATCCACTGTCACACCTGAATGCACAAGTTCCAGTCTGAACTGGAACCATGTTTTTCTTTCATCCTCAGATTGAATAACTGCTATTCAAGCCTTTGTAACCGTAAGATTCAACCCTACTTTCTTCATAGGGTCATTTCAGTTAAAATGAGCTGCTAAAAATTACTCTAGTTCCCCAGTATCTCCACTGGCTTCTTATAGTCTTCTGGAAATTATTCTAAGAGCTTGTAAATAAAAACAATTTGAGCAGTACAAATACATTTGTTACCTGGTGTTAGACTCTATGGATTGGCTGGTTATATAGGTTATGAACTTCTGAAGTAAACAAATAAAACAACCTGCAATTCAGTTCTCAAGCTCCTGCAGTATTACAGAAATAGAAAGCTTGTATTTTAAGACGTAATACTGGTGACGTACCAAGTATTGTGCTGTGTTACACATGGTAATGTAAGATTGTAACATACCTTAAGAAGTTTAATTCCTCTACTCACACTTGAGCTGGATAACATAAAGGATGTCTTTATGATGCTGCCAACATCGCCAGTGCTCAGCTGTTCAATAAAAGAAAATATTGCTAGCTGAACACGTCACACATTCATTTTGATGACAGCATATCTTTTTTAAATTCTTTGTCACTCACCTTAGCTCTGTTGCAATCTTAATCTTAAAGGTGCAATCCTATACACACTTACCTGGGAATAAGTCCCATTAAACTCAGTGAGACTTACTTCTGGGTAAGTGTTTATAGGATTGCACTGTAAATGAAATTGCTGAACCACTGCAGGTATCTCATACAAAGGGTGCAAAATCCAATAATAGAAACTGTTAAAAACAAAGGTTGAAGAAAATATGGAGCATCTTGATAAAACTCCTTTTCTCAACCTCAGTATTTATCATTTGTACTTTATTCTTAAATGCTGATCATATATAGATACTCATTAACAGCTAGCAAAAAGCCATTGTGGTTTCCATAAATAAGTTAAATAAATAAGACTTTAAAAAAGGGTTTCACAAATCAGTTTTGAAAGTTATGAGATTGCAAATGGTGAGTAAAATATGTATTGTTCTCTAGTGTCTTAATGAAACTTTGGGAATGGATATTCTGCGTGGTAGTGTTGACATTCATTTGAACTGAATGGAAAGCTGCATATGTTACGTGGAGGCATAACTGCACAAGTTAATAGATCTCATATGGTGCTAACAAGGGTTGCATTCATTTTGGGGGTGCTGTTGAATGGCAATTCAAAATTCTCATTTTTTAAAAGTATGTCTCATTTTTAATAGTTATTCGTGGGCATATATTTCAACTTTTTTCTCTTCACACTGTTTTGGAAATAACAGAGTTGATGCTCTTGTAGCCACCAGAGGACTTGCAATCCAGGGGAAGCTTCCAGTATTGGAAGAGGAGGAGAAGTTAATGTTGCTGATTCTCCTTCACTGCTACAGCTCCTTCAGCACTCCCTGAAAATCAGCTCCATAGAGTTGGGAAGCCCTCCAGAAAAGGGTGGAAAGTGGTGTAGGGACTGTAGAAAGAAGGAGGAATTGGAATAAAATAATCTCCCCATCTCATCATTTAGCTTTCATTCCTGAGTAATGAAGGAACTGGCTGAAGAACTCTCGGAACCACCGTCTATTATCTTTGCAAAGTTGTGGAGGATGGGTAAAGTGCCACATGACAGGAGAAGGGCTAATATTGTTCCTACCTTCAAAAATGGCAAAAAGGAGGAACCTAGGAACTACAGACATGTCCATTTCACATCAATCCCTGGAAAATTCTGGAGCAGATTATAAAGCAGTCAGTCTGTAAGCACCTTCAAAACAATGCAGTGATTACTAGAAGGCAACATGGATTTGTCAAGAACAAATCCTGCCAAACTAATGTTAGCTCATTTTTTGATCGTCTAGAATGGTAGACCGTGCTGTGGACATAAAATGTCTTAACTTCAGCAAAGCTTTTGACAAAGTGTCCCATGATATTCTGATCAGCAAGCTAGCTAAATGTGGGCTGGATGGAACAACCATCAGATGCATCCACATTTGGCTACAGAATCATACTCAAAGAGTACTTATCAATGGTTCCTTCTCAAACTGGGGGGAGGTAATGAGTGGGATACTACAGGACTCAGTCTTGGAGTCAGTGGTCTTCAACATTTTTATTAATGACTTGGATAAGGAGATGCAGGGAATGCTTATCAGATTTCCAGATGATACAAAATTGGGAGGGATAGCTAATATTCTGGAAGACAGAAACAACATTCAAAAGGATCTTGATATGTTGACGCATCGGCATGAAAATAACAGAATGAAATCTAACAAAGATAAATGCAAAGAAACCAAATGCACAGTTATAAGATGAAGGATACCCAGCTCAGCAACACTATATGTGAGAAGGAACTTGGCATTGTTGATCACAAGCTGAATATAAGCCAACAGTGAGCTGTGGCTTCAAAAAAGGGAAATGCTATTTTAGGCAGCATTAACAGAAGTATAGTTTCTAAATTGCATGAAGTACTAGTTCCACTCTCTTCTGCAATGGTTAGGCCTCATCTTGAGTACTGCACCCATTTCTGGACACTGAAGTTTAAGAAGGATGCAGACAAACTGGAATAGATTCAGAGGAGGGCAACAAAGATGATCTAGGGACTGAAAACAAAGCCCTGTGAGTAGAGACTGAAGGGGGAAGAGAAGACCAAAGGGAGATATAATAGTACTCTTCAAGTACTTGAAAGATTGTCACACAGAGGAGGGACAGGTACTCTTCTCGATCATCCCAGAGTTCAGGGCACAGAATAATGGGCTCAAGTTATAGGAAGCCAGATTTCAGCTGAACATCAGGAAAAACTTCCTAACTGTTAGAGCAGTACAACAATGGAGCCAATTACCTAGGGAGGTGGTGGGCTTTCCAACACTGGAGGCATTCAACAGGAAGCTGGTTTAAGGATTCCTGCAATGAGCAGGGGATTGGATTTCATGGCCTTATAGGCCCCTTCCAACTCTACTATTCTATGATAGCAGACACTTTTGCTGAATCAAAGGCCCTTCTGTGAGCACAAGGGCACTAGCTGGATTCTCTGCAATATCAACTGTGTCAATTAAAGTGATGCAGTAGTATGAAACAAGGCATGAAAATCTGAAGTAGAATAGGCAGGGTTGAATTCAATGTTGTGCTAAATCACAGTCCCATCAGCGCAAGGATTTCTGTTTGCACAACAGAACCCCCCTTGTCCCCCTGAGCACCCCCTAAATTCATTCTAAGATTTCCCCATCCCTCTGCAGTAGATTTGGGGAAGTCGTGCAGTGTTCACCGGGGGAGGAAAGGAGGAAAGTCCCATTGCAGAATTGGAAATCCTTGCCCTGATGGGATGGGTTGGTTGAATACTGCCCATAGTCAACACCATTAGAAATTAGATATTAGAAACCCACCATAAATGGATCATTTTTCAAATCCTGAACTCTCTGTGCAAGAGATGTCCCATTGGTTCCATACACAAGCACTTTTATAACAGGAATCTTTTCTGGAACATGGGCACAATCCACCCACATTCTCCATTGTCCTTGGCTTCTAACATCAAAATCTTTCACTGGACCAGATGTTGCAGTCATTTCTGAATGAAAAATAAACATATATCCATCCTGATGCATATTTCAGTTAAAGCTTAATGTAAATTCCAAAATACATTACTCAGCTATCTTCAGTATTTCATATTTACACTCTCATCTTATTCTCTGGTGCTTCCACGTAGCAAGTATGCAATGCTCAAATAACATCTCAGGAACAGATGATTTGTGGTCTGAAATGCTCCCTAGGATTGCAGTATAAAGAATATTGGGGCAGGATCATGGGCCTGATCCTATTTGCCTTGACAATGCAGCCCTTCTGGGTCTTACAATCAAGCCTCTAGATTATCTTGAATATTGGAAATTCAGAAAGCTTAAGTTTCATTGACTTCCAATAAAATTTGAGTTTGTGTTAGAAAATTTATCTTGGGAATGCCTTAAAGTTGATTCTTGAGCAGCCCAGGCTTCAGTCCTTTGTACACTTGGGACTCTATGTGGACCTTACTTATGAATAAATATATTTTAGGATTGGGGTGCTTGTTTTAAAGCATGGATTTATGTAAATACCACAAAAAAATTAAAAAGTATTACCTTGCAGTGGAATCGAAAGTTCTGTAAAATCTTTTTTTGAATGTTTACTAATCCAGTTATTGTAAACAAAGGTGTATGTGGTAAAAGGGTAACTTCCTTCTTTTATGACAACATTTTCTAGGAACCAATCATCTAGGAAAACAAGAAACAAATGTGTTACCATTCATCGCCTTTTTGTGGATGGCCTAAATGATTAAGAATGGTGAAGCACTGCACACTGAAAACACTACAGGAATGAGTCAGTTATTACTAACAACTATATGAATTCCTTTTGAATACATTAAAAAACCCATCAGGATTCAAACATTCAAAAGGAATGCTTTGAAGAGTGCAATTAATTTCTGGGGTGACTTCTAGGCTCACTAGTCCTGTTCTGTGTGCTGGATACATATATCGTAATATCTACATACAATCCAGCAACAGAATCTAAGTGTACAGCCTTAATTTCTGGATGCAGAAGAGCAACTAGATGATCTGCATCTTTAATATATTACACAAGCAGCTTAATTCAGCAAAGGATTTTCTTTGTGGTCATTCGCCATATCACTCCAGTACTTAAAGATCTGCACTGGCTACCAGTTGTTTACCGGGCCCAATTCAAGGTGTTGGTTTTAACCTTTAAAGCCCTACACGGTTTTGGTCCAGTTTATCTAAAGGAACGCCTTCAGCATCACCAGATAGGCCGCCAAACGAGATCAGCCTCCCAAGACCTTCTCTTGGTCCCACCAGTTAAAACAGCTTAGCTGGTGCGGACCAGAGAGAGGGCATTTTCAATTGTGGCCCCCGCCCTCTGGAACTCTCTGCCTTATGATCTCCGCCATGCCCCCTCCCTGACAGGCTTCCGCCAAGAACTGAAAACATGGTTTTTTAGGCAGGCATTCGAGACTTCTGTCTAATTTAGTTTAAATTTTTGTATGATGGGGGTAGGTTTGGATTGAGTATACTTATTGTTGTTTTGTATTATATGTTGTATTTTACTCTATGTTATATTTTAGTCTATGTACGCCGCCTAGAGTGGCCGTTAATTCGGCCAGATAGGCGGCCTAGAAATAAAATTTTATTATTATTATTATTATTATTATTATTATTATTATTCACGCTCTTCACATGCTTCATCAAAAAGATGGCTCTTTCTTAATACTGACATTGGCTTAAACAATTTTGGACAATTCAACATATGATCACAATGAAAAATTGCTTGTAAATGAAAGTGTGGAGAAATAGTCTCAATTTTAAACTACAGTGAACAAATGTGGTCAATATTTTTGTACAACCACAGAAAAAATAAATGCAAAATCAGAACTTGCGTAGAATATGAATACTTGCAGTGCAATCCTATATATGTCCACTCAGAAGTAAGCCCTGTTGAGTTCAATCAGGCTTACTACTAGGGCTGTGCATACACCCCTGATCCAGTTCCCAAGACCCAATCTTTGGATCTGCCCCAATCTGACCTGGGATGACCTGAGAATGACCCAACCTGTATCTGGACCCTGAATTGATTTGAGGGCCAGCCCTAATAAGGCACGGAGAGTCTCTATATGGCTGGTGAATGCAATCTGGACTATTAAGATTAAATCAGTTGGAGGCGTGGTGGTGACTCTTAACAAGACCAGTCATTTTTGGTAGGGCCCCGGGTTGTGGAGGCCACTTTATTGCCCTAAGTGGGGGTGTCTTAGTAGATTTCTGGTAGGCTTATAGTGAGTCATGTGTCTATCAGTGGGTGGTGTTGGAGGGGTGCCCGGAGTTCAATATATAAGCACTAGGGTACTAGCCGCAGACGGAGGCTTAAGGCTCGTTTTTGTCAGCCTAAGGGTTCAGGGAGGCGATGTATAGTGCCTATCACTTGCGCTGGTCCCACTCAGAGTTCTAAAGGAATGGGGGGCCGCCTGATCCTGTCCTCTGGCCTTTGACTGCTGCTGGTTAATGCCAGGTAGGTTACTCAAAAGACTCCCCTCATCCACGATGTGATTCTGGATGAGCTGGCATACATTACAGAAACCTGACTGGATGAGGCGGTAGCCCTCATCTTAGCGGCCATATGTCCAGCGGGGTTTCTGTTTGCGCAGCAGCTGAGAATTGGTGGCCGAGGGGGAGGAGTGGTGGTTATTTACCGCAGTTCCCTGTTTTTCCCCAGGCCTCCCCTCCGGGAGACTAAGATCACCGACTGCCTGTACTGGCGATTGGGCCTATAAGGCGGCCTCGGGTTCCTGCTGGTATATCGCCCATCACGCTGCACATCGCATTCTTTAGCCGAGGTGCTGGAGATGGTCTTAGAGGCTCGCGCACAATCCCCAAACTTGGTAGTCTTGGGGGATTTTAACATGCACTCTGAGGCCCCCCTCTCAGGAGTGGCCTGAGATTTCATGGACACCATGGCTGCCTGGGAACTTCAATCCATCCAAACAGGTCCTACCCATGCAGCTGGCCATGCCCTCGACCTGGTGTTTGTGCCGGGAGAGGAGGGCAAGGTCATAGAAATAGAGGGCTTGGCCACTACCCCCTTTATTCTGGTTGGATCATCACCTTATTAGAACAGACATTCGAGTGCCACCTCTCTCCCTTAGGAGTAGAGGGTCCATGAGGATGATTCGCCCAAGATGGTTAATGAATCCAGAGGGTTTCATATGTGAGCTGGGGGATTCCTTTATATCTTCATATGGTCATTCAGCTGAGACCTTGGTGTCCAGATGGAACACTGGGATTACCGAGGCATTAGACCGGTTGGCTCCAAAACACCCTCTTCCATTAGAAAGAGCCTGGATGGCACCTTGGTACACTCCACGGCTGCGTGGCTTACGGCGGGAAGTGAGACAACTGGAATGCCGTTGGCAGAAATCACACACAGAGGTGGACCGAACACGGATTAGAGTGGCAGCAGCAACTTATCGGGTGGCATTGAGGTTAGCAAAGAAGGAGTTTTTTGCGACCTCTATTGCAGCCGCGGAATGCTGCCCAAGGAGATCGTTTCAGTGGTCCGTAGTTTGGCGGGGCCTGTTACCCCAGACCTTACAGAACTTACTAAGGCCTCTTGTAGCGATTTCGCAAAATACTTTGCAGACAAAATCAACCATATTAAGAGCACCATCCGCCTGCCACAGCCTTAGTAGCTGAGCCAGAGGTTGCCATCATGCCCTTAGGGTCATGGGATCATTTCCAACTCCCCTCCTCTGAGGAAGTAATTAAGGTTCTTTCCTCGCTTAAACCTACCTCCTGTTTACTCGACCCTTGCCCAGCATGGTTTATTGTGAACTGTAAGGATAAACTGGGAGAGGGGATCAAGGCGGTGGTTAATGCATCCCTTGACGAAGGTAATTTGCCATCGGCCCTTAAGGAGGCTGTAGTTATTCCGACTCTAAAAAAAACCTCCTTAGACCCTCTGAACTTAAACAACTTTCGCCCAGTTTCAAACTTACCATTTCTGGGGAAATTGGTTGAGCAGGTGGTAGCGAATCAGCTTCAAGCATATTTAGAGGAAGTGAACTACCTTGACACATTTCAGTCAAGTTTCAGACCCAGACATGGGACCGAAACAGCATTGGTGGCTCTGGTGGATGACATGAAAAGGGTGCTGGATAGAGGCGAATGTACCCTCCTTGTTCTGCTAGATCTATCAGCGGCTTTTGACACTGTTGATCATGGTATCCTGTTAGATCGCCTAGAGAGCTTGGGCATTGGAGGCAATGTTTTGCATTGGTTCCGCTCCTTCCTTTCTGGGAGGTGCCAGAGAGTGGCGCTGGGAGACGATGTTTCTGAGCCTTGGCCTCTCACTTGTGGAGTGCCACAGGGCTCCATCCTCTCCCCGATGCTATTCAATATCTATATGAAGCCGCTGGGAGACATCATTAGAAGAGCCGGTCTGCAATACCATCAATATGCAGACGATACGCAGATCTACCTCTCATTTAAATCCTCCCCGCTGGCAGCATTAGAATTGTTATCCAAGTGTCTGGAGTTGGTGGGGGAATGGATGGGTAGGAATAGGCTTAGGCTGAATCTGGATAAAACTGAGGTGTTGGTGGGTGATAAGGCTAAGCTGGGGATTACTAATTTGGAGCTAAACTGGGTACATCTGTCCCTGAGTGACCAAGTCCGGAGTTTGGGGGTCATCCTTGACTCCCAATTAACTATGGAGGCGCAGGTGGCAGCCATTAGTCAGATTGCGCTTTATCATCTTCACCTCATACGAAGGATTCACCCTTACCTCCTGAGCTGTTTGCTCCCATCGGTGGTGTATGTCCTGGTTCTGTCTCATTTGGACTACTGTAATGCTCTGTATGTGGGTCTTCCGTTGAGGATGGTCCGTAAGCTGCAGCTAGTGCAGAATGCAGCGGCTCGCCTGATTAAAGGCAGCCGCCGCCGAGATCATATTACCCCAGTCCTCAGGGAGCTACACTGGTTGCCGGTGGTTGCTCGGGCCAAATTCAAGGTTCTGACTTTAACCTTCAAGTCCTTATTTGAAACCAGCCCTCTCTATTTAAAGGAACGCCTCCACTTTCACCAGGGGCGCTGTCAAACAAGATTGTCTACGAATGGTTCACTCTTTGTTCCCCCAACAAAAGCAGCTAGACTGGAGAGGACTAGGTCAAGAGCCTTTTCTGTAGTGGCTCCTTCGCTATGGAATGCCTTGCCAACTGACCTCCGCCAGGCACCCTTCTTGCTGTGCTTTTGACGGGCCTTGAAGACTTGGCTCTTTATTGGGGCTGGGGAGGGGACTTAGGTCATTAGTCTGCAGTTCTAGGGGTAGTTTTAATCTTTTGCTTATGTTTGTATGGATTGTATTTGTATTTTATTGTACGTCGCCTAGAGTGGCAGGATAATCCCTACCAGATGGGCGACTAACAAATTTAATAAATAAATAATAAATAAATAATATACATGCTTAACGGGGGAGGCAGTGGTGAAGAAGGAAATGCTGTGTTTCCTCCCTTCCCTCTCCCCCTGGTTAAACATATGGTCAGGAGAGGGGTGGAGGAAGAAGGAGATGCTGCATTCAATCCTGCTGGGTGCTGCTTTGCCAGTTGGGTTCAAGATCTAGGCTTCAGTCAGATCCAGTGCAACAGCCCTACTTACTACCAAGTAGGCACATATAGGATTGCAGCCTTAGAGGCTAATTGTGGCTATAGTGTCCATCTGCTCTTAAATCACTATTGGCTACATTTATTATTACTGTTGTTGTTAGATTTATACCCAAAGGTCCCCAAGCAACTTACACAATGTTAAAACAAAAACAAATAAAACACACTATAAAAACATAACAATAAACAACAACAAAACAATAATAATAGCACCCCCTCACAGCCACAGGAAGGTTTGGCAGCATATTAAAACAAAACATCATCTCAAGCTATCAAATGTGTGGGCAAAAAGTACGTCTTTATCTGGTGCTGAAAAGATATCAATGAAGGCACCAGGCAGACACTGGGGAGCATATTCCGCAGATAAGGAGCCACAGCTGAAAATGCCCTCTCCCTTGTCACTACCTTCTGAGCCTCCCTCAGAGGGGGGACCTGGAGAAGGGCCTCAGAGGAAGATCTAAGGGTCCGGGTAGATTCATATCAGGAGAGGCATTCTGGAAGATATTGGGGCCCTGAGCCATAAAGAGCCATAAAGGCAGCCAGTGCAATTGGAACAGGATAGGTGTTATATGCTCTGTTCACCTTGAACCCGTCAACAATGAGGCAGCTGCATTCTGCACTAATTGCTTCTGAACCATTTTCAAAGGCAGCCCCACATAAAGCACATTACAATAATCCAACTTTGAGATTACCAAAACATAGATTACTGTAGCCAAGTTATCCCTGTCCAGATAGGGTTGCAGTTGGGCCACCAGCCTAAGCTGATGGAAGGCATTCTGCACCACTGAGGCCACCTGTGCCTCAAGCGACAGCAGTGGATCCAGGAGAACTCCCAAACTATGAACCCGTTCCTTCAGAGGAAATGTGACTCCATCTAGAGCAGGCCACATACCACTCAGCCGGTCAGAGGAACCACCCATCCATCTGGATTAAATTTCAGTTTATTGGCCCTCATTCAGTTCATCATTGCAACCAAGCACTAATTCAGCACATCCACTGCCTCACTTGCAGAAGATGAAAATGAGAAATAGAGCTGTGTGTCATCAGCCTATTGATGACAATACACTCCAAAACTCCATATGACCTCATTCAGCAGTTTCATGTAGATGTTGAACTACATGGGTGACATAACCAGAACTTGCAGGACCCCATACTGGAGAGCCCATGCAGCCAAGCAATGCTCCCCAAGAACCACCTTCTGGAGCCATCAATCCAAGTAAGAACAGAATCACTGCAATGCAATGCCCCCAATACCCAACTTGGACAGTCACCCCAGAAGAATACCATGGTTGATGGTATCGAAAGCCACAGAAAGATCAAGGAGGATCAACAGAGTCACACTCTCCCTGTCTCTCTCCCAACACAGGTCACCGTATAGAGCAACCAAGACAGTTTCCATACCAAACTGAGACCTGAATCTCAACTGAAATGAATCTAGCAAATCTGTCTCCTCCAAGAGTACCTGGGTCTGGCTGGCAATCACCTTCTTGAGAATCTTACCTAGAAGGGACATTTACTTCTGGTTTAAAATTATTAGGATCTTCTGGGTCCAGGGAAAGCTTCTTCAGGATTGATCTTACTACTGTCTCCTTCAGGCAGGCTGGGGCCACTCATTCTTGGAGAGAAGCATTCATTATCTCCCTGACCCACCAGTTGTCCGCTTCCTGGATTTTTTATCAGCCATAAAGGGCAAGGGTCCAAGACACAAGTGGTTGCACAGACCTGACCAAGTACCTTGTCCATGTCCTCAGACCGCAGCAACTGAAACTCATCCAATGACATCAGACAAGAAAGTGCTCCAGACACCTCCCTCAGTTCATCAGCATCACAATGGAGTCCAAATCCCGACATAAGGAAGCAATTTTATCCTGAAAATGCTTAGCAAACATGTCACAGCAGGCTTTAGATGGCTCTACCACCTCCCCAGGGCCAGTATGTAATAAGCCCTTAGCCACTCTAAATAGCTCAGCTGGATGGCAGAGAAGTAAGTTTTCTTCCCCACCTTCACTGCCACTGAGTAAGCTCAAACATGTGCACATACCAGTGCTTGGTTACATTAATTAGAGTTTTTTTCCAACTGCGTTCAAACGGTCTCCCTTTTCACTTCATTGCTCAGTTTTTCCTTCTTCTTATGCTATGCACCTTTGACTTAAATTTGTAGAAACACCTTCTCAGTCCATTTTTGGATCTGATGAAGGAAGCCCAAGAAAGCTGATACCATAACCATCCAAAGTAGCTATTCAGGTGCGCAGGTGGCAACTGTGCCTCTTTTGAGGTAACTAATGCAGCACCTTTCACTGCTGAAGATATAAGTCACTGTTGTAGGTGGCGTGCCTCTTACCAATTAAAGTGCTGCTGGGAAAATTTCAAAGCATGTAATTCACACATCAGCATGCTTCGATCGTTGTCTTTTTGCAGCTGCAGATCAGTAGAGTTACATTTCTAATATATGTTCAACATATATAGCTGTTTTCATTTTACAAATTATACCTTTGGTGAAACTTTTAAACCCTACAAGGATGTGGTTCAGCTTCCCAAGTTGTACTGCTTTGAATCTGAAAACATTCACCTGTAATTTGAAGAGAGTTAATGTTATTGGTGTGGATGAAGTGAGATGCAACTGCCATTAACATGCAAGAACTGTAACTAAAATATAAACATTGCAAAAATCTTACTTTGGAAGTTTTCTCTACACAAACATTTCAGTGTAAATAGAGAAATTTTCTGCAAGTTCATAGTAAAAAGATGTGCAATGTAACTGACATTTTAAGTGTCAGTGACTAGAAAGAATTTATTGCAAATATCAGAGTATCACATTATTAAGAAGTGCAATATTTCCTGGAGCAGTTTAAAGTTCCAGTAAGCTGCTCATTTGTAACAGAGCTTCTACAATGAAACAAATAAAATCAGATGAATTATGGTTATTACACTCTAGTGATCTTGCCTTTCTTCTGAAGTGTCTCAAATTAGCTTCAGCCAGAGCTTGGGTACCAGGCTAGAGTGGCCTAACCAAGGATAGTAAATATTTCAGTCCTTTCTTTATGTTCTATAGACAAATCCTCTCCGTTTTATAATATATACAAATATCCCTATTAAATAAGATATTTCTTGATAGAAGTTAAATCTTCTATGCTGCTCATTTTCCCCTATGAATGCCAATATTTCCTTGGTTTTGATTGATTCCAGAAATATTCTAAGGTTTTTCTTCCAACCTCCAGTGCATCTCCGTCTCATGCAACACACTTATATTTGAAAAATCTTCTGATTGTGAATTCTAGGGCTGTGCACAGGATTTGGCCAAGGCACTGGCAGTATTTGGGCATTGGATGAGTCATGTTCAGACACCCATAGATCATATGGGTCAGATTGGATGACCTAGAGCAATCCAGTGCTGTCAGAGGGTGGGGCATCAGGCAAGGAGAGCCAGACAGGGCGGAAAACTCCTGCATAAAGACCAAGACCTATCTCAGATCGCCGGCTATGTCTTCTGGGAGAAGATGGGCCGAACTTGCTCTCTGCCTGATGCCATCCCCACCCCCAGGATCGATCCCTCAGAGATTCTGCAGGGTGTGGGGGTTGCTCTGCAAGTGGCTTTCCTAAAGGATCAACCCCTCCACTGAACAGCTGTTCAGCTTAGGGGTTAATTCTGCAGGGTGCTGCGATGCCTCCCCCCATCAGTGCCCCCGCTGAGGCATTGATCTTAGGTGGGTGAAGGCATCTCAGCATCCTGCAGAATTGACCCCCACACACCTCAGTTGGAA
Organism: Rhineura floridana; assembly: GCF_030035675.1. Lineage (NCBI taxonomy): Eukaryota > Metazoa > Chordata > Lepidosauria > Squamata > Rhineuridae > Rhineura > Rhineura floridana. The sequence continues at coordinate 259,462,263 of NC_084480.1, read as the reverse complement.
AGGAGGGAAGAAGAGACAAGGTTTTAAAGCCCTAATTAAACATTAACCCTGCTCCTGAACTTATTTGGGACTGGATCCAGGGCTGCGATCCCTAGGTCAACCCAGGGTGGCTTGGCCTGATAACCCCCAGATCAGAGCCATGGGGTGGATAGGTTGGGTCATGCACAGCCTTAGTGAATTCTGATATTTTAAACTGGGCCTACATTTAGTAGCTTCTGACCAATTTTTTCCCAAATTTATTCATCAGACATTCAGCAAACACATGTCAAGATGATGAATGCACAATGGAACAGATTTGACTGATAGAGCCGGAATGACTAAGAGCACAATCCTATCCATGTCTTCTCAGAAGTAAGCCCTACTGAGTTCAGTGGGTCTGACTCCCAGGTAAGTGGGCATAGGATTGCCATTAAACAATTAACCACAGGTACTCATTCTGGTTTACAGAATAAATGAGAGAAATCTCACCCTTGGATAAAGTAGAACAACCTGCAGACAACTATGAAATTTACTTTTACATGTCACCCCTCCAGCACAGGAATGGCTCAAGCAGTTTGTAAAGTCAAAAGTGGCTCGCCAGGCAGGGCAGAGCCACTATACTACCTTCCTGGCAAGAAGGTTGCCATTGCTTACTGGGAACGGGGGCAGGGGGATGGGTGGGGAGGTCAGCACAGGGCAAATGCACCAGCAGAGCCAATCAAGTACTCCTACTGGTGTGTTTGCACCAAGCTGACCTTCATGTCGCCTCACCCCTTCCCCTCCCAGTCAACAGTTGGACCCACCTGCTGGGAAGTTAGCACGACAGTTCCTCACAGCTAGCCACTTCTGTGTAAAATATTTATAAGTATTTCAAAACTATCAATTCACTGAACAGCAGAAATCACAGTGGGTACCATTCAGCTAAAGTTTTTAAAGTTCCATTGATTTTGATGTGAGAATGATAAAGCACATACTTAGCTCTCTCCTAAAGCACTTAACTTTGGGTGGATAATGTTCATTCACAATAGTGGATTCCTATATGAATGTTCAGATTATAGTTCTTTTTGAGGAAAAATACTCTATGTACAATGTGAGACATGGTTATATGTGTGCAATTGCTATGCATATCTTTTACCTCTCCTCTGCTGAAAGTGATTGGGTCACTTTTTGAATGATTAAGCCATCGTTTCCCAGAGTCACCCCTGTCTCCTTGAATACAGAGATAAGCTTCTCCCCTGGCATCAGCTTTCTTTTTGTCTCCAGTATGTACATGGATGGAATATTCCACAACTGAAGTAAATAAATAAATAAATCACGGTGATGAGAGAAATCTTGAGACTGTCTGTCATTGGTTATAAAATAGGATTACTTACCAGGCTGCTCAGTTGTTACACAGTTTTATAGATGAGCCACTACACCTAGGCATACATTATTAACTAAGGAAAGGACAAATCATATTTAGGAATTTGCTTTCATATATTGTAAATATGCAGTCATGCAGTTCCAATATCTGCATGAAAAAGTCTTTTTGTCACTACTATTCTATTGACTGTATTGTGGTATTTCTAATCTGCATCCAATTTTTAGCAACATAGTCTTTTTATTCTGGGTGCCACAAAATCAAATGATAGAATAAAAGGCTGTGTCAGTTCTTAAACCTTCCAAAATAAAATAGACCAGGCAGAGAAAGTAAGACAGGGACCTTTTATTAACCCTCATTAAATATATGGGAATCTCAGTCAACTATATTTTGCAAGATCAGAAATACTTCCTAATGTAAACTCATGGAATATATTTTGTGAAAGATCTGCTCATCTCTGTAATTGATCATCAGGACCAACATTTATTTCTTTTTTGCTTTTACATTCCATCTTTCTACCATCCCATCTGTCATGGAACTCAAAGCTGGATATATAGGGCTCCTAGATAGTTTTCCACCAAGACACTGCCCAGATCCAGACCTTCCTAGCCTCGCCACAGTGGCTGCATTATCGACCCTAAGACAACGCCCTGTAACCTAGCATTCACCAAAAATATGAGCAACACATTCTAATACATCTGAAAGTGCATTGCTTGAATCACATAGAAACTTCTGTCTTCAAATGCTATTTTCACATCTCTAAGTCAGTTATAAGATAAATGCAGATTTATCTACCACATTAGTAGAATAAATGTTATTTAGAGAAACCCTGCTGTTCACTAGTAAAGGTGTATCAGTCAATAGGATTACCTCAATTCATATTTACATAATGTGTGTGCTTGTCTGTCTTAAAGAGTCCTCATTCATTGCATTCTTCCCTAAACATTTCCCTCTCTATATAAACCTTCACCAATGTAAGATTGATGCCTTAGTGCCCTACAGCTATTTTGCTAATTAGCTGCTCTTGAAAAAAAACAGCCTAATTAAATTTGAATTAAATATGTGATTAACTTTCTCACATGCAGCTTCCTTAAAATCAAGAACAATCTGTTCAAACAAAAGAAGATAGTTGCTAGGCAAGAAGTAAGTTCCTTCCTTACTCTGTTCTCCTGAAATATATGGGTACTGCCTACTCACCCTCTGTCTGCTTTCAGAGATTCTTTACAAAAAACTTGAACAAACATTATCAAGCTGATCTGAGTTGCAGCCTAAACTGCTCAAGGATCCAGGAACCATTCATGCAGCTTTTTTGCAGCATTGCTTCCAAAAGCTCTTTCCAAATGAGCAGGGCAACATTAACGTTCAGATGGCTGGCTGTCAGAATCCAACCCAACCACACTGGGAGGGAGGGGACTCATCTGAGGAAGAAGAGTTAAAACCTCCCAAGACCTCCAATGCAACTGGGGACACTGAATGACCTTCTGTCACAGTAGAGCATCCCAAGACTCATCTTGTCTGCCCCCCCTCCAGCATTCCCACACATCACACCTGGATCTCTACCTGGACTCCAGACACTCCCCACTTCATCCCCAGCAGCTACCCAAGTTGCTGAGGTGTCATGCCCAGAGCTGGTGGAGGCTTCCAGAAGGCTTTACTATCTGAGTCTACTCAAGAATGGAGAGAAGCCAGGGAAAGGTCAGGTGTGCATTGAGATCCAGCAAATGACCAGAAAGGTGAAGGATATAATTTCCCAGTCTGTGCTGGATCTTTGCTGGGGTAATAGCTCCAGGTTATTCTTGTTCTGGGGAGCTGATGATGGACAGAGGCCTATAACTGTGGCCATTAGCTCAAGTGATCTTGTGTGCTGCAAGAAGCCCAGTATGAACACATTCCTAATCATTAGCATTGCTCATACAAACACACACACAGGATAACTGGGCTGGTAGTAATTTTTATTTATTTTAATTTTATTTATTAAAATATTTCTCATCCACCTTATATCAGTTTGCCACGCACCAAAGAAGACTCGTAACACAGTTATGGTATAATGTTATATTTATTAAAATATAACCAATATTAAGCCATAATCAAATTCAATCCAATTAATCCAATTTTAACTCCTTTGGGTAGGTGTGGTGCAGACTAACTAGTAGGGAATTCTCCCTCAATCTTAAATCAGGTCCGTCACCTTGGACTGTAACTCCCCACCAAGGATGTGGGAAAAGCCATCCCTCATTGCTATTGGAGTCAGGTATGTGGTTCCAACTTCCGCATCCTGGTCCCACCGTACAGGCGTTCACCATGATGCGCAAGCCGTTCCCACTAGGACACTCCCCAGATCCGCACCAGACATTAGGCACTGATGGTTCCCTAGGGAGTGCCCTTTACCAAAATGCCTCAGCCTCCTTCCTTTTTTTCCAAATACCTCACCTACCCGAATTCCACGCCAGCCAAAGCATAACAACCCGAACTGCTCCCAGAAAGCCAATCGAATTGACCCAAGCAGTATGGAGTAGGCAAAACCAAAGGGATTCTGAAAGCAGGATCCCCCCCCATAAAAATCCTACTCAGCCCCGTTGGCGACTAGCAAAGCCCATACTGACGAGGGACGGAGGGTGGGTGCCGCAAGGCAAAAAAGGCAGGTGTTCCAGGGAAGAGCGGTCTTATATACCCACTGATCCGTCTCCTAGTTGGCCCTAACAATACCACCTGACCCCTTAGCTTTCTTCGAGAACCCTCCCGAGCCTTCTTCTCAATATGGGTGGCAGCAAACACGCCCCCTCAAAGCGGGAACGCCATAATCTAAGTTGGAAATACAACAATAAAACAATACCTACAACCATACCTACAACCATACCTACAACCATAAAATATAATAATCCATATTCAACATAAAACATTCAACAGTACAAGCAGGTCAAATACTGAGCAACCCTAAAGTGCTCCATAAAAGTGAGTAAAAAATGAGGTTTTAACAGCATGAGGCTTAAATCTTTTTGTGAAGGCTATCTGAAATGCTCTCTTGTGGACCTAGGCTATTCCCATAGTTACATACTCTTAGGGAGAAGAAGTGGTAGAGTCATTCCTTGCAACTCATCTGTCTTCACAGCAATCGCAGGTGGGTGAAAAACATCTATATTTTATACCAGAAAATTCAAGGAGGAGCTCATGCTTTGCCTAGCAAGTCTGATCCAAACAGGCCTTCCTGTTTTGAAGTCTGATGGTGTGAGTTGAGAAAGGAAAGGAGTTTCTGGGGGCCCTAACTATTCAGATGGAATGTGTAACACAGCATACTGATTCAGCATTCTGAGAATTTTAATTTTCAAAACCTTTTGCTGCAAAATGTGGGAAAACCCTGTCCTCTGAGAGTGGAAGAAACCAAAAAGCCAATCTCGTAGACTACATTTCAGTCATGGCTTCTTTAAATCTTATGTTGACAGCCGAAGGAGAACACAGCAAGAGCCACATTTCTACTGAAACATTTTGCTGCAACACGCACAAGGTCATTTTTAAGGGGACTATGTTAGGCGCCAGCAGCCTTCCCTTCACTCTGAAGTAACTACGGACAATGCGGTAAGGTGGCTGCCTATAATGAACTGCTTGAAAATATATGTAGCTGGCAGAGAGTTCCTGTATAAAGCACTCATCCAGCAAAGATGAGCATTCATCCAGCAAAGGACATTCTCCCCTTTTCTTACACTCTACCTGGCTTCAGCTGTAGAGTTTTTTTTAATGAGCATCATTTTTAAAAAATGGCCAGGCTGGTGTATCGCCCAACAGCAAGGCTATCCTGCCACAGATATGTGCAGACTGGAAACTGTGCTCTTACCTATGAGATACAGGGCACATTCACACCCTACATTTATTCCACTTTAAACAGTCATGGCTGCCCCCAAAGAATCTTGGGAAGTGAAGGGAGCTGAGAGTTGTTAGAAGACCCCTATTCTCACAATTGCCAGAGCAGTTTAATAGTCAGTCTCTCTTCCCAGAGAACCCTGAGTATTGTAATCCTATGATAAAATAAGTCTCAGTTGTTCAATGAAATGAAGTCTAGTTGATTAATGAAGTAAGTTTTGAAAGGGAGGGTGGGACATACTTCTAAAGGAGCCTTTGCTAACCTGGTGTCCCCAGATGTTTTGGATTGTACATGCTGGCTGGGGCTAATGAGGGTTGTAGTCCAAAATATGTGGAGGGTACCAGGTAAGGCATTCTCTTTGAGAGGTATTCCCCACCCCACCTCCAATAACTGTCATACAGGATGAAATGCCTCATTTAAAATGCCACTTATCACCTCCGATTAAACAATGATATGAAAAAAATCATGGTGCTTCTTTTGACTGCTATTATTGTAACTGAGGCTGTAATTGAGCTTGACATGTCATTTTAGTTGGCTGCTTTCAGTGTTATAAGGCTTTTTTAAAGAAATACATCAATAAACAAACAATAAAAGCCATTTTAAACACTTCAGCTCAATAAATCAGGGGCAATTTTTAATCTTTCAAAATGTTTCCAGATTGGTTAATTGGCAAAGACAGCAATGCTAAACAGAATGACTAGATTTATTGCATTTTCCAAACCACCCTTCATCCCTTTGGATCCCAGGGCAGTTTACAATATCTGCAATGGCACAGCTGAATACAACGTAAAACTAGCACACCATTAAAAACAAGCATCACTTAAAACTCACACTAGTCAACTCATAGAAGCAAACATTGTAAATGTCAAAGGCCTTGAACAATATCAGTCTTCTTGAAAGTCCTGGATGAACAGGTAAGTTGGTGGTGAAACCTCAATAGTTCATCACAGAGAAGGCTGCTTCTAGCAGCACCATCCTCTAAGTCAGATTATTGTTACATCAAGTTTTTATACAGCTGTACTTTAGTGTGATTCCTGCTCTTTTCAACAGGAACTGTATACAATGAAGTTCCCATTAGTCTGCACCCTTGGCAACTAAAAATGTATGATTTCCTGTTGTAAAAGCAAAAGGTCTGCTGCCTGCCATTTATCAGGGGAAAGCAGATAATATGATGCTCAATACTTCTGATTCCATGCACGCCTGCTGCAACACACATTTTTGAAAGATTAACATGCACAAAATATTAAAAGCCATGCTATAAATCCAGTGCCAAATTTCTTTGTGCCTTCATCAACTTATTTATTTGCTATTGGGTATGTGGAAGTGAAAAATGTATTGGCAGAGGACTTCAGATTTGTCACCAACACTTGCTCAATTTTAAGAATCCTAGGAAGGGATTTATGTTAACATTCTATCCCCCACTTCTCCTGTCACATTCATTTTTGACACACTGCAGGAAACCAGAAGGCTCAATTTTTGTATCAGTACAGAATAAACGGAAACTTAATTTCAAGTTACATAACTTGCTGGCTTTCCTCTCCCTCCTTCCCCTCTCTTTAAGAAAGTCCCACTGATTTCAGTGTCGAAAGTGTGCAAGGATTAACATAAGAACATATGAAGAGTCTGCTGGATCAGGCCAGTGGCCCATCTAGTCCAGCATCCTATTCTCACAGTGGCTAATCAGATACCCATGGGAGGCTCACAAGCAGGACCTGAGCACAAGAGCACTGCTTGTGGAAACTCCTGCAGTTTCCACTAAGTGGTATTTGGAAGAATACCACCTCCAACTATGGAGGCAGAGCATAGCCATAAGGGCTAGTAGTCATCGATAGGCTTATCCTCCATTAAGTTATCTATCCTCTTTTAAAGCCATCCAAGTTTGTGTCCATCACTGCCTCTCATGGGAGTGAATTCCATAACCTATGTGCTGTGTGAAGAAGTACTTCTTTTTGTCTGTTCTGAACCTCCCAATGTTCAACTTCATTGGATGTGCATGAGTTCTATTGTTGTGAGAGAGGGAGAAAAAACTTTCTCTGTCCACTTTTTCCATGTCATGCATAATTTTATACCCATCTATCATATCACTTCTAACTCACCTTTTCTCTAAACTAGAGGTTCCCAAATAGTGGGCCTTGGACCACTAGTGGTCCACAGTCTTCATTCAGGTGATCCGTAGCATGTCCACATTAAATATTAATTTTATTTTAACTTGATTTTTATTGCTTCTTTAATTTCATATATTGTATTTTATTGTACCAACCCTATCAATTATTTTCAACTGGTCTGTGGGATAAAAAACTTGGGAACCACTGCTCTAAACTAAAAAGCCCCAAATGCTGCAACCTTTCCTCATAGGGGAGTCACTCTATCCCCTTGATTATTCTGGTTGCCCTTTATTGAAAATTTCCCAACTCTACAATATCCCTTTTGAGGTGAAGTGACCAGAACTGTACACAGTATTCCAAATGCAGCCGCACCATAGATATGTATAACTGCATTATGATATCAGCAGTTTTATTTTCAGTACCTTTCCAAATGATCCCTAGCATCGAATTTGCTTTTTTTCACAGCTGCTGCACACTAGGTCAACGTCTTCATTGAACTATCCACTATGACTTCAAGGTCTCATTTCCGGCCAGTCACTGCCAATTCACACCCCATGAGTATATATGTGATATTAATAACTGTCACTTTATTCCTACTCTCTGCTTTCTGTTTCCTAGCCAGTTCCTGATCCACAAAAGGAACTATACTCTCATTCCATGACTGCTATGCTTTCTCATGAGTCTTTGGTGAGGTTCCCTGTTGAAGGTCCACTACGACTTTCATAGAATACTGTCAGCTGGGTCACCTCTGTCTATATGCATGTTGACACTCTCATAGAACTCTAATAGAAGTTCTGCTAGTTCTGCTTCAGCAAGGCTTGTTCTTCTATATGCTTGGTTATTTTATCTTTATCAATACTTTCCACAAGGTTTCCCATGATAAATGTTAAGCTAACTGGCAACTGGTCTGTAATTTCTGGGAAACCTCCTCCCCTGGATCCCTTTTTAAAGATTGGTGTCACATTGGCCGCCTTCCAGTCCTCAGCTACAGAAGCACATCTGAAGAACAAATTACATATTTTTGTTAGAAGATCAGCAATTTCACATTTGCATTCTTTGATGCCATCTAGGCCTTTTAACTCCCTTGTCACCCAAGGGTCCAACTTGTCGGAAGTGGGGCAAGAGCAACTCCTTTTTAGGTTTTTTTGTTTGTATTCCAGAAGGAAGATAGAGTTAGGGTCCTCCAGCTGGCTAGGCTTGCCTACCTTTACCTGTGCTCTTCTTTACCTAACTTCCTTCTGTTGTAAACTGTTATGCTCAGGGAACCTTATCTGCCCTTCCTCCCTTTGTCTTCTTCAACTCTCCAAGGAGAGGGGAGACATCTTTGTCTTTGCTCTCTCTCCTGAGCCATGAGGGCAATGCAGACGTTCAGGCATTGATCCTTCAACTTAGTTAGTTAGAACTAGATATGCCTTTCCTATCTACTATGTATTTCTATAAATAAAGCAGTTTTTCTTATTTTACTAAGTCTTACGTCTCAGTGATCTAAATGCAGGGTATAAGCCTGCTACTTAGGTGAATACACACACTGGCACACATGCAGCTCAGACCGCTGACAATCTCTGCATATACAAATTTCTGTAACACAACTGCTTCCCAAGATGATCTCCTGCTTTGAATATATTTAAATCATTTTTTATTATTGGTTTTCATGTTTTTAGCAATGTGCTCCTCAAATTCTTTTTTAGCATTCCTTACTGTCTGCTTGCATTTCTTTTTGCCAAAGTTTGTGTTCCTTTTGATCCTCCTCATTCAGACAAGACTTCCATTTTTTGAAGGAAGTCTTCTTGCTTCAAGTAGAACATCTTTGACTCTGATTGTTAACCATACTGGCATCCTCTTGGCCCTGTTGATACCTTTCCTAATCTGTGGTATATGCTCCAGTTGAGCATCTAATATTGTGTTTTCAAACAACCCCCAAGCATTCTGGAGCAATCTGACCCTCTTGACTCTGCCTTTCAACTTCCTTTCCCCCCAATCCTCTCATTTTTGTGAAGTTTCTTCTTTTGTAGTCAAATGTGACCATGTTGGATTTTCTTGGCAATTAGCCATTTGCATGTATGTTTAATTTAACAGCACTATGGTCACTGCTCCCAATCAGTTTGACAACTGGTACATCTTGCACCAGGTCCTGGGCACAATTTAAGATTAAGTCCAGGGGCACTGCCCCTCTGGTTGCTTTCATGACCAACTGTTCTAGGGCACAATCATTTAGAGTATCTAGAATTTTTTCCACTTTGTTGTGACTGGAACACATATGTAGCCAGTCTGTGTCAGGGTAGTTACTACAACATTTCCTAATTTGCATGTTTCCTCAATTTCATGTTTCATCTCAAGATCTCTCTGAGCATTGTGATGGGGGGGCGGGTGATAGAAAGTCCCCAGTACTAAATTACTCTTGGGGCTTGGTATCATTCACCACCCACAATGATTCTTTGGATGAGTCGGCTTCTTTGGGGTTTCTAGCTTCCTGGATTCAATGGCCTCTTTCACATATAGAGTGATACTACCTCCAATACATCCTTTTCTGTCCTTTTAGTACAGTTTATATCCAGGGATAACCATGTCCCACTGGTTTTCTCCATTCTACCAGGTTTTTGTTATGCTCATTATATCAATGCTGTCCTCTAAGACCAAGTACTTCAGTTCTCCCATCTTGGCTTGGAGGCTTCTAGCATTGTACACGGTGTCTCTCTTTAAGTGTTTTTTGGCACTTTTGTTTTGACGTCTGGTACTTTGGTCTCTCTGAATTGCTATCCTGTGTCCCTGCACACACAGTGCCTAGTTCTAGGCCTGCCCCATATACATTTTCATCAAAGCTACCTTGGAGGGCCTTCTTTGTCTCAAGGCTCTGGAACTGTTTTCTTAGGGAGCTGAAACTGAGTCCCTCCTTGCTGTCCTTCAGTCAGTGGGTGAAAACCTTTCTATTCCAACAGGCTTTGGGGAACTGGGTTGGGCTTTTAATACTGTACTGTATTACAGTATTAATCTTTAGATTTGGCTTTTTTAATGGATAGGTTTTAAATAGTTTTAATTCTATAGATACCTGTAGTTATAATTAGAATCTGATTACTTTTAGTATATTTTATCTGTGTTTTTATCTGTATTTGTTTTAATTTTTGTAAGCCACCTTGAGACCCAATTTTGGGGAAAAGGTGGGATTAATAATAATAATATTAATATTTATATTTATATAATAATAATAATAATAATAATAATAATAGATCCTGCCTGTCAGCATGCTACCTAGCAACCTAAATTTTGCTTCCAGAGTCTCATAACTACATTTCCCCATGTCAACCTGTACCACGACCACTGAATTCTCCCCAGCACTATCTACTAGGCTATCTAGCCAATGGGCAACATCCACAGCCTTTGTGTCAGGCAGGTAAATCACCCTGAGGTCTGCACACCCACCACATACCCTGCTATGTTTCCTGATGATCAAATCATCTACTACTAGGGTCCCTTCACCCCCACCCCCTAGAGGAGCATCCTTGGCACAAGAAGGTATCTGTTCATCCTTCAAGGAATGGTTCCCTTTCAAGGGATCATTTCCCTCTTCATCACAATGACACTCTCCTTCACCAAGGCTCTCATTCTCCATGATAGCAAGAGAGCTATCATCCTGTAATGTCCCTACTGGCCTCATCCACCAACCTCTCTGCCTGATTCAGCTTTTCCAGGTCAGCCTCCCTTGCCTTTAGGGAACAAACTTGTTCCCAGACAGCCAGGAGCTCATTGCACTGAGGGAACACTGACGATAGTTGTACATGTGACAGACAGTGCAAAACAAGGCCTGCAGCCCTAGTAGAAGTTAGTTCTACTAAACTTGATGGTATTTACTTCTAAGTAATATGTTTAAGATCATTCAGTAAAATTGTTTATGGGAAACACAGAAAAAAATGAAGAAGCAGGAAGTTAAAAATGATGGCAGTTGACAGATTTAAGTATAGATAATGGGGTGGGGAGAGTACTTGATTTATTTTGAAACTTTCCCTACAGTTCTTTTCATAAACCTGTGCTATTCATTTTCAGTGATACATAATAAAAAGGAATGAATTCAGATATTGTGACATTTCATGAAGGCATTCTTTAATAAGCCTGAATTATATATATATATAAAAGATTGTATCATGATTGAAATAAGGATTTTAAAGGCTAATTTTGCACTGAGACTACAAAATTAAAATGTGAGAGAGTCTGACACATGAGAGACTGAGTCTATGCATATTGCTAATGATGGGCACCATGGAAGAATATCCTGGTTAATTGTAGTTAGCTTATTTTCAATGCCTTTACTTTGGAACAGAATATCAGGAGAGATTACTAAAGGAGTTTTGTAAAGATTGATGGTTATTTTAAATTGCACCTTCTTTTCATTGAAATGCATTTGCTAATTTGGGGGCTTCTTTCTTTGTTCCCCCCTGCTCTTGTTGAATACATTATGCCACTTTTCCCCTACAATATGCAAAACAATCTAGCCTTTATTAACAGTTTCATTATTTCTGTTCTACTTCTGTTCTACTAGTTCACGCTACAACTCTTTATTTAAATGCAAAGGAGGCAGGAAGAAACATGGCCAGCAAAAAAAAATGTTTCCATGACCGTTTGCTCAAGCATATTATTAAAGGGAGATATTCTAGACTCCATGATCTTGAGTAAAATCATAGGCTGGAATATAAAACATTGTTCTGCGCTTGATGTAAAGGCAGATCAACTAAAGATACACTTTGGAATAAATATTGGAAAGGATTACTGATGAGATATGTAGCCAGTTCTCTATTTTAGCAATTAAGCAGTATATAATAATAATAATAATAATAATAATAATAATAATAATAATAATAATAATAATAATATGTAGTCATAGTTATTTAGTCGGGAACGGGAGGGACTGCATGGCAGTGGTTCTGCTCGTACTTGGCGGGTCAGCTCCAGAACGTGGCACTTGGGGAACATTGCTTGGCACCCTGAACTCTCCAGTATGGGGTTCTGCAGGGGTCAGTTTTGTCCCCCATGCTGTTCAACATCTACATGAAACCTTTGGGTGTGGTCATCCGGAGCTCTGGAGTGCGTTGCCATCAGTATGCTGATGACACGCAGCTCTATTTCTCCTTTTCATCTTCTTCAGGTGAGGCTGTCAATGTGCTGAACCGGTGCCTGGCTGTGACAATGGACTGGATGAGGGCTAATAAATTGAGGCTCAATCCAGACAAGACTGAGATGCTGCTAGTGGGGGGTTCTTCTGACCGGATGGTGGATGTCCAACCTGTCCTGGATGGGGTTGCACTTCCCCTGAAGGAGCAGGCTCGTAGCTTGGGGGTTCTTCTAGCACCATGTCTGTCACTTGAGGCTCAATCAAATTGGTTCCCTCATTGATTACTGTGTAATTGTTAGGCATTCATATTCTTCTGTCACAACTTAAGGCGGAAATTGCATGGGCAGGATCAAGCATACGGGGAGACCCACAAGGGGTCTAGTGGGGTATTTGCTGGCCATGCCCCTAGCTCAAATGGGATCTTGTCTCATCCAGCTCACAACCACCCTCCACTGGTTGGCCAGAAGGATCAAAGGCACATGAGTTAGTGCCTTGCCTGGATCTAACATTGGTCAACTTCCAAGGATAATGCCCAACTGCTTGTTGGATGACTCAACATTCCCTCAGCAAGAGCTTCCAGATCCTTGCCCTGCTGCAATGCCAATCCTGCTTACTTGCTCTAATTTATAAAGTTATGGCCTGTTGTTGGCTGTTTATTCCTGTTGCTGAAGGGGAACACATCTTGCACCTTCCTCACAAGACAGCAGATAGTCCCCTCCTATTTTGTGAGAGCAGAAGGGTTTTCTGTTGGTGTAAGGAGCGCTCTAAATCATGCTGCAATTTCATGTGCAATGACTGGCCTGCCAATTCTCAGCATGTTTGGTCAAAAGCCCCAGTATTTAATTTGTCTTTGTCTTAATTTTGTTTATATATTTTTATACTGTATTGTTTTCATGTTTATTTGTGTTTTAACCTGTTTTTATCTTTTGTTCACCGCCCTGAGAGCTTGTTGCTATAGGGCGGTTTAAAAATGTAATTAAATAAATAAAATAAGTAAATAAATAAATTTAATAGAGATGGTATCCAGAACAAGGATTGCAACATTTGGTTTGTTTGTAACCCTGTACATACTCACAGTGGTATCAACTCCTAGGTGAACATACATAAGGTTGTTCTGTTAGTTCCATACAGCTGATTATTTTTGGAGAAAAAAGAATAGATGCACTGAAAGAAGGACATCCAACCATCACATTACAATCTAAGGTCAAAATCATTCTCTTGCAAGGTTGGACCACCAACATCAGCTGCACAGGGGCATCTAAGATGTTTAGCTTCTGTAAAGAAAGTAGAATGATCTTACCAGGCAAAGGATTCTGGTCTGAACAGAATGCTGGCAGTTCAATACATTTCTCCTCATTGGGTTTGAACCAACAGTCAAAATTTAACCACATCTCTTGGTTGGTGCCTGTATGCTTCATATGTAGCATGGCTAAATGCCAGGGCTCCTTTAGCTCAGCATGTGGACCAGATATTTGAATTTTGTAAAGGGATCCAATGTTTGTTAGCTCATCCTACGTAAAAGAAAAAAAATACTCAAAAGTTGTCTTTTAGAATGGTACAAAATAATAATCTGCCTGTCAGTTATGACTGATGTCTTAACCATTTCAGCCACTAAGGGCACAATCCAAACTCTCTCCACCCCTCGCCAGTGGAGCTTTGCAGAACGGCAGGACTTCTGCTGCATCCACAGTCCTGCTGTTCATGGCAGCTGCAGCAAAAAGTGTGTGTTTGTGTGTGGGGGGTAATTGGGCCTGGATGGCATCACGCAACAGCAACAGCAGTGCGTACACCTTGGTATCTAGTGGATCCTGGGCAGACAGCCCCTCCCCACCTATGGAAGAACTTATTTCAGGGCCTTCCTCTGGCTGCTGTTGGTGGGCACCCCAATAACAGCACTCCCTTCTGCCCACACATTTCACAGGTAGAAGGGGGAATGCTGTGCCTGTGGAGTGACACTTGTGGCACTCCATCGGAGGTGGCTGGCAGGAAATTGGCTTGGCCAGAAGATCTGAGCAGAGTGACACCTCCACTTAATCCACTCCAACCTCTTCTAAGGGAGGTTTGGATTGCTCTGTAAAGCAACACATCAATTTTATAAGTGAGGTTTTTCCCCATAGTACAAATAGGATTTTAAAATAATGAATGGCATTTAAAATAATTATGAAAGTCCTGGTGAATATTTCTATACAGCACAATATTATTCACGTGGACTGTTGTGAACACTGGATGAGATTTTTGTCTGAATTAGATAAGCAATAGAAAACTGGAAAATCCGGGTCCCTTTGTGCATTACATTTTAAAGTGTACACCCAAGAGATTTTACATTCCACTTAAAAATGTAAAACGTAATTGCAACAAACGTGTTTGTAAGTAAATACTGGTATCACACATGTACATGCATAAGAGACTCAGAGTTGGCTTCAGCCATTCCCTGCTGTATATGCATAATGTGTGGGGAGGGAGAAAGCCCTTAGGCTATCTTTGCTTTCAGCTAAAAATTGCACGTTCTTTTGTGGCATTCTAAGTAATGTTTTGATTTTAACTTATTATGGGAAAATTAAAAGCCATTGATCCTTTGATTTATAATCTACCATGCAGAGGTTTGTAAACACTGCACTTTGCTGTGCTGTTTTACGTTCTACAATCTAGTTGCACTGAGGCCAGCAAGAATTTGAGTACTGTATTCATTTCTAGCAGACTTTTATGGAAGACGCATCCTTCCAGGCTGGATTGTAAGTAAAGTAGCTGAGGTAAGCAGGGCCAGTGTCAGCATCCATCATATTTGGGCAACTGTGAGGACTCTGGCACCTCAACAGGCCCATCGCTGACACCTGCCCTGGATACACTTTTATAAAGCAAATTTCTAGCCTGGCTGGCACTCCAAGCAGTGCCAGACACTTGAGTCTAGCTGCCATTTAAAATTTCCCACAAAGTGTCATTCTGGGGTGTTATGGGAAATTAATATGGTTAATTAATTAACTACTTGGAGTGCCTCTGCCTGCCCAGGGCCCCTTCAAACCTGGAAAAAATAGCTTCCACTAAGGAAAAAGCTGAACATACATACAGTCAATACACCAGTGAATATAGCCTATATGCAAATGTGTCCCAGGTTGTGAAAAACTAGTTTCACTGAAAATGTGTCACTGTTTATTTTTTTCAATGACATGTTCATCGATCTTGGGTTATCTTACTTTTTAAAATAATAA
Organism: Rhineura floridana; assembly: GCF_030035675.1. Lineage (NCBI taxonomy): Eukaryota > Metazoa > Chordata > Lepidosauria > Squamata > Rhineuridae > Rhineura > Rhineura floridana. The sequence continues at coordinate 259,446,656 of NC_084480.1, read as the reverse complement.
TAGCACATGCATGCACATAAGATATAGCTCCTAAATCCTCTATTCTGTAGGTGATGGCTTTAGCTTAGGTATGTTGCTTTCTTCTTGTAAAAAAGGAATACAAGAATTACTTTGATTTGTGTTGCCTTTCCTGAAAATTGAAGTGACAACTTTTTGCAATCTTGGTCTCCATAGAAGTTGAAATTCAGGTGTACAGGATCAATTCCAGTGCTTATGTCAGACCCCATGATATCCATTATCCATAAACCTGAGGACTTTTTGTTAATTTGAGGATGTTCTGAAGAAGAGGTCAATTTTTTGCCTTAAAAAGGAATAACACCACAAACGATAAGTTGATATAATCAGACACAGTTATAACAGCAAACAGAAGATGTGATAACTCACTTTTAAGTTCCATTTATTTCAGTTGGATAATGTGTACAGCTATTGAAATCAGTGGGACTTAAAAGTGCTTAACATTGGCTGAATTTTACCCCAGTGCCATGTTGGTAGCCTTTGCTATAACCATGGCAACAGTAATGCTGCATCAATTCAGTTACTCTTTAAGAATTTAACACTATAATGTTTCCTCCCTGAATCTTAAATCACAGTTTTAGAATCCTTTTATTTAATGTCTTTTGGGTTTCACTGTCCTTTCTGAAGTTAATTATTAAGGAATAGGCAGCATCCTTCAGACTCCTAATTAGCTGTTCTCATAGAAGCCACCAATGCTGCACAAATTCCACTATATCATCAACAAATACTATTTAATGTGAGAAACAACAGGTGGAGATAACAAATGGCTTCAATGAAATGCACTTGCAATCAGGCCATAAATAGGAGCATGCTGTCTGATACCGACAAGTGAAGGTATAGTAAAGCAAAATCTGCTCAAGATCCTAACACAGCAGGGTTAAAAGTACTCTGAACAATTCTGTTTCTGTCCACTGTATTTGCACCATTAACTCTGCAACACATAATGGTCATTAATGTATTTTTTGGTGGGAGGGTTCCTGTGACCTTAACAGCTGCATGAGGCAGAAATTCAACAGGTGATGCTTTTCTTGGCTCAGACACACAGCTATGGGATAAACTGTCATCTGATTAAGCTGTTAAGGATACAAGAGCAAAGCCCTTCTGCTCAGTAGTCCCAGGGCACCTGACAGTTTGAGCTAAACATTATTTTTGGCAGGGAGGGTGAAGCATGGGCCAGACTGGTCTCCCCTTGGGTGTGATGAGAGTGTAAGCCCTCACTTTGACAATGGAAAAGATAATGTTTTGAATGTTTTTATATATAAATATATAAAATATATAAAAGAAATAAGTATTTGCATTTATATATATATATATATATATATATATATATATATATATATATATATATATATATATATATATATATATATATATATATATATATATATATATATATATATGCATGCTTATTTCTTATTTGGCCATCTAGAAAAAAAATCTAATTCTTTTAGGCAATTAATAAATGGTGTAAATAAATTTGTCATTTTGAAATTTGAAAGTTCACAAGCTGCAAACTGCCGAAGACTAATTACTATTGCATGTTATCTACCCAGTGCTGTCAGTTATTAAATTTTACTGTTTTCTATCTGTCAGATACTTTCAGCTAACAAATACCATTGCATGTCAACTCTTTGATACTGTAAAATATAAAATGCTTTTGCATGTCAATACTGTGATATTTAAACTGTCTTCTGACTGGTGGAAAAGCTTCTCCAAAACATAGCTTGTCTGATCTTACTCTTCAATATGCAGCCATAGGAGAAAGTTGAATATGCTTTCGACTATCTGCTCAGTTCACCCTGTGTGATGGCAAGATCCTAAAATGTTCCAGGTGAAATGAATAAGTACTCTGAAAATAATCAATATCCCATTGTTTCTGTTCTGTAAAATGCTAATAACATTAACACGTCAGCTACCAAATACTGACAAATATCAATTGTCAGCTATCAAATATTAAAACAAGAGGTATATAATTATCTGATCAGTGAAGTCAGCAGAAACAGTTACCACCAGTTTTGCATTTCTTATAGAATAACCTACCTATTGTTTCAATCTCACAAACAGTGTCACACAATCCCAGGTGAGTATCCAGCCAGTTCCAACATGGGAAAATCCATTCTTTATCTGAATTCTCTGACTTCTTAACTGTTATCATCTTCAAGTACATTCCTGCTCCATATCCTTCTCCATCATGTCCCACAACTACCTTTTTTAAATGACTCAAGGAGACAGCCTCCACTAAAAAGGAATCAACCTGAAGAAAAGTTATTTTTTATTTCTTGTTTTAATTAATCAAGTCTGGATATAACTGAGTTTCAAGAAAAAAAAATCTAGATCTAGAACAAGATCGACATGTTATGCCTGGATATTGAATCTTTAATCATGTTAAGTAATATTCCAGATTGAAACACACAGACTACTCAGTGAATTTCATTTCATAATTATGTTAAACTCCGTCATGTTTCTAATACTCAAAACATTACCCATCCTCACAGCAACCAACCAACATAGTTTTTTCCAGATGTTGATGGGCTACAACACCCATCATCCCTGACCACTGGCCTCGCTAGCTGGGGCTGGTGAATGTTGTAGTCCAACAGCATCTGGAGGCTACACTGCAAGTTTAACAAATGCAATCCAATTATATAAAACATGTTCCTGGAATCTAAAAGATCACATTTCTAATAAACACATAGGGACATGAAATACTAGGTAAATAGCTTTAATCAGATAGAAATGATAGAAGAGAGAGAGAGAAAAGAGGACACAGAACAAGGTAGAGACCAGAAAGTATAAATGTAGTCAGCGGGGGAAAGGAACAACAACTGAGAACAGAAAGAAGACAATGTAATATAAGCAAAAAATATAATTAAGAATTTGAAAATATAAAGGCCTATCATCCAGGACATCTAGTAACAAAGAAAACACAAGCCTTGTCACAGAGTAATCAAGATCCAAACAAATAGTTTTCTTCTGGAGCCACTGCTTTAACAGAGCACTTTGTTCTTGCTGTGTGGATAGTGTGATGGTCTTTGAGTGGGTTCATCTTTCTTTGATTTGTATTAAAATGTATCTTCAGTTAAGAACATAGTGAAAGGGGTAAATGTATGCTCGTGTACATTGAGTGAACGTCATCTGTTCTTGACAATATGCATCATGGCTGATAAAACAGGATGCACAGCTTGTAGTGTCTTGCACACTAGAGATTGAAGGGAGGATCATGTGTTCTAGAAGGTGATCTTGTGTCATGCAGTTTTTGATCCAAATGATGATCAACATACCACAGGGAGAAAAGGTACAGGACAGAGGAGTAGGAGCCCTCTGAGTTAGACAATGGGTTTAGTTTCATGCTCTATGTAGCTGATATTGTTAGATTAAAACACTTCCCAGAAAGTGTTTGTCACCCTGGGCTCCTGCTGGGAGGAAGGGCAGGATATAAATAAATGAAGGAAGGAATGAAGGAATGCAAGGCCTTCTAGTTTTTAGCACAGTAAAAGGTTGGTAACTACATTTGTCGCAATGATGCATGGCTTTCTAAACATTCAAATCCCTAGTTTCTCTCTGAGAACATATAATTCTTCCCCTAACTCAGACATCCATTGCTATTGCAAATGATGTGTAGAATGTGGTTCAGAGAATGACTGGGGCTCCTATTTGCTATCAACTTTATGTAATACCATTAGTGACAGCAACCCAAAGCCTTTTCCCATGTACCCACTAGGGATGAAGAAAGCCATTCTAAATAGATTTATGCACAAAATGTGGTGGTTTTGACCCAATCAAACTTTGCTCCCATCCCATCACCTCTTGTACTGAGTGGCCATCTTATGTCTGAGATGCTTATGCATATGATATATAGCATATAATTAGTTGGGTTTTTAAAAATAAATATATCATATCATATTGTATACAAGAGTGAAGCCCCATGCTGTAGTATATTTCTGCAGGATGATTTTATAAAAATATATTAATACATACATCTATGTGCTGTTTACTTTAGAAAACATGAAATGTATATACGTATAATAAGCATAGAATATTATATATATCAAGAATTGTTCATATTTTTAGTGGAACTGGAGAGGGGAGTTCCTTGCTTCTTCTTGCAATTAAGGAGCAAGTTGGGAACTAGAAAAAAAATCTGTGTGGATAAATTCAATGCAGACATTTTCAGAAAATTCCATTCTTAGTACCTATATTCTTTGCAAACCTTTTCCTTTTTAAAAAAGATATTATTGGCTCCTATGTGTTCCAATTCAAGAAAGTTAAAAAGAAAAGTTCAGGAAAGAGTAAAGCTAATTGCTTTCTTTTTTTGCAGCCCTACTATTTTAGATTATTTTAGCTGATTTAAAAGCAAAACAAAACAAAATCAGATGTCCCTTGCTGGCTTTGCACCACCACTGCTATGCGACACCAAAGCTAGAATGCTCATCCAGTCTATTTATAAAAATAAAAGAAAAAAAGTTGAGAATTCTCCCCACCTCTCAACAGCAAGTATTTCCCAAGCAACAAATTTACTTGCAGCTATTATGTAGCAATAGGATATTACCGCCACACCTTTATATAATGCTTGATACACTGTGAATATATTGTTGCATTTTTTTTAAAAAAAAAGTTTGGGAAAATAAAATGAAACTGGAAAACTGGGTTATTAAATGAAAACAATGAGGTTTACAATATTTTTTCCTACTACTTTATGATACAAGTTTTTGTACTTTCTCAGTTTCATTAAATGAGGGTTGGGTATTGTTGTTTCTTGATATTTTACCTTACTCCTTTGAAATTTTTCTCCTCCGATGAAAGAATGTTGCAGTTTCCTGATACCTGTGTCTCCTCTATTGCCATAAAGTATTACATAAAGGTTTGCAAAGGTTTCTGCTCCCCAGAGATCTCCAGTGTGTACAGAGACAATATATTTATGCACTGCAAAGAAGGAAAAAGAGGAGCAGTACTCATTAATACTGTACTGCTTCAAAACTATAAAATGATGCATATGGACACACACAAAAACCCTATTTCAACATTGCCAAAAAAATCCAAATAAAGTAGATATCGATTATATAATTATCTTTTATACTGTAGTAGGTGGCCCCATCCTAGCCAGAAAGGCAATAAAATGGTGCCCACCTAGCTACAGAAGTCCAGAAAGAGACTTTTAAAGGTGGGGACACCAAATGGGAACACCAAGGGCATCATCATTATCTGTTTTTAGGCATCAGGCAAACACATATTTTTATTCACTCAGGCTTTTTGGCCCTTAATTGGCGGGGTACGTAAGCATGCTTGAGGCCTCTTCTTCTGCCAACCTTTTTAGTGGGGTGAATTGAGTTGGATCTCTCTCTCATATATATATATGTATATGTGAAGAGCTTTTAAGTTCTTACTTTATTTGTTGCCCTTATACTTGGTTTTAATGTTTGTTTTTATATTGTAAGTTTTCCTGAAGCACTTTTGTGCACAAAGCAACAACATAACAACTGTACACGTAGTTTGCAGCTTACAGCTTAATGGGGGCAGGTGTTAAGCAATACATATCTCATGACATGCATCCTGCAACCTCAGTGTTGCCCTTCCAGGATATTAGGAGGTCTGCCCCCTTTACAACTTAAAGATTCCTGGAAGTGAGTAGAATTGTGGTGGGCTTGCATGCATCCCATGACTACAATCTTCCCCCAAGCTCTCCTCTACAGTGTGTGTGTGGGTTAACCACTCTTTCATGTCTCACTTAAAAGAATCAGCCTTAAAATACATTCTGAATCCTGACTCTTGCATGTATGGGTTCTTCTAGAAGTTCTACATACCAGTAATTCTGTCTGAATTGATTTATTACACTATTATTTATAACCGTTCATACAGATTTATTTGCAGTACTGGTGCTCTGCTTTGATTCTCCATTATTTCTATAGGTGCACCTGTTTTTCTTCATCTTTTCAGTTGTGATTTGAATACCAAAATACTGTGTCTGCAATAGGGGAAGATGTATGTCTCTTTAAGAGATAATTAAAATGTTCAGTCTCAGAACCTGGCAGTGAATACAACATATTTAGAAATTGCCACCTGCTGCCCATGTTTCTTTTTGTGCTACACAACATTTCTCTCTCTTGAAGACTTGGTAACACTACAGACAAGCTATTCAAATACCAGTCTAATAGTTATCTATATCATGGGCTGCTACATCAAGGCAATGCCATTGTATGCCAATGTTGTGCCAGTTAAAAAGCTTGTAGTTGGAACTTGGGATTGAGCTACCCGTCTGCCCCAAGGCGAGCTACCACCTGTTCCAGCTCTTGCCTCTCAAAGCTCATAACAGTGTGAGAGCCAGTGTGGTGCAGTGGTTAGAATATCGGACTGGGACCTGGGAGACCAGAGTTCAAATCCCAACTCAGCTATGAAGCTTGATGGGTGACATTGGGCTAGTCATAGTCTCTCAGCCTAACCAACCTCACAGGGCTGTAGTGAGGATAAAATGGAGAGGGAGGTGGACCTCTTCTTGGAGGAAAGGTGGTGTATAAATGTAATAATAAATAAATATATAAATAATATTGTTTCAATTTCATGCACTCTTTCTTTGAGGGCAAAACAATACAACTGTAGCAACACAGTCACTCCCACTATGTTTCTGCCAACACTGACACCATACAGCAATCATAAACATGTTCACTAATGAGATCCCACATGTATGGGAGGAACCAATAAATACACAGTGATGTGTGGAAAGAACTAATCAATGCACAGTGATAGACAAACAACCCCACCACGTCTGTCACCCCAGTTTATCCTCTCAACATTGAAACATAAGAATAGCCCTACTGGATTAGACCAAAGACTAGCCCAGCATTATGTTCCCACAGTGGCCAACCAGATGCCTATGGGAAGTCTACAAGAAGGACATGAATGCAATAGTGTTTTCCTGTGTGTGTTCACCAGCAACTGGTATTTAGAGGTATAAGCCTTTTATACTGGAGGTAATATACAGTGCCCCCTTTAGGATGCACACCTTAATGTGGTGAGGGGGTTTGAGAGTGTTGAAGAAGCTGAGACCAATGCCGTCAGGAGTCTAGACCAAGGCAGAATGGTCAAAGCTGAGACACCAGACTAAGATGCATCCAGACTCAGAGGAAGGCAATGGTAAACCACCTCTGAATACCTCTTACCATGAAAAACCTATGAACAGAGTATCCAAAATGCAACACAAGATAGTGCTGGAAGATGAGACCCCCAGATAAGAAGGCACTCACCAAGCTACTGGGGAAGAACAAAGGACAAGGACAAGTAGCGCTGTGACTAATGATGCAGCTGGGTCAAAGCCAAAAGAAAGCCCAGAGGCTGATGCGCACAGATGCAAAAGGAGAGTCCGGAGTTGTACGACACACCCAATAGGAACATGGAATGTGAGAAGCATGAACCAGGGAAAGTTAGAAATTGTCAAGCAAGAAATGGAACGTATCAACATTACAATACTTGGCGTGAGTGAATTAAAATGGACGGGAATGGGACATTTTCAATCAGGCAACTACAAAATATTTTATGCAGGAAATGAGAAATTAAGAAGAAACGGGGTTGCTTTAATAGTGAGAAGTGATGTAGCAAAAGCAATTAGGAGCTACAATGCGAGGTCTGAGCGAGTGATATCAATGAGATTAAATGGGAAACCTATTAACATAACCATCATCCAAGTCTACGCTCCAATGGCAAATGTAGAAGAAGAATTGGAAAGATTTTACACAGAAGTACAGAAGGAAGTTGATAACATACCAAAACAAGATGTGCTGATAATCATGGGGGACTCGAATGCAAAAGTAGGGAACAGAAAAGAACTAGGAATTGTGGGGAAATGGGGCTTAGGAGACAGGAATGAAGCATGAGAAAGACATTGAATTCTGTGAAGCCAATAATTTGTTTCTTGCGAACACATTTTTTGAGCAACCAAAAAGATGACTGTACACGTGGACATCACCAAACGGTCAATATAGGAATCAAATTGATTATATAATTGGTAACAGAAGATGGAGAAGTTCCATACTTTCTGCAAAAACAAGACCAGGAGCAGACTGCAGTACAGATCATGAACTGATCGTATTGAAAATCAGAGTAAAGCTAAAGAAGAACAACAAAGCACTCATAATGCCAAAATATAATTAAAATAACATCCCAGAAGAATATAAAGATCAAATAAGGAACAGATTTGAGGCTTTAAACGTAGTTGACAGAGAACCAGAAGAACTATGGAGTAAAGCAAGAGACATTATCAGGGAAGAACGCAAAAAGACAATACCTCTAATTAAAAAGAGAGAAAGACCTCAACAGATGACTGAGAAACTCTTAAAATTGTTAAAGAGAGAAGGAAAGCAAAAGGAGATAGAAACATGGTCAGAACCCTAAATGCAACAATACAGCACCTAGTACGTAGAGACAAAGAACTATCACAATAGTTATTGTATAGAAATAGAAGAGGACAACAAAAAGGGAAGAACAAGAGCCCTATTCCAAAAGATTAGAGAAATGAAAGGGAAATTTAAATCACAACTAGGGATGCTGAATAATCAACAGGGGAATTCACTGACTGACCGAGATGAAATAAAAGGAAGATGGAAGCAATACACTGAAGAACTCTATAAAAGAGAAGCCAGGATGACAGATTCATTCACGGAGGAACCCTATGATGAAGAACCAGAAATTTTAGAATGTGAGGTAAAAACTGCTCTTCAAATACTTGGAAAAAACAAATCACCAAGAACAGATGGCATACCAATAGAGTTGCTACAAGCTACTGAGACTGAATCTATCCAAATGTTGACAAAAAGTTGTCAACAAATATGGAAAGCTAAACAATGGCCCATAGACTGGAAACGTTCAATATATATCCCAATTCCAAAGAAAGGGGATCCCAGAGAATGCAGTAATTATCAAACTATTGCTTTAATATCGCATGCAAGTAAAGAAATGCTCAAGATTCAACAACAAAGGCTCTTACCATATATGAAGCGAGAAATGCCAGAGGTCCAAGCTGGATTTAGAAAGGGAAGAGGCACCAGATATCATACCGCAAACATATGTTGGATAATGGAACGGAGCAAGGAATTTCAGAATAAAATCACCCTGTGCTTTATAGATTACAACAAAGCTTTTGATTGTGTAGATCATGAAAAACTATGGAATGTTTTAAAAGAAATGGGGGTGCCACAGCATCTGATTGTCCTGATGCGCAACCTATACTCTGGACAAGAAGCTACTGTAAGGACAGAATATGGAGAAACCGATTGTTTCCCAGTCAAAAAGGGTGTGAGACAGGGGTGTATTTTATCACCCTATTTAATTTAATTTATTACCCACCTCCTTCAAATTTCAATCACAGTCAGACTTGAATTATGAGGCTTGTATTTCCCAGCCAGGAAACTTGAGTCTGGACAACATTTCTATTAATAAATTGCACCCAGATAGTGAAACTTTATTCATTACAGTCCATACACTTTACTTGTATTTGTCATGGCCCCTTCAGAGGACTCGGAGGAGGAGGAAGAGGCAGAGTTGGTAGACCCAGGGGAAGGAACTAGTAGAACCCCTGAGGACACAACTCTGGCTGTTCCCCAGCTGGAGAATGTCCAGGACCTGGCTGAAGCCCCTCAATCAGATTCTAGGCATGAACAGGAGGCTCCCCTCCCCCCTGCAGAAAGGAGACACCAGCGAGTAGCACAGCAACGAAGGAAGAGGTCAGGTCGTTTAAGAACAAGAAGCTCTGAGCAGCTGGGAGACTAATCACGGGCACCTGGCTTAGGGAGTCTGTTATAAAAGGCAGTTCATGGCTGCAGCAGACTGCTGACTACAACATTGGTTGTGACCCCTCGTGTATAATGCTGTTGCTAGCCTCTATACCTTCGGACTGGACCCCTGGTTTTCTGAACTCTGCTTGCCTACCTGGACAATGCTGTTGGACACTGCTACTGGTTAGTTTGTCAAGCCTTTCTTCTGTCAGCCGGCCTCTGTTATCTGCCTGGCCTTGACTGATTTATTGCCCAGCTAACTGCTGGCTGCTTTGTTACTGCCCAGTCCCCAGCCCTGAAGCTGACAGTATTTAGCACTTGGCAATGCTCACTGATGCAACTAAAAGAATAGGTACATTCAGAGGTATGAACTGTGAAACTTTACAGGGAACCCTGAGAAATAAAGCGTTTTTAATTATCATTACACAGGGAAATCATTCCTAATAATCACTTCAGCAATTCAAGCTCAGATAAGTGAAAGAATTCAGTACTCCATCTAACAAAAATGACCTCCATTACTTCCAATTATGTGTTTTATCTTCTAACTCTCTGACTTACATATGGAGTTATGCATAGAATATAACAATTGTTATACACAATTTCTCATTTAATTAAGAGGCATTTGAGTTTCCAAGCATGGAGAAATTTAACAAATTAGTTTTGCTGCACTGATTCCTTTCAAAGGCTAGTGCACATTGTTCCTGTCTTCTCTGTTATTTTTACCTGGTAAAGGTTTCTGGTTCTCAGACACTGCAGGGAATTCTTTCACCAGTTCTTGGTGTTCTTGGCTAAGAGAGAACCAGCAGCTACAGTCAAACTTCAGCTCTTGATGAGTCTGTAGCTCTTCCATCTGAAAAGAGTTCAAATGCCAGCCCTCAAAGTCTGGCAAATCATCACAGATGACACGAATTTTGTACACATCTCCAACATCTCCAGATTCAATCTACAGTTAAGAAAAAATGAAAAATAGGTTACCACTGGCCACAATTAATGTAGATTTTTCCAAGCGGCAGCAGAAGATGCCTAACAATATTGAAAGTATGGTAGGGTCTGAAGGCATATGAGGCCAGCAATATAAGGAGTGCTCTCTCTGTTCAGATCAGACAAACACCAATTATGGAGTGTTTCCACCATCAACTGGAGGCACGTGTTCATCTAGGCTTTGCCTGACTGCAAGTCACAGTCCCTGATGCCTTGGTTCCTGGGAAGATTTTCCCCCCGATGAGTTGTATTTTTATGGAATAGCTTTTTGTTTTTATGGTACTTTCTCTGAACATGAAAAGCAAGATAGAAAGCTTTTTTTTTTTTTTTTCAATAATTTTTATTCAGATTTTCATAAAACATACAAGACGAAATCATAAAACATTCAAAGACAAAAAACAAAATCAAAAATAGTTAAACAAAAAGAAAAAAAGAAAAAAAAAACAAAAATAAAAAATAAAGAGTAAAATATTGACTTCCCATTTGTCAAAGATCAAATCAGTTATAAGTCTATAATATATAACAATCCTGTCTCTTAAGTCATATTATAAAATCACTTTCCTCCAGTAGTTATCTTACTTAATCATCAAATCTCATAAACATTACTTTATTCTTTCCACAAAAAGTCAAAGAGAGGTTTCAATTCTTTAAGAAATATATCTATCAATTTTTTTTTCCAGATAAGCATATCGATTAATCCATCTCATTACTAATTATGATAATCTTATTGTCATAACCATAGTCAAAATAAACATTTCAATTAATCCATCACATCAGAATCTGTTAGGTTCAGTAATTTCAGTAGCCATTGTTCTATTATCCCTATTAGTTCCATTTTCCATCTTCCATCTTCAGTAGTCTTGTTAAGTCCAGTAATTTCAGTATCCAATCTTCCATTATCAGTATTCCATAATAATCTTGCTGTCAAAGCCATAGTCATATAGTAAGAGTCTGATGGGAATTACCTCTATCCCAAATATTTTCTTGCCATCCATTCTGAATAGGTTGCTGAAATACTGCTGTAAAATCATATCTCTGTTCTTTTTTTCAAAATACACTGGGTCATCTCTTGAAAGTTTTTCCATTGTCACATGGCTGCAATTAATTCCATAGATTTTCTCTATATTGGGCTCCATCACATCATTCCAGTCCAGAAGATTATCCATGCCATTGATAACTTTATCTCTAGAATCTTCATTAATTTCTTCAGAGATAACATTGAGTTCCAAACAATAGATTTTATTTCTAAAGTCCATAGACTCCAAATCTTGTTCCTGTTCCACGTTTGTTCCAATCTCCGGGATCTCCTCTCTCACAGGGACCCCTGTTCCAGTCTCCAGGGTCTCCTCTCTCACAGGGACCCCTGTTCCAGTCTCCAGGGTCTCCTCTCTCACAAGGACCCCTATGTCTTTAATCTCCTGTATCTCCAAACAATAGATTTTGTTTCTAAAGTCCATAGACTCCAAATCTTTTTCCTGTTCCACGTTTGTTCCAATCTCCGGGGTCTCCTCTCTCACAGGGACCCCTTCCAGGGTCACCTCTCTCACAGGGACCCCTATATCTTTAATCTCCTGCTTCATTTTACTCAATTCAATTTTCAGCTCCTTACAACCCTGTCGCAGGTTTTGTTTCGTTATCTCAATCTCATCCATTATTTTCTGAAACATAGTTATTTCCAGATTCTCAGCCACTTTCTTAATTGCCATTTTAAAAGAAAAATATAGGAAAACCACTTCTTATTTCAGCAACAATTGGGTTAATACTCCAAACTTGGTGACATCACAGTATAAACAGAGCAGACAGCCTTATCTCTCCATGCTTAAGTAAACAAAATGCAGTTCCCAGGATCGAAACAATTAATGGCGGTCGTCAGGAAACAGATTCGTCAAAATAAAATAGACCAAAAAGAGAGTAGTCTCAGACAATATAATATTCTTCAAAATAAAAATCTGGAATAGAAATCCCTCTTCTGTGTATATCTTTAGAATGCAAATCCAGGACAGCTTTTTGCAACAAAAACAGAGATAAGCTATTAATTAGTGAGTAGCAGAGAGAAGTTATGGCTCCCCAGTGAGATGTCAAAAACCGATCAATCTGGCAAATCTCTTTTAAACAGCAACAATTTAAGTCAAGTAAAAGAAAAATATAGAAAGAAGGGTGCTTGCCTGTTAGTGCGTTCTCTCTTAGAAGATAAGATGAACGTTCGCTTTATCAGATAGAGCTTGTTGTTGAAAATCCGTCCCACCTTCGTCGGCTGGACCTCGTCCCATAAATTAATGAGATCTGGTCGTCCCAACAAAAATAGGCTTTGAGGTTAATCTCTTCGTTTCTCCCTACCTGGGAGAAGTTTAATCAGTCAAAAAAAAAAAAAAAAACTGACTGATATATCTGAATAAGCTTCTTTTGAGGCAGGAGCCCGTCTCAAAAGCAGGCACAGGCTAAGTCACCCTTCCCGGAAGTCAAAAAAGCAAGATAGAAAGCTTTTAAATGAATAAATAAATAAATAAATTGCAGGTGTGGTCTGATCAGTGCTAGGGGGTGACTTTCTCAGAAGAAATGAAATTAATTGATAGGTTTGTTCCTATCCACAAGGTAATGTGAAAACTTAAGATTATCGCATGTAGGGATGGGGGAGAAATTTGGTTTGGTCTCCATTTGAAGCCAAATTTATCAAATGCACACTTTGAAACAATATGAGAACCTAAACACAGCTGTCCTTCAAACTTTGCACTTATCTAAATTTTGAGATACAGTTCTCCAACCAATGTTTATAACAACATGTGCATAAAAATGAATTTGTGATTTTAACTTGTTAAAAACCATTTCAACCCACGCTGTGACCTCATGGTGAAGGGTGGGTAATAAATTAAATTTGTTGTTATGTGCCTTCAAGTCGATTACAATTTATGGCGACCCTGTGAATCAGTGATCTCCAATAGCTTCTGTTACAAACCACCCTGTTCAGATCTTGTAAGTTCAGGTCTGTGGCTTCCTTTATGGAATCAATCCATCTCTTGTTTGGCCTTCCTCTTTTTCTACTTCCTGCTGTGTTTCCCAGCATTACTGTCTTTTCTAGTGAATCATGTCTTCTCATGATGTGTCCAAAGTATGATAACCTCAGTTTCATCATTTCAGCTTCTAGTGATAGTTCTGGTTTAATTTGTTTTAACACCCAATTATTTGTCTTCTTCACGATCCATGGTATCCGCAAAGCTCTCCTCCAACATCACATTTCAAATGAGTTGATTTTTCTCTTATCCGCTTTTTTCACTGTCCAACTTTCACATCCATACATAGAGATCGGAAATACCACGGTCTGAATGATCCTGACTTTAGTGTTCAGTGATACATCTTTGCATTTGAGGACCTTTTCTAGTTCTGTCATAGCTGCCCTCCCCAGTCTTTGATTTCTTGACTGTTGTCTCCATTTTGGTTAATGACTGTGCTGAGGTATTGATAATCCCTGACAAGTTCAATGTCCTCATTGTCGACTTTATAGTAACATAAAACTTCTGTTGTCATTACTTTCGTCTTCTTGACGTTCAGCTGTAGTCCTGCTTTTGTGCTTTCCTCTTTAACTTTCATCAGCATTCGTTTCAAATCTTCACTGGTTATCGTTATCTGGGAGATACCAGAGAGTGGTATTGAGGGATGGGGTTTCTGAGCCCTGCCCTCTCACGTGTGAGGTGCCACAGGGCTCTATCATCTCCCCGATGTTTATATCAGGCCGCTGGGAGATGTCATTAGGAGATTCAGGCTACAATTCCACCAATACGCAGACGATACCCAGATTTTCCTCTCATTTAAATCTTCCCCACCTGTGGTGATAGAAATGCTGTCTAAGTGTCTGGAGTCAGTGAGGGATTGGATGAGCAGGAGTAAGCTCAGACTGAATCCTGATAAAACTGAGGTTCTGTTGGTGGGTGACAAAGAGAAATTGGGGGTTACTGATTTGATGCTCAACGGGGTACTACTGGAGTTTGGGGGTCATTCTTGACTCCCAGCTATCTATGGAGGCGCAGGTAGCGGCCATCAGTCAGGCGGCGCTTTATCAACTACATCTCGTCCGAAGGATACGCCCTTACCTCCCAAGCCACTTGCTTCCCAAACTATTACTTGCTTCCCAAATTAGTATCCCAGCTGGATTATTGTAATGCCTTATATGTTGGTCTTCCCTGGACTACGGTTCGTAAGCTGCAACTAGTGCAGAATGCGGCAGCTCGCCTGTTTAAGGGCAGTCGCCGCCGTGACCATATCACCCCAATCCTTAAGGAATTGCACTGGCTACCTGTGGTTGCGCGGGCCAAATTTAAGATCCTGGCTTTAACTTATAAGGCTCTTCATAAGGCCGGCCCACTCTATTTAAAGAGTCACTTTCACTCGCTCCAGGGGCACCAGCTTACAAGATCGTCCTTGAATAGCTCACTTCTTATACCTCCAGTAAAAGAAGCGAGGTTGGTGAGGACAAGGTCTAGAGCCTTTTCTATCGTGGCTCCTATGCTTTGGAATTTGTTGCTAACTGACCTTCGTCAAGCCCCCTCTCTGTTATGCTTTCGGCAGACTTTGAAGACCTGGCTCTTCACCCAGGCATGGGAAGGGGATTAGGCTGGCAGATTGCAGTTCTTGGGGGGTTTACATTCAAATTTAGGCTGGCAGATTGTAGATCTTGGGGGGTTTAAATGTTTAAGCTTTTAATTTTTAATCTCTAATTTTTAGGATTTTGATTATGTCTATATGGAATGTACTTGTATTTGGTTGTAAACCACCCAGAGTGGCAGATTAACCTCTGCCAGATGGGCGTCTAACAAATCTCATAAATAAAATAAATAAATAAATAAATAGTATGGTATCTGCATATCTTAAATTTTCTCCCTCCAATTTTCACACCTCCTTCTTCTTGGTCCAATCCCGCTTTCCATATGATATGTTCTGTGTACAGATTAAACAAATGGGGTGATAAAATACACCCATCCTACACCCTTTCCTATTGGGAACCAATCAGTTTCTCCACATTCTGTCCTTACAGTAGCCTCTTGTCTTGAGTATAAGTTGCGCATCAGGACAATCAGATGCTGTGGCTCCCCCATTTCTTTTAAAGCATTCCATAGTTTTTCATGATCTACACAGTCAAAGCCTTTGCTGTCATCTATAAAGCACAGTGTGATTTCCTTTTGAAATTCCTTGCTCCGTTCCATTATCCAATGTACATTTGCGATATGATCTCTGGTAACTCTTCCCTTTCTAAATCCAGCTTGGACCTCTGGCATTTCTCGCTCCATATATGGTAAGAGCTTTTGTTGTTGAATCTTGAGTATTACTTTACTTGCATGGGATGTTAAGGCAATAGTTCGATACTGCATTCTCTGGGATCCCCTTTCTTTGGAATTGGGATGTATATTGAATGCTTCCAGTCTGTGGGCCATTGCTTTATTTTTCATATTTGTTGACAATTTTTTGTCAAAAATTGGACAGATTCTGTCTCAGTAACTTGTAGCAACTCTATTGGTATGCCATCTGTTCCTGGTGATTTGTTTCTTCCAAGTATTTGAAGAGCAGTTTTCACCTCACATTCTAAAATTTCTGGTTCTTCATCATACAGTTCCTCTGTGAATGAATCTGTCATCCTGGCTTCTCTTTTATAGAGTTCTTCGGTGTATTGCTTCCATCTTCCTTTTATTTCATCTCGGTCAGTCAGTGTGTTCCCCTGTTGATTATTCAACATGCCTAGTCGTGGTTTATATTTCCCTTTCATTTCTCTAATCTTTTGGAATAGGGCTCTTGTTCTATCTTTTTTATTATCCTCTTCTATTTCTATACAATAACTATTGTAATAGTTCTCTTTATCCCTATGTTCTAGTCACTGTATTGTTGCATTTAGGGTTCTGACCGTGTTTCTATCTCATTTTGCTTTTGCTTTCCTTCTTTCTTCAACCATTTTAAGAGTTTATTCAGTCTTTCTCTATTTTTAACTAGAGATATTGTCTTTTTGCATTCTTCCCTGATAATGTATCTGACTTCAGTCCATAGTTCTTCTGGTTCTCTGTCAACTAAATTTAAAGCCTCAAATCTGTTCCTTATTTGATCTTTATATTCTTCTGGGATGTTATTTAAATTATATTTTGGCATTATGACTGCTTTGTTGTTCTATTTTAGCTTTACTCTGATTTTTGATATTACCAGTTCATGATATGTACTGCAGTCTGCACCTAGTCTTAATTTATTATGATGATGATTAATAATAATAAGTGAAAATAACACAGAAAATGCATTATAGTAGAAGTTGCTTGCAAAAATGTACACATTAGTAAAAACTGCATACAAAATGTGTTTAGAGGGAGATTTTCACACTAAAATGCTGAAAGAATCATGAGGATTTTAAAAAATAGCAAATTGCTGCTGAACTGAATTTAATATTGGAAAAATAAGAGACAGAGAATTAAAATTTACAGATCTTTCCATTCCTAATTGCACATCACAGTTTTGGACAATGTTAAACTTAATAGCTGAAGGTGGTTGTCATCTTTTAACTTATTAAACGTAAGAACCTGGTTTTGTGTTTTAGATTAATTTGGTTGTATATTATTTAAATAATATTTGTTTCTTATTTTAGCAGACATTACAGACTTTCTCTGTCATCGATGGATTGGATGCTAGATTGTGACGTTTTGTCATGACCTTGCTATTTCAATTGTGAATGTCATTTTAAATATTGCTGATGCTGCTGATGGTTAAAATGTCAAGAAAATCAATATAGTGTCTTTCACTGCTCACCTGGACTTTTCAATTTATGTAGCTAGAGAAAAAACTGATGGTGAATAATGCCAAGATTAGAAGATCTGGATAGATATGGAAAAATCTTTCCTAATTACTTTCCTCCTCCTTGGACAAGTCAGAATTAACTATTGCCTTGGTGCCATACTATCAGTGGTAAGGGGCTCACTTTATCCTTCTTCTCATCCATTAATTTCACTTACCCATGCAACACAATCATGCAGTGTCACTTTACTAGAGCGCACCACTTCAATTCACAGTGAGGGAAGCACATGTTAGAATGCTCCTCCTTAAAAAAAACTCTCTGCCCATAGAAATCTTACATATTAAGGAAAAGATTAGCTAAAGTGTGGTCCAAACAGCATCCATCTGCTGTTTGGATCTCCTCTCCTGACATAAGTGGGAAAAGCCCTGCAGTTGGGAAAGTTCCCTGCCCTGTATCTTCCAAGGCCCCCAACTGCTCCCGAGGGGCTACTGCCTTGAACTATAGGCTGGGGCTGGATGGGTGGAGCTCCACAATCTATGATTTGCAGATTTGCAGATCCAGTCTGTTGGGTTGCTGAGTGTGATTTGTGGCCGTAAATCATGCCCCAACACTGATCATGGAGCAGGGGCTTCACTACCTTCCCAGACACCCCTCCTCCTGCGGCCAGCTTGGGCTTCTGCATCATCATGTCAGCATATGCTGACATCATGACTTGGAAGGGTGGGTGGCTGCAGGGTGTGTATGCTGCCCGAGAGTGCTTTAATCCACTTTAATTGTGCAAACCTAATATCCTGGTATGCACTTGAATCACTTCTGTAACATACTGACAGTCTGGAGGCACCCTCAGTAAATGATCCCTTTCTTCATTTTGTCATGATTAGTCGTGTCTGCAGAACTCATGATAATTATGTCTCCTAGATCTGATACTTTTTCATGATTTATTATATAGTGCAGCCTTTCCCAACCAGTGTGCCTCCATATGTTGTTAGACCACAGTTCCCATCTTTCCTGACCATTGGCAATGCTGGCTAAGGCTGATGGGAGTTGTGGTCCAACAACATATGGAGGCACACTGGTTGGGAAAGGCTGATATAGAGACTTACTATTATGGATCAAATATCATGTATACTACTGCTAGAGCCACTCCGGCTTCATTGTGCCTGGAGTATTCCTATTCATGTAAAATGTGGTGGCATTTGCCCTACTGGGGTCACAATCCTTTTCATTCTAGGGTGGTAAAATCATAAAATTTTATGGAGCAAGCGATCTAATTTTATCCTCAAAATGTATCTCCTTATTAATATTAATGATCTTACTCTGAAATATAAAATATACTGGCCTTCCACATTTCTTGATTGTGGGTTTTTTAAAAAAAATGCATAATGAAATCATTCGTTCAACTTCTTCCAAACTGTAAAACTACTGCCTGCAGTTGTTCTCACAGATTAACCCCAGGACTCCATTTATATTATAGAGCTACTTTTTTCAGTGCTACACATGTGCACCTTATGCTTGAGTGGTGAGAAGTATCAGGTGTATATTGCTCACCCATGGAACAGTATCCTTTGAAAGGAGGTAGCTGGAAGCTTATTGCATGAATGGAGGTTCATAGCATTAACTGCAAGAGGTACTGCTCTTCCCTTAGGTTTATAGGGAGACCATCAGCACCAGAGGATTCTTCCAGAGAGGTACTCAACTCTCTGCATATCTCTGTTAGCCTCAATCTCAGCTAGCATCTGCACTTGATGATGTCATTCCCCAAAGAGAAGAGGAGCTGCCTGAAGAAGAAAAATATGTCCTTTTCTGGAAGAATTCTCTAACCATTACCTCATATAGCAACAAATTGCATATACGTGGTCAACTATTTTACATAAAAAAGCCAAATCAGTTTGGCACATTCGATAACTCAAGCAGTCCTTCTGTCAACCAGATCCCAATCTTACAGCCACAGAAACACTAAGAGTGTGTGTGTGTGAAGGGGGGGAGGATTCTTAAAATCATTTAGTCGGACCACAATTACACAACAGAAGAATACTACGGATTATCCGTATAATACTATGGATTATCTCACAAAGCTTTTTGGCCTAGAATGGGGATGATGTAAACTTTTTTTAAAAAACTGAATGTGGCATAATATACTAAATGTGGTCTCCCCCGTTCCCCTGCTATACTGGTTACCCAGATCTGCTGTTCTGCAGATGAGTGCGCTAAGATAAATCCATTGGCATATGCTGGATATGAAACAAGGAGTAAAATTTGCAGCAGTAAGCACCTTAGAACAATCCCATAATACTATAATAACAATTTCCCATCATATTAGTTTATTATATACTACCTAAGAACTCTCCAATCATATTTTTCCCCCAGGCTTTCATTGAACTATGAACTGGTGTCCTAACACTAATTCCTTTGTATGAAATGAGTGCTGTGCAACTGATCTGAGCCAAATTGGGGTGATTCATGTCATTCCATGCACAGGGCGGGGAGAGGCAGAGTAGCCCGGGATTGCTTTGACATGGGATGGATGCAAGGTGATCCAGAGTTAGAAAACAAACTAGAAACTAAGATTCATTGTCTTCAAAATATTTCCAAAACTGAAACAAAAAGTAAAAACAGACACAATATACTTGTATATACACTTTCCATGGTGTGGAAAGGATGGAGGCAGAAGGGGAGCTGGACTTTCCTTATTAGTGACAGTTAGCAGCTTCCAATCCAGGGCTAAAATGACAGGGGCTGGTATAGGAGGTAAGCTGGAATTTTGCTTATTATTGACAGCTAGTATCTCTGAATCCAGGAATAAAACACTAGGGTGGGGTGAGGGAAGACTTTGCTTATTGAGACAACTCTCTTGCCCCCAATCCAAGGCTAGAAAATCTCACCCAAGATCTCTGCAATCACAGTGCTGAGTGTGTGTGTGTAGGGGGGGTGAAGTCTTAAAACCATGAGCTTTCCCCCCACTGATTTCACTCTTTTGCTAGTTCTTAGAGAATGAAAGAGAGGAGAGAGAAACATTTGAAAGAGTTGGCGGTCAGAGCCCTATTTTTGTAGGCATAGGATTTTTTCTCTTGTAGTATATGAATGTTTGTGTGTCTCAATAATTCTTTTCAGTAGTATCAGCCTTTCTTCCTAACTGTGATGGTTAGTTTACTTTATTACTGTATTTTTTGGTTGGTTTTCAGTTTTCCTTACCCTCTCAGTCCAGTACCCACCCACCTGCTACCCAGCCTTATATCTTCCCAGTCCTTTCCTAATCAATGTTTCCTATCCTTCCTTACAGTGAAAAAAAAATAAAAACATAAAATGTCTGTTACCTGTGTGTGCTTCTGCTGCCTGCAACTACTATCTGCCTGCTGCTGCTCTGTCTACCCACATTGTTGCCTTTCAGTTCAAGCCTACCCTTAGAAGACACCCTGTTTGAAATTTGGCAGGGTTAATCCCCTCTGTAGAGGCTACCATGTCTCTAAATTTCAGGCACCTATATGGGGGGGGGACCAAGAAACGATGGCCGGTTTGGTTTCCCAATGCAAGTTTATGGGATTTCCAAATATTTGTTTTTCCAGATTGCGATCTGGATTCAGGGGTTGGGGTTGGATTGGGTACAATCTGGGTCCCTCAATTGGGTGGGAGGAGCACATTCTTAATGAAAATCTTTAATATGCCCTCCTGACCCCAGGTAACAATCTCAAATGTTCTCCCAGGTTTACTGTGTTATGTCTCATGCAAACTTTCCTGCCTGGCCACCAGATAAAGTTCTTCATTTGGGACTTAGCCATCAAGAAACCATGGATAACCACTAGCTTGCCAGATTATTATGTCAGCAATTTTTCCTCTGGATCCTGCTGATAGTTTAGCCAGTATTCCATCCAATTAGTAAGACTGGTTGCTGCATCATCAAAAGCTGTACAAAGCCTTGCACAGCTTGGGACCAGGATACTGAAAGATCATCTTACCCCTTATATGCCTAGTCAATCACTGCACTCTGCAGGTGAGGACCTCCTGCAGATACCATCTAATCAGGAGGTCTGTTCTGCACAACATAGGAAGCAGATCTTTAGTGTTGTGACACCTACCCTTTGGAATTCCCTCCCCTTAAATATTAGACAGGCACCATCTCTGTTACCTTCTAGTGCCTACTGAGAACCTTCCTCTTTCAACAAGCCTTTTAAATAGAGACCTTATCCCAGTCTGTGTCTGTGTTGGAATTGCTTTTTAAGATGTTTTTAAAGCTTTTTTTAAAAAGAGGTTTTTAAGATGTTTTGTTTTAATATATTTTAAAGTCTGTTTTAAGATGTTTTAGAGTTTTCTTTGTGCTTTTGTTTGCCACCCTGGACTCCTTAAGGGAGGAAGGGTGGGATATAAATTTAATAAATAAATGAATAAATAAATAATAAAAGCTGCTATACGAACTAAAGCTCAGATAGCCCAACTGAGATGGCAGATTGCAGGAAATTGGAAGAGCATCTAAATATCATGCCACACAGATCAGTCACTCCTCCTAATGCCACTTCAGCCACTAAGCACATATGACCAGGATGGTTAAAGAGTGATTAAAAGGTGCTAATGAGTAGAGTAGGTACTTTGATCTCCAACAGTGTTTGTGAATAAGAACTGAGCAAGTGATAGTTATTCCAGAACAGCTGACCTAAATTAAAATTTATTTTGTGCAGGAGCCTATGACATGTTCCAATTAACCTGAAGCAGTTGGCAGATACATTAGACATGACTGCTACTACCTGCTGTTCTACAAGCACCTATCTGTAGTTTATCTGCTCTTTGTTTGTGGCCAGAGATGAGGACGCTGGCGTAGGGCAGAGACAGGGGGATAGTAAACAGCACCTTCTAACTCTATTATGCTGTAATTTGAATTCTCTTTTTAAGTTAGTTATTTAAAACATTTATATACTGCTTAATCATTTGTATTTCTAAGTGGTGTACATAGAAACAAGCCATACATAAAGGAGGAATTTATTTATATAAATTTAATGAATAAATAAATAAATGAATCCAACTTTCTCCCCAAATGATCTAATCCACAATTACTTCCTCTATCCTCTGTTCTACTTGGGTATTTTTAAGTCAGGTAAAATAGCTGCATTTTGTTTTTGCATTGTTTTTATTTACTTGGCTCCTGAGGATATAGTTGTATGTTTCAGTTTCTCTCAACAGTAACAAATATTTATCAACCTGTTATTTGATCTCCTGCTCTTAATCTGCTAATAAGCTATTTTATCCTTCTGATTCCCAATAGCCCCAAATTAACGTAACATAGCTTTTAAAGCCAAGCTGAGCAAACAGTTTGTAAAAACTAGCATGCTCTCTTTGAACTGATCATAGTTCGATCTAATTTTTTCAGTGCTCCACATGAGTTTTGTTTGTAGTTGTGCCAGACAACAAATTCTCTTCATGTTCTAACTGCCCTCTTTTTCTGAACAAGTCTCCAGGCTGGTTCTCATAATTATGTCTACTAATCTATCAACCTGAGGAGGCTTCATGCTTCCAACATGAGTACAGCAAACATCACCACCTCAGTTTAGCTCAGTTTTATTGCCTGAGCATACATTACCAATGAATTCATGGGAGGTTACTCTCAAGTAACTGTGCCTAGGATTGGCAGCCAGCATGATAAAGACATCTTCATCAAACTAAAACGGTAGTATTTACTAATAAAACTGTTCCACTATATCTGGTATTAACATGGCAACAGTTCTCATAAGTGCATGTTACATAATGAGCTATTATCTGGAATTGCTTCTGTTTATTTTACTGAAATAACAGTGCTTGAAAGCCAGAGTACTAGAAAAGGCCACTGTGGGCGGCAGAAGCAGGGTTGCATCTCTCATTGAAAAGTAAGATCATAAGTGACACAGAGAACACAGAATGGTGTCTTGAAATCTTGTCGCTTTATATTTTCATTGCTGGAATATCCCCCCTCCCCCATTTTTGGCTGCCTTGCAATATGCACAAGTAACCCCATTTTACCCCAGTCCTACTAACCTCACTTCCATGGGAATGAGCTCCATCTATTTCAATAGCACCTATTTCCAAGTATTTTATTCATTAGATTTATACCCTGCCCTTCCCAAGGAGTCCAGGGTTGCATACATTGCTATTTCCCTGTCACCATATTATTCTTACAAAACAACCCGGTTAGGTAAGCTAGGCTAAGACTTGGAGACTGGATTTCCCCAGTCTTAGTCCAACACTCTAACCCAGCCTTTCCCAACCAGTGTGCCTCCAGATGTTGTTGGACCACAACTCCCGTCTTTCCTGACCATTGGCAATGCTGGCTGAGGCTGATGGGAGTTGTGGTCCAACAACATCTGGAGGCACACTGGTTGGGAAAGGCTGCTCTAACCACTACACTGTGCTGGCTCTCATACAAGTAACTTTGGATCACACTCTGCAGTTTCAGGGAACACTCCATAATAGCAAATGCAAAACCTCATTGCACAACCTCATTGCACAATGTGGAGTACCATCAAACTCAGAGTGGGGCAAAATGTCATGGTTGTGTGGAGATCTGTGTACACATTGGAGGCTCCCGTGAGCACTTAAGCTGCTGGACTGAAGCAAATAACTGATCAAAAGTAAACAAATAATGTCCAAATATTCATGGGACTAATTAGAAATGAAACAAATGAATCAAAATGAGACCTGCTGATTTCAAGAAGCTGATTCTGTGTAAACAGTACTATATTATTTGTATCTGAATCCTGACTATGTATTACCATATAGAATCTGGATCTTTGCTGTTTTTCTGCTCCTGCTTATTCCTTTGCTGAATTTGCAGTCTTCTGTTAATTGCAACATCACACAGCCATTCCCATGGCAACCAGTTGTGCTGCCACAAATGGGAATAGGTGAACTCATGAAACAAAAGCCTATGATAATTTCGACAGCCTCAGCAATAAGGTATAAAGAGAGCAACAAAACCTTAATGTCACTTAAATGGTTTTTGAACAGAATGACATCCAAAAATTTTCATACCACAGCAACTGTTTTTAAAATTTCAGGCCTGGCTTGCGAGCCTTCAAACACTTGAGTAGCTCAGACAGTGGCGGCTCTAGAAAAATATATTTAGGGAAAGGAGGAGGGACAAGAAATGCAAAGTGGAATCTAAAGTGGGAGATCTCTGTTTTGCACATAAAAGATTAACCTGCAGAAAGCTTGTATGCTTGTTCAGCAGTTGCAATGGTTTTCGTGGAGCATGTCAGGAAAGGGAGAGGCAGGAGAGAGCATTTTTTCAGAAAGATCACATTCTCAACTTTGTTCTCCTATATGGCCATCTATTTCAAAAAAGAAAGAAATGTGTGTACAAAGAACAAATTGGCTACAATTATGTTATGTGAGGAATCACACGGAAAATGGGCTCTTATTCTCCCATTGCTCTAAGGTAAGGTTATCCAACACACTACTTAAAATCTTAGCTATAAAGTCTCTCTGAGCTCAGCTGTGAACACAATTGGAGGGGGCTACCACAGGTAACCCTTTATCTTTCGGGCTTCTCCTCTAGGGATGGAACAATCTCTCTGTTTTGGTTCAATCAGTTTCTCATTTCTCCAGTCTTAGGGCCCATCCATGTATGTGTGTGTATGTACTGCCTTCAAGTCAATCCTGACTTATGGCGACCCTACGAATAGGGTTTTCATGAGGCTGAGAGGAAGTGACTGGCCCAAGGTCACCCAGTGAGTTTCATGGCTATGTGGGGATTCAAACCCTGGTCTCCCAGGCCGTAGTCCAATACCTTAACCGCTACACCACACTGGCTCTGGCAGGGCCCATCCATATTGAACCGCCGAACTGCAAAATCCGCATTTTCCATATTTGGTTGGTGGCCCCAAGATCCGATTATTGTGAAAACCTGATTATCAAGCATCCATATATGTGAGCTTTTCTTTTTTGGTCTAAATTGCTTTAGCAATTTAAATAATTTAAATGTTACATAGGATGTTTTTAACTTTTGATATATTTCATTGTTGACTATGTGTATTTTAATATTGTTGTTATTATGCTAATTTTACTGTTCTTGATTGTTTATGTTCGCCGCTCTGAGTTCTTTGAAAATAGAGCGGGTTATAAATGTTTTAAATAAATAAATAAATAAACAAATAGCATTGGCCACTCAGGGGTGACCACCCCTTTTCAGTGACTGGTTCATAATCGTCGTTTGTTTTTTACATGCTTTTTCGGAAGAGTGCAGAAACGTATTTTTCCCCTTATTCCCATGCATGCACAGGTTTGTGAATGTGCTATTGGGTGGGATGGAGGCAAGGGGCTTGGCATATGACAGAGGAACACCCATGGACTACCTATTGAAGGAAAGTCTACGGCATTGCATCCGAGCGCACAGACATTAATGCAATTGATTATCAGTTTAGGAAAGCATATTGTTTTTTCAGTGGTATTTCTAATGCGGATTTGTGAACGTAAAAATCTGTACTAGCTTGCAATGTCATATGTACAACAGTGAATTAACAAGAACACAAAGCTATAACATTGCAAATTATACAGTCATATGGACAGGCCCTTCAATTCAGTTCTCCACAGTTCTGCAGCAATTTGGACTTTTTTAAAAAAAATCCTCATGAAATATTTTCAATATTTTAGTGTGGCTTTCTCCTAATAAATACATTTTTATATGTAGTTTTGATTAATGCTTGTATTTTTCCAAGCAATGTGTCCTAATATAGTGCATTTTTGTATGTTATTTTCACTAATATATTCATTTTATGCATACTTTTACCTAATATATGCATTGTTATAAACATTGCTTGGTTAAATAACTGCATCGCAAAAATTGGATCCATGTGAATTTCAAAGGATGGCTGCATTTCAGTTTTCATATTGTTTCAGAAAGTGCAAATTTGATAGATTTAGCTTTAAATGCAAACTGAATTGAATTCACGTCCTTTCTCTCCTCTCAAATTGTAAAATAGAGATTATAATGTCTTATCCTACTGAACAGGGCCACCTCCAGTTTTTTGGGGGGTGATAAGGCCAGTGCCAGACTTTGGGGGGCACTTGGTATGATGCTGCCCAGCCCATACACACCCAACCAAGATGTGTATAGTCTAGGGATGGGATTCGTTGGCCAGTGCCATTTTGAAAGCATTCCATCAACCTAACAGGCAGTATCAATCTGAGTTCATTCTTTGTCCACTATCCATTGCTTTTACCAGTCTGATTTTTCCTCCCAAAAATATCAGTATTAATATTGAGATTTTGAAAGGAAATGTTGATATTTTGAAAGGAAAACAACTTCGTGTCCCTCCTCCTTCTCCAATATTATAGGCTAGGCTTGTTTCCTCCCCACTTGGACCTTGGATTATTCAGAGGGAGGGAGAGAGGGAGAGAGGGAGAGAGGGAGAGAGAACTGTACTGCTGTGTTCTGCTATAAGTAAATTCGTTCGATAAGAGAATATATTTGAGAGAATATTCAAGGGGAAAAATCTGGTGTCAGGACAAAGCTGTTGAAGTTCAGATCAAGCAGAATTGGTCCACAAAGATGGAGTATACATGGACCATTGAAAAATCCATTGCTAAATTCAGTGGAATTCTCACCCATCCATAGTATAGTCTGACCTGGGATTACATTTTGACCAACTCAAAATGTCAGGCAGCCACTATGGATGGGAGCAGAGCTTGACTCCCACCATTCCCTTTTGCTGAAAAGCATCCAGAGGGTCTGGTGGGGAGGGCAATGTAAGCAGATTGGACCAGTGAGGGGCCCTTTGAAGCTCCTGGGGCTCTCAGCTAGTGCTCAGCCTGGCTGACTGTTGGCGCCAGACTACTGATCAGTACGTGGGCACTAGTTCACTTATGTGGCTGTGTTGGCAGTGCTCCAAGCAGCCCTGAGCAGCTATGTCTACTCCCTTTCAATTTCCCACAGTGATTCTGAACAATACTAAGCTAGGAAAAATGTGGAATATTTGAAGGGTGCATAGATTTAGTTGTATGGAAGATGCTCAAAATGCTCAAGGCAGGCATCGGCAATGGGCCCTGGCAGGTGCCCAGTGTTACCAGGTACTGATGCCAGTCCTGATTTTACACTTCACTAGGATATACTGTATGTGCTTAGGACACTTAGTAAAGAAGGCTATGTAATCACTGTTACTACTGTTAGACAAATGTAGCCTGAGTAGTTTAGAAACCAGATTCAGCAGGATCCCACTATCTTGAATATTGCACATTCATGCTGTAGTCAACTGAGGGTAAAACAATTACAAAGTGCCTGAAAAACTAGCTTTTCCAACAGCTTATTGCTCTATTATTGAAATGAGGCATTCTCCCCCACAGACCTCTGCTGTAATAGATTGTACTCTGAGTATGTTTATAAAGATCATATGGGACTTAAATTGCTTCACTGTTTGAAAGTCTACCAGAAAAGTTAACAAGCCAGGCTACACTTTCTACTTCAGTGCCCCAAATATGAGGCTATGCAAGAAAGGACTCTTCTAAAAAGGGTGAAGCAGTCAATCAACAAGAATAAGAAAAATGTGCCAGACTGTACCAGGAAGGAGATACATGAATATTTAGGGACAGGCCATAGTTTGACAGAAGAGCATCTGCTTTGCATCCTGAAGGTCCCAGATTCAATCCCCAGGCAGGGCTGGAAAGGAATCCAGTCTGAAATGCTAGAGAGCTGCTACCCGTCAGTATAGACAAGACTGAGCTAGACGGATCAATAAAAGGCAGCTTCCTATGTTCCCATTCAACAATTGAACCTATGGCCCTCAATATATTGTTGGAGTCCAACTCTCATCAGCCTGAGCTAGCAAAAAGTCAGAAGCGGTTGGTTTTGTAGTACAGCAACATCTGGAGAGACTCTGTTGTCCCATCCTTGGCTAAAGCTAACCTGGGTGCCTCAGGGCCTTATAATATACTGCATTCCAGCCCATGAGGCTAGTAACAGCCCCAACCAAACCTTAGTAGTCATGTAGACTGGGGAAGGCCTTACCTATGTTTGTATTCAGCAGGGCCAGCTCCCAATTTGAAAGAAACCTCAGCAACATGCCCTTTCGTAGGCCCCCACCTATTTCAATGGGCCCCTTTTTATGTGGGTGAGCCCTCATGACAGTGGTCTAAAAGGCACAGGGTGACTTTTGATTTCCCACAGTAACCTTGACAACACATTGTTCTGGAACATTGTGGAAAATTAAAATGGTGGCTCCCAGATCCAACTACCCAGTGCTGATCAAAGCCCAGAAAAATAAAATAAAAACAAAGATGGTCCCAGGGCAGGCATCAGCACTGAGTCCTGTGGAGCTTCAACAGCTGCCCGAGAAAGCCTTGTGCTGACACTAGGCCAGCTATCAGCAATTTGCTCACGTTCTAGTGCCTCTTTATTTCTTCTGAAGATGTGTAGAACTGAGCTATCCCTTACTGTAGGCTCAAAGGCTGAAGACACAATCTTGCAATAAATATTGCTATGATTCTAATTGTTTCTGAATTTAGGTATGCACTATATTCCACATTGACTGCCTCCTATTTGTGGACTGCAAAAGAACAGGGAAAATATAGCAGGATAAAACTAAATCACACAATCAAGCCATCTTTGTAAATAGGGATGGCATTTGCTACAGCTACATCAGGATTCTGAATATATCCTTTGGCTGGAGCAAGATACCATTGTAAACTCTGTGCAGTACTGTGCATCTGTGACTTACAAGGAATTCATCAGTTGCTCCTGGTTGAAAACACGTATCTCCCAAGTTCTGGGAAGAAAGGAGAAGATCACCACT
This sequence comes from Rhineura floridana, assembly GCF_030035675.1. NCBI lineage: Eukaryota > Metazoa > Chordata > Lepidosauria > Squamata > Rhineuridae > Rhineura > Rhineura floridana. Next base: position 259,417,398 of record NC_084480.1, on the reverse strand, counting down.
TTTGCCCTTAGAGCCATAAATCACAAGAGTTCGTTTACACTCCCCTGACTGTGGGGAATCCTGAGCAGTCTTAACCAGCACTCTCCATTGACCTATGGAATAAAAGTAAACAAACAAACAATCAAACCAAAATTGTATTTTATAACACTGAGGAGAAACTGTGATGATTTTGTTGCTATTTCTATGACTACAATACATTTCAACAGGGCTGCACATAAGTATGGTACTTTTGAAGCCAAGTACTCAATGCATTCAGTGAGATCATATCAACCACAAGACAACACAACAGGAGCCTATGAGGTGGTGGGGATCAATGCTATGTACACGATTATATAGCAGCTGTTTAGCAGAGTGGCACTGTATGCTTTGTGACTCTGTGACATTTTCAAATAACCCAATTTCTGAACAAGCAGCAACATTTTTCAACTTCATTTTTGTGTTTATTTCTTGTCCCATTTTTTCATTCCTATTTTTATTCCTTCCACCACCACATTTTCTTCTTCGCATTGTTTAGTACACATGTCCTGTCCTCCCCCTGCCTGCAATAAAGCACTTTTGTATCACAAACAAAAAACTAACAGTTATGCAGGTCACAGGAACAAGTCATACTAGCCTCATCAAGGGATCCTGCTGAGTCATACATACAATATGCAGTTTTCCATGCTAACCCTATTCATTGGTCCCTATTCATAAAGCTTTCCATCAGTATGGGATCTGGTGTGTATGTCCACTGGCACAGATAAAGGATCACTCCAGAGCATTCTGCAGAGGGTAGGGGTTGCCAGGAGGTGATCATGATGAGAAGTCCCATTGCTACTTGTGGTAGCAGTTAATAAGTCCCCACCCTCACTACCCACTGATTGCGAATGAAATCATGAATATGGGTTGGGGGCACTTAGCATTTTCACCAGAGAATTTAAGTCAGCGACCATTGGACACATTTGGAATTTTGAGAAAGTGCAATAAATATCAGGGTTGTGGCTGTTACATCTGTGTGTTTTATCGCTTGCTTGCCACCCTAGGTTCCTTTTAGGAGGAAGGGCAGGATATAGATAGATAGATAGATAGATAGATAGATAGATAGATAGATAGATAGATAGATAGATAGATAGATAGATAGATAGATAGATAGATAGATAGATAGATAGATCTAAAAGAGCAGAAAGGGAGAGGAACACAAAATGGTATGGCCATGCATGCCCCACTCCATCAATGGGAAAAAGGCACCTGTATCAGCCATCGTTGAACTTGCTGACAGAGATCACATCTTTGCACTTCTCCTGTGTTCGGAATGGAAGGAGGATGGTGATTTATTTCTGGCAGCCAATGAAATGTGGGTATATTCAGTGTAGGAGAGGCTGAGCCAGTGCAAACAGGAACTGAGCAGGAAGTCTTTGAGGTATTGTGGATTTTTTAGGGGACATTTACTAAGAATGTTCACAGAAGCTGTGTTGGTGACCCTTGATTTAAGTTAACAAACACCTCTCACAACAGCCAAGACTTTACAAGCTTTCAGAAAAGTAAACAGTAAGCCTGCTGAACCTCCTTGAGCAGTGAATTCCACAACAAGGGCCCTATTTTTCATAGCCATGGCTATAGAGTTTTATTAACAGGGCAAATGGCAGCTTTAGGGGAGATTTTCATTGGAAAAACAGCACAAGGGGAAAGGGTTAAACTCACTTCTGTACCACACCCTCCCAGTCTCTCTCTCTCTCTCTGTATATACATACCAAGTATTCACAAAAACATCAATGTATCTCTATTTTAAGAGGAAATTTGGCTCCAACAAGTCAAACTACATAGTGAATAAAGAACCTGGTGGGTTGAACAAGGCTGCTTTTTTTCACAACATGGAGAAGGAAGGGCTTTTTATTCAAGTTGCAACTAATACTTTGATGATGCTCTGTCATATTTTTAATCAGCGATGTAGTGGAAGAGGAGTGCAGGGGTGTGCAGCTCTGAGATTCTTGTCAGAGCAAAAGTGATGACACGATCTGACAAAGCACCAGGGTGATTGGCAGAAGCTCCTTGAGGTGATAAGGAGGGTTTGTGACAGATTAGCACTGAGGAAGTCAGTGAATGAGGAAAATAATCAAGAAGAGGTGGGATACTTCTTCTATTTCATGCTAGCAGCTTAAACAATGACTTCTTTGAATTTTTTTTAAATTTCTAATTTAAAGATCAAGTTTGCATTTCATTTGGCTAATTATGTTAAAGCTCAAAGTATTTTACAAGTTGAATATAGGCAGTCAGGACCACTGGGTTCAGTGTAGCTTACTTCCAAGAAACTATGCATCAGACTGCTGTGATGCTGATTGTAATAAATTGTGTTTTATGATATATGCTGCTACTCTTTTTTTAGGGGGAGGGAAGACAAAGATCTAACAATCTTCATCCATATCTCTATGAATATCAACAAGGAAACAAAAAGCAGGGCCTCCACAAAGCACCAGCAGGTTCACATGGTAGGAGGCATTCCATCAGATAGTGCTGCATAAAAAGTAAGACTGAAGCCATATCTCATCAGCATAATAGTGAGGGATGAGCAGAGCAATCTATTTCCTGTCCATCTCAGTTTGGTGTGTGTTCATTCATAACTCCGTTGCATCTTGTTTCTGTGTTAATCTGTGAGTTTTTTATCTGTATGAAAATTGTTGTTTTATCACAAAATACACAATTACATACTTATTTTATCTCAATATACACATTTTGAAAAAAAATTCTTATCCTTAAATAAGCTTTTTTAAGAATGTATTTTGACACATCGTTTGAACTGTATTGTAAAATCTGGAGTAGTGCAAAATCCAAAGAACAACTACATTCCAATTGATGCAGAAATCTAGTTGAAGAGTTAGGTTGGTTCACTTAAAAATGTGCACTGAATGAAGCCCTTCTCTATCCCTAGTAATATCAACAAACCAGCCTAACATTTTATGATGACATAGCATGATGAAATAGGGCATGGGCAACATGCAAAACTGGTGACCAAGCAGGAAAGAATGTCACTGGGGCAATAGCAACAGCAGGTGGAAAGGCAGAAATTTGACAGATGAGTTGGAGAGGCTCAGCAGACCAGATGCTATACATGGACTCCCAGTATAGAACAGGGATCTGCAAAAAGTTGTGCATAGTAGCTGTATAGCTTAAGTCTACATTATTTCTGGACACTCTGAGTATATCCTGATGAACTCTGACCTAAAAATGCTTTTGCTGTCACTTCACAATTCATTTTTTCCACTTGTTTGCTGGGGGAGCTGTCTTGATTTATTAAATGACAGTGATGTTGGCATAAACAAAACAACCCTTGTATCTACTCTCAGAGGAACCCCTGAGCCATATTAGAACAGAAAAATAAAGATGGGAAGAAAACAAAAAATGCTTAGTGAGATATTTCCATTACTCAGCTAAATGACTTGGGATGGCCCTTCTATAGATTATCATCATACAATTTGTCTGTAGTTCCATAGCAGCAGACACTTTCCATAAATGGTTACTTGGAAAAGACAGTGGCTACATTCATATATAACACTAAACTGTGATTTAATGATACATGGACAAACTTAAATAAACCCAACCAAAATGATGGGCTCATGTGTTTCCTGCTCTTCTTTCATATTTAAGTGTGGCTGGGAGGAGGGCTTCAATTGAGGTTATTTTCTCTTTCACAGAATTTTGACTCAGCAGGGATCCTGCTTTAAAGCAAACTCTAGTAAGGTTCATAACAAACCAACTCTGAGCCTTGGGTTATGAAGCTTGTTTGTTAAAATAGGTGTGTTTTAAACCAGGATCCCTAGTTCAAACACAACCCTAAGTTGAGATTCTGGAAAAATTAAAACTAATACCTATCAAAGTCCTCCTCCTCCTCCTGGCTTCATGGGAAAACAAGAGGAGAGGGCAGAGTGCGTGAGTTTCTGGCTTTTCTTGGGCGTGTTCAGGCTCATCTAGTCATAGCACTAAACCATGGTTTTTCATTATGTATGAATGCAGGTAATGACTTGTGTTATCCTATTTGTCTATTTAAGCCCAGAATGGTGTTTGAATGCAAACAACAAAGAGTGTTTCTTATAAGAAGAGAATACAAAGTGTAACTTACCTCTAGTATACGCCATTGGTGCATTACTATTTTCTAAAATAAAAACAAAAACAATCATATTCTCATTCACAATAAGAATCTATAGTCTTAAGTTTAATTAGCAATTTGGTACCTAGGACATAATTATAGTACAAATAATTTTTATTTTCAGTACTTACTTCTGGCAATTAGCTCTCTCTCCATTTTCCCATCATCTTGGTACTCATCTAGCCATCTTCCATTGTAAAAAAAGAGAGAGTAATTACAGTGAAGGCAGTTAGTAATTAGTCTTACTAAATCGAAGCCCTACATTATTTTTTCTCCTTTTAGCAAAGTTTTTAAGTATCACTTGTCAAGTTATATATTGTCTCGGCAGAGATAAACAAGGGTGGCTCTTCTTAATATAGACAAAGTTTGTGGATTTATTTCTTGAAATAAATAAACTGTGTGGATTTATTTATTGCCACTCTTCAGCTTTTTTTTTTATAAAAAAACCAACCTCCCAGTGCAGCTCATAGCAATTATAAAACCAATATCCAATAAAAAGAAGGAAATCATAGTAAAACAATAAAAAACCCTAGCAGCAGCAATAAAAGTCAACAGATTAGAAGACACGCTAGAAGCCTGCAGGGGAGTCTCTCTCAGAAGGGCATTCAGGGTGCCACAATGGAAAAGGCCCTCTCTTCAGTTACCACCTGCCTCCCTTAAGAAGGTTCAAAGAAGCATTTCTGACAAATATTTTAATGTTAGGGCAGGCATGTGGGAGAAGGTGGTTCTTTGAGTTCCTGAGACCCAAGCCATTTTTTAAATTTTTATTTTATTTAACAAAAATTATGCACCGCTTGATTGTAAAAAAACCCACGCCTCTAAGTGGTTTACCAAAAACATTAAAATTAGCAACAAAACAATTAAAATCAATGAAAAACATTTTAAAACCATTAAAACAGCAACAGATCAAAAATATTAAAACACATCAATTTCTATGTTTAGGGCTTTAAGGTAAGCGCTACATCTCTGCTCAGGTAACCTCTAGATTAGATTACTGCAATGCATTACACCGGGGGGGGGGAGGGCTGCCTTTGAATATGGTTCAGAAAACTGCAGCTGTTGCAGAATTCAGCATTACTGAGTGAGGCAAGGTGGTCTGAGCACAACACCAATTCTGGCATAACTGCATTGGCTACCAATCCTTTAATTATTTAATATTCCATCCATCCTCCTGATAGACCTTAGGGCTGCAAACCTTAACAAAAACCATGACTCCATACCTCTTATTGAGAAATTAGGCCATACAAAAAGACCTAGGTTTTTGAATTTATGCATTGTTTACACCTACATACCCATTGCCAAAAAACTAAACACACACAAACTTTTAAAATGTGAGAAACACTTGCTTCTAGTTGCATGCAGTTTTTCCTCCCGCAAAAATAAGTTTAACTTCTCACTATCCAAAAACACTTCTTTCTCTAAATTGAAAGAATAAAATATTGGAAATACTTTGAAAAATACTCTGGAATTACACATGGCTCAGATCAACCTGCTCTGCCCCACCGAGCTGCTGCTGGTGCAAATTAAGAGTTATTCCATGGGAATGGTTAATGTGTTGCAACACATACATAAATCAGCCATAATTTCTCTACCCAATCTCCCATTCACAACAATAAATGATTACGTTAAAAAATATATATTTATTATAGAGAGAAACTAACACTATGTCCACCATCAACACATCATTGGTCAATTCATCATTGTGGGAGGGAGTAGTTCCAGCCACCTTGAAAGAGGTGGTGATCTGACCGCTCCTGAAAAAGCCCACCCTGGACCCATTGATTTGCGACAATTACTGACCGGTTGCAAAAAAACCCTTCTTATGGAAGGTGATTGAGAGGGTTGTGGTACAGCAATTATTATTATTATTTATTACATTTGTATACCGCCCCATAGCCGAAGCTCTCTGGGCGGTTTACAACAATTAAAAACATTAAAAAATATATACAAATACACAAATTTAAAAACACATTTTTAAAAATAATTTAAAAACAATTGCAAGTACTCTTGAATGAAACAGATTATCTTGACCCATTCCAGTCTGGGTTCAGGCCTGGTTATGGGACTGAATCGGCCTTGGTCGCCCTGATGGATGACCTTTATCGGGAGAAGGACAGGAGGAGTGCAACTCTGTTACTCTTACTTGACCTCTCAGTGGCTTTTGATACCATTGACCATGGCATCCTTCTGAGCCAACGTGGTGAGACAGGTACTGGAGGCACTGTTTTACAGTGGTTCCGATCCAATCTCCAATGTCATTTTCAGATAATAGCATTGGGTGATTGTCTTTCGGGCCCCTGGCAGTTGTGCTGTGGGGTGCAGCAGGCCATCTTGTCCCCCATGCTGTTTAACATCTATATGAAGCCCTTGGAGCAGTCGTCAGGAGATTTGGGGTGAGCTGTCAGCAGTACGCTGACAATACCCAACTCTATTTCTCTGTAACATCTGAATCAAGAGAGGCCATGCAAGCCCTGGATGGCTGCCTGAACTCAGTGGTGGGCTGGATGAGGACCAATAAACTGAGTCTGAATCCTAGCAGACTGTGGGTTGGTGGTTCCCAAGTTCAGATAATTGGTCAGTTGCCTGCTTTGAATGGGGTCGTACTCCCTCTGAAAGAGCAGGTCCGTAGTCTAGGGGTGCTCCTAGATCCATCTTTCTTGCTAGAGGCCCAGGTGACATCAGTGGTTGGAGTGCCTTTTACCAACTTTGGCTGGTAAGATAGCTGCGGCCGTTTCTGGACCAGAATAGCCTGACCACTGTTGTCCATGCACCGGTAATCTCGAGGCTGGATTACTGTAATGCACTCTATGTGGGGCTACCCTTGAGGTTGGTCCGGAGGCTGCAGCTGGTGCAAAATGCAGGCAGGGTATTGCCAACATGTCACCCCACTGCTGAAAGAATTGCACTGGCTACCTATTAGTTACCAGGCTAAGTTCAAGGTTCTAGTTTTGTTGTACAAAGCCCTATACAGCTTGGGACCAGGATATTTGAAAGACCGTCTTATCTCTTATATACCCAGTCGATCACTGCGCTCTTATCAGGAGGTCAATTCTGCACAACATAGGAAACGGACCATTAGTGTAGTGTCACCTTTGGAATTCCCTCCCCTTAAATATTAGGCAGGCACCATCTCTGTTATCTTTTCGGTGCCTACTGAAGCCCTTCCTCTTTCAAGAAGCCTTTTAAGTTGAGACTTTATCCCAGTCTGCATCTTTGTTGGAATTGCTTTTTAATACGTTTTTCAACCTTTTTTTTTTTTTAAAAAAAGATGTTTTTAAACATTTTCTTTTTAAAAAGATATTTTAAAGCTTTTATTAATGTTTTTAAAGATGTTTTGTCTGTTTTTATGATGTTTTAAAGTGTTTCAGTGCTTTTTTTGCCTCCCTGGGCTCCTACTGGGAGGAAGGGCAGGATATAAATCAAATAATAAATAAAGTAAAACAAAAAAAAAACAAAATATTGCTTGCATGTGCACTGTCTTCCTCTCTCTAGCAAGGTCACAAAAGAAATAAGAAATAAAACAGAAAAGCTCCTCAAAGTAGGAAACACTCCTTGATGAGGTGTGTGTGACATTTAAGAAAACAACTCAGAGCATGCTCAGAACACATATGTATTGTGCAGATAAGTCTACCAGGTCTACCCTGAGGCAGACCTACTAATGTTGTACTATGACTGCATGTGTAGGCTATGGCTGTATCTAATTCCTGTGTCTTTATTTTAATTTTTTTATTTATTATTTGATTTATATCCCGCCCTTCCTCCCAGCAGCAGCCCAGGACGGCAAACAAAAGCATTAAAAACACTTTAAAACATCAAAAAACAGACCTTAAAATACATTAAAACAAAGCAACTTTTAAAACATTTTTAAAAAGCTTTAAAGACAGTTTTAAAAATGGTTAAAAATATATTGTTTAAAAAAAAGTTTAAAAAAAAACATATTAAAAAGCAATTCCAACACAGATGCAGACTGGGATAGGTCTCAACTTAAAAGGCTTGTTGAAAGAGGAAAGTTGCCTGGATTTCCCTCATGACAGCAGGAGGGGGTGGGAACCTGGGAAACTCCTAGGGCTTAGTAAAACACTATTTTTAACTTTTTTATATCTAAAGACAGATGAGGGAGACCAACTGGCCATAGCAATAGCTTTGGAGAGGGACTGGCTGAGCAGTGCAGACAGCTGATAGGCCAGACAATGGGGAACTGACAGAAATCTCTCTCCAAGTTCAAATGGAATGATAATGAGTGTATGGAAGACAGGAAAGACTGTGTTTTTTTGCTTGCAATTCCCCTTGGTAGGACAATGACCCGCTTTGCCCCAAAGGACTAGTCTCCACTGAGTCTACTACGATTTGATATTATTTATTATGATGATTCCAATGCCTCACCTGAGTCATATGAAAAGGAGAGATAGAGCTGTGTGTCAGCATACTGGTGGAAAGCATAGTCCAAATGCCCAGATTACTTTGCCCAGAAGAAGCATGTAGACATGTTGCATGGATGATAAGATGAAACCCTGCAGCATAGTTGTCACAAGGCCAAGCAGTAATCTTCTAATCTCAGCATTAGCAAGCAGAACCACTGAGAGACAATGCCCCTGATCTGCAACCTGGCAGCCTGTCCAGAAGTATAGCATGCTCATTTATATCAAAGGGCATTGAAAGGTCCAGGAGCGCACACTTCTACTGCCCTTTGCACAACAGATTATCCATCAAGGTGACCGATGTCATTTTAGAGCCAAATCCTAAGGAGGTCATGTGGGAGATTTGGAATGATATGGCATAATATGTAGATGACATCCAACTATATTTCTTAGGTGAAGCAGCAAGAACTGGCTAAGAATCAATAAACTGAATCAGGGCAAGACAGAGAAACTGTGGGTGAGTGATGCATCTATCCAGGAAGATGTACTTCAACCCGTTCTGGCTGAGGTTGCATTCTACATAACTCCATTATATTTCCTAACACTCTGATGACAACCTCTTGCACATCAACCCTTTAACGAGGTCACTCACTCAGTTCATGCAGGGCATCCACCGAGCTAGGGATGCCTCACCATCACCCCATGTGAACAGAGAATGAAACCAGAATACATCCAACTCTATCTTGCAGCAGCACATTGCAGGGGATGATCAGCAGTGGTCTGATAGTGGCAAGAATGGCTGGTGTGATGGGGGGGCATGGAGCTGCCCTCCCTCACTGCTGCCTAGCAGAATGGTGACCTTGGGGTTACTTTGCCCCATGCACTGTGCTGGCCACTCCTAGACAGTGGGAAAGTTATTACTCAGGGAATTTTACCCGTCATGATTGATCTTTTATCTGAAGAACATCTAAAAACTTCCAATAAAGGGAGGACATAATTTTTTAAAAACCCTGACATTAATTAACTGCATACCTATTACAGGGAAACACAGCTTCTTCTTCTCTACCTTCCTCTCCCTCTTGAAATCTGATGACAATCTGTTCAAGGAACCAACCACTGCCTATGATTCAATGACAAAAAGTGTACTGCATCTTTAGAAGAAGAAAAACTTTATGCTTTGATTGAAAAAAAATAATATAATCACATCAAACTTAGTTAATCAGGGCAAAGAGGTTAACACAGTTCCTTTAGCAAAACCAGTAATTAATACTCTCAACACCTTATGTTCCTCAAAAGTAAGAAGCTGTGATGTCTAAGGTAAGATATATTGTTTGAGACAGTTTTAACACAATATGTGAAGAAGAACTAACACTCCATATTCTTTTGATCTCTGTTTTAGAGTCCCCATTGCATATGGATTAAGGATGAAATCCTTAGCCTTTGAGGAGACAAATTTGTATTGTACAACAGAAACTCAAGGAGGGTTAGGTCAACATCTTTCATTCAACATGTTTTTAGAGTCTTCTCAAATTATTGTTTTTAATAATATAATAAATTCTTACCGGACATTTCTTTGATCCAGATATCTTTGCACTAAGGAGTGCATTTGTTGCAGGGATAGCAACTTTTCTCAACAACAAAACTACATTTTTGTATTCAGTCTAGTTACATTACTGTGACATCCAAGCTGATAAACAACATAACTCCTCCACCACGCCCACACAATTTCATCATCTTTTAACAACTTATTTGTTGGGTTTTTGAAAGCTAGTTTAGAGGCTAAGCATTTCCCTGTTTTGATGTTCTAAAGCTGCAACCCTGGTATACACACTTATTTGGGATTAAGCCCCCCTGAACACAGTAGGGCTTACTTCTTAGTAGACACGACTAGGATTGTTATTTCATTCATCAGCATGAACCTTATTTTATAGGGAATACATTATATTAAATGTTTGTTCTATATAGTAAAGAATTAGGTCTGGTTCACATTTTATGTGGCAGATGTGCTTGTCTACTGCATACAAACCTGTAATATTTCAAGAAAGAATCTGTTGTTGTATGCATGTAGGCAACAGCCAATCATAGTTTCCTGGTGCATCCCTACCCACCACATGTCCTCATGTTTGGAGGGAAGTAGACTTCTCCTTCTTGTTATGGAAATTTGTATAAATGAGCAGAGATTGTCAATGGTCTGAGATGCGTGTGTGCCGGTGTGTCATTTACCTAAGTAGCAGGCTTTTATCCTGCATTAGGATCACTGAGACTTAAGACTTGGTAAAATAAGAAAAGCTACTTTATTTATAGAAATACAGAGTAGATAGGAAAGGCATACCTAGTTCTAACTAAGTTGGAGGCACAATGCCCAGACATGGGTATTGCCCTCATGGCTCAGGAGAGAGAATAATAATAATAATAATAAAATTTTATTTATGAGTCGCCTATCTGGCCGAGTTAACGACCACTCTAGGCGATGTACATTGTACAATAAAATACAATATAGAAGAACCACAATCAATGAATAGTCTAAAAAACCCCTTCCAGTTAATAACAGCATAAAAATTAATCCACTTCAGAGATCCTGTAGGCCTGCCTGAACAGCCAGGTCTTCAAGGCCCGGCGGAACCCCATCATGGAGGGGGCATGGCGAAGGTCAGGAGGCAGGGAATTCCAGAGGGTGGGAGCCACAATTGAGAATGCTCTCTCTCTGGTCTGCACCAGTCTAGCAGATTTAACTGGTGGGACCGAGAGGAGGTCTTGTGTGGCTGATCTCATCAGGCGGCATAACTGATGATGCTGGAGGCGCTCCTTCACATAAGCTGGGCCAAAACCGTATAGGGCATTAAAGGTCAACACCAACACCTTGAATTGGGCTCGGTAAACAACTGGTAGCCAGTGTAGATCTACTAACACCGGAGTAATATGGTCACGGCGACGGCTGTTCTTAATCAAGCGTGCCACCACATTCTGTACCAGCTGTAATTTCCAGACCGTTTTCAAGGGTAGCCCCACGTAGAGCGCATTACAGTAGTCTAAGCGAGAGGAGACCAGGGCATGTATTACCCGTGGGAGTAGATGGACAGGAAGGTAGGGTCGCAGTCTCCGTATCAGATGTAATTGATACCAAGCTGCCCGGCTCACTGCTGAAACCTGAGCCTCCATGGACAGCTGGGAGTCAAGAATGACCCCAAGGCTGCGGACCTGTTCCTTCAGGGGTAACCTCACCCCATTAAGCACCAGGTCTATATCTCCCAACCTCCTCTTATCTCCCACAAGCAACACCTCGGTCTTATTGGGATTCAGCCTCAGCCTATTCCTCTCCATCCATCCACTTACTGATTCCAGGCACTTGGACATGGTGTCCACAGCCAACTCTGGTGAGGACTTAAACGAGAGATAGAGCTGAGTGTCATCCGCATATTGGTGACACTGCAGCCCAAATCTCCTGATGATAGCCCCCAGCGGCTTTATATAGATGTTGAACAGCATGGGGGAGAGGATGGAGCCCTGTGGCACTCCACAAAGACAAAGATGTCTCCTCTCTTTCAGACAGTCGAAGAAGAGAAAAACAAAGGGCAGAAGGAGGAGGGGCATATAAGCTTCCCTGAGCATATCAGTTTACAAGGAAGGAAGTTAGTAAGAGCACAGCACAGGTAAAGGTAGGCAAGCATAGCCATCTGGAGGACCCTAACGGTATCTTCCCTTTGGAACACAAACAAAAGAACCCAAAACAGGAGTTGCTCTTGCCCCACTTCCAACACTTCTACCATTACTATGTTTATCAGGAAGCATGTGACTGACAAGCACCAAACATCTTTCTCCATAAATTGTGAATAAGCCATTAAACAAAAAACAGTAATGTAGGAGGAGATAAAGAGATAGCTTATGAGCAGACTCACCAGTGTTTGAAGTTCTTCCACAAAATGATAATATATATTACATGAGATGGATAAACTCCATTCTCTGTACAGCAAAAAAATCTTGTCTGATGTTAGACTATGGAATTACACAGAAGAAATGGATGTTCACTTTTAAACAGATTGTGAAGGCAAGTGGTCAATAGGAAATTAGCTGTACCTGGACCAGTTCCATCATGGCTAATGAGAATTTTATTCAGAACTCCAAGTGATACAGCCGTCATGGTGAACACATCAGTCTGCAGAAACACAAAAATAAGAATCACAAATTGGAGGGAACCAATACAATCTGAAGGATAGATGGCTGGACGTGGACCCACAAAAGAGAGAAAACAAAATAGATTTATTAATGAATATACTATTTTAAAAATCAAAATGTATGGTCAGAAGGCACATGAAGTTGCCACCTTGCTGAAATGAAGCAGGTCTTGGTCTGGTTAGTTTCTGGATGGGAGACTGCCTAGGAACTACACAGATGCTGCCTTGGGTTCCATTATGGGGAAAAAAATCTTAAAAAATTATATGTATATTAAAAACAGCTGCATTTAAATAAATGCTTTACATTTCATGGATATTTTAATAATATGTTGTGATTCTGTAAAAAAATAAACATGGGTTTTACACAACTGTTTTTAGAAGTTTTAATTGCACCATTTTATTATTGACATGTTTGCTGCCCTCAGCTGCTTTGGGAGAAAGGTCAGGATAGAAATTTAATAAATAAATACACTTTCACCATCCTAAGTCTTAAATATAGTATGCAGCTGCTTTTAGAGCTTTCTGGCTAAAAATAAATACACCCTTTTTTTCTTAATGGTTCATTTCCTTGGAATATTCTTTTCTGCTATGGTAAAGCAAGCAAGAGCTCCCCTTGCCCTGGGTTAGAATATTCCATTGCTTCATCCCTTGCAATTTTGTCCCCACCATCACTACCACAGAATAAGCCCTAAAATGGGCTCCCCACTGTTCGTAGCTAGACTCATCCTGAGTTTTGTGCCAATAGTGCTTGTAAGTTACCATACCCACCCAGGCCATTTTTCCATTTCATAAGTCAACCAGGCTTTGACAAAATAGTCGGTTGAGGTGACATGAAAATCAAGAAAATCATTGGGATCTATCAGTCCTCCACTCCTGCAAAGGTCCAGAGGTCCAGAAAGCCCAAACTCTACCAGGTAATGGTATGTCAATGATGGTGGAACTACCAAAGCTCTGCTATACTCAGACTGCCATCACACCCAGCACAAAAAGAAAAGAAGATCAAGATGTACTCCTCTGAATGAGTGGGTCAAGAAACACTTGAAACAGACCAATGGCTGCCATTGAGGTAATGAAACCTTAGACCACTCCCAACAACAGTCTCAATGTGAATGCCAAAGTCAACTGATACCACAAGCCTGGAAGACTCCAACATCACTGTCAAGACCGCCACAGTTAGCTGAAGAAGGCAGACTGTTAGGTAGTATCCTGGGCACCCACTTTCAGAAACAGACACTCAAAACTCCAGGTCAGGGGCAGCTAACTCCCAGTTTGTGGTCCTGACCATGACCCTCAGCAATTTTTTTCTGATTTTTTTTAAAAAAAGTAGTCACAGTGCTAGGGTGCCTAATATGAGTGCAAATCATCTCATTCCAGTCACCAGATCACCATTTGCTATGCAGAGAGGGGGCAACAACCCACCTTCTCAGCTGATCTTCATGGAGCCATGCAAATGTCAGTGCTCAGGATCCTACCAAAAGTAGCCAGTGAAGTGGGGCAGTGCCACACTGCTGCTCTCTAGATAGTGACCTTGCTGCCACTTACAAGGAAAGTATGGGGTGGTGCAGGGCAGCTGTGAGGTTGGGGCTGCATGGGTGCACCAGTGGGAACTCTGGATTTACTCCACTGATGTGGATGCTCCTGCCCTTCCCCGCTCCCACACTATCCAGGTATGCAGCAGCAAGCCACTGTTGGGATAGTGGTGGCATGGCACTGCCTAATGTGTCAGCTGGTCCTGGATCCTACCAAATGATCCCCCCCCCCATGAACACTAAATACCTGTTCCATATCTCAAACTAGTTTGGAATTCCACTGAGTTTTTAGGTGGCTTGCCTTGAGGGCTGATGCTTGAGATTCACAACTCCAAAGCAATGCTGGACATGCAGGAGTAGTTCTGAGGATATTTCCTTGTCTATACTAACTATGCACCTACACATTCAAATTGTGCTGAAAGCAATATGAAGGTAGGAATGTACATGACTTAGTACTGAGCACTGTAGGTAATACAGTTTTAATCATGGAAAAAACCTTCAGTTTTAATCATGGAAAAGAAATACCGAGCATTGTATTTCTATATTTGAAATGTATATACATTAATATACGGAGTAGATAATCATTACACAATAAACATCTCCTGAAAATATAATGCACTGCTCAAGCATAATTATGTAATTTTAAGTAACCTGGGTGTATTTTTAAAAAACGCTTTTTAATTCCTGTCAAGATGCTGCATACTTTTCTTTACCTGACCATGCTGAAATTTAACTTTATTAGTCCTTGATCTATGAAGTTTTCGTTTTCCAGAATCTCCTCTGTTTCCAAAGAGGGTGATGTACACATTGGAATTTGTTGCTGCATCAGGGTTTGAACCTGTGTATACACTGATCTCGTAGAATACCACTGAAATGGACAAAAATGCATTACTACTGCTGCTGCTGCTGCTGCTGCTGCTGCTACTACTACTACTACTATTTCATTTCCATTCTGTCCATAATCTTCATACATAAACTTCATATTGACTTGAGGCTTGTGACTACAGAAGCCTAGAATTTTGTGTACATAATACTTATAATTGCACATGATTTAGAAACAGATATTGGCACACTACAACACACCTGGAATGAAAGCTTTTTCACCTCTGGCAAGCTCCCTCCCCCACTATGCTCTTCTTGGATTTAAAAAACTGTTGAGTGTGGGAAGGTATCCCAAGTCAGTCTTCTGAAGGAAGCACTATCCCACTTTGTTACACACAAATAAACAGGAACAGAAAAGACTGAGCAGAGCAGGAAGCAGACACATTTGTCACAACAGAATGATTCCTTTCAGTGACTATTGTTTAATGGTTTGCATGGAGGATTAGTTTAGAAGGAGGAAGGAGAAAAAGTGTTAGACCCAATTCTCTCCTGACCCTTCTTGTATTTTGACAGGAGGACAGAAGGAAGAGGCTACATGTGCAAAAGCTTGCTCGCTCTAGGCTCCTCTGGGTGACCTGGTTTTGAGCATTTATCCTGATTTGCTTGCAGGAAGCTTACGTGGAGGTAGGGATGAAGAATCTGTCAATTTTGTTCTCTCAGTTCCTCAGTCTTAAATTCAATTCTCCACATCTCTGCAGCAATTTGAGATTCCCCCCCCAAAAAAATCCTCAAAAATTCTTCAGCATGTTAGTTTTGACTAATTTTCTCATAATATAATGCATTTTTGTATATTATTTTCACTAGTATATTCACTTCATAATATGTGTGAAGGACCACCAGGGACTGTCCTACTGCCCCCGTGCTTTCAGTCCTGTGTGGATACAGGATCAGGAGCCTGGTCAACTGAACTAGCTGAGCAGGAAGGTCTGGAAGACAAGCCAAACGAGGAATAGCTAGGGAGAAGCCCCGCTGTTGGTAGGAGGCCTTCAGAACCCCATATAAGAGAAAGCCTGATTGAAGCTGGGAGGATCTTTAGCCTCAGAAGGAAAAGGGACTGCCTGAGACCTTGAGGAGGCCTAAGAGCATCCCGCCCCCCAAGGACTGTGAAGGGAGGCCTGGGGAAGCATGGAGTGATGTAACTGCCTGTCCCAAATAAAGTATAAGAAGCCAAGATTTTATTTATTTATTTATTATTTGATTTATATCCCGCCCATCCTCCCAGCAGGAGCCCATGTCCTGGGTTTGTTGGGGGTTTTCCCACAGCAAGAGGGAGATTCAGGCCATGGAAACTGGGCCATTTGATGTTCCCCAACCCATAGATGCCCAACAATATATATGCATTTTTAAAGCATTCACTGAAGAACTGCACTGCAAAATTCAGATAAGTATTAATTTTTGAAGGATAGCTGTGTTTCTGCTCTCATATTGTTTCAGAAAGTGCAAATGTGATAAATTCAGCTTTAAATGTGATCAAATTAAATCCCCCCCTCCCCATCCCTATAGTGGAGGTTAAACTATGCCCAGTCTTTATTGAGTATTCATTCTAATTTGCTTGCAAGCTGTTAATCCCATTAATCATTTGTTCATCCTATGCGTTTCAATGCATTTTCCCACCATTTTCATAGCTGCAAAAGGCTGCAAGGCCATGTATGCTTACTCTGGACTAAGCACCATGTTAAACTGTGTCCTAATTCTGAGTAGATATGTGTAGGATTACACTGTAGGTCTTTTAAAGCAGTAATATTTATTCATTTATAGATGTTCACACCACCTTTCAAGAATAAAATTCTTTTGAAGGAGGTTCACATAAAAAAACAATAAACTTCAATAGATAATGTTTTAAAAAACATTTCAATGCAACAATAACATATTATTAAAACTAGAAATCCAACATCAAAAATATAGCATAATACAGTCACAATCACCAGGCCACATAATCAGATCCCCAGTCAAAATTAGTTTATGTAAGCCAAGGTATATAATAGGTTTTAAAAGTCTATTTGAAAATAACTAGGAATGAGGCCTGTCCAACATCAGATGGTATAGTATTGAACAATTGTGGGGCCACAATTGCTAAGTTATGGAAGTTCCTAAATACAACAAGCAACCCATTTAAGGTGTAGTCCTAAACAACCTTGCTTAGAAGTGACTGGGTTAGACTTGTCCAGCTGACTACTAGACAATAAATAAAGCTTAGCTAGAAACTCCAGCCACAGTTTGTAGACTGCCATTAAAAAGCTATTTTTTTGGATGCATGCAAAATTCCAAATCTTTTACTCTCAGTGCTGTACACACTGACAGGATTCAGTAAGTAACAGCTGCCATGGTGAAGTCAATAATAAAATAAGTGATTTATTAATAAACAAGTGCTTGGTATGAAACACTGTACTGAAAAGTTTGGAGAGGGAGGAAGCATGTCTCTCTCTAGTGGATGAACTGTATATGTGACCATCAAGTGACACTGAAAGCGAACCAGCTTCCACATAAAATCTACCAGAGCTTTTATTGGCTTGAGAATTGCAAGTAGCGCTGGTGCGTGGTAAGTAACAGATTTACCCAGAAGTCAGCTTCTGTTAACACTGATCACAATGTATTCGATATCCCTTTGATATTAACACTAAAGCCTGTCTTAGCCTGTGCATGCTTAAGGACAGGAATGCTTGGAGGGTGCACAGCTTTCAAAATGAGAGAATGAAACTGACTACTAATGAAAAGGATGGGTCTCTCTTAGCTGGGCTTTTAGTGGCGATTTCTCCATTTCCACGCAAGGTAAAATAGAGGTCATGCGCAGGTCTTTGAAACGGGCTGATTTTTACAACCATGTTAGCACATGCCACTTGAAAGACTCAAGCATGAGCTGGTGGGATGTGCTGACATTTCATCATGTACTCCTGCAAACAGATGGCCATGTGTGTGGTCCCTTTCAGTCAACACTTACTGATACTGATCGTGTGCCAGCAAATCAGATACCACACAGACATAAACACTAGGCTGAGCACTGCATACCAGCTTTCCCCACACACTTGAAAACTTCAGGAACCTCACTGCTGATTTAAAATATACACACATATATAGATAACATGACTCTGCATGTCAAGTATTTACTGCTTACCACATTACAAATTGGCTGTATTAACTTGCCCTTGTGCCTCACATCGGAGAAGTTTCTAAGCTACTGCAGCTAAAGCATAGTTCAGTGGCCAGGGGAGCAGACAGCAGCTGACTAGTTGTGCCCCCGTTCCCAAGAAAAAACTAATCACTTCTAAAGTTGCCAATGAACTATAATTTTGGGGGGTAAGACAGAAATTTATTTCCTGTGTATTGCGGGGACAGGCAAACAAATAAACCTTGTCATCTGTTCTGCATTATTTAACTTTGAATAAGTTGCAGTTTTCAGAAAGAAGGTACCACTCAGGAAAATCACTTTGCACATGCTCCTTTGACTTTTGAAAAGTTTCTTATAAAGAAAGGGGCTGTGTGCATGCTCATTTTGACCACAAGCCCTTAAAAAGAGTTTTACTCAGTTCATGGGAAAGGTATATGTTCAAAGACATTCAGTCTGAGTTGCCAGAATTTTTAAAAAACAAAGAGGTGTCACCTTACTATATGAAGTGGACAAGATCACACTGGGTTCCCAATTGCATGGAAGAGGCTATGCAAGTACTGTTGTATATGCATAGATCTTCATTCACACTTCCTCTGAACATGCAAAGTTCAGAGGTGGGCCACAGATTCACCAAACACATTTTCAACCTTTGAGGAGACCTGAGGTCTTAAGACTGCAGTTTCACTCAGCCCTGCTAAAAGAAGGTGCTTCCCTTGTCGGTTGGTTGGTTGGTTGGTTGGGGTCTTAGTACCAAATTCTATGAGCCATTGAATCAGTGTGTCTGCTCATAGGATAGGGCCATAATTCTCTGTGTATTTTCTTTCTTTCTTCCTGCCTTCCTTTTTTAACACTGCAGCTCCTTCCCAAACCACTAGTTATCACCACAGGAAAAACAATATTGTAATGGCTTTAAATGCCTATTTTTTCTTGAACTGCAGCAATAACACATAAGAATATACAAGCTACAAAGCCTGATTCTATGGTCTTCTGCAGCAGTTTGAGGCCATTGTACCTTGAGTTCAGTGACATTAGCATTAAACTGCACTGAAAGAGAGAATTGCCATATCCTTAGTCAAATGGGAAATAATGTAGGAAAATTTTATCGGATAAAAAACAAATCTGAGGTTACTATTTTAACATGCAGAAATGAGTTTGTTAAACTACATTGAGACATACATATGAAAGCATCCAAAATGAAAAAGAAATGGGGGGTTACATTTATTAATTCTTACTGTGCACCTCCACATGGGGCATTGTTGGGGTGGCGGCAGCCTGAGACAGCAACAGGGTGGGCTCTTCTTCCCCCTAGCCAAGCTCTCATGAGACCATCTGGGATCTTGGGTGGTCTTGCGGGAGCTCGCTCAGGGGGGAGGGGTGGCCTAGGCCTTAAAGACCATGGCCTAACCCAATTGGGGCTAATTTTCCTTATCAGCTTCTCTACCCACCCGCCCTTATGTGTGTCACTGAGCTTTTGAGGTCACTGGTTGACAGGGCCAGATGGGAATTTTTACTCTGAATCACATTGGCACTTGATTGGGAAGATTTTTCCACCTGTCCTTCAGTGATAGCTTCATCATCTTTCAGGCGTATAATTTCTTCTGTCATAAGTTAAGGTAGAAATGGTATTGGGCAGGATCAAACATAAGGCCCCCCCCTATATGGGGTCTAGTGGGAATAAGTGTGGGCCGTACCCTAACTGGCAAGGAGTTGTTCGTTCCTCATCATGCTCCCCCCCCCACTAGCTGCCCAGCAGGATCCCAGAAGCATGGCATGTGCTACACTGGGATCTAATCACTGGCCAACACCCAAGAGTGCAACCCAACTGGCTCGTTGGGACAAGTGTTCCTATAGCAAGGAGTGGAAGTGGAAAATCAGGTCCTTGCCCTAGTGCCATGCCAACCACACTTACTTGCTGTAAACCAATAAAGTTGTGGCCTGTTTCACCCATAAATGCTGTTGGCTGTACTTATTCCCGTGGCTGGTGGTGGGGGACGCATCCTGCGACCACCACTCAATGTAAATATCAATATGGTGCTTCCATATTGAAGGAGGGAGGAAATTACTTTTTACAAAATGTGAGATTCAAATGTTTCCATTTCTAAATGGCAAATGTAAATCAAGCTCTTTTATCATACTGAAACAGAATCACCATACCATCAGACAAAAGAGCAAAGGAAGAACAAGCATCTGTTAAGGTAAGCCAAAAGCATGGATGAAACAAATACTTGACATACAAAGGTAAACTAGGGGTGAGTAGCCTGTGGTCCTCCAGATGTTGTTGGACTTCAGTTCCCATCTGTCCCAGCCAGTATGGCCAATGGTCAGGGCTGATGGGAGCTGTTGCCAAGCAACACCTACAGGGCCACAGGTTTCCCATCCCTGAGGTAAAAGAATCCATCTCCATGCTCTGCTTGGCCATTTGCTGAGCTTGCTCCCAGTGCTGAGGAAACAGCAGCTAAGCAGTGGTGCTGCTTCAACAGCTAGAAATAACCTCTGCATGGATCAAGAATGCTATACAACATTTCAATTTTCTTTGGTCAAAGGAAGGATTCACTGGGGTAAGAGGGCTCAAACTCAAACCCCATCATCAAACTCTGCCAGAGAGGCTCTGTTATCATTAGCATTTTTTCAGTCTTGCCCTATCTAGATGGTGTAATTAAGAGGATTTCCTTTACTGCTATACTTTCCAACTCTGCCCCCACCCCTTACACAGGACTACAGTGCCGGTGTTGTGATTTAGCACTCCAAAGAGATCCTTCTACAGCAACCACTAGAACCAGGTTGAATACAATCAGACTACTTATGTTTTTGTATTGAGGACATTTGGAGGATCACATCCCAGACTAATAAGAACACTGGAATACTCTCTCAAAAGAGATCTGGAAAGACCCATCAGCTGGATGTTTGAAGTGTCTTTTAAAAATTCATTTATTTACCCAAGCCTACTTTGATATTTGGGAGAGTTTCCCTGTTGTGTTACTGACTACAGAAATTTCATCACTTCATCATAAATAGTGCATTGTATTTATTCTTGTTTTTTATCTTTAATATTGTATTTATGGTGTTTCGTTTTCTGTTTTGTAATATGTGTAACCTGCATAGAATTTTTCTTTGTAAAATATGAAATAGGATATAAATCATATAAACAAACAAGACTTTTGGCTATGCACAGAGCTCTCCCCTTCAGAGTAGGAGCAAACATACCAGGAAATTTCCCATTAACCATAGTTTCTCATTTTGTCCAATCAGCTATGGTTGACAAGCTTGGGAACAAGCCAGGATATTAAATTGTGGTCTGAAGATGACTTAATATCCTGGCTTGTTCTGAAGGAGAAGCAAACGTGCAGCCAAAATACTTCTTATCTCAAATTATTATGCTGAGATTGTCCATACTCACCCAATATGAACTACATGACAATGTTCAAACCATGCTTAAGAGTAACACTGCAGTTATTCAAGACTACCTGTCTATGAGCTATTATTTAAGGATTATAAATAAAGAGTCAAAATAGAGTTAAAAAAGTGATATAAGCTACTCAGAGGGGGTTTCTGAAAAGATGTAGAAGGTAAAACAAAAATGAAATTGAATATGAAATGGAAAGAGGAGCCAAAAGGGGTCTAGACAGACACACAGCATGACAAGGAGGGGGGAACTCCCATGGAATAAGCAGAGTGATATAAACCTTGAACTATAAGGAGTGCAAAATTGATAGAGTTGGAAAGAAGGTAACATTCTGGATCAGAATATCCAGACAAAGAATATTTCATTGTCAGCTTTTCCATTGATTGGCATTATGAAAGAAGGCAAGCAAGAAGAGGGAATCTATCAATGCAAAATGCAGGGAAATATGAAGGAGGGATTTTAAACATTATATTAAAAATGAACTACCATTATCTAAAGATAGCCAGAGAGAGAGAGAGAGAGAGGAAGATTACAGAGCAAAGACAGAAAAATTAAAGCCATCTTCAAGCGTTATGTTTCCATTCTGGCAGAATATGAAAAGAAAAGAGATCTTACACAGATAAGTAATGAAGTTCAGTTGCAACTTGAAGCCTCACTAAAAGGGCTGCTAACTCCTCAGTTGAAATAAAGTTTCTTCATCTAATTCATATTTTTGTCAAAACAAGCTATTTTAATTAAATGGATGTTGCTAGAGAAAAATCAGATTGATCTGAAATTTATATTGGATTGTAATTAGATATCATATAATACATCATTTATTTTCTTTGATATAACAACCTGTAATGGCTGCACATTTGGTGCTTCTAAGCAATTATCCCTTTAAAATGGGAATGCAGATGGCAAAAGTTTCTTTTTCAGGGATGGAGAAAAATAAAAGCAAAAGTTCTTAGTTGCACTGAGTGTCTATTGATATTCAGTTGAGCCAAATATCAATACGTAATTTGAAGTCATAAACTAAAAAATTTAGAACTTGTCTAACAGCAGTATAATGTTTCCATTTGCATTTATTTATCGAACATATTTCAATAAGTATAATGTGCCAGAGAAAGCAAAGATAAATATACCATTATAGCATCATTATTAATAAAGCTGAACAAATGTTCTACTTTGAAAAAATAATATACCCAATGAAAAATATTGGTCACACTGAATACTCACTTACACTAAAACATTATCACTGAGCTGGATCCAAAGGTGTCCTTTTGCATGCAGAAGCTATCTTCGGCTCGTGGAAAAGTTGCCAAAGATATTCATCTGGAGGTGCAAGAATTCGCACAAGCTCTTGCCCCATCAAAATCAAGTGAATGACTACAGAACGTACCTACTACAGTAGCACTGTATGAATGCTTGTGCAAATACTTAGGTTGCAATCCAGCACACTTATCAGGGAGTAAGTCCCATTGAACCCATTGGAGCTTACTTCTGAGTAGACATGTATTGAATTGCAGCCTAAGTCAAATATTTGCAGAATGGCACGGGTGCCTATTTTCCTTTTATTATATTTATTTATTCATTCACGTAGATACATCCTGCTTTTCAAGGCAAAAAACCTTCACAAAACCAACTTACAGTACAACTAAAGTGGTAGAAATGCAATTATAAAACTAATAAAATTAAGTACAGCTGACAATACAATGAAAACAGCAGCAATTTAAAACAGGACTGCAATATATATCATTCCCCAATCAGTAAAGTTTCTAGAGCATAACAAAAACAGGGAGAGAGGCTTGGCAAATCTCCCTGGGAAATGAATTCTACCAACTTGGGGCCACAAATGAGAAGGTCCCATCTCTGGTTCCTGCCAAGTATACCTTACTTAGTAGCAGAGCCAAGACTACAATGTCCAGTGCCAATTTTGAGGCTCCAGTAGAGTCATATGAGTGTAGGCAATCCTGAGATAACCTCGTCCCAAACTGTTTAGGGCTTTAAAGGAGCTTTAAAGGTCAATGCCAGCACGAGTTTGGAAACAAACTTGTAACCAATGCACTTGATGCAACATACGTGTGTACCTCATCATTCCTGTCAGCATCCTGAAGAATGCATTCTGAACCAACTGCAGTCTTTAAAGGCAGCCCTACGCAGTGCATGACAGTAAGCTAGCCTGGATTCTTCATGCTTCTTGGATTCAACCCACTACTTCAATGCTATTACTGATTAAATAGGTTAGGGATTACAGAGGTTTTCTACACAATTCCCCATCAATAGGACAGAAGGAGTTTTGATAAATTTGCCCAGTTCAGACACTATAAAATTCTTCATGGCCAACAAACATGTTGATGAAGTAACATCTGACCTGATGCATACAGTACATGTTATAGCTGTCATTTCACCATGGTGTTCAGCATGAAAAGGGTGGGTTAAAAAATGAATCCACACCCACAAGAATCATTACTGGTAAGAGACAGAGAAAGAGAAAGACAAACAGGAGAAGAGACGGCCATTAATGTAGTCTTGCTGGATCAGACATGACTTCCTTCAAGCAACAGCAACAGACACACTTGGCAGCATAGAGGTTTTTGCAGCCTCAGAAGTTTCCATGATATATAATTATGAAAGACTGCATAGCAGCAATTGGGAACCTAGGAAGCAATGTTATATCAATACAGGATGACCTAGCTTAGTATTGCCTATATCAGCATTCCCCAATCTTGCGCCCTCAGAGGTCTCAGACTACAACACCCACCATTGTTGACTATTGACCGTGCTGACTGGGGCTAATGGAAGTTGTAGTCCAAGACATCTGGAAGACACTAGGTTGGGGGAGGCTGGCCTATACTGATTGGTAACAGCACTCAAGGGTTTCAGGCAGTCTTCTCCTGCCCAACCTGGAGTTCCCAGGCATTGAATCTGAGATTTCCCCCACTACTGACTGCATTACCGCACTGGATTCCTCATTTGTGCCTGTCTCCACCAGTCCATATTTTAGGATATGAACCCAACTCTCTTTTGAACAGCAGAGAGCTATCACCCATCCCTTTGGAACAATACTCTCCTATAACTTAGAACTGACTGACCCCATGTTCAGCTGATGTTCATATGGAACCCTTTTCTACTTTGGGCTTACAAAGTTCTCATTTGCATTCCTTTAAACCATTTTAGGTGTATTTTACTGTACTTCTTCTGCCTTACAAACATTTCCCACACTTCATTTTCTCATTCATTGTTATTGTGGTATATTCTGTAATGGAAATGATCTAGTCCTTTATGTTAAGTTGGTATGCGGAAGCTTGACCTTGGTGGCTTTCATTTCCATTCTTGGCCTGCAGTTACTGGATTCTATAAATAATTCAGTATGTCAGAAAGACCATGATAAACTTACTGTATTTTGAATCTCTGAATACCCTCAGATATTTTACTTCAGCTTGAATAACATTTGCCTGACTGATAGTACAAGTACTCTGATCAGGAAGCACTATTTTTATATATTTATGTCCTATTCAACTCCAAGGAGCACAAGGTGGTGTAAGTACTTCTATACAGACACACACTTCATCCTCATGACAACTCTGTGATGTTGGTTAGGCTGAGAGAGAGTGATTGGCCCAGGTCATCTAGTGAGATTCATAGGTGAGCAGGGGTTTGAACATGGATCTCTCCAGTCCTAGCCTTACACTCTAACCGCTACACCACAGAGACTCTTTTCTTGTCAAATTAAACTATATTCAATAGAAGCAAAAAAGTAACCCATCCAGATCCCTCATATGTAGCTAAATAAAAATAATTATATACTCAACATACATAGTAGAAGTGCTTTGTTAGGCCTCATAATTGCTATCTCTCTCCATGTGTCTCCATCATCTTGGTCTTCAGATAACCAGCAGCTGATAGGTAAACGTATTTCTCGGTCTGATAGTGAGTTCATTCTTTGGAGTCTAATCTCATTAATGTACCAACTAGGATCTGGCCCACTATTGTCATGGCCAATCCGGATTTTATACAGCTCTCCAACATCTTTTAGATTAATCTGCAAAAGATTAAAATAGGAAAAGCTCTTATTATAGTTCATTGGCTCATAAAAAAACACCAAATTAGTATGTATTACCAAAGAGATCTACCAATCCTTTCTGCCAAAGCCTCTGTTTTAGATCTACATTTTAAACAAATACAAATAAACAAACATTTTTATATTCAACTTTGTGCAATAAGACATCCTTAAGTGATATTTTAAATAAAAGCTATTTATAGGACTTCCTGCACCAGTACCATCCTGTCTGCACTTTAAGATATGCTTCAGAGGCTCTCCTGGTGTGCCCACCCCATTGATTAGCAAGGAGGATGTCCACGATGGAGAGATTCCTTCCTATGGTAGCACCAAAGCTATGGTTTTCTTTTTCATTGGACCTGCGCCAAATGTCTGCACTGCAAACAGGGCCACCAAGAGGGGAGTATACATGTACCAGGTCCCAAGCCAGCAGGGCCCCCCGACTCTTAGCTTAATTTTTTTTTAAAAGGTCAGTCAATCAGACATCTGTAAAAATGGTTAGAAAGCAGAACATGGAAACAAAGTTTAAGGCAGGTACAAAGAAGCTGCTGTTGGTAAGGTCACTTATTCACTGTTACTAAGCAATTAAAGAAAGGAATGCTGACCACTCCCACCTGGGACTCAGGAAGAATGCAACAGAAAAAAACAGGAGAAGCTTGTTGTTATTGCTACTCGCCTAATGCTGGATAAAGGCTTGTGTACTGGGGTACGTTTGTTTAAGCACTTTCTTCTGTGTTGACATTGTTTCATTCATTCCCCAAGTGTGCTGCATTTACAGTATATTCACTAAGAAGCAAAAAACCTTGCAGTTTAAGAACGTACCTATAGCCAACATCTATCAAGTTCTATCAAACTTTAAGAAGCAGGGAAATTGCATAGCTATAGTGAATGCACCAAGGGAGCAGGAGACCTGACCTCCACTCTGAGATATTGTACTGCCGTACACATTTGTAAAATGCAAACACAATTTGGGTTGGTCTTTCACAGTCCAATCCACTTGCTGTGTAGCTTGGAAGGATTTGGTAGTATGCGTCTGAGCATGGGCCTTAAACCACAAGGTTTGTTGCCCATTAGTGAATTGCTCTGCTTTTTAATCTGGGAGATAAGAAATGGGTTCCAGTGCAAGTTTGCTGAGAATGGATTGATTATTTGCACGCTTATTCAGTTCAACAGGTTTTCCTCCGCTGCAATTATGCTTAGCATAGGTGAAACAGACCATGGGGGATGGTAAGGGGAGGAGGGGAATGGAAGCAGGCAGGAGGGGGAGGAGGAGGGCAGGTTTGATCATTTGCATGCTTATTGAGTTCAGTGGGATTTATTCCCATGCAATCATGCTTAGAATAGGTGAAACTGACCATGGAGGAGGGGGGGACAGAAGAGGGAAGAAGGGGGGGGAGATTGGGATGGGGAGGGAGGAGTAAAGGAAGGGGAGGGAAGGGGCAAAAGGGAGGGGAGAGGAGGGGGAGAGGAGGGGAGAGGAGGGGAGAGGAGGGGAGAGGAGGGGAGAGGAGAGGAGGGGAGGGGAGGGGGGGGAGGGGAGGGGGGAGGGGAGGGGGGAGGGCAGGTTTGATCATTCGCATGCTTTTTGAGTTCAGTGAGATTTACTCCTGTGCAATCATGCTTAGGATAGGTGAAACTGATCCGGGGGAGGGGAGGAGATTGGGTGGGCAGGCACTGGGCAGAGGGACAGCCCCTTTCCATTCCAAAAGGAAAACACTATAAACAGTATCATTGTTTTTAAGGTTTTTCCCCACCTTTGTATTCTACAGCAGGCACATGTAGTCTCCCACCCCAAATTTAAACCGAAGCTGTCCATGGCCATATCCACACCAGACCTTTATTTCACTTTAGACAGTCATGGCATTCCCCCAAAGAATCCTGGAAGCGTAGTTTGTGAAAGGTATTGAGTGTTGCTAGGAGATGCCCTATTCCCCTCACAGAGCTACAATCCCTAGAAGAGGGGCTGACTGTTAAACCACTCTGGTCACTGTAGCTCTGTCAGGAGAATAGGAATCTCCTAACAACTCTCAGCATCTTTCACAAACTGTACTTCCCAGAGTTCTTTGGGGGAAGCCATGACTGTCTAAAGTGGAATAAATGTCTGGCATGGTTGTGGCCACCTGATTAGCCAAGCCAAACAGCTGTGAGAGTGGCTTTTAGAACACTGGCGGTTCTTACTGAGCATGCCGGACACTATAATAGACTTCAATGTTAAGTTTCTTAAATGAATTAAAGATCAGCCAGACATTTTTTTAACTTTTAAACTGCAGATGATGAAGGTCAGAGTATGGGGCAGGGTCAGTAATAGGATTATAGGTACTCTGTGAACATGCCTGATTTTTAATTAATTTCAATAAATTATGGGACCACTGACAGAAAAAAGTCCAAAAGGGGTTCAACAGGGTTTTACACTTTGAACTCTCAATTCTTTCAGCCTGTTTTGTGTATCACCATGAAAACTTAAAGGATTGTTAAGCAAGCATTTCTGAGTTTAGAATGATAAGTTTTGTAAGGTTATGTTTTGAAATGAGCTTATGGGAAGCAACAGAATGGCATGGGGGTATTTTCAATTTAACATTGCTGAATGCAAAAAATCCATGCTGGCTATAGCATACAGCTACTATTGTGGCTGTATAAAAACATAATTGTCTGGCTTTGGTATGTTTTATTTGGAAGTAACTCCTTTGAAATAGATTACACTTCTTCCATTTGGCAAAATAGTTCTTAGGTGATTTATTTGTGCCAAAGATGGGGGCTAAAGGAGCAGCAGTTCTGGTTCTGATTCCAGTGGTTACAGAGATGTAGTAGAGACCTGTATACTTGGACTCCACAACGGTGCTGGAAGTCCTTGACAAGTGGGTAGGTGTGAATATTTGGCACCAGATGTTTCAAAACTATCAGCAACTTTAGGGGGGGAAGCTATCTAGGTTGCCCTCGTGAACAAATTTCAACATGAAAAACAGCACTAAAGTTCACAGCACCCTTAACATTCTTTATAAAAACCAAGGGAGCTGGTACATTTCATTTACGGCAGATACTAGTGAATTGTGTTTACACTGGAAAACACAAACATTGTGTCATGTGGAATACCATAAAATAGATAAGACCCATTTTAGTCTTGGACTGTTGAAAAGAGTATGCTAACTAATGTTGAAGATCATAAGCTTTATAAGCATGGTTGAGCATGTCCAGTGAGGAGTATGACAACAACTGATAGAAAATGAAAAAACAGTGAACGCACAAAAGGAAAAAATAAATCTGATATTCTTGGTAAATAGCTATATGGGAGAATTCTTAATGCTACTAAAATTATGAAAGCTGAAGGGACAGTCTGGGTGGTAGCAGAATCATACTTTGATGATCCAATCCATGCAAAAGAGGACAACAGAAGTGCTGCCCAAAGAATCATGGAGAATGATCCACAAATTCATCTACTCCTACCCAGGGCCTCAAGGCAATCATTGAGACATTAACTTTCTACAGAATATGCTGTGGCAGATTATACAATATGTGCCTGCAGGCAAGGAATAGCCTGTAAAACAGACAAACTGACATAAATGCCCTCAGTTTTGAACAGTAATCTGTAGCATATTAATAGAGCTAGCTCAGGTTCAGTTCTTATATTCAGAATACCAAAGTAAAATTCATCAGGTCAGTATCCATTCTTTTTTCTCTTTAGAGTTTTAACATGTGATGGAACTTTCATATAATTGAAGATAGTGACGTGCTTTTGCCATAATATGGCCACAGGCACCATTTTGACATGCTTCTGCCTGCCTACCTCTCCAAAATCTTTCTACACAGTAGTCATGTTCAGCATGAAGTTTAGTGATAGGTAAACACTTCCTGGCCTTTACTGTGTAAACAATATCCATACAGCTGAAAGCACTAAAGCATGCTACATGGAATTCCTACTGACAGCTGCTTCTATCGTACAAAATCTGCTAACCCCTTTGGTATTTATACTGGACAAACAGTGTTTCTGAAATAAGAGAATATGCTTACATTTGCAGAGTGTTTAACAAAAATATGATCCAGTGGGTTTTTTTCCGTGATGGTGCTCACTGGATAAGAGTACTGGCACCTCTTTTCTTGCTGCCTACAGCAGCTATTTTGTGCTGACACATACAGCCTTTTATCAAGATATGAATACTGGCACCTCATTTTTTGTTTACCAAAAAAGCGCTGACAGAGTAGCACTATAAATGGTTACATGAAACAAGATGATTGAAGGAGTTGCAATGGGAGAGGGCATCTACAGCTGTGGTGACAGTGAGGAATGATACCGAATCTATCTCCTAAAAAACAAACACCATTGTTTCACAATAAAGCAATTTGATCCATAATAGACAGGAAATTGGTTGAATGCCCTTTTTTAAACAAAGACCTCTGGCAAATATGGGTCCCATCTGCACTATACATGTCATGGCTTCCCCCAAAGAATCCTGGGAACTGCAGTTTGTGAAGGGTGCCCTGGGAAATGTAGCTCTGTGAGGGGAATAAGGGTTTCCTAACAACTCTCTGTAACCATCACAAACTACAGTTCCCAGGATTCTTTGGGAGAAGCCATGACTTTGTAAAGTGCCATAATACTGCTTTAAATGCATAGTGCAGATGAGGTCATGTATAAGCGGTGAGGGATGCTTGTTGTCTTCATCTTTCGTTTTGGCAGAAACTAATAAGGTTGAGAACTCAATGAAATAAGCAAATCATGGTCCTTGACAGTATAAGTCATGGGTGGGGATCCTCAGGCCCAGGGGCTGAATGCAGCCCTCCAGGTCTCTCTGTCTGGCCCTTGGAGCTCTCCCCAGGTCACACGTCTCATTAGCCCTGCTTCATACTCCAAGTGTTTTTGCCTGGCTGGAACGTGTCCTTTACAGCTGATATCCCTTCTCTAGACAGAGGATACAGAAAGGTGTGTGAGTGTGTACAGAAACTGACCTACTGTCCAAAAGTAAAATTTACATTTGTTGCTCCTCTTACTTTTTCCTCTGGCCCCATCCATCCATGTAGTCCCCTGGAAGGTTGCCCAGCAGAGAATGTGGCCGTTGGGCTGAAAAAGCGTCCTCACCCTTGGCTGAAGGTACTTTCTCTGCTGATGTATCATTTGAGCAAGCTTCACTGGAGAATATGTTCTACAATCATGCAAACTAGTGAGCGAGAGATAGGGATGGGTGAATCTGACCATTTTGGTTTCTTTCAGTTCTCATTTTTCCAGTCTTAAGTTCAGTTCTCCACATTTCCACATCAGTTTGCAATTTTTTTTTAAAAAAGCAGCATTTTAGTGCAAATTTCTAACGTACACATTTGTATACAATTTTGCCTGATGCACATTTTTTTTGCAAAGCATTTCCCCCAATATAATGCATTTTTATATGATATTTTCACTAATACATGCATTTCTATGCACACCTTACCCCGGTATATGCATTTTTGTACATTTTATTTGGCTTGGGAACTGCATTGCAAAATGTGGAGAAGTGTGAATTTTCAAGGATGCCTATGTTTTGGTTCACTTATTGTTTCAGAAACTGTGAATTATATATGTCTGCCTTTAAATGCTGGACCAAATTTCTCCCTTGTCCCTAGCTGGTGAGGCTCATTTTCTGTCTGATCATAAGGAGGTACCCCCTCCATCAATACTTTCCCTCATTCTCCCATCGTCTTCTTGATGCTGCTGACACTTTTACAATTTCCTGCATCCCCCCCCCCCCGCCGTCTGTTTGCACTTATACTCAAAAACTTAGTGGCCACATAACAAAAAATTCTGGTCACAAACAAAACCCTATGCAGTAGGGAAGTCCAATCAAATGTACCACCAGATTGGAAGTAAGAAAATGTGACTCCCAAAGTATCTTGTTAGAGAGAAGAAAAAAAACGTTTGTGGGAGAAAGTTCAATTTGTTCTCAGATTGAAAACAGATTTAATATTTGTTCCAAATTTAAAAATAATTGCAGCACATTCCTTTGCCAAGAGATCTATGTGTATTTTCTCTTGGAAATTCAGCCAGATATTTTAGTGGCGTGTGACAAGTTCCAAAAAAAAAATCATACAAAACTGTAATGCTTAGTCCATCTACTGCTGCAGTTTGAGGTTGGAACAAGCATTTTACTTTTAGATCAGTTTGCACAGTAATATCCCAACAGTATGGACTTAACAAAATGCAGTTGTTCACCAACTAGAAAGCTGTCAGAGAAGTGTCATTTTACATGGTATGATGCAGATGAAAAAGCTCTCCCAATTGCTCTGCACCACTAAACATTTTTTCTTTGTTAGGAATAGGGATGGAAAGATCTGTCAGTTTCTGTTCTCTGAGTTTCTCACTTTGCCAATCTTAAATTCAGTTCTCCACATTTCTGCAGCAATTTGCAAACTGTTTTTTTTTAAAAAAAATACCCATTAAAGTTCTCCAGTATTTTAGTGTGAATTTCTCCTAATAAACACATTTTGTAGGCAGTTCTGACTAATGTCCACATTTTTGAAAGCCATTTCATGTCATATAATGCATTTTTGTATGTTATTTTAACCCATATATTCATTTTTATGTTCACTTTCCCCTAACTTGCATTTTTGTAAAAAATTCTTGGTTGGTGAACTGCATTGCAATATTTGAATAAGTGCAAATTTCAAAGGACAGCTGTGTTTTGCTTCTCATATTGTTTCAGAAAGTGCAGATTTGATAGATTCAGCTTGAAATGTGAAGTGAATCGAATTTCTCACCCATCCCTAGTTAGAAATAGTATTTTGAATCTAATCTGATACTTCTTTCCTTTTTTTTGCTTTGTTAATGACCAACACAGCTATGTGCATTCTTGTCTTCATTTAAATTGATCATTGGTTTGTGCCATTGGAAGATAGCAAATTCAAATTACAAATCTTTTTTAAAAAAATTTACATTGTATGAGACTAGTTACCTGCAATGTTGATAAACATTTTACAGGAAATATCTGGAAATGCTATAGGAGATTATTCTGGCTGCAAAAGTGGTTTTCAAGTTGATAATAAGGTACTTCCAGACAGGTGTTTATTGTGGGAAGAATAGTCTTCAGGCATGCAAGGTTGCCATCACTGGCATCAAAATGCCAGCCTATATCTTTTTCCCATTTAATCCAGATTTATCCTTTCCAGAGAAAATAAACATTTTTTAAAACTGTTGCCAATGCCCTTTTTGCGATAACTCAAGAGACCCATTTGCAAGTTAAGCCCCTGTCTGGAAAGACCCTGATAAAGGGGAAAGGGGCAGAACTAGTGCAATCAAAGGAACACAATGTCCCTGTATCTTTTCCCTGTCCTTTGGTCTCATCACTTTGCTTGCACTTGGTTCTCCCTCCTGGTGTGTCCCTCAGTCCTGACTTACTCTTCAGTTCTGACTTGCTCCTCAGTCCTGAATTTTGGTTGCTCTTTGGCCCTGAATCCTGTGTTGCCCTTCACTCTTTACTTATTCTCCAGTCCTGACCTGTGTCTTGACCTCTTCAGTCTGCTACCTCATTTGTCCTTCAGTCCTGACTTTTTCTCCATGCCTGAATCGTTCTAGCTCCCAGTTGTCAATGAAACCTCTATAAGCAGCACCACTCCATCTCCCTATGGAACTATCAAGAGTCCTGGAACTGTGCTTTTCACTGCTTTGCCAACAGTGATTGTCTCTTCTCTAGGTGACAGAGGTGAAAAATATCTCCATCTGCCAGTGTTGGGGAAGACTGAGCATTCCACTCCTCTTTCTCTCTGCATACACATACTTCTAAGTATGCACAATATACTGAACATGGAGTTGATTTCTGTTTTAATCTGGAACACTGTCATTTTTTTCTTTCCCCTTATAGTATTTCAGTGATCCAATGCTATCATCTTTATGGACTCCATATCTGTGTGCCACACTGGTTTCAGATTACATTCAGGAGGAGCTCACATTTGAAATGCCTGAAAGATCTCTCCAACTCTTCTGGATACTGGGAAATATTCTTTACACTCAAGGCTGTTGTTCTGCTAATATAAATAAGTAGGAGCATTTATATTATACTTCCATCTGTCAGTACTGAAGAAGTACTTGTTTTTTCAAACAAAAAACAAATGAAACTCCCAAACCAACGAAGCATCTATATTGACCAGTCTCTTCTGAATCCTTATCCTGGGATAGTCAACATGGAGACCTCCAGATGTTGTTGAACTACAACTTTCATCATCCCTGACCATCGGCCATGCTGACTGAAGCTAATGGGAACTGGAGTCGAGCAATGTTTGGAGAGCACCACGTTGGTTACCCCTGATGATTTATCCAAGGTTCCAAAAGGTATTTAACAGTAGGTATTATTTAAGCATCCTCCAATAGAGCTTTGTAAAACACTTCATTCCTTATCTACAACATACCTGCTATTTCAGTTCTGAAACTATCTTAAGCACAGACTGCCAACTGTGCTGATATGTGCCAAGTTATGTGATGTGTTCTGAAGGGGCAGACAGCTTAAACCTATGCAGCCACTGCTTATGCAAGACATTCTGTCAATACTTACTAACCTTAAGAACATTACTGTCAGCACAGTACAGTGACGAGATGCATCCCTTCTGTCTTCTTATATTTTATTTCACTATTGCAAGCAATAAGTGTACTTACCTATCCATCACTGTCAACATTTCTTACATCTAAAATAAGTATTTTAACATATCAACAACACACAGAAGGGAGTAGAATTCCCTTCTACTTCTCCCACTCCAATTCTAAAACCAGAAAATCCAGATCCTATTATATAAACTATATATCTTTTGCATATTTAATTTTATGGAAAGGAAAAAGAGGGATATATGGGACTCTAGGCTCCTAAAGCCAATTGAGAGATATATAATGTCACATTCACATGCAGACACACTTTTTCTCCATATTGATTAATATGGAATAAGCTCAGCATCCTGGTTAACAATTAGTACTGCAGATCCAGATCCCCAGATATTTTTAATAGGTGTCAAACAACTGAGGATATGAATCCATAAAGCACCCTGCCATCCAAACAGGAAAGGACCAAGCTTTCTTGGCTGGGCTTCACCAGCAATGGATCCAAATCATGTTGCCAACTCTTCAGCACTAAAGGCGCTATCATGGTGAACGTCTGTAGCTCAGTGGTCAAGCACATACCTTGTATGCAGAAGACGCCAAGTTCCATTTCCAAGTAGGGCTTCAGGTATGAAACCTTGGAGAGCTGCTGCCAGTTGGTTTATTTAGATAATATTGAGCTTGATGAATTAATAGTCTGACTCAGTATAAGGTAGTTGCCTATATTCCTATTGGTATCTGCAGGTAATATTGACTTCAACAGATGTATGGAAATAGGACAGGGACAAAAAATGTGGATGTGTTCATACTAGAAGCCTCAAGTCAAACAAGGAACATTTCATATCAAGCAACCAGTGCAAGTTATGTTTCATATCAAGCAGTGCACTTTTTGGAGGCAAAATCTCACAAAAATACTGATGGTGGTAGTAGACTAATCTTACCCTAACTTTAGGGTCTTTGACCCTAAAAAAAAATTTCTCCAACTTTAGTCAATGGAACATACTTTGAAGAAAGACTTTAAGCTAAGGGTGGACACCTCTTCTTATCTGTACTTCTGTGTTGGTTTATTGAGCATGTGGCTTTTGATTTTAGAAAACTAGACACACTGATTTCCAAAATAATTGGTGTGTAACTTGCCCATCATGATACCTGTTTTACATATGTATTATAATAGATTTGTTACATAAAGTTTGCATTGTGTATTGGAGACCTAACCTTTCTATTTTTCTTTTTATGCTCCATTTTCTGTTCTGTATGTAATTATACATGCTCTTTTAAGTAAACTATGAAAACTAATGACGTCCTTGTGAATTGTTCCCCAAATGGC
Source organism: Rhineura floridana (assembly GCF_030035675.1). Taxonomy (NCBI): domain Eukaryota; kingdom Metazoa; phylum Chordata; class Lepidosauria; order Squamata; family Rhineuridae; genus Rhineura; species Rhineura floridana. The sequence goes on along the minus strand of NC_084480.1, from coordinate 259,381,917 downwards.
TTACTATGGCATTCCCTTTCATAGGAAAGAACTTGTTTCTTCATAAATGGGCAGTTCATGCTTTTGTGAGGTAGGCTGCTGTTCATGGAAGCCTCAGTTTACAAGGAAAGTATGTCTCTAAGATGCCACAGCTCTGAGTGGTTGATGAGTAAGGAGAAGGCACTGCGTTCAGGTCAACCGCCAGTGAGTCTGAAGCAAGAACAGTCTAGGAAACTGACTTGCCAAAGATTAAAGAGATGGTCTAGGACAGCGTTTCCCAACTAGTGGGCCACCAGATGTTGCTGGACCACAATTCCCATCTTTCCTGACCATTGGCAATGCTGGCTGAGGCTGATGGGTGTTGTGGTCCAACAACATCTGGTGACCCACTAGTTGGGAAAGGCTGGTTTAGGAGATACGTTTTACCAGCAAGTGTAGGCTGCCAACTGGAAGACCATGACAGAGGGGGCCTTTTCTGCAAGGCCTCCACACCTTTGGAATTCTTTCCAGTAGTGCTGTGGCAGGCAATTACGTTTAAGGCTTTTCAGAAGACCTTAAAGACTCATTTGGTTCCATTGGCCTTCCACTGTGTATTTTTTTATCCTATTTGCTGGATGGAGGTTGCAATATTTTTATGCTGTTGAATTTCTGGATCTGTATTATTAATTGAATTTATATCCCGCCTTTCCTCCCAGAAGGAGCCCACGAAGGCAAACAAAAACCCACTAAAAGCACTTTAAAACATCTTTAAAAAGTTTTTTTGCAACATATCAAAACAAAACATCTCTTAAAAACATATTAAACCAAACATATTTTAAAACATATCAAAACATCTTTTTAAAAAACTTTATGATTTTGGAAATCTTTATTTTTATCCTTGCAGTTTTGTTGTAAGCCCCTTTAGACAGGCTTTGACAGGAAAAGCAGATAGCAATTTGTAAAAAATACTGAGGTCCAAATACCCTCAGAATCTGTCCTTTTCCCTTCTGGCTTGATGTTGGTTGACACCAGGCATATGTCAAGAATCCAGGACTTGTACGAAACATTAGCTTTCTTTTAAAAGACAGACTACGAACCATGGGAATGGACTTAAAGAAGCAGATCAAGAGCCATCTCTGACTTGGATCCTTGATTGGGACCTTCTAGAAGAATGGATAGTAGGGACTTCCTCAGTGACCTATTACCTGCTGCAAAACAAAGGTATGTTTTCTGATTCTCATGGTCAAAACTATGGGTGATTCCTGGGAAAGAATGCCTATAAGCTTGTGGCTTATAGCTTGTGGCCAGTGGCTGAAGTAGATGTATCAGTCCCCAGGTCAGATGCAGGCTCAGGCTTAGTCTGGATAGGCTGCAATTTTAAAATCCTGAAATCAATACAAGCAGCCTAGCTCTGTCCATGACTTCAGTCATTGCCTTATGACATGTAAATAACAGCAATATGTGTGCTGCAGTAGAAAGAAAGGGGAAGTAGATATCTAATATTGGCTTACAATCTTCCTGGGCTGAATCATCTGCTTGAACACTAATCTTTGTAATGTACTGTTGATTACTGCCATAAATATACAATTACTCTATTCTCTCAGGGATGCTCCATGCCATATCAATGAACAATTCAGAAAATGAAATGTGGAATTGAAATCATTACAATGAAATCACTTTCAGTATCTATCACTTATTCACCTTGGAATAAACCTGTTCTGCATAACTTGTGTAAGTAAACTCTTCATTATTTATATGCATTGTACCTTGAATGTATCAGTACTGTAGGCATTAAACAGCTGGTGTTTCCCCGATCCCAGAATAAGAGGACCAGAAGCCTTATTTTCTCCGTAAACATACAGGGACACAGTTGCTGTTGTACCAGCTGTTTCAAAACCTCCAGTGACTACAGTGATTTTCCAATCTTCTTCTGCAGGTAAAGACAAAATGAAAATGAGTGCCACTGACAGAGCAGTTTTATCTCAGGAACTACTATGTGCCTGGAGAGTCATTTGAGACTGGCTTTATTGCAAACAATGCACCACTAAGCCTACAGAACAGTAACAATTGTTCAGTTAAAAAAGGAGGGTGTTGCTCAGAGTAGAAAGGGATGAATTAGAAAGTACTGAAGACAGAGGTTGTGTTTAATAAGTATATTTAAATGCAATGTAGTCCTAGATTACATTAGATTCTAGAGCAATGAGGCACCTTCCAAATGTTGTTGGACTGGCTGGGGCTGATGAAAGCTGGAGTCCAATGACACCTGGAGGGCACCACATTAGCTACTGCTGTGAAAACCCTAGAGAAAAAGTCTCATGCATCTTCAAAATTATATCAGGGTTCAATCCTATGCACACTTACTTGGAAGTAATTTCCATTGGATGAAGAGGGCCACACTTCTCAGTAAATATTCATAGGATTGGCCTATTTGTGTATATTTCCAAACAATACATTTGAAAAGAGGTCACACTCCCTCTCAAGGAGCAGGTTTGTAGTTTGTGGGTTCTCCTAGGTCCATTGCTGTAACTTGAGGCACAGGTGGCCATGGTGGGGTGAAGTGCCTTCTATCTGTTTAGGCTGGTGGCCCAACAGTGACCCAATCTGGACAGAGATAACTTGGCTATAGTAATCTATGCTCTTATGACCTCACATTGGACTACTGCAATGTGCTTTACTTGGGGCTGCCTTTGAAAATAGTTCAGAAGCTGCAATTAGTGCAGAATGCAACTGCCTGACTGTGGATAGCTTCAAGGTGAACAGATCATAGAACACCAATTCTCTTACAACTATACTGGCTGCCTGTACGCTTCTAAGCCCAATTCAAAGTGCTGGTTTTGATCTATAAAGGTCTTTATGGCTCAGGATCCCAATATCTTCTGAAATGCCTTTCCCAGGAGGAACCTACCCAGACCTTAGATCTCCTTCTGAGGCCTTTATCTAGGTCCCCCTCTGAGGGAAGTTTGGAGGATGATGACAAGGGAGAGGGCCTTTTCATCTGTGGTTATCCATCTGAGGAATGTTCTCCTCAGTGAGGTCAACCTAGCATCTTCTTCACTGACATCTTTTTGGTGACAAAGATACATTTTCCCCCAGCCTTTTGATGGACTGAGATGATGCTGTTTTGCTATTAGTGTGCTGCCAAAGCTTCCTGTGGCTGTTTTGAGAGGCTGTTGGGGTGTGTGCATCTTTCAGTGTTTTAAATTTGTTATAAGTCACTTGGAGACCTTTGGGTAACAAGTGACGAACATGTCTATATGATGATGATGATGATGTAATAATAATAATAATAGCATTACATATGATTAGTTGCTTGTAACTGCTGTCGGATCAAGGCCAACATTTCTAAGTAGCCTCCTGTGTGCTCAACTGTAGACCACAGTTAATACTATATGTAGAATTTAGCAGAATAATACGAATGTAATTAAGCAGGACCAGGTAAGTTCACTACTGTCTGGTACTGCATTCCTACATCAAAAAGCAGAAAATATGTTTACTTCAATCACTTTGGAGATTTTATGTCTTTATTTACAACAGCCTCCATTTAGCAATTACAATTCAGTCTGCAGAGAGCAAACACAATTAATAAAATACCAACCCACAGACTTGTTAGGATAAATGTCACAGTGTGTACTTCAGTTATATTAATAGGGAGGAAAAAACCTTGTGCTTGTTAATTGCTGAACAAAGGTGGAATCTGGAATCACAGGCTCTCTTTTCACCCACTTCTACTTTCCCTTTAATGTCTTATTTCTTTATTAAGAAACAGGGCTTGGATGATGGGTTTGATGACCTCCCAATTTCCATACCCACAAACACTGACAATGGAACCCTCTGGTAGATAATTTTGTCTTTTCACTCAATGCTATATTATATGTATTATGTTTAAAATTGTTTACTCTCTCTGTACAATCCACTTTGAGACTTGGAAAGCCAGCACAGAAATTTTAAATAACTTGTTAGACAGTATTCCTTCCTCTTGTTAGAAGACCTACTCTGCCTTGTTATCAACAGGGACCTCAATGGATACAGCACTGACCTTTGGCATTAGTAAGCCAGGTATCTTGAGTTTTTCCATGCCCAAAGTTGATATGTTTAGCAAAGGAGCTCATCTTATCTTTAGTCCAACCCTATGGATCCTTATCCTGCAGGTAAGTGCCTCCTGGGTGTATTCTTCCTCCTGTCATCTCATCAGCTTCCCAGTCCGCTCCTCCAACTTGCCTTGCCACCAGAACAGTAGGCCAAAGCTAAGCAGCCACTGCACAGGCACCTTTGCTTTTGACACAATTAATTAAATGAATCTACATGTTACAGCAGGGACTGGGATTACTTGCCACCAGGAGGCTGCATTCTGCCAATGTCATGTGTACTTTACCTGTCAACTGGTGCTTCTGAAGATACTGAGAATAGATGGGAGCACATGCATGAAAGTAGAGATGCTGCTAAGGTTTGTGATTTGGAGTTTGAGATTATGAACACTTGACTCTAGCCTTCAGTACAAGGGCATTATGGCCCTCAGTTCTTCTCTGGCTCAGATTTTAATCTGAGCCAAACAAAAGTACCTCATTTCCTCTCTGTGCTACTCATCAACCAACTTATTTTGCTACTCCAGCAACTGGGGCAGAGGGAGATGTCAATCTCCTCCTGAATTTCCTTCATGCCATGTGTGTAAAATGTTGCTGAGGGACGGCTGAACACTACAATGTGTTCTAGGAAAATAGTATTTCACAGGGCTCCTAGAACAGAGTGCTGTTGTGGCAGTGTTTCACTCACTGAGAATTAGGAAAGAGGTAAAAGGGTGAGAGATTGAAACCTCTCTCCACTCCTCCTCTGCCACTGTCATTGTAACAACTGCCAGAACAGAGGAGGAGAAATAGAGAAATGCAGCAGCAACCATTGCCAAATCCCAACAACCATCAAGTGTAGTTTATCATCATGCATGGCCTTGGGACCTTGCAATGCACAATGGAAGACTCTGATAAGACAAGGCTCAGGTTGCTTCTTCTGGGGAAGAATAATCAGGACCTTATTTGGGGCCCTCATGTCAAGAGAGCAAGCCTTGCCATCCTGCAGTAGCTTTATCTCCATAGCAGTACCTCTATATCCTGAGCCTATATATTTACTCAGTTTACTCATGCAACTTTCCTGAGACCAAAGTGCCATTATGTTAAATGCGACTTTCTCCCCTAGTGTTTAGGATTGCAGCCTCAGTCTCCGAATTCTAATCGTATCCTTTACCTTGAACGAAGAGCTCTGTTTCTGAATGAACTGTGCCTTGGGACACAAATGGCAGCCATCTGAGAGTAAGAGAAGAGAAAGAACAAAAAGAAAAAGCAAGAAGAAAATGAAATCAGTTTTGTTATTTCCATACAAAGCGTTGGTATAACTGGGATAATTTCTTCAAGTGAACATGTTGCACAGGATAGGAATTGTTCTGTAAGCCCTACAGAGCTTTTAACCATGATAATGAAATGTTTCCATAGGAAATACATGAAATTATCATTCTGCAGCCCTTAATTTACAGAAAGGTTGGGCAATATGCTGCCTGCACCCTTCCAGGACCCAGTCCTTGAGGAAATGGAAAACATAACAAACAATTTTAGAAATATTAAATTATTATGAAATGATTAACATTATTTCACCTTTTAATATGGTAAAGAAATGTATATATGGTTTTAGCAAACAAATGTCATTGCGGTACAGCCTTTTCAACTACTCTACATTCTGCCTTTTCTCTTGCTTACTGCTAATTTTCCCTATCACATATACAATGGCTTTGCTAAACTTGAATTAAAAACACATCCTGAGCATGAGGTTAGCCATATAAATCACAAGCTTGGTAAAGAAGGCAATTGCAGTCTCAGAGACGCAATTTCTAGTATAACTGAGGGCTTCTCCAGATGGGCCTTTTATATCTGAAACTCTCTCTAAGCATTTCCCACAACCAGAGATGCTCTGTATCAGAGGTGCTTCAGATAGACTTGAACAGAACTATAAGGCGTGCCTCACATTGCAAAGATCCATTGCAAATGAGGGCCCATGAAGCCAATGCATTTTGTTGCTCAGACTGCAGAGCTAGCTTTGCTATGCAGCAGGAGAAGCAACGAGTTTCAGATGGCACCATGTGCAGGGCGACGCAGACAGATGAAGACAAGAATTTGTGTCTAAAAGGTGTAGCAATACTTTTGGGTTTAGCAGCAGAGTAAGCAGCATCAGTTAGGCTCTGTTTAAGGCAGCAAAAGCAAAATGTCTTGGGTAGCACTGCTGGTTTGCAGTTATATTTCTTAGACAGACAAAAGGGATAACTTGGCCAAACAAAAATATCCAGCAAATGTCACGCCAGGTTTTGACTGGCAGTTATGTGGGTCAAAGGACTTATGCCTCCTATGCAGACTGGATTTCACAGTACTTTCTAATCAAATGCCCTGAGGAAATAAAAGGTTCTGATGATTAAGGAACATAGGATGCTGGGTCAGACAATTGGTCCATCTAGTTCAGTATTGTCTACACTGACTGGCAGCAGATCTCCAGGGTTCCAAATGGGGGTCCCTCCCAGCCCTACCTGGAGATTCAGGGATTAAACCTGAGACCTTCTGTGTGCAAAATAAATGAGATGGCTCTTGGCTAAAACCCAATTTTATGGGCTTAAAGCTTTCTTTCAATACAAGGCTGAAACAGAACATCTTGCATCCTCTAAGAACTGATTCACTAATAGGCAAAAAACCTTGCGGTTTAAGAACATACCTATAGCCAAGAGATATTTCTACCAAACTTTAAAAAGCAGGGAAATTGGGAAGCTATAGTGAATGCACCAGGGTAGCAGGAGACCTGACCTCCTCTCTGAGATATTGGACTGCCCTACAAATTTGTCAAAATGCAAACAATTTGGGTTGGTCTTTCACACTTCAATCCACTTGCTGTGTAGCTTGGAAGAATTTAGAAAATTATATTTTTGTATGTTTGTTGGTGTTCTTCTTACTTTGCTTCTTTCCTGAGTTACTAATGTTTCTACAGAGAATCTAAACTAGAAAATATTATTTCCCTCATTATTCATCCTAGAAATCTGTGTCAAATTTATTTTTATTAACTTCAAAGCCATTTTATTGGTCAATGTCATATGATGGTGAAGACAGCCTTTTGTGTTTCAAATTGGAGGTTATGTTCTATTTCTATTTTGGGTGCATTAACAGTTGAATCTGAAACTGCAGTTTGATGTAAAATCAGACTGATTACAATATGTTGCTACTTCAGCAATGACTTAGCTGTTGGAAAAAAGAGGATGCATGTTTTCAGCCTCCTATGTTTAAACCACTTTATTTAAGGCAAAGTGGGCACATAGAACACACCTAGAATTTTGCTACAATATATTTCACCTCCCACTGTTTTATCTTGTGCAAATTGAGACACCCCTGAGGTCCACTGGAGACTATTCTGCAGAAGTCAGTGCCATTATTTGTTGTAAACGGTCCAGAGAGCTTTGGCTATGGAGCGGTATACAAATGTAATAAATAAATAAATCCACAATTATGTTTGGAGGTTTTTTAGTGTAAAGTTTGCAAAGTGTTGCTGTACTTCACATCTTCACAGAAACAGAAACAAAAGAAAATGATTTCCTATAGGAAACTTCACTAAAATTGCAAAGTAAATCAGACATATTTAAAATGACCATCTGAACTATATCAACTGTCTTAATAATGTTGCTTCCTCCCTGCTAAACCAAAATCAGCACAGCACGTCTTCTTTCTGTTATTTGGGCTGGTTGCAGGTGTTGCCACCACTCACCATATGCTCAGAGGCACGTTACCAAATTCTTCCAAGCTACACAGGAAGTGAATTGGACTGTGAAAGACCAACCCAAATTGTGTTTGCATTTTGACAAATTTGTAGGGCAGTCCAATATCTGAGAGGTCAGGTCTCCTGCTACCCTGGTGCATTCACTACAGCTCACAATTTCCCTGCGTTTCAAAGTTAAATAACAAATAAATAATCTTTATTGCATGCTTAGCCATGGGCCATGTGCAAGAATACATGTTAAAACATACAAACATACATTGATACGTATCACCTTACAATTTACATTTCTTTGGGTGACTCATTCATGGGGGAGACACTCTTAACATAGGAATCTCTCATTTTTTGTGCTGCCATGGCAAAATTGGCAACCGCTAGTGATACATAATTACATTCATCCAATAAAAGCATTATAATCTTTTCCCTATCTGAATAAGGCATTAAAAGGTTTAAAAAAGTGGATAAAAATTTCCGCCTAGGATTGTCATAAAGTGGGCAATGGAGTATGTAGTGTGTAATGTCCTCTATTGCCATGCACCCAAAGATGCATAGACGTTGAGCCACTGGTATGCCTCGATATCTGCCTTCCAAATAGGCCGATAACATAACTTGAAAGCGCAGAGCTGTAAAGGCTCTTCTAATGTGGGCTCTGTCAAGTGAGTCTAAATAATTTGCTAACGTGTGATTAAGTTTAATATGAGGGTACCATGTTGAAAACCGGGCCATCACAATTGAGGCTCGGTCCTGGGCTGCATCACATTCATAAATCCAATTGCGGAGAGCCATTTTGCTTAAGTCTAACAGTTTATCTAATGTAAGGTCGTATTTTATGAGTACTGATTGATATTCCTTCGCCCAACCTCCCTTCGCCATTTGTACCTGCCAACATTTCTTAGTCATAGATGTATTATTCATATTAAGAATTCGAAGCCAGTATCGTAGGTATGCCATATCTATACATGCCCTTACTGAGGGGAGTCCCAGTTCAGCTCTCATGTGGGCAGCCGGAGTGCCCGGGGGGAGGCCTAACGCTATCCTCATAAAGGCGTTCTGGGTGGGCTCCAAGGTGGATCTAGCGGCTGGGCCCCATAGTTCTGCGCCGTATATCTTAGCTAGGATTTTAGCCTTTAATATTTTAATCATAGGGGGAATCAATTGGCCCCCTCGCGTGTAAAAAAACTTTTTGGCTATACCTAGGGCGCGTGCGCCTGCTGTGGTCACTGCTTTTAACTGTGGGGTCCAGGAATGGTTATTTGTCAGCAATATGCCGAGATATTTATAGGAATTAACCTGTTCTATTGGGACCCCGTTTAGTGACCAGGAATTCTTTGCTTTCATATGTTTTCCACTCACCATGACCTTTGATTTAGAATGGTTTATCTTAAGTTTCTGGGACTGACAATACTCTTCCAATTTATGTAGCATTCTTTTAAGGCCTATTTTGGTTTGAGAACATAAAACCATGTCATCAGCGTATAGGAGGATGGAGATTTTTTTCTATTCCAATAGAGGGTGGGAAGAAGGAGGGAGATGATAATGCATCCACTATGTCATTTATAAAAAAATTGAACAAAAATGGAGCTAATAGGCACCCCTGCTTTACTCCTTTGAATACGGGGATTTTCGTTGACAAGATGCCTTTGATCCCTTGTCGAACTTGGATGACGTTAGATTGGTAAAGGGCCCTGATCAACCATAGCAATCTTTGGTCTATGTTAGTACGGGCCAATTTTTGCCAAAGCAGCTCTCTATCTATTGTATCAAAAGCCGCCGAGAAATCTATAAAGGCGATGTATAAAGATGAAGAGGCTTTTGAACTGGTATCTCTTAATAGATGTTGTAATATAAATGCTTGGTCGATAGTGCACTTTTTGGGTCTAAAGCCAGCTTGTGCATCGTGTATTATTGTTTCAGTCTCGTCCCAGTCCATTAATTTATTTAACAGAAATCGGCTGTACAGCTTTAAAGATACATTTAGCAGGCTTATAGGATGGTAATTTGCTGGATTTGCAGGATTACCTTTTTTTAAAAATTGGTACCACGATGCTGGTTAACCAGCCCTGCGGAATATTTCCCGTGTTGTTTATGTGCGTGAATAGAGAAGCTAGGAGGGGTTCCCACAAGGACAAATTTTGGGTAAAAAATTCAGGGGGAAGCATGTCCTCTCCTGGAGCTTTCCCAGCTTTCAGAGATAATATCAGTGTCCCAATATCGTGTGTTGTAACTGGGGGCCAAGGTGGTAGATCATCTAATGCTTCTATATTAACTACCGATTTATAGGTAGATTAATTACCAAAGATCGTACTAAAATACATCACCCATTCTTCTTCCATTATAGGGGGGATGGATGTGTGATTTACTGGGTTCAGAGTCCCCTGCAGAAGTCACCAAAATTCTGACTCAGTGCCCATTCGGGCTGCTTTATCTAGCGCCTTCCAATTTGCTTGATATAGAGATTGTTTTTTTGATTTTAGTAACCTTTTATAATCTCTTCTCATTATTAATAATTGCTGGAAAATATCTGGGTGGTTTTTGGCACGGAATAATTTAATTTGCTTAATCAGGAGTTTCTTAGCAGACCTACATTCTTTGTCAAACCATGACTTAGGTTGAAGGGGAAGTACAGCCACTGTTAGATCTGAGATCCGGGGGCTAAGTTCGGTTATTATGGCTTTGTATGCCTTTAGACTAATCTGTGGGTCTGCTATGGCCATTTGTCGTAGATGAGTAAGTGTATTGGTTGACAATAAGCAATGCACCTTAGTCCCTATCTCTTGAGACCATTTTAACCGTTTACGGCCATACCCAGAGTCCAGATGGAGGGCTTTTGATGAGCCAGTCTTATTTTTTAGAGAAGTCCTTAAAATTAGTTTTAAAGGGAGATGGTCACTTTCTGGTCTGGCGAGTATGTTAAGTTCTTTTACTCTTTTACTCTTTTACTCAAAGGGGAGCTTAGGAAATAATCAACTAAGCTAGCCCCTGCCCTTGCATGGTATGTGTAAGATCCTTCCGAACGATCTATCGGAGAGCCATTTAAACATGTCAGTTGGAATTTTTGTATTAGCTGGAAAAGTATTTGGCCGTATTTGTTGATTATGTTATCCATTGTAGATCTTTTTAAGAGGGGGGGGGTCCCCAAGGAACTCATCGAGGGGGGCTTCCCCTTTGGGGTAGTTAGGGCCCAACCTGGCGTTAAAGTCTCCTCCAAGGAGAAGCTCAAAGGATGGATATCTCTCTTGAAGGGTTTCCAGAAATATATCTAAAGCCAGCCAAGGGGGTTCTTGTTGAATGGAATTTGCCGGGGGAATGTAAACATAAACACATATGACTGGTGGGAAGCCAGGAATCCTCAAACCCAATGCCAGCAAAACATACAGAGTCTGTATCTTAAGGTCTATTACCTGACAGATTAAATGGGAGGCAATCAGTATAGCCAATCCCCCTCGCCCTCGTCCCCTGGATGCCGATTTAATCGCTGGCTTTGCCCAGGTTTTATAGCCCCTAATTTCAAGTGTCTCATCAGAGACCAACCACGTTTCTTGTAGCAAGATGACGTCAAATTGTTGTAAAAATTGTATAAATGTCACGTCCGCCATCTTATTTTTCCATCCAGCTATATTCCATGATAGTATGGAGAGAGGCGATTCCTTTGCCGGGACTCTTAATGTATTTGATCTTTTATGATGTCTTGGGTTACACTTTGGGTCGTTTGGGCTGGCTGAAATTGATGACCGTTGTCATTGATATGGGGTAATAATGTTTACTTCTGGGTAGAGTGTGCTGACGTTTGATGTAATCCGAAGGGTCTGTTTCATGTTTCTTGTTTTACACGTTGGAATACTATTGGAAGAACCCAATTCCTCTGGTTGTAAATAACGCATCTCGAGCCACGAGGGGTCCGGCATATTCTTCCTAGAACTCTGGACCCATTCCCGATTTAAAAGACTAGGCGGGCTTCTTTCTTCATCGGATGTTAGGGGGTTATTATTTTGAATTAATTGGTCCAAGTGAAGGTGGGGTTGATTGTTCCTTTTTGTTTTTGTTTGCAAAGGCTCAGTCAGGTTATCCACAGCTGGTGTGTATTTGGCCCCCTTTGCATTTGTACTTCTGTTTGATAGTCTTTGGAGCAATAGAACTAATCTATCAATGATTTCTTCCTGGTCTTGCTTCGGCAGGCAATCGTAAGATTCTACGAGGAGGAGTTCTTCAGGCATAAAATCCGCCTCCCCCAGTAGTTTATCCTCTATTATTGTCCTTGCCACTCGCTGTGGATTAGTATGGGGGGCCAAAAAGGGTGACCTTTCCTGAATGTTAGGCTTGATTATAGGAGCTTGAGACTCCATGTCCCTCCTCCAAGGGAGGGCAGACTTGAAAAGCGGTTGTGGAGGGGCTTTGTTGATGAAATACCTTCGCACCATAATGCCTTGAGATAGTAAAGTGTCTTTGATTCTGTATATGCGATCAGTCATATGTGGTGATTGTATTGTGAAAATAGCCCGTTTCTCGGGGACCTCTGAATACAGGTGGGACACATGCCTGATATAGTTCTTGCTATTGATGTTCGTGAAGTAAGGATCAAGGCAGCTGTGAAAGAGTTGTCTTAGCGAGGATGATAACCAATATTTCTGTGACTTCGGTAGGAAAGTGACCACCAGCTTGTCTCTTGATAACTGTAAGTTCCATTTCGTAACTTGCTTAAGGTGGTTGGGGACGAAGGGTATGTTACTCGGGATGTAAGGACTCTGAGTATAACTGTCCTTTGGCGGAATCTCTGAGGGGTTCCCTATTAGTATTTTGTCACTTTCTGGAGGTAAGCATAATATATTTGAACTCAAAGGAGTTGGTTTTTTGGATGTTTTTTTTGCTCTGAGTGGCGGAGATTGATGGACTTTGGGTGACGCCTCTAGTAATTTAAACAAGGGTTTGAAGTTCATTTTCTTGATTCTTGTAGGTTTGATGTTTTTACAGTTCTTTGGTTTTTTTTCTTTTCCTGGTTTTCCTGGTTTGTTTCCTCTCCGAGCAGTCCGCTTTATTTTCTTAGAGATCTTGTCTTTCAGTTTAGGTGCCGGAGATGGAGAAACTCAGATTTTGTTGGTGTTATCGGCGTTGTCTAAGGTAGATTTCTCTAAGAGCTGTGGTCCTATGTAGCTAATTAGAGTAGTTAATAAGCTATTCGTTTCTGTAATGTAGGCTTTGATTAAGCCCAGTTCTTCCGTTACTGCCATACCCCAACCCAAGGATGGGAGGTTAAGTTTCTCAGTGTTCAGATAGATTGGAACGTTATTTATGGACTGATGTTCAGGACATGAGGTGCTTGATTCCTGGAGTTCTGCGACAGAGTCTATAGTCACCATTGCTGAAGGAAGTTCACCGTCCCTTGGTGTCAGGGGGCAATTAAATCCTGCATCCTGTAACTCTTCGGCTAGACATCTGGCTTGTAAATTATCTTTATGTGGGTTGATTTGCAGTTGTCTATCTAACAACCATTCATGCCGGATTGGCGATTGAGAATTGGCTTTAACTTCACTCAGGGGCTCAAGGACAGAGTCTAAGTGAGAAACATCTGGTTTTATTGGAAAAAATCGGGTAATCTTAGTTTGCAGTGGAGCCATGGATTTCTCTTGCCCTACGGAAATTCCTAGCTCTTTGCATTTTTTCCTTGTATATATCATCACGGATGCTTCAAAGGGCTATTAATTAAGCCTAATCTACAAGTCTTGAGGCTTATTGCCCAGTCCAGGGTGTAAAATTACGTTTGAAGTTTTATTAGAGACCATAAAAGTCCTTTTTCAAGCTGTCTTTATGCCGGCCAGTTTCGTGTTAATTCACTTTATCAGCCATTTTATCCGCGGGGGCTGCTTGAGAATCAGCTTGTTATGTATATCTTATATTTATCTTCGTTAGCAAATAACTTTAAACGGACTCCCTATGATTGCACATACTCCAAGTTCCAAGTGAACTAGTTGTTATTTATAAATCCCTCTATTAAGGAATGATAATTGGAGGGTTTAAATGCTGTTGTTTAGAGCAGGAAGAATAAAGATCTTACCGGAACCAGCAGCTGCCTCCGCGTTTCAAAGTTTGATAGAAATATCTCTTGGCTATAGGTATGTTCTTAAACTGCAAGGTTTTTTGCCTATTCGTGAATTTCCCTGCTTTTTAATCCAGGAGGTAAGAAATGGGATCCTGTGCAAGTTTGCCGAGAGTGGATCGATCATTTGCATACTTATTAAGTTCAGTGGGATTTACTCCCCTGCAATCATGCTTAGGATAGGTGAAACTGACCACAGGGGATGGGGAGGGGAGGAGAAGGAAGGAGAGGAAATGCAGAGGGGAGGACTGGGATGGAAGCAGGCAGGAGGGGGAGGGGAGGAGGACAGGTTCAATCATTTGAATGTTTATTGAATTCAGTGCAATTTACATAAGAACATAAGAAGAGCCTGCTGGATCAGGCCAGTGGCCCATCTAGTCCAGCATCCTGTTCTCACAGTGGCTAACCAGGTGCCTGGGGGAAGCCCGCAAGCAGGACCCGAGTGCAAGAACACTCTCCCCTCCTGAGGCTTCCGGCAACTGGTTTTCAGAAGCATGCTGCCTCTGACTAGGGTGGCACAGCACAGCCATCATGGCTAGTAGCCATTGATAGCCCTGTCCTCCATGAATTTGTCTAATCTTCTTTTAAAGCCGTCCAAGCTGGTGGCCATTACTGCATCTTGTGGGAGCAAATTCCATAGTTTAACTATGCGCTGAGTAAAGAAGTACTTCCTTTTGTCTGTCCTGAATCTTCCAACATTCAGCTTCTTTGAATGTCCACGAGTTCTAGTATTATGAGAGGGAGAAGAACTTTTCTCTATCCACTTTCTCAATGCCATGCATAATTTTATACACTTCTATCATGTCTCCTCTGACCCGCCTTTTCTCTAAACTAAAAAGCCCCAAATGCTGCAACCTTTCCTCGTAAGGGAGTCGCTCCATCCCCTTGATCATTCTGGTTGCCCTCTTCTGAACCTTTTCCAACTCTATCATATCCTTTTTGAGATGAGGCGACCAGAACTGTACACAGTATTCCAAATGCGGCCGCACCATAGATTTATACAACGGCATGATGATATCGGCTGTTTTATTTTCAATACCTTTCCTAATTATCGCTAGCATGGAATTTGCCTTTTTCACAGCTGCCGCACACTGGGTCGACATTTTCATCGTGCTGTCCACTACAACCCCGTGCAACCATGCTTAGTATAGGTAAAAGTGACCGGGGGGGAGGGAGGGAGGGCTGAAGTGGGCAGGGGAGGGGAAAGAAGGAAGAGGGCAGGGTAGGAGGAAGGAAGAGGAGAGGGGAAGGAGGGGGAAAGCAGGTCTGATCATTTGCATGCTTATTGAGTTCAATGGGATTTACTCCTATGCAATGATGGTTAGGATAGGAAAAACTGACCATGGGGAGGGGGAAGGGGAAGGAGCATATTGGAGGGGGACAAAGGAAGGGGGAGGGGAGAGCAGGTTTGATCATTTGCATGCTTATAGAGTTCAATGGCATTTACTTCCCTGCAATCGTGCTTAAGATAGGTAAAACTGACCATGGGGATGAGGAAGGGAAGTGGGAGGAGTGGGAAAGGGAAGGAGGGGATTGGAAGGGGATGGGTAGGGAGGGGCAAAGGAAGGGGGAGGGAAGGGGCAAGAGGGAGGTTAGGAGAAAGGAGAAGGGAGGGTGGGTTTGATCATTTGCATACTTTTTGAGTTTAATGGGATTTATTTAGATATGTAATCATATTTGAAAATGGAAATGGACTGCCTTCAAGTCAATCCCGACTTATGTTGACACTATGAATAGGGTTTTCATGGTAAACGATATTCAGAGGTAGTTTTACCATTGCCTTCCTCTGAGGCTGAGAGGCAGTGACTGGACCAAGGTCACCCAGTGTGCTTCATCGCTGTGTGGGAATTCGAAACTTGGTCTCCCAGGTCATAGTCCAACACTGACCTGGGGGAGGGGCAGGGAGGGGAGGGGATTGGGTGGGTGGGCACTGGGCAGAAGGGAAGCCCCTTTCATTTCCAAAAGGAAAACATTGTGAACAGTATCATTGCTTTTCAGCCTTTCCCCCACCTTTTTATTCTACAGCAGGCACATGTAGCCTCCCACCCAAATTTAAACCAAAGCTGTCCCTGGCCACATACACACCAGGCCTTTATTTCACTTTGGACAGTCATGGCTTCTCTGAAAGAATCCTGGGAAGTGTAGTTAGTGAAGAGTGCTGAGAGTTGCTAGGAGACACCCAGTTCCCCTCACAGACTTCAATCAGAGTGGCTGACTGTTAAACCAGTCTGGCCACTGAAGCTCTCTCAGTGGAACATGAGTTTCCTCTCAACACCCTTCACAAACTACACTTCCCAGGATTCTCTGAGGGAAGCCATGACTGTCTTAAGTGAAATCAAAGTCTGATGTGGGTGTGGCCCCTTGATTAGGCAAGCCCTGCAGCTGTGAGGCATTTAGAACTCTGACAGTTGGTTCTTAATGAGCATGCCCTGCGTTATCATTGGCTTCCAGCTAAAACTTCTTAAATTAATTAAAAATCAGCCAGGCATTTTTCAAACTTTTAAACTGCAGAAGATGAAGGTCAGAGTATGGGGCAAGGTCAGTATTAGGATTACAGGTACTCTGTGAACATGGCTGATTTTTAATGAATTTCAACAGATTATGAGAACTCTCAGAGAAAAAAGTCCAAAAGGGCTCTGGAGGTTTTTTCTCTCTTTTTACACTTTGAACTCTCTGTTCTCTCTGACTGTTTTGTTTATCACCATGATAATTGAGAGGGCTGTTAAGCAAGCGTTTCTTTGTTCAGGACTATAAGTTTTGTAAGGTTTTGTTTTGAAATGAGCTTATGGGAAGCATCAGAATGGCATGGGAGGTATTTTCTTTCTTTTTTTTACAATAATTTTTATTCAAATTTTCATAAAGCAAACAAAACAAAATCATAAAACATTCAAAGACAAAAAACAAAACAAAACAAAAATGGTTAAACAAAAAAATAAAAAGTTGACTTCCCATTTGTCGCAGATCAGTTATAGGTCTACAATATATAACAATCCTGTCTCTTAAATTATATTATAAAATCACTTTCCTCCAGTAGTTATCTTAATTAATCATCAAATCTCATAAACATTACTTTATTCTTTCCACAAAAAGTCAAAGAGAGGTTTCAATTCTTTAAGAAATATATCTATCAATTTTTCTCCAAATAAACATGTCGATTAATCCATCTCATCAAAATCTGTTAGGTCCAATAATTTCAATAGCCATTATTCCATTATCCATATTAATTCCATCTTCCATCTTCAATAGTCCTGTTAAGTCCAGTAATTTCAGTGTCCAATCTTCCATTATCAGTATTCCATAATAATCTTGCTATCATAGCCATAGTCATATAATAAGAGTCTGATGGGAATTTCCTCTATCCCAAATATTTTCTTGCCATCCATTCTGAATAAGTTGCTGAAATATTGTTGTAAAGTCATATCTCTGTTCTTCTTTTTTACAAAATGCACTGGCTCATCTCTTGAGAGTTTTTCCATTGTCACATGGCTGCAGTTAATTCCATAGATTTTCTCTATATCAAGCTCCATCACGTCATTCCAGTCCAGAAAATTATCCAAGCCATTGATAACTTTATCTCTAATATCTTCATTAATTTCTTCAGAGATAACGTTAAATTCCAAACAGTAGATTTTATTTCTAATATCCATAAACTCCAAATCTTTTTCCTGTTCCACATTTGTTCCAATCTCCAGGGCTTGTATCTTCCCTTTATTTTTTCTTTTCTCATCTCTGATCTCATTCTCCTCTCTCACAGGATCCCCTATTTCTTTAAGCTCCTGCATCATTTTGCTCAGTTCAATTTTCAACTCCTTACTGCCCTGTCGCAGGGTTTGTTTCGTTATCTCAATCTCATCCATTATTTTCTGAAACATAATTACTTCCAGATTCTCAGCCACTTTCTTGATTGCCATTTTTAAAACCACGAAAACAAAACAAAACAAAAATAAAGGACCACTTCTTATTTCAGCAACAATTGGGTTAATATTCCAGGCTTGATGACATCACAGTATAAACAGAGCAGCCTGCCTTATCTCTCTATGTTCAAGAATACAAAACAAATTTAGTTCCCAGCATCAAAACAGTTAGTGGCGTCGTGAAGAAGCAGATTCGTCAAAATAAAATAGACCAAAAAGAGAATAGTCCCAGACAATATAATGTTCCAAAGTTCATATTTTTTATTTTTTTTCTCCTCGGAATAGAAATCCCTCTTCTGTTTATATCTTTAGAATGCACTTCCAGGACAGCTTTTTGCAATAGAAACAGAGATATGCTGTTAATTTCGTGAATAACAGAGAAGAGTTATAGCTCACCCAGAAGTTCTTTAAAGCTGATTCATTTGACAAATCTCTTTTTGCTGCAACAATTTAAACCAAGTAAAAAAAAGAATAGAAAGAAGGGTGCTTGCCTGTTAGTCCGTTTTCTCTTTGAAGAAAAGATAAACGTGTCGCATTAATCAGATAGAGCTTGTTCGGAAGTCCGTCCGGCATTGCTGGCTGGACCTTTT
The DNA here is from genome assembly GCF_030035675.1 of Rhineura floridana. Classification (NCBI taxonomy): domain Eukaryota; kingdom Metazoa; phylum Chordata; class Lepidosauria; order Squamata; family Rhineuridae; genus Rhineura; species Rhineura floridana. Next base: position 259,363,576 of record NC_084480.1, on the reverse strand, counting down.
CTCATAAATTAATGAAATCCAGTCCTCCCAACAAAAACAGGCTTTTGAGGTTGATCTCTACGTTTCTCCCTGCCCGGGAGAAATTTCATCAGTCAAAAAAAAAAATGTTCTGACTGATTTATATCTGAATAAGCTTCTTCTGAGGCAGGAGCCCGTTTCAAAAGCAGGCACAAGCGAAGTCACCCTTCCCGGAAGTCTCGGAGGTATTTTCAATTTAACACTGCGGAATGTGAAAAATCCATTCTCACTATAGTATACAGCCACTCTCGTGGCTGTATAAGTACATTTGACTTGAAAGACAGCCATTAGGGAGCAACTGAAAGGACTCAGCACTCTGACAGAGATTTTTACCTTCAAGGAGGAAAGGGCCCTAGCTAATCAAATATATGAAGTGGCTGATTACTTGAGTGTTAGATGTTGAGAAGGACTGATTATTATATATGCACATATTTTTCATGCAAAACTAGAAGAAGAAAAATGTTTAGGTTTCTAAATATAAAACCAAGCAAAGGAATGTTTAGCTTGGAAGTTATTCTAAGTAATGCATTTTGGAAGTGAGAAAAATGTTGGCATTCCACTGGTTAAGGGTGAGAGGAAGGCATGGATTATGGGGTAGGGTCTTCTGCTGAATCAAGTGTTATACCGATCAGGATGAGACCAAGGATAAAATAGAGCTTCTTTATTTAATAATTCTTAAACAGTAAAACAACTGAGCTTGTTCTGTTCTAGGCCTCATCCAGCACCACAACACTCCAGTAAATAAATTAGTCTAGCTCCCGCCAGGGTGTGTAATACCCTCTAGAGAAAGTTAACTCTTTCTTTCCTGTGCATCTAACTTACAGACACATTTCACTACATTTCCCTTTCTTTGAGTTCTAACTAATTATGTGGGGAGTTTTTTCAGCAAACGTGTATAATAACATTTAGTCTCTGTGCTGTTCTGGTTTTCGAATTCCTCTTCCTCTGGATGTCACTCTCTTCACACTCTCAAGAGATAGGCTTCTTTGGCAGGTGATGCTTGCTCACAAGAATTTGTCAGTTCTTTGTTCTCAGTCTTTTGAGACTGTTCTGGCAATAAATTCTGCTCTTCTGGTATTTCTGCCTCTGAATTCTCACTTTGTTGTGAAATTGGTTGTGGTTTGTGAACCAACTGTAGATGTCTCCTGTTCCTTCGGAATGTTTCATTGTTGGTAGTGACAACATAAGATCTTGGAGTTTGACTTTGGCTCCAGACTGTTGCTGCTTCAGACCATCCTTTCTGGTCATCCAGTTTGTCTTACTTGTGAACCAGGTTGCAATTTTGGAAGTGTCTTCACTCCATAACATCTGCCATAGTAATATTTGTCATTTCTTTTAGCCATGTTGTCTGTAACACGGACTTTGCCCAAATCAGGCCACTTAGGATACAAATTTGCTTCTAAGGTTGGAATTGGTATTCTTAATTGTCTTCCCATTATCATTTGTGCAGGACTGCACTTCGTTACATTGATAAGCTGTTGCTCTGTAGCTTATCAGTGCCAGGAAGGGATCTTCCTGACATAAGATTCCCTTTGATGTTTGTACTGCTGTCTCTGCTTCCCCATTGGCTTGTGGGTAATGGAGACTGGCTCTTATGTGACAAAAGTCATATTTCTTTGCAAACAAAGTAAACTCTTTCCCTGCAAATTGCAGTCCATTATCTGTTACTAGTTCATTTGGGCATTCCCATCTGGCAAAGATATTCTTCAGACAACTGATAACAGTAGAGCTTGTTGAATCAGGCATGTATGCAATCTCTATGTATCTGGAGAAATAGTCTATTGTGACTAAGTACTTTTGTCCTTGTAACTCACAGATGTCTGCTCCCACTCTCTTCCATGGTCTATCTGACAATGGAGTGATAATGAGTGGTTCCTTCCGTTGTGAAGGTTTATTTGTCTGGCAAAATTCACAGTTTGCTATTATTGCCTTGAGGTCTTTCCCTATTCATGGCCACCAAACAGTCATTCTTGCACATTCTCTGCACTTAGTGATTCCTTGATGACCTTCATGAAGTTTTTCCAATATTTCCTGTTGCATTGTAGCAGGAATGACAATTCTATCACCAAATAGGACTGTTCCTTCCAACTCTGTAAGGCTTCCCTTTTCTGCAAAGAAAGGTTTAAGGTTAGTTGTCACTTCAGACATGTACAATGGCCAACCAGTTGTGACAAATTGCAGCACCATTGAAAGGTCTGGGTCAGTGCTGGTAGCTGTTTGAATGCATTGAAGGAGTGTGGTAGATATTGGTTCAGAACCTTGTAGAAGATTTACATAGACTTTGATTTCTTCAACTAACTGGGTTGTTTCAGGGTCTGGAGTTTCCAGTGGATTTCTTGACAGTGTGTCTGCTACAACAAGAGTCTTACCTTGTCTGTATTCTGCTTGAGGATTGTACCTCATCGTGCTTAAAAGGAGTTGCTGACATCGTATTGGTACTCGATCCAGGTCTTTGCAATTTATCAGTGGTACCAAAGGTTTATGGTCTCTACAGAGTGTAAATGATTCTAGTCCATAGAGATATTTTGAGAATTTTTCACAAGCTCAAACAGCAGCTAGACATTCCTTTTCTATCTGAGCATATTGGGTCTCAGCTTCTGTTAGTGTTCTTGAGCAATAGGCCACTGGTTTCAACTGTCCATCATGATTTTGGAGTAGTACTCCTCCCAGGCCATAACCGCTGGCATCACCACTCACCAGATAACAAGGATAGATAACAAGGAAAAGGCAGAACTGCTCAGTGCCTATTTTGCCTCCCTTTTCTCCCAAAAAGAGAACAGTGTGCAACCTTGCATCGGTAGCAATCTCAGTAAGGGGTCGGGATTGCAGTTCAAGATTGATAAGGAGATAGTCAGGAAATACTTAGTTAACCTAAATGAGTTCAAATCTCCAGGGCCTGATGAACTGCATCCCAGAGTATTGAAGGAACTTGCTGATGTACTCTCGGAACCTCTTGCCATCATCTTTGAGAAATCGTGTCAAACGGGAGAGGTGCTGGAGGATTGGAGACGGGCAAACGTCATCCCGCTCTTTAAAAAGGGTAAAAAAGAAGATCCGGAGAATTACAGGCTGGTCAGTCTGACTTCAATACCGGGAAAGATATTAGAACGGATAATAAAAGAGTCCATTGGCAACTATCTAGATGACAATGCTGTGATTAGTAGGAGCCAGCATGGGTTTGTCAAGAAAAAATCCTGTCAAACTAATCTCATCTCTTTTTTTGACCGGGTCACTAGCTTAGTAGATGGTGGAAATGCTGTAGATGTCATCTATCTAGATTTCAGCAAAGCGTTTGACAAAGTCCCCCACGACCTTTTGATTAGCAAACTCGTCAAATGCGGACTACATGGAAATACTGTCAGGTGGATTCACAACTGGTTGGAAAACCGTACTCAGAGTGGTCGTCGGTGGCTCTGCTTCGGACTGGAAGGAGGTTTCGAGTGGAGTGCCATAGGGTTCTGTCCTGGAGCCGATACTCTTCAACATTTTTATCAGTGACTTAGATGATGGGGTGGAGGGAAGCCTTATGAAGTTTGCGGATTATACGAAACTGGGAGGGATAGCTAACACAATGGAAGACAGGAATAAAATCCAAAGGGACCTGGATAGACTAGAAAATTGGGCTGAAATTAATAAAATGAAATTCAATAAAGCCAAATGCAAGATTCTGCATTTAGGCCACAAAAACAAAATGCACGGGTACAGGATGGGAAATACCCGGCTTAGCAGTAGTGCGTGTGAGAAGGACCTTGGAATTGTAGTGGATCGCAAGTTGAACATGACCCAGCAGTGTGATGCTGCGGCAAAAAAGGCAAATGCAGTTTTGGGCTGCATAAACAGAGCTATAGTTTCCAGGTCGAGGGAAGTAATAGTCCCACTATATTCTGCATTAGTCAGGCCTCATCTGGAATACTGCATTCTGGGCGCCTCATTTTAAGAAAGATATAGACAAGTTAGAGAGGGGTCCAGAAGAGGGCGACGAGGATGATAGCCGGTATGGAGAACAAGTCTTATGAGGAAAGGTTGAAGGAACTTGGCATGTTCAGTCTGATGAAGAGAAGGCTGAAGGGTGACATGATTGCACTCTTTAAGTACCTGAAGGGCTGTCACATAGAGGAGGGTACAGATTTGTTCTCTGCTGCCCCAGAGGGTAGGACTAGGTCTAATGGTTTTAAGTTGCAGGAGCGTAGATTCAGATTGGACATTAGAAGGAACTTCTTGACAGTAAGGGCAGTTCGGCAATGGAACCGACTGCCTAGGGAGGTGGTGGGATCCCCGTCGCTGGATGTCTTCAAGCAGAGGCTGGACAGCTATCTGCGGGAGATGCTCTAGCTGTGGATTTCCTGCTGTGAGCAGGGGGTTGGACTCGATGGCCTACAAGGCCCCTTCCAACTCTATGATTCTATGATTCTACCACAGTCTGCTGGTTAACTTCATAGTAAGCGAGTACTGGAGCCTCTGTTAAAAGAGTTTTTTCACTGTTGAGAAGGCCTTTTCTTGGCTTGGACCACAGCACCATGTGCTGTCTGCTTTCAAAAGTATATTTAATGGGTGTAGTTTCTCTGCCAAATTTGGCAAGAAGCATCCTAAATAATGTACCATGTCAAAAAAACTTTTCAGTCCTGTGATGGAGTCTGGAGATTTGATTGCAGAAATGGCTTCTACTTTCTTAGGATCTTGACTCACATCATGCTCATTTATGCAGGGTCCAAGATATGTAAGCTCTTTCTGTGTTAGATGCATTTGCTGTTATTGAGACTTAACCCTGCTGCCTTTACTGTTGCTAAGGCTTTGGCCAATCTTTCATCATGTTCTGCCATTGAGGCACCATAAACCAACACATCGTCCATGAACACTGAAACGCTTTTCAAGTGTTGTAACAGCTCTGACATTTCTCTCTGAAACAGCTCAGATACACTTGAAATTCCAAATGGCAATCTCTTGAAGAAGTATCTCCCAAATGGAGTGATGAATGTAGTCAATTTAGCAGTTTTGGCAGCTAGGCAGATCTGCCAGAATCCACTTGCAGCATCAAGCAATGAAAATACGCAGGCACCAGCTAACTGTGGCAGGATATCATCCATAGTAGGAGGAATGCACTTTTTCCGCTTGACAGGTTTATTTCGTTATTTTAGATCCACACATATGCATACCATTTTTGGTACTGGAACCATTGGTGCGCACCAATCAGTAGGTTCTGTGATAGGTTCTATGACTCCACAGCGAACCATTCCATCCAGTTCTGCCTTTATTTTGGGTAGCAGTGGAACTGATATTGTTTTGGCAGTGTGAACAGCATAAAGTACAGCCCCTTCTTTGAGCCTTATCTGTACTGGGCGTGTCTTCATAGTTCCTACTGTGTCAGGAATTTCTGTGGAAAGCTCATCTAAACGTTGCACCAACCCCATCATAGTTGCAAAATCTCGGCTTAGGAGGTTATTAGTCTTTGCACAGATCACATAGTCCTTACAGTCATAGTCATTGTCTCTATAGCAAGTTCTTGCTATGAAGTATCACATGCGATTTAGATTCTTTCCTCCAGGACCAGTTAAAACTGCTGTTTGCTGGAGACTAGGCAGGTTAGAAAAAAACTTGTAAAGAGACTCAGAAATTATTCTGACATCTGCACCAGTGTCTATTTTAAACTTTATCGAGAGCCCACTGATTTGTAGTGATACTTCCCAAGGATCTGTGGAATTTTCCACCCATGTGGCTGGACCCAGAAAAAATTGTTCTTGCTCCACAGTTTCATTCACCATTCTAGTGTGGCACACAGTGGCAAAATGACCTGCCTTCTTACATTTGTGGCATTCTGCAGCTTTGCAGGACAGACTGCTCTTTGTGTATGCCCTTTCCCACATCTTGTGTGTCTAGGGACTTTTATCTGAGCATTAGCTGTTTGGCTGTATATTTGTTTCTGGTATTCTGGTTTCCATTTCTGCAGGGGTTTCTTGGCTATTTCTTGCAGCCCTTTTCAAGCACCCTGGTCTTGGACCTGGCCTTTTTTAAGCTCTGAGTTTCTTATCATCTCCACAGCCCTCTCCAAAGTGAGATTGGGTTCCATCTGCAGCTTCTGGAACAGTTCTTTTCCCAAAATTCCCACTACCAATCGGTCTCTGAGCATTTCACTCCTGGTGTCAGCACATTCATCAGCTTTCTCATGCAGCCATCTTATGTAGGCCTCTGCAGATTCACCTGGTTTCTGATGTCTCCAGTGAAAGCATGCCCTCTCATGAATGAGATTTTTGTTTGGCACAAAATATTCATTAAATTTCTCCAGGACTAGGAGATAGTCATCCTGGTCCTCTGCAGTAGCAAACTCAAATGATTTAAATATCTGCTCTGCTTGCTGGCCCATGGCATAAATCAAGGAGCATACCTGAATTTCTTCCTTCTCTTCATTCAGTTTTGTAGCAATGCAGTATCTGGAAAACCTCTGCTTCCAATCTGGCCATGCTGCAGGCCTGGTGAAATCAAAGGCCTCTGGTGGAAAAAACTTTACCATTGCTTTGTTTTGTTTTGTTTTTTCAGCTGTCCCAGGACCTCTGCTATTCTGGAGACACTATGAGGATTTCTTAACTGCTGACACCATGTTATATTGATCAAGATGAGACCGAGGATAAAATAGGACTTCTTTATTTAATAATTCTTAAAACTGTAAAACATCTGAGCTTGTTCTGTGCTAGGCCTCACCCAATACCACAACACTAACTAACTCCAGTAACTAAATCAGTCTAGCTCCCCCTAGGGTGTGTAATACCCTCTAGAGAAAGTTAACACTTTCTTTGCTGGTCATCTAACTTAAAGAAACATTTTACTACATCAGGCAGTTAAGAGGAACAGGGAGGCAGTATTTGTCAGAGTGTGTGTGGGAGCTTGCATTGAAAAGGGCATTGCATTTCTGTAATAAGGATCAACGGACCAATTCAAGTCCAGTTTGTACCAGTTCTGCATCCATCTCATTCCATTTCCATGTGAATCTTTAATGGAAAATCCTTTAAAACTCTGTACAGAAACACAGAGTGTCTCTTTTTAAAATGTACTTATGAGGTGGTCCAAGAGCTACATAGTTGCTTCCCCTCCTGTAAATGTTTCAGTCTTTCAAACTTTTTTTTTTTAAAAAAAAGGTAATCTAGGCACCCAGGGCCTGAATCAGTTAGCAAATGAGGTTCCTTGATATTGCATGCTTTGAATGCACACAGCAAGGCCTCCCTGGAAGCAATGGGTCTTGATGATGTCCTGCAGTGGTGGCTGGTGGCTCCATATCAGTGGAGCAATAGAATCCACTCTGGGTTTTAACTCAAACATCCAAGGAGCTGTCCAAGTCACCACTAGGTGACTAAAACCCAGAGCAGATTCCACTGCCCCACTGACATGGAGCCACCAGCTGTCACTGATGTCTTGTCACTCCCAGAAGACTTGCCATATGCATTCAAAGCATGCAGCAGCAAGGAGCCCCACATGCTAGCTGCTCCAGGCTCCGAGTGGATGGATTACTTTTTTTAAAAAAAGACAGAAGCATATTGTACAGGAAGGGAGGTGGCACTGCAGCCCTCAAGCCACTTCTAAAGGAATCCGATGGACTACATATTCTGAATTAGACTCATGACCCAATCCAGGTCACAGTCCACCCAGATTTAATCAGGTGAGTCCATTTAGGAATCTGAGTGTGTTGCATTTGTCCTCCATCCCTATTCTGCAGTACATTGTTCCCCAATGAAAAGCCATCCCTTACTGGTATGACTGCCCTATGCTGACTTTTAAGCAGTAGTGGTGTTCTAAATAGCTGTTTCATAAAGAAGAAATAAAATAATAATTATTTCATAAGAACATAAGAGTCCTGCTGGATCAGAACAAAGTCCAGCACTATTCCCACAGTGGCCTAACAAATGCGTATAAGAAGCCTATGGGAAGCCCATGAGCAGGTCATGAGCACAACAGCACTCTCTCACTCATGATCCCCAGCAAATAGAATTCAGAGGCATTCTGTCTCTGATATTAGAGGTAATATATTACCATCATGACTAGTAGCCCTTTCTAAAACCATCCAAGTTGGTGGCCATCATTACATCTTGTGGAAGTGATTTCCATATGCAGTGTGTGAAGAAGTGCTTCCTTGTGCAAGTCCAGAATCAACCACCATTCAGCTTCTCTAGATGACTCTGGGTTCTAGCTTTATGATCTGCATTATTAATCTAGCATTAAGTACTATCCCCTTTCTCCATGCCATGCATAATTTTATATACCTCTGTTGTGTCCTCACCTACACTTATTTGCTTTTTATTCTAAACCAACAAACGTTTAGAAAATGTGGTAGCCTTCCCTCACAGGGGAATTCTTCTAGTTCCTTGATCACTTTAGTTGCCCTTTGGCCTGTACCTTAAAGCTTTTCTTATACTGAGTTGTTATTTTTTATAATTGCTGACCAGCCCCCAATGTGCCAATTATACCAAAATTACTGTTTCTAGGTCATGTGACTCACTGGACAGTAGTGGTGTCCTGAACTCTCTTTACCTTGAGATAAGAAGCTACCCACATTTTACTGTAAAACTTTCAGTCAGAATGATGGCAGAAAGCAGTTTATATTGTTTCAGAAACAAATAGAAAATAATAAATCTCAGTACACTCCATACCCACCTGAAAATCCTTACTATACTGTACTACAATAAATATCAATAAATATCAATAACAGCAATTGCCCTCTAGATGTTGTTGGACTACAACTCCCATCAGCTCCAGCCAGCATGGTGAATGTTCAAGGAAGATGGGAGTTCCAGTCCAACAGCATCCAAAGGACACCATATTAGCTATTCCTGCCATAAACACTTCTACATGCTAGTTGTATATGCAGGGCCGGCTCCAGGCATGCGGGGGCCCTTGGGCATCAGCTTGCCCCGGCCCCTCCACCCCCCACGGCCCCCCTTACCTGTCTGGGCATTAGCATTGCCCTTAATGAAGGTCTGTTTTAGCATTGCCCTTAATGAAGATGGCGGCCATGGCTTCCCTAAGGGGAATGAAGCCTCCGCCGCCATCTTTGTTGATGGCACACGTGCGTGCTACTCGCACACATCTCTGCCATCAACTCAGATGGCGGCAGCAGCTTCAGTACCTTAGGGAAGCTGCGGCTGCCATCTTCATTAAGGGCAATACTAAAAAGCCGTCTGACAGGTAAGTGGGGGGCGAGGGGGCACAGATCGCGGGGGGGCGGCGGAGGGCCCCTCAGGGACTCCGGTAGCTCCTGGGCCCTCGGGCCAGTGCCCAACCTGGCCGCCCTTTAGAACCGGCCCTGTGATATGCATGAATATTGTGCTCCCAGAATTCACACACTGCTTGCGAGATATGTGGGCATAACAGTATTAAACTTTTAAAGAGGTATTATCAACTTAGAAAATCAGATGTTTGGAAAGTTGCTTTCAGATGAGGGCTTTTAATGAAATACAACCTTTCACAGCTGAAAATATATTCTGAGTTTTTCTCAGGTTCTCTGATGACTACTTTCTCACAGTACCAATACTGTGACGTGTTATAGGCCTTGCAGCACAACAACACCTTTTGTAGCTTTCCAAGTGACACAGCTTGTATTTCAAACAGATCGACCTAAAAGACAAGAAATAGGTTCCATGCACATTAATGTAATCAATGATAATCAAAGGTCACTAGCTGCTCAGTGCTGATACATTATACTGTAAAAAGTGCTTTATTTCCCCCCAGAAAAAATCAATTTCATAAATCATTAGTAACAATGGATGGATGCCAATTACAAATAAATATTAGGCAATCTTTTTTTTAAAAAAAAAAGCTTTGTTTTATATATACAAGCAAACAAACATACTATACTAGATCACTCTCTAGGGCATGCAAATTGAAAACCTGGTGCAAAATACCCAATGCAAATTACCCTAATTTGCATAGGAAAATTTTCCCATTCCAAATTCTCCAAAAACCCACATAACTGTTGGTAGTGTAGAACTAATGTGGCAAGAGCTGAGTACAGGGATGATCTGTATAACCATTTGTTCCCCCTGCAGCTTCTGTTTAGTAAACAAATCAAATCCACTGCGACAAAAGATGTGCTTAATGCCATGTCCGGTTTGACCCAAAGCAGAGGACAGGGGAAAAAAAGTTTCTGGGAAAGCAACTGCATCAATGGACTTTAGGTCATAGAAGCAACAAGGGGGAGACCTTGGTAAAGATCAGATGCTTGCACAATTGAAGGAGAATCAGTAATGATTAGGCAGAGAGAACAGAAGAGAGGTCAAAAACAGAGCAGTTCTTCGTGAAGACATCATGAGAGCACCCACGGCAACAAATGGGATAAGGCAGTCCAAATGTGGTGAACAAAAGAGGAGACTATGGAGAGGAACATAAGAAAATGTCCTATCCTACATTGGACCATTGGTCCATCTAGCTTAATAACTGATAGCTGTTTTCTAGGGTTTCAGGAAGAGGTCTCTCCCAGCCCTATCTGGATGCACCAGGGATTGAACCTGGGACCTTCTGCATGCAAAAAGAGAAAAAATCTTCCACTGAGCTACAGTCCTTAAAGGAAACAGCTGGTTCAGAGAATCAACATAAATGCTAAAATCACTGAGGCATAAGGTAGGAATGTTTTCAGACAGACGAAAGCTGAGCCAATAATCACAGTCTCAGATTAGTTGAAAGGAAGCCAGGGAGGCAATATACAATAGCAACATGGATATGTGAAGGGGGATATGATGGAATGGCAGGGCCTGGAGCTGCTTTGGAACAAAGAAGAATGAAACCTCAGGCTGAGGTGGCTGGAGAAGGAGAGGCCTTCAAAGGAAAGGACAAGAATGATGACAGTGTCAGAGAGGAGGCCAAGTATGTGGGAAGACTGCAGTATCAGATGGTGTGGCAGGGCAGTAGGGATCACCAGATCTCCAGCTGGTTATGTCGCTGCTGCTTACCAGAAAGTAGAGTGGGAGGGGCAAGGCAGCAAGAAGGTGCAAATGCACCAACAGAGCCAATCTGGTGCTCCTGCTGGTGCATTTGCACTGTGCTGGCCTCACCACTTCCCCTTTAAGTAGCAATGATGCCACCACCTGGAGGTCAGGTCACCACCTCTGCATTACCGTGCTGTCTGCTACTAGGAGACTGACAGGGAGGAAATCATGGAGGCTGTCTCCTTTCTGGGTGAGGGAGCAGCAGTATATGGGGATGAGATTGAAAAAGTGAAGGCAGTGAGGACCCAATTCCAGCAGCGGCCAAGGCAAATATTTCAGCCTATATTTAACAAAAGCATTAGCAAATACAGCAATATCTGTAGGCCCAAGATTTGACTCAATTTCCTTCAAAACTGATGTTAAGTATGCAGTGCATTAAAACCACTTTCAGTTTGTGGGAAATGGAGTATACAGGTTCCCTGCAGTAGGCTTACCATTCCTCTTTGAAATTTCACAGGCTTGTCAGATTTGTGAAGAAGTCTTAGACCAGAATCTCCTCTTTCTCCATACATGCACAAATAAATGGAAGCATCTGTCTCAGCTCGTTCCAAATGCCCCGTGTACACATAAACTTGGTAAATCACAGCTAGAGAAAGCAACCAACATTTAAAAATATGTGAATACCTCGAAATCACACAAGGAGAACACAGTTTCATTGAAGCTTCAGGCTCATGACTGAATACTGCATGTGTCACCAACTCAGGGCTTGTGGGGCACATGATCATACAGAGGCCTTCTCTGGTACCCACAAGGTCCCATACCTCCTCCCCTTCCCCTGAAATTAGACTTGAAAGAAGCTTTCTATTGTACATGTCTACATAAGTTGTGTAGTTGTGGTGCATGCATGGTTGAAGAGAGTGCATGTGGTGCATGCATATTTATTTTTATTTATTTATTACATTTATACCCCACCTTTCTTTTCATGATAGAAACCCAAGACGGCTTACATATGGTTCCCAAGTGGTCCCCCATCCAGGCACTGACCAGACCTGACCCTGCAGGGAGCTGGCCTTATGTGAGTTCACCTGAACAATTGCACAATTGCAGTGTCCACAACAGTTTCCCCACCGATGGGCCCCAAAAAGTTTGTAGCTCTTTCAATATAGCATTTGTTTGTAATAAATATATGGAATTACCTATGCAATTATTTTAATTGATTTTACTGTGGATGTTTTTGCCATGAAATTGTTTTAATCATAAATTTTATGAAAATTTTACAATATACATTTTAAGAGAAGCATTTCATAAATGGAATCCAATAAATAAACATACAAGGATATTATTGTGAAGCTTGCTAATAACAGGCACAATCCAGCCAAAGTTCATTATTTTAAGCCCTACTTATTCAAATGAGCCTAAAAATGCTTGGCATTGGCAGGATTGTGCCCAATGTACTTTATGAAAGCAATCTCTTGTAGAACGTATCATCTGGTAATAGTTGTAATATCTGCCTATTCAGTTTTACATTTTTTTTAAAGAAAGAAGTATATGTCATTACATGGATAAAGGCTTCTTCCTTCTTCTACTACTGGAAGTTCACACAGAGTGTCTCCGTTCCCCTGGCTCCTTGACAACCATTTGTTTGCTGGAAAATTCAGAATGTTCCCACTTTTTAGGTGTTTCAGTACCACCTATGAAAGAAAAAAAGCAACAAAAAAACTTTGGTGTACTTGTAGTTTTTATCACTGTATTGTACTTCTCTGATGCATCGGGATGTAACAATAAAAACAATTAAATTCAACTCCAAAAATTGCCAGTGACTACCCATTGTAACCACTAACATATGACAGTATTTTACTGGAAATAGCGTGAATAATATGTGAACTAGCAGTGACAAAACCAATTTCATATTGTTAACCTCAGAAAGTATCCATTTCATTTTAAAAACATTTCAATTTTAAAACTTAATATTTTCATCTTGACATAGAATACTTTTGCAGGCACAATTTTGATGGCTTCATTTAATTTCCAGAACTTTGTGTGTTTATTGGCACAGCTCCCTCTGCTGATTGACAGCAAGGGCAAACATTAGCTGCAATGCCAGAATATAGCTTTCCAGTTTGTTACCTGTTCCTTGACTGGAGATCACCCTTTGAAAACCAAAAGCAAGTCTTATGAGCCTTGGACTCAGATGTTAAAGAAAAGTGAGTCGAAGAAGATGGGGGTGGGGGGGTGGGGGAAGAATCCCTGAAATATCTGAAGCTGAACTGAAATGCTTCCATTCCATCTGGGTCTCCAGTTTCTAAAGTTAAGGGCCTTGAGCTGATGTGAAAAAGCTATTGTTATTACATGATTCTAGTTTTGAGGTTTCAGCTTGTGAACTAAAATGTCACAATACAACATAGACATGCCTGCACTGACACAGGCTATCAGTCAAGACCCAGATATGTCTTTAGTTCTAAACGAGGTGTATCACATTGTAACATGAATAAAATAGGAAAATAAGTATTAAAAGATCAGATAGCAGGCGCTTGGCACTGAAACAGTTTCATGACCTTCAGGTCTATGTGCTACTGTGAGTCAAAACTGGATGTAGCACCTGCACAACTGCCCCACTGTGAAGAGGGAGATTTGTGCACCACTGAAGCAGGTTTTTGCACATGAATTGTGTCCTAGATTAGTATCACAAAAACTGCAACTTGGATGCATATCCAAATGCAGAACTTGTCTATCAGAATAACATATGTTGGGATGCACATTCAGACACTCATGTGATGCAGATAGATGCATTCTGCATTATTTAGGATCCCATGTTTAGATGCACATCCAGTTTGCACACATGCTTCCTAATCCAGCAAGTGATAGATCGAAGCCATCATTATTAATGCAAGCCATGGACACCATGCTGTACAGAGCCACTGTATAACATTTTGCATGAAAATGAACTGAGCAGAAAAGGAGCACGGTGAGGATTTGATTAAGACATAACACAAACAATTATGGTTTTTTATAGATGCTCATTTTGAATACTCAAAGCACTTTGCAATAAAATACATTATCATGTTGCAATCCTTACAACAATCCTGTAAGGGAGAGCAATATTATTATTTCCCATATTGCATAAAGGAGGCTGTCAGAAATAATTACTTTGCTTAATACTTCTTAGGCTGCAGTTCTATGCACACTTACCTGGGAGTAAGCCCTATTGAATTCAGTGGGATTTACTTCTGAGTACAGAAGTGTAGGATTGCACCGTTAGTGAGTTTATGGTTAAAATGAGATTTGAACCAGCAACTTCCCAACTTACACAACTTAGCCACTGCAGTACATAAACTTGGAGTAAGCATCACTGAAATAATTGCAGGTTATACTGCAATAGTGCTTGGTGGATCAGAGCCCTTAATGTTTTGAAAACCTTAAATCAATAACATGAATCAGCATTTATAGATTCAGATAGTAGAAATGCATGTTATGAATGAAAACTCTGCATTAAAAGGAACATATATTCTTTCTCTGCCTCAAATAAGTAGACATTCTGCCTGACTCTGAAGTTGTGCTTATTTATAAAATCAAGACTACCACCAATAAATCAGCTGCATCCATCAATAATCAACAGCAGATTCAATAAGCAACTGGCTTTTTCAAATAACTGACACAAATGTTCATATAGTATTTTTTATTAATGGAACTAGCACTTTTCCTTAATGGCACAGTCCCATTTGGAAAGTAAAAAATTGATTGGGCTTTTAGTTAGTGGATCAAACCTGAGATTCAGAGTATAGCAAAGCTTGCCTTCTATTGTACCTAACAACTAATGCAATGCCATTTTAAAAGATCTGCTCTTCAACTACTGCATATTGAAAACTTTGTCTATTTTTTTCTTTTTAGCTGGAAATGTTATATAAGCACTGCTGCTGTTAGAATGTTTACTGTAATACAGTCACTGTTCACTAGTATTTTTTTTAAAAAAAGAGTCCATAAAATTAATCATTAACTAAGTATAAAAGCATCCAGAAAATAGAGCAGAAATCTAACCTTTTCCAGCATCCACTCTGGCTGTTCACTTGTTCCATCATGCCCTATTCTGATTTTGTAGATGTTTCCAATATGTTTAATTTCAACCTGAATTGTGACAAGACAGAAAGAACATCCAACTAAGAGCCTGTTCACACCATAGTAGAAACAGCAGTTCTGTACATGGTCTATAGCATGGGTTCTCAACAAGGGGGAAATTCCCCCCCGGGGGGGAATTTTAGGGTTCCGGGGGGGGGAATTGGGACCACTATTCAGCAAAGTGTGATGTCCTGTAGATTATGTACAATCTGTAAAATTGTAGTTTGTTTTTAATTTAATCTGCGACATTCAATAAAGTTTATTGAATGTCACAGATTAAAATCGATTCTTGAACATGTAGCTTTATTTTCATTTGCAAATTAAATTATTATTTAAAGACCAGAAAGTGCTCCAAGAAATTCTGTTATAATATAAACTAAGAAATTTTTCTCTCATGAGAAACACCACTGTCACTCGCGAAACGTCAACACGCTATGAGAGACTATCTTGGGAAGGGGGGAATTATATTCTGAACAATGGTGAAAGGGGGAATGGAGCAAAAAAGGTTGAGAACCCCTGGTCTATAGCATGGAGCTACCACTATACAAAGTGCCATGTAATATGAATATACATGCATACATACATCTAAGTGCACAACAGACTGTTACTATTGTCCCACCTACATATGGTGGTGCATTTGTATCCACTGGTGCGCATGCCAAGGTTGGGGAATCAGGTCATTCTGGGTTATAACTCCCACCATCCCTAACCCTTGACCATGCTGTTGGGAGTTGGAGCACAACAACATCTGGAAAGTCACAGTCTTTCTATCGCTAGTGTATGCGCTAGTGTTATGACTAGAATTAAAAAATATATATGTCTCCTTGTTCTGCCAGAATCTCTGCCCTCTCTGCTTCAGAGTAATGGAGCAGTATGTTGCAAAAAAATCTAAGCAGAGATGCTTTGCTACTACAACTCTCATTGTCCCCACAACAAGCCATGCTAATTGGGGAAGGGCCATCATTCAGTGGTAGAGCATCTGCCTTGCATGCAGAAGGCCCCATGTTCAATCCTCAGCATCTCCAGGTAGGGCTGGGAAAGAATCCTCCCTGAAACCCAGGAGAATCGCCGCCAGTCATCATAGACAACACTGAGGTGGATGGAGAAGTGGTCTGACCTCAGTGTAAGGAGGCTTCCTATGCCCTATGTTCTTCCTGGCAGGAGCTGGTTCCCAGGGGTGTAGTCATCCGGGGTCTCTGGGAGTCTTAGACCCTTTACTTTTTGGGGAACAGGGTCCCATCCTGGTCCCTGTCTCCAGCATCCTATGAAAGGGGAGCATGTTAGCCACCGAGAAGTCTTCTAACATGCTTCTGATTGGAACCAGTCAGAGTTAAAGGAGGCAAGTCAGCCATTGAGAAGACTCTTCTCAGTAGCTAACACTCTCCCCTTTCATGCTTATTGCCTTATTGGCATTTTTTTGTTGTGAGAGAAGAGGATCTCATTCTCAACCCACAAGCAAAACAAAAAAAGATAGGAAGGCATGTGGCTGTGACGATCATGAAGGGACCCTGCACTTCTGAATTCACCATTACACTACTGCTGGTCCCCCATCCCTGATCTAAAAATTCTAAACAGAGTTGTGTTGATCAGACTGCTTGAGACATATGTCTCAACATGTGCTAGTTTGTCTAAGATTGTGACAGAGTTAGAGAGACTGACTCATAAGCATCAAGCAGTTGTGCAAACTGGACATAAAGAGGAATGTTGCAAAGAAAGAAAGAAAAAGTAACCTAAGCCCCCTCTTCCAAAAGTATTTTAAAAAAAACTCCCTCCAAACAAAACATAAATGCAAGAATTCCTTTCCTGTAATGTTTTGTGAGGTGAGAAAAGTAGGTGTTTGGAGTCAGAAGATCACATGGCTGAATGTCTGCTGGTTTTGCCATTTCCACAAGTACCCAGTGTAAAGTACCAAGGTGTGAGGGATGAGTGCTCAAAGCCCAAGTTCTTTGCTAACTTGATTTCCAGTTCCTTGTGACAGTCTGTCAGGGCAGTGTGACACCTGGCATGTGCTGCTTCACATGTGCCAAAGTGTGATGCTGCAATATGCACTTTTGGCTTTTCACAGAAGGAGCAGTTTGAAGGAGTCAGCTTGGAGACACCGCTTTGATATGCTACCTGTCTTGGCCTTGTCAGCTGTACAAGGCAGAGAGCTCAGAGGAAAGACTGGGTACTTGAATTCTGAATATTAAAAAAGCAGAACAAATAGAGAAGTGGTGATTTTACTTGATATGATATTACCTCATAAGCTGTACTGGTGATTAATGGATTAATTGTTGAACTAAGGAAACTGATTACAAATGAATGGAAACAACTAATTTACTAACAGTTTGGGATAACTAACTATTAATGACAATATATTAATTTATTATTGAACTGAGACAAATTGATTATTATCAATAATCAATTATATCAAGGGCCTTTTCAGTAGTGGCACACTGGTTATGGAACAGCCTTCCCAGGGTGGTTTCCTGTCACCATCTTCATGATCTTTTCAGTACCAGGTGAAGATTACTGCCCTGGGCTCCTGCTGGGAGGAAGGGTGGGATATACATCAAATAATAAATAAATAAATAAGAATTCTCTGTTCACTCAGACCTTTTAAAAAACAACAATTAAATCTGTTTTAGCTTTGAGGTGTGTTGTTTCTGTTATATTGGTGTTGCTTTTGATTTTATTGTTCTATGTCTTATTTTGCATTTAATAATATTTTCTTAATTATACATTAAAAGCTGCCCAGAGAACTTTATGTTATGGGGCAGCAAACAAATGTGGTAAATAAATAAATCAAACTGAGAAAACAGATTACTGACTTATTAATGACCTGAAGCAAATTGATTATTTACCACTACTAATACTAATAAAAAATTTATGTAATTGCTTTTTAACCAATTGATACAACTGTTTATTGATACGATAAGTGACAAAGAGCTGATGGATATTATCAGTTTCATTGCCCTTGGGATTAGTCATTAAGGAATTTATTCACTCTAGGGACAGGCTGTACATTGTTGGGAAAATTAGTTTTTATTTTAATGCAGTCTCAAAAAAAGACTTAAAATCAAGAAATAGAAGAAGGGCCTATGACAGTTCTGAAGACAAAGGAAATTTGCAGGAGTCCACCAATCCCTCTTCAGATTTCAAGATATAGCTGATCTTCTCCCTCTTGTGACTGTCCCTATCCAATGCAAAGCTCCTTCCTCTTGAATTCTCTGCACATTGCAGAAACTCAGAAGTATGAATGAATGAATCTTTATTTTTACCCCGCCCTTTTTCCAAAACTGGAACTCAGGGCGGCTTACAAATAAAAACTACACACAGGTAAAAAAACATACAAAAATATACAATTAAAATAGAATTAAACTATTTTAAAACCATGAAACATACACTTAAGATACTAAGACAATTTAAAACATTAAGAATAGGACCACAGAACAATACAACAGACCTTATGAGGCCCTATCTTAAACATCTTCTAGTCCAAAAGCCTGTCAAAATAAAAAAGTCTTTGCCTGCCGACGGAAGGATAGCAAGGAAGGGGCCATTCGTGCTTCCCTAGGAAGAGAGTTCCAGGACCTGGGGGCAGCCACCGAGAAGGCCCTATCTCACGTCCCCACCAATTGCGCTTGTGAAGGTGTTGGTACTGAGAGAAGGGCCTCTCCTGAGGATCTCAACTCCCGGTCAGGCTCATATGGGGAGATACGGTCTGACTAATAGCCGGACCTAGGCCATATAGAGCTTTATAGGTCAAAACCAGCACTTTGAATTGTGACCGGAAACAAACTGGCAGCCAGTGGAGCTGTCGTAACAAGGGGGTTGTATGGTCCCTGTAACCAGCCCCTGTTAGCACTCTGGCTGCAGCTCTTTGTACCAGTTTAAGTTTCCGAACAGTCTTCAAAGGCAGCCCCATGTAGAGCGTGTTACAGTAATCTAAACGGGATGTAACTAAGGCATGCATCACTGTAGTCAAATCAGGCGTCTCCAGGAATGGGCGCAGCTGGTGCACCAGTCTTAGCTGGGCAAAAGCACTCCTGGCCACTGCAGAGACCTGGGCCTCCAAGTTCAAAGCTGAGTTCAAAGAAGTAGAGAGCGTAATGGTTCTTTCTCTTGAATTTACTTTTTTTATACTCTGGCTTCATTTGGAATGAAAAATTGCAGAGGTTTGGAGTCAGACTGAGTGCTTTATATACTCACTAGGACTATTTCTCCCTTAGACATACCATTTGTTAATGGCACTCTGGACAAAGCAAACATAAGCCATGGGAAAGAACAGCTTTTAAGTTCCCAATGCTAATCTAGGCATGACACCTTTTTTTCAAGCAAATAGGCAGGGTCTTTTTTGAAATAATAAAAAATCCTATTCAAAAGACAAATACATACAAGTCTAGTCATGCAAAGAGAGACGGCAGAAGAGTTTCTAAAATATATCAGCTAACTCTCAAGCACGTCAGTAGCATGATTCTAAGGAAATCTGAATGTTCCCAACTTCTGTTAGGAATGTCCTAACAGAACACAGAGCAATGTTGGAATGCACCAGTGGAAGAATAAGTACTGAAAAGGTAAAAGATCAGGCTTAGATTGACCTCATGCAGAATATTAAAACACAGCACTTACAAAATATAACATCACAATATTACAATACACTTTTGTGAAAAATGATTAATCAATTTCACCTACATAGTTATTAACTGCCCTCATCATAGTAACATCCCTAAGTCTTGAAAAATAACTAAAATGATCTTGATAAGAACATAAGAAGAGCCCTGATGGATCAGATCAAACATCCATCTATCCATCGGCTCCATACATACCATACATTTAAGCTCCTCCCCCCTCCCCCCAAAAAAATCCTGGGAAGTGAAGTTTGTTAAGGATTCTAGGAATTAAAGCTCTGTGAGGAGTAAACGACAGTTCCCAGGATTCTTGGGGTGGGGGGAAAGTGTTTTTTGTTTGCTTTAAATGTATGGTGTGTACAGCTAGAATCCTATTATCTCACAGGGGCCAATTAGATAGCAAAAGTGATAGCCCATTCCTGTTGTTGCTTCTCAGCAACTAGAATTCAGTGGCATATGCCCTCTGAAGCTGGAGTTTCCATAGAGTCATCATGACTAGAAGAATACACTTTCATCCATGAATCTGTAAAAAGGAAGTATTAATCTAAGTCAACCTTTGCCAGCATAGGAAGCTAGCCTTCACCAAGATTGTGCTGGTTGGGGTTGATGGGAGTTACATTTCAAAACATCTGGAGAGCAACATGTTGGGGAAGCCTGAACATGTTGGGGAAGCCTAAAGAGGAAGAATTAATTTAAGCCAAGATATATTCAGGAGAGAATATTGCTGATGAACCCTTAACTTTTGATTACAGACAGTTTGCATGTGGTTTGCAAAGCTTTCTTCAATATTCTGAGTACAAAAACACTACTTCTAGTTCCACGCTATTCCATTTATCTCAGGTATGTTTGAAGCTAAACTACTGCCATTATTTAACATGAAAACAAATCATTTCAGGTATAGTATAGTGCACTACCAAAACAGTTTTCCAACACTTAAAAAGCAGATCTTCTGTCAGATTATTTCTCAAATGGCTGCTCTTTGAATAAAAAAATGGTGGCAGATTCCTCTGTTATGTTTTCTTGCTTTTTCTGCTATAGTTCAATCACTCACCTTCACTTTCTAACTTATTAAAGTAGCTTTAACTCTTAGTTCCCACTTAAAAATTCATCTGGTTATACCACCCACTTATTCTTTATTAACATTTACTATAATACTTTTTCATTATGGTTTATATTATATTATATAAAATACTACCTAACCAAGACAGTACACTGGCTGACATGTGCTGCCAAACTATGGTTTGATGTCACATGAATGGACTTTGTGAGCACAGCAACCTCCTTCTCCACCCTCCCCTCACACATTCTTGTTTTACTCAGTTTACTTGCACATTTGCTGAAACCACAGTTTGCTGTCACATCTGAACCAGCATAACTATCATTTAAATTATGCAATCCCTCCAAGCTAGTATCATGCAAACCAGTTTTCCAGTTGAACAAACTGTGGTTTCTGCATAAGTGGAAGTAACTGATCAAAACAGAGTGCATGAATGGAGGGGAAAGAGCGAGAGGAGTGGAAGGAGCATGGGATCACAAGATCTGTTCACGTATTGCCAACAGTTTCACATTATCCATGAACTAACTCGATATTGTTATGTCTTCAAGTCGACCACAACCTATGGTGACTCTACGAATCAGCAACCTCCAATAGCATCTGTTGTAAACCATCCTGTTCAGATCTTGTAAGTTCAGGTCTGTGGCTCCCTTTATGGAATCAATCCATCTCTTGTTTAGTCTTCCTCTTTTTCTACTCCCTTCTGTTTTCCCCAGCATTATTGTCTTTTCTAGTGAATCATGTCTTCTCATTATATGTCCAAAGTATGATAACCTCAGTTTCATCATTTGAGCTTCTAGTGATAGTTCTGGTTTAATTTGTTCTAACACCCAATTATTTGTCTTCTTCACGATCCATGGTATCCGGAAAGCTCTCCTCCAACATCACATTTCAAATGAGTTGATTTTTCTCTTATCCGCTTTTTTCACTGTCCAACTTTCACATCCATACATAGAGATCGGAATGGGTCTATCCTGACTATGACCTATTGAAATAAATTGATATTGCACAATAGCAGCTCCAGCTGGATTGATTGTGCTCTTTATGTACAGGGTGAATCCTACTGTTATGCTGAGTACACACATCTTGATATCCACTGCTTCTGACAAAAGAACCAGAGGTTCAGCTCCTCCTTGGTTACTCTTCTTTCCTGCAGATTTTTTCTGTATGATACTGTCTATTGTTTCTCAGACCATTCATTTCCAGGTCTGCCTTTCCTGTCTCCCTTGGGTATTAAGCCTTCCTAATTTCTCCCACTCACTCACAGTTTCTATCTAGGTCAAACCCATCCTTCCCATGAGGCGATGCAACCACATCTACCTGCTCATAACATTAAGGATTTAAGAATCATGCCCTGTGCCTACTTCTCAATTACTGAGAAAAAAGTATTCACACCCTGACAGCTATTTAGCAAGTGAGACGATTTGGAATATCAGTGTGAAGAGTTGATTGGGAGTGCAGCTACTGCTGCAAGGCTGGGCTCTACAAATCACCTTGTTTCCTCCTGGTTTCCCTTGTTCTTATAGCCAACAATGTTAAAATCCTATTTCAAATTTCAAATGATCCTACTCTAGCTTGACATGGATGGCAGCAAATCAGAACGAAGAAAGCAGAGAACAGCAAATTCTATAATTAAAAAGAAGTTTAGCATTCCAGTAGTCACAGCTTGCACTATTCAAAGTCATTACAGGTACTAGATGATAACATATGTAAAGAGCCAGTCAAATCCTGGCCATGTTATTTCTCATGCTTTGGGGGTCTCTTTTATGGGAATCTTTTATAGAAGCATTGGTTATACCAGGCCTAAAACAAAATCAGGTCAGCATGAAGAGTGTGAATGCCCAGAGTACTGACATACAGATATTTTTTTTTCATAAGATCAATATCCTCAGAACACAACTATAGTAGGGATATCTGATTTATGGCAGGTCAATATACTCGTATCTCAGGGAATCCACGTATTCTGAGAAAAGGTAACACTGCAAACATGCTAATACCTATATTGGTTATGAATTATTCACTAGGTGAGGGAAGGAAATCCCAGACATCTTTAAACATAGGTTGCAAAAGTGAAGAACTCCAGGACTTTCACTGTGGCTATTTATGCCACACAAAGCACATAAAAAGTATGTAACAAGCCAAAGTATAAACATGTGACCCATCCTGCACAAATCAGATTTTAAAAGTTCATCCACCCCAGTTTAGGCAATCATTTTTAATTCTTTGCAGTCTATAGAATATAATAACTGTGCTGCTGACTCAATGTTATTTAACAGCAGCACTGTGTTTGCAAAAAATGTGGTGAACACTTTTTGCCATTCCTCACTCCATCTTCCAGGGAAGATTGTCTTTACTAGCCATGTGTAAATCCTGTTGGAGGAAATCCAGTTTGAAGATCTATTTTTCAGTACGAGATTTCCATGGCAAATCTGGTTGCCCGTTTGAATTTTGGTTGACTTTCACTAACACATGAATTAATTTCCTTATTATCACATTGTTATTATTTCTCTTTTTCAAAAAAAAGCCCTGGCTGTTTTTTTTCTGCAAGTGTGTTTTGCTTCTGATTGCACAGCTTCCTGGGTTTGAATTTTTAAGGCTGCATAAAACTCATCACACTCATACATGCAGGTTTTGAGTGTGAGAGAAAATATAGTTGTACAATTCATGAGAATACAGATGATTTGGCTTGTAATGTAGATTTCAAGAAACTACACAATGCTTCTTTATGCAGGCTTGTATCGGACATGGATCTGGCAATAGCCTGTTGGATTTCAGGATTATTGCCAGATTTTCCAGATGAAGATTTGAAGGTGACACAACAACAGCAATGTTCGATCCACGTTCTAGAATGGTTTAAACCATTTTGGCAGCAAGTCTGACCTTTACTGTCTGGGAGCCAAGCCACACAAACATAGTTCGAATCACCACACTCTTTGTCCCTCTAGGTGTTCAAGCATGCTGTTTCTGAAGGTTCTTGAAAGTGGAGGGAAAAGAGCCAAACTGCTGCAGCTAGACATAGGTGAGGACACCTCAGCTAAATGCAGGCACAGTCCAAATTCCCACCCTCTCTCTTCCATCAAACTGAAAATTGCACGTCCCATAGAGATGCCACTGAAAACAGAATTCTGTCTCATGTAATATAAGGAATACTTTGCCCTCTGATGTTGCGTCATCACTTTGTGTGTTTCCCTGCCCCTGCTTCACATCAGTGGCTGCTGCTAGCAGTGGTATAGCAACTCACAATGGGTAAAACATTCCTACACATTAAAGGAAAGAGCCTCCTGATGGAATGTTGTCTGTGGTTATATTCCTGTACCATGCATAACATGCAGCGTGGGCCTAACATTCAGGTTGTAAAAGCCAACTAAACGTTACTGGATCTTCAAGATTTGATAGGAGTTGAAATCCACCAACAGAAAGCCTAAGTGAAGTGTCAGCATCCTTTTCCCATCAGTTGAGCATAGTCAAGATGCTGTAATCAGAAAGGGAGAGGCTATTCCTTGGCAAAGGCGGAGAAATATTTTAAATTGTTCACCTCTTCCTATGAGCTACCAAAAAACCTCTTTCTAACGTCCAAAAAGGAATAGCCACTCCCTCTGAGATTAAAAAGGCTTTGGTTTACCCTGTCCTCCTAAGTTTAATATAGGTTCAGTTCAGATGTTACTTTTACATTGTGGGTCCAGTTTCAGTTACGGGAATATTGTAGCCTACACATCATAAGGTTCTGGGCCTAACTCATTTGTAAAGCTGCAACAGTCTGGTGCTTAAGCATCAGGTCAGACAAAGGTGTTAGGGATCTTACTGTATAAAATTCTAGAAAACACATATAGACATTTTAGCATAATGCTAACATTTTCTCTGCATTGTCTCATTTTCATTTGTTCTCAAACTAAAGTCCAGAGGGAAAAATCCAACTGGTTTGAATGCAAGATTCAAAATGGATCCTAAAACTGCAATATGCAAGCTAGCATAATCTAGCTAGAAATACCTTCTATAAAAAGAATAAACTTCTTATAATTAAGCCTTTTTTATTTTTTTAAAAAAACAGTCGTGTCGTTATCACTCTTCACAGACTCATCTATGAAGTACCTCTTTTACAGTAGTGTTCACAAGATGGCATTTCAGTACCAAAAATCTTGCAGAAGTGATATATACTTTCCCTTAGACAAGGTGTGTACTTTTCTTTCATTACCTATGATTTGTACAGAAGCATATTGTTTTAAAGACCAGTTTCTAACCAATTGCCTATAACTAATTGTCTTAAAGAAAACAATTCACTTTTGCAGTTGCCCCTGTTCTCACAGATATGGCAGGAAATAGTATTCCCTCTGCCATTTACTATATACACTTAGCTGATTTAATGCTGAATCCAAAGACATTAGATAGATTTATTTGAGGCAGTAAATATAGGAGGAATTTTTTTCCTGCTACCACTGGAAAGAATGATCTTGGTGGTGGTGGTGGTGGTGGTGCATGGCAAAATAATATTCCCAGCTTTTGTTACATACCTGAAATGCATTTTCCATCCTGGGTAGAAACAGCTGTTGTCTGTTGTCTTTGCCAAGAGTTATTGGTCCAGCAATCCCTTTGTCTCCATATACGCAGAGAATTACATTTGCTTGGGTTCCTGCATTTCCCGTCAGCACTGACACTTTCCATTTATTATCTGATGGAAAAGGAGACTCACCATCGTGGATATTTCTCATTTCCTCTGTAAAGTACAGCAGATCAGGATTACCATGCTTTCCAAAAATAAAAGAGTAACAGTGACAGAGAACATAGAGTATGTAGTATGTCTAAATCACAGTGCTGAGGGTGACTGACACAACTGGTATAGAAAACCTGATAAAGGATAGCAAGAGTAAAGACCAGTGCAGACACCATGGCTGTTACAAAGTACTCCATGCAGAACCCCGCTTCTGTTATGAGTTTCCATTGTTTGTTTTGACAGGCAGCTGGAAGGGAGACGAAAGAGTGCGCATCCTCCTCTGCGGCCATAGTATGGTCTTTTGGGCAGGCCGCAGGGCGGCGAAGTCACGTTTGGGCACGCAGCTTGGGCTTAGCCGGTGGGCTACTGTGCAATGGCTGGGCCGCCGCGGGATGCGCTAGGACGGGCTCCTTCCAGCACTCTTTCAGACGGCAGTAGTTTGGAATGCACCTCAGTTTTTGGTCATTCACCTGGGTGGAAATGACCTTGGCATGTTGAAGGGCAGAGCCCTTATTGAGCAGGCGACTGCTGACTTCCAGGCCATTATGCAGCGTTGGCCAGGAATACACTTGATTTGGTCCGATATTTTACCCCGTAGACACTGGAATTGTATGGGTGACCCTAGGGGGATAAATAGGACCCGCAAAAAAGTAAATAGGCAGCTCCGTCTTGCTCTATTGGACTCTGGTGGTTTTGTCATTCACCATCCAGAGATAAGGCGCAGTAAGGTTGAGCTATATCGGTCAGATGGCGTTCATATGACCGATGTAGGTAATGATATCCTCTTAGAAGACCTGCAGAGGGGCTTGAAGGACATCTTGTCTGAATGTGGGGTAAAGGGTGACTAAACAGAGGTTTGTCCCCTTTCTGTGGTGAGGAAGTGCGGGAAAGGTTGAAGGTGAAGGGCAGCTAGGTGACACCTTTAGGCACCTTTGGTGGTGATAGGCGGTTCCGGAGGCCTGCAGGTCCGGGTTTTACGGGCCGAGGGCAGGATACGGGTCGCCTTTGGGGCCAACAGGTCTCATCCACCCGGAGTTTCAGGGCACCGGGGGGCGGTGACACAGGTTGGCCTCCCTACGCACAATTGGAGTGTGGTCAGGGCAAGGGGTTGACAGATTGCACCCCTTTGCCCGACAGGGGTTTGGGTCGCCCAAATAGCTGCAAGCAGGCTTTGCCTGACTCACCAGTTGAATCCCGCACTTATGTTCCCCTTTGCAGGTTCATTATCATAATATGAATTTGGTTTAATAAAGTGGCCCGTTGTTTAACCCATCATATTGTGTCTGCGTCTTATTTCACCCCTGGGTCGCAAACTGTCACATGTGACAAAATGCTTATCTGTAGCAGCTTCCTATTTGGATACTGATTTTGTCAATACCCCCACAGAGTTGAAAAAAAGGGTCTGCAGAGTGGAGCAAATCACTAAACCTCCCAAAAATGAACCATGGGGAACTATAATGCAGAACCATGTGGTTTCAGGTGGAAATGTACCACACCTGGTCTTTTCTCTAGGCCATTTGAAGAGTGCTTCTGTCATGCACAGAGATGTATATCCAATTGCATAACCCTTCAGCGCCAACATGCCATGCTAACTGAAAAGTCACTTTTTATGTATGTTACCACAGACACATTACATAATGTGCTATGATTTGTAGGGATTGAAATAATCACCACATTGAAAAACCCATGTCTGTAAACATTGCAAGTAGATACCAGAAAGTATCCCAAGACAGAAGGTAATAAGCAGCTGGGCTCAAGTCAACCATACAATCACCTGATTGACATGCCCTGAGAAACCTGAAATCTGAAATTTGACATGTGAAAAACTGAACGTGAAACAAAGGACAAAGACAGCAAAACTCAAATAACAGTTCTTTGTTTTAAAACCTGTGCAAGCTAATTATGGATTACTTGAATCATTTATTTCTCACAGAATGAGGGGGGGGTGAAGTTTATGATTCAGAATCCATTGGTGTCAGGAGTAGCAAATGAAACTGACAGCAATCTCTTGAAATGTGCTATTGCAAAGTGGTGGTGGTGGGGAGGGTGAAAAGCAAAAGCTCTCAAAGTGTGATTCCACCTCATATGTGATAGCAATTCTACTGTTAGAATAAACACTTTTCTACTTCCACAAAAAAAGTTGGGAAAGTGTGAGTACTGTTTAACATTTATGGTGTGGAAGCCCTAGTTCTGTGCTGAAAGCTGACTGCTCCAAATAGCATTTAAATTCTTCCAGTATATATTTTCAGTTGGGGGCAGGGATAATTAATACTGTGTTTAATTTGAAACACAGCCTCATCACTATTATTAGAACTTTCAATCTGTTTTTTTAAAAAAAAAAACAGAAGCAGCAAAACAGAGAACACAATCATTTAAAATGATGAAGGTTGATTAAAATGTAGGACCCAGTTAAATTGGGCATTGTCCTTGCATCCTCTGACCTCTACCCTGAAAATTGGAGTTTATCCTCAGGTACCAGTACCAACTCTTACCAGGTTAAGACACATTTAAATTTACTAAGGACCAAAAGGCAAAGGTGGAATTATCTAACAACATAATCCTATGCATGTTTACCTGGAACTTTCCTTGGCCTGCTCCCTGTATGTGGTGTATAGGACAGCAGCAAAACATAGCAACCCTAACCATGTCTACTCAGAAGCAAGCCCCTTTGAATTCAGTGAAGCTTACTCTCAGGTAAGTGAGGTTAGAATTGCAGCCTAAATCAACAAACACCCAACTTGATATAATAACATCACATTATTTATCACACACACACACAAAACACTAAAATTAGGTCTTGTCAGTGAGGTTACATGTAACAATACTGAATTAGAGAATTTCAATGAAATGCCGCTCTGCTCACCCGTGCACAGCATGGACGGGCGGAGCATAATTGTGGCTGGGGGCGATGCCACAGTCGCCATCTTTAAAGTGGGAACCGTCGTGCATCACAAGTAATATGCATGCAACGTGTAGCATGGGAGGGGCGGAGCGTCAGGGTCTTATTTAAGCTGACACCGCCCCTCCTATTCCTCCTCTTGATGCGCGATGCCCACCCTGCCAGCCCTCATTCATGGTGTGTTCTGGGTTGCTTTGGGGCCAAGTAGGAATTTTTACCCTGCCCACTGTGGTTGGCGGGCAGGTTCTTTTTTGCCTGCTCCGCACTGTGAGGGTGGGAGGGAATCGGGTTAGGGGGTGTCGTGATTAATAGGTGGTTTGGCAAATTTCGCCTAATTGGACATGGTCTAAAGGTTAATGCCCTGAGTGGGGCAGTTTTGTTAAGGCACGGGTGTGGGAAGGTGCGGGAAGGGAAGTAGGTAAGGACAGCTAGGTGGCCCCCTTAGGCACCTTTGGAGGTGATTGGTGGTTCCAGAGGCCTGTCTGTCAGGGCTTTATGGCTCAAGGACAGAATATGGGCTGCTTCTGAGGTCAACTTACCTCATCTACCAGGAGTTTCACGGCCTGGGGGGTGGTGATGTGGGAAGGCCCCCCCTACTCACCTACCGGGTGTGGCCAGGGTAAGGGGTAAGCAGGTGGGCTGGTCGCCTGAGAGCTGTATGGCAAGCTGCTTGCTTATAGACAGTTCCCGCACTTAGGTTTTCCCTCTGCAGCTCACTTTAAAAGAGGTTTTGTTATAGTTTAATAAAGTGGCCCTTTGTTCAACCTAAACTGCTGTGTCTGTGTCTTATTTCACCCCAGTTGCAATAACAACTTTGTAAAAAAAAATACATGTGTATACAACACAAATTCAAAATATGTGGATGAGATGTACCTTCTTTACACAAGTATTTGTGCTAGCAGAATTAATTTAATTAAAGCTGATTCATATCTCTCAGTTCGTCCTAAGTAGCTTATGACAGATGCTCTTGGAGGTCACTGATTCATAGGGTCGCCATAAGTGGTAATCGACTTGAAGGCATATAACAACAACAAAAAGCACTTCAGGAATGCTTTCTGTGGGTGAATACTCATGGAAAATATTGAAGTCAAAACTGGTCATCTGTATACGTTTTCAAGGAGTTCCATTACAGGGTGTTATAGTCTGACTGACTCACATTCCAGGATCTTTCTTGAAAAATTCACAAGATCCATTCTGCCTGTTTTTTGTTTTGTTTTTTGTGGTGGTGGTGGGGTTGGTTTTTTTTACATAAACAGAAATAATTCCCAAAGCATTTCCATGGAGAACTCTGTCAGGGCTAGACCAGTAGTTCAGTAAGCTAGACTCCCTCCTAACTCCATAATCATATGGGCTTGCATGTTCCAATGAACCCTGTGAGCGATGCCATCAAGAGTCATGGACTCCTAGCAGGCTCACCCATGGCGGTAAGGTCAAGGGGGAGGAACCAGACAAGGAACAACCCAAGAAACTCCTCAATGGCAGAACAGGCAGAGGATAACAATGTGTACGTTACAACGGCTGTGAAGGTGGATGAAGGCTGCAGCAGATAAAAGACTTCCAGTCATCATGGTATCCATGCCATTGGATCAAAGCCTTTTTCTGTCAAGATTGTGTGTTGATCAATGTGCCCCGATCTCCCCACATAAAACAAATTCACGCACAGGCGTCTTCCAAGCAAACCAAACCAAACCAAAAGTCCCATGGCGATCGGCGAATGGTGATGGGGGCAGGACTATGAAATCTGGAAGCCCCTAGTCATGGACCGGCACATGGGCAGTGTATACAGACTCAGTCATCCTGGCTCAAGGACCGAGGCAGTTGAGTAGTTCGGCAGCTATATCCATGACTGAGCAGTCCTATTCAGGATCCACTCTGCTCACCCCGTATGGGGAGGGGGCTAGAAAAGGTGACCTAAACATAGTCTGCCTCATCTCTCTCCCTGACTGGATTATCGCATCCAGTGGGGTCACCACTTAGCGGTCGCAAAAGACAATTCAATTTTGGAACATGGAATATACAGACATTGGTGGACAATACAGATAGTGAATGTCCTGAACGCAGGACTGCCATCGTCACGAGGGAATAGAGACATTTTAATATTGACATAGCAGCACTCCAAGAAACTCGAAGGGCAGGAGGAAGACAACTGAAGGAAGAAAAAGGAGGTTATACCTTCTTCTGGAAAGGACTGCCTGAACAAGAACGACGAATACATGGAGTAGGCTTTACTATTAAAAATGATCTTGTGAAGCTCTTGTCAGAAGTTCCTACTGGCATTAATGAATGACTTGCAACTCTCTGGTTAAAACTTGCCAGAAACCAGCAGCCAATTATTCTAAGTGCTTATGCAACAACATTAGATGCTGATGAAGACATCAAGGAAATTTTTTATAACCAACTGGACACCATCTTATCAGAGATACCTAAGGAGGATAAAATTATCCTCTTGGGTGATTTCAGTGCAAGAGTTGGGTGTGATTTTGATTTCTGGCCAGAAACCATTGGGAAAGAAGGAGTTAGCAATAGCAACCTGAATGGAATCCTACTTCTGACTAAATGTGCATAGCACAATCTTGTTATTACAAACACACTCTTTCATCAGAAAAATAAATTTAAAACATCATGGAAGCACCCTTGGTCAAAACATTGGCATCTCCTGGATTACGTAATTGTCCGTGCCAGAGATCGTCGTGATGTACTCCTCACTAGGGCCATGACGAGAGCTGATGACTGCTGGACAGGTCACCGATTAATTCAATCCACTATGGCCATTAATATTGTTCCTCAACGTAGGCTCCAAGGAAGAAAACCAAGGTGTAAAATGAACATCCATGCCCTTCAAGATCCTATTAAGTGAACCTGCTTTCAAACAACTCTCAAGAAACATCTACCGATGGAAGTCTCGGAAAATGTCGAGGAACACTGGATTAAACTGAAGACATCCATTATTGCAGCATGTGAACAAACTATTGGATACCGAACTAAGAAACATCAGGATTGGTTTGATGAGAATGATAGTGAGATTGAACATATCGTTGACAAGAAAAGGAAAGCCTTCCAGATATGGCAGAAAGACATTAACTGTGCTGCTAAGAAAAAAATCTATGCCAGTGCAAAGGCCGAGGTCCAAAGAAGAACTAGAGAACTTAAGAATGCCTGGTGGATAAAGAAAGCTCAAGAAATCCAGCACTTTGCAGATGCTCACGATGCACGGGGCTTTTTTAATGCCACAAAGGCCATCTATGGACCAACAAATTATGGTACAAATCCCTTACATTCAATGGATGGTAGGAAACTTCTTAAGGATAAAGAGTCTATTGCACTGCGCTGGAAAGAGCATTACTACAACCTCCTTAATCGTAACTCTATTGTGGCTGATGAGGTCTTCTCACAAATTCCACAACAACAAACTAGAGACGAGCTTGCAGTATCCACTAATTTGGATGAAGTCAGTAAAGCCATCCATCAAATGAAGAACAACAAAGCTAGTGGACCTGATGGGATTCCTGCTGAAGTCTTTAAAGAAGGTGGGCCTGAACTTACACAACAACTTCATAAGCTCATCAAAAAATCTGGATGAGGGAGGAGATCCCACAAGACTTTAGGGATGCCATAATTATCACCCTTTTTAAGAAGGGTGATAGAACAGATTGCGGGAACTATCAAGGTATCTCTCCTCTTGCTACCACAGGTAAAATCCTTGCAAGGATCCTCGCAAATCACCTCTTGCCGATCTCAGAGGATGGTTTCTCCCCTTCCAGGGGGACAGTGGACATGATCTTTACTGCACGACAGCTTCAAGAAAAATGCCGGGAGCAGAATCAACCTTTATATATGGTGTTTATTGATCTGACTAAGGCTTTTGACACTGTGAATCGAACTGCTTTCTGGCCCATCCTTATGAAAACTGGATAACCTCATAAATTTGTGAATATTTGCGACTCCTTCATGACAACATGACAGCAACAATTTTGGACAACAATGGCTTTCAGAGTAATCCATTCAGAGTCGGATCAGGCATAAAACAGGGATGTGTCATTGCTCCTACCTTATTTACTGTCTTCATTGCTATGATTCTACACCTTATAGAGGGGAAACGTCCTACTGGTGTGGAAATCATATATCAAACAAATGGAAAGCTTTTTAATCTCAGTAGGCTCAAAGCAAAAAGTAAGGTAATGTCAACTTCTGTCGCAGAACTTCAATATGCCAATGATAATGTAGTCTCCGCACATTCAGAGAAAGATCTTCAGACTATCCTAAATGTTTTCGCAGAAGCATATGGAAAGCTTGAGCTCTCACTTAATATTAAAAAAACCAAAATGCTTCATCAACAAGTGCGAACTAGTCCCTCTGTAGCACCATCGATCCAGCTTAATGGTGTGATGTTGGAGAATGTTGATCACTTCCCCTATCTCGGCAGCCATCTCCCTGTAAAAGCTGACATCAATGCTGAAATTCAACATCGTCTGAGCTCTGCGAGTGCTGCATTCTCCCGAATGAAGCATAGAGTGTTCGAGGATCAGGATATTTACAGGGAGACCAAAATGCTTATTTACAAAGCCATTGTACTACCGACCTTACTGTATGCCTGTGAAACATGGACCATCTATAAACGTCACTCCCAACTTCTTGAAAGATTCCACCAACACTGCCTCTGGAAAATTCTGCAAATTACTTGGGAAGACAGATGGACTAATGTTAGCATTTTGGAAGAAGCAAAGACTACCAGTGTTGAAACAATGATCCTTCAACATCAACTACGCTGGACCGGCCATGTTGTTCAAATACCTAATCACCGTCTTCCAAAGCAGCTACTTTACTCCCAACTTAAAGATGGAAAACAGAGCATCGGTGGACAGCAACAGAGGTTTAAAGATGTTCTTAAAGTGAATCTGAAAAAAGTAACATGAACATCGACAACTGGGAAGTCTTGGCCCATGAACATCCCAAATGGAAGTTGGCTATTATCAAAGGTGCTGTGGACTTTGTAGAAGCACTAATACAGGGCGAACGGGACAAATGAGCTAAGCGGAAGGCATGTCAAACAAATCCTCATCATGACCATCTTCCATCTGGAAACCTATCTCCTCACTGTGGGAGGCTGTGTGGATCCAGAATTGGCCTCCACAGTACCTTACGGACCCACTGTTAAAGACCTTATCTTGGAAGACAATCTTACACGGCCACGAGTGATCGCCAATGAATGAATGATCCCTATCTACACCTGAAGTATGTTATCTCTGGCCTAGAGTGCCTTAGGTCAATTACTGGAGGTCAAAATGGAGGTGCTGGGGAAGCGAGAGCTTGAAGTATAAAGGGCAGAAGATATACTGTAGCTCTGTTGAACATACACAGGTAGAAGGCTGGACAATCCAGAACTTTCTACTGCTTATTAATCACAGGGGCCAATGTTGCATATCTCTGTTCTCTTCTATGTCTCCAGAAGCCTAGGAGGTCTGAGCACACACAGTCCCATTTAGCTCACTCAGGTTGCAGTCCTATT
This sequence comes from Rhineura floridana, assembly GCF_030035675.1. Taxonomy (NCBI): domain Eukaryota; kingdom Metazoa; phylum Chordata; class Lepidosauria; order Squamata; family Rhineuridae; genus Rhineura; species Rhineura floridana. The sequence goes on along the minus strand of NC_084480.1, from coordinate 259,329,764 downwards.
CACACTTACATGGGAATAAATGCCAACAATATTTTTTTTAATAGTTTGCAGCAACTCACAGAAATGTCTAAAAAAAACCAAACACCTTGCCACTACATTCACAACTGCATATGGTACATATCTTTTTGGAATGAAGAAATCATAGTCTTTAACTTAATCGTAAAAGTTAATGCTGGGTTCTTAAGACCAATCAAAGAGCATGTCTATCAAAGGCATCAAGGATGCTTAAGGACACATTCCCTATCTATTTTTAGTGCGTGGGAACATATGAAGATGCCTTATGCTGAATCAGATAATGTTAAGGTTTTAATGTGAATTGTATGTTTTATGTTGTGCATTGCCCAGAGTGGCTGGAGAACCAGCCTGATGGGCGACTAATAAATTTAATAAATAAATAAATAAATAATCAAACCCACCCGACCTTCTTCTCCCTCCTATCCCCTCCCTCTTGCCCCTTCCCTTCCTCTTCCTTTACCTCTCCCTCCCCATCCCCATCCCAATCCCCTCCTTCCCCTTCCCCCTCCCCTTCCTCCTCCCCATGGTCAGTTTTCAAATTCTTCCAAGCTACACAGGAAGTGGATTGGACTGTGAAAGACCAACCCAAATTGTGTTTGCATTTTGACCAATTTGTAGGGTAGTCCAATATCTCAGAGAGGAGGTGAGGTCTCCTGCTCCCCTGGTGCATTCACAATAGCTGCCCAATTTCCCTGCTTTTTAAAGTTTGATACAAATATCTGTGGGCTATAGCAACATTCTTAAGCTGCAAGTTGTTTGCCTGTGAATAAGTTTATGCTCTTCCCTGTTTGAAGCAATGAGGAAATGGGTTATGGTGAACAAACTGTAGAACAATGCCTAAGTCCTGCCATGATTATGAACTTTCCTCAGAAAATCCATAGGCAAATAATGCTCTGCAAATTCTGTGCTATAAATAGTTCCTTGTAGATATGTAAACCAGTGACATTTGTTTCCTACAGGCTAAAAATGTTCCACTCTGAAAGCTGGATTTGATTGTTACCCTGGATTAGTCACACTTCAGGGGATCAAGATGCAAATCCCTCATGACAAAAAAAAAATCTAAAAGCTAAATAGATGGGTAAATCAGATTGCTCCATAACAATTCTTGCCCTTTGTCTCTGGTTATAATGAATCTAGATTAAAACAAATAAACGAAAACTTATTCCTGTAGAAGCTCCTCTCTATGATCTGTGGCAGGGTTGGGTTTCAGGACCCAATGCTACTGTGGATCACAGAAAAGGAGTGCCATCCTCCCACCCTAAGGAGGGGCCCAACCTGGTGCCAGCCCTCCCTGTGGGGTAGATTAGGTTGAAAGATTGTGACTGGCCCAAGGTCACCCAGCAAGCTTCATGACAGAGTGGGGAGTTGAACCCTGATCTCCCAGGCTGATTGTGTGAATCTGATAAAGCTGAGTGTTCTTGCGAACAGAGGATCATAAATTATATTAGAAAGCATCTGGCCCCAAGATAATTTCAGCAAAAATTAGCACACGGTTTCAGCTAGGAAATATAAAGCAACAAGTGCAAGCAAAATAAACATCTGGGCTGTTACATATAACATAGTGCATGCTAAGTATGCGAGCCGCTGGTTACTCCTGATCCCATTGAATTTGTTGAACTGGGTGGCAAATCCCTTTCCATGTTCAATTGTTTCCCACCATCTCCTGCTGTTACTGATTTGAAAGGGCTTTCCTTCTGCCCAATGCACCCACCAAATCTTTTCATACCTCCTCCCCCCAAATTGTATTAGATCCTCCACCACCCACCATGGGAGAAAGCAAGAGATTGTCTGTCATTCAGTTTCAAGTTAGCAATGGGAGGACCTAGAATAGTCAGTTTCAGGCTCGGAGGAAAGAACACAACTTACAGTGCATGCTGTCTCTCTCTGTCACCGGGGGGGAGAGGGGGGCTCTTTGGTGCATTTGGCTCCCCCTCCTATCCCCATCAGCTGTTGAGCAGGAAAAGAGAGGCTTTGCCTGCTGCTGGATTGGTTGCAATATCAATGCCACATTAAACTACTAGAGCTTGCTTCTGTCCCCCCCTTCCCCCTAAAAGCCCAATGAAGCTCATTTAAAAATCTCTTCCTGTAAACGCCATGTTTTCAATTAATTGTTTTCATAACATTGCAAAATAGCTTTTAAGTGGAAATATTATTCATTAAACATTTCATTTTATGTTTGATTGCAAAATAGTAGTTTTGAAAAAACCAATGCGATACAGTTGCAGAAGCCAGAAGGAGGAAGTACCCCAGTTTAGTAACAAGCAGGATGAACTTCAACTCTTAATACAGGAGAGTAATTACGACTTGATAGGTATAACTGAAACTTGGTGGGATGACTCCCATGATTGGAATACAGCAATTGAAGGATATAACTTGTTCAAAAAGAACAGAAGGAATAAAAAGGAAGGTGGAGTCATGCTATATGTAAAAAAAATATATCCCTGCACAGAAATACAGGAAGATGAGCTTGGTAGCTCCACTGAGAGTATCTGGATTAATATTAATGGGGCAAGTAATAAAAGGAATGTGGTGCTTGGAGTCTATTACCGACCACCCAATCAAGGAGAAGACAAGAATGTAACTTTTGAAAAGCAAATTGCCAATGTTTCGAGGAGGCATGATGTAGTAGTAATGGGGGACTTCAATTATCGCGATATCTGTTGGGAGACAAATTCTGCCAAACACGGCCCCTCCAAGAAATTTCTGACTTGTGTTGCAGATAACTTTCTCCTACAGAAAGTGGAGGAAGCAACCAGAGGATCAGCTATCCTGGACTTGATTCTATCCAATAGAGATGATTTGGTGGGTGAAGTGGCAGTTACGGGAACTCTGGGGGAAAGTGACCACACCATACTTGAATTCTTGATTTTAACAGAAGCAAAAGTCATATGCGCACCCTGGACTTCAGGAAAGCTGATTTTAATAGAACAATTGTAAGTACAGTTCCATGGCAAGCGACCCTTTGGAGAAAAGGAGTCCAAGATGGATGGGAGTTTCTAAAAAAGGAAATTCTAAAAGCGCAATGGCAAGCAATTCCAACAAGGAAAAATGGGGAAAACAGCAGAAGAAGCCAATTGGCTTCATAAAAAGCTTAGAGAGGACCTGAAAACAAAAAAGGACACATACGGGAAATGGAAAGAAGGCCAGGCCACAAAGGAAGAGTACAGGCAGGTATCATGGAATTGCAAGGATGGCATCAGGAAGGCTAAAGCTGAGAATGATCTGAGGTTAGACAGAGATGCTAAAAGCAACAAAAAAGCTTCTTCAGGTACGTCCATAGTAAAAGACAGAGAAAAGAAATGGTGGCACAGCTATCAATGAGGATGGCAAAATGATAACAGATGACAAAGAAAAGGCAGAAGTGCTCAATTCCTACTTTGGCTCAGTCTTCTCCCCAAAAAAGGGTCTGTGACCCTCCTGGGAAACATGAAGTAGAAGGGGCAGGATTGGAGCTTGAGACTGATAGACAAACGGTGAAGGAATACCTAACCACTTTGAACGAGTTCAAATCGGCAGGGCCCGATAAACTGCATCCTAGAGTATTGAAGGAATTGGCTGAAGAACTCCCAGAACTGCTGTCTATTATCTTTGCGAAATCATGGAGGACTGGTGAAGTGCTAATGTTGTCCCTATCTTCAAAAAGGGCAAAGAGGAGGAACTGGGGAACTACAGACCAGTCAGCCTAACATCAATCCCTGGAAAAACTCTGGAGCAGATTATAAAGCAGTCAGTCTGTAAGCACCTTGAAAACAATGCAGTGATTACTAGGAGCCAACATGGATTTATCAAGAACAAATCCTGCCAAACTAATCTTACCTCGTCTTTTGATCGGGTAACCTCCCTTGTAGACTATGGGAATGCTGTGGATGTATCTCAACTTCAGCAAAGCTTTTGACAAAGTGCCCCATGATATTCAGATTAGCAAAATAGCTAAATGTGGGTTGAATGGAACAACTATCAGGTGAATCCACAGTTGGCTCCAGAATCCTACTCAAAGAGTGCTTATCAATGGTTCCTTCTCAAACTGGGTGGAAGTAACGAGTGGGGTATCACAGGGCTCAGTCCTGGGCCCAGTGCTCTTCAACATTTTTATTAACGACTTGGATGAGGAGATACAGAGCATGCTTATCAAATTTGCAGATGATACAAAATTGGGGGGCATAGCTAATACCGTGGAAGACAGAAACAAAATTCAAAGGGACCTTGATAGCTGGAGCATTGGGCTGAAAACAACAGAATGAAATTCAACAGGGATAAATACAAAGTTCTACACTTAGGAAAAAGAAACCAAATGCACAGTTATAAGATGGGAGATACTTGGCTCAGCAATAGGACATGTGAGAAGGATCTTGGAATTCTCATTGATCACAAGCTGAATATGAGTCAACTGTGATGTGGCTGCAAAAAAGGCAAGTGCTATATTAGGCTACATTAACAGAAGTATAGTTTCCAAATCGTGTGAAGTATTAGTTGCCCTCTATGCAGCACTGGTTAAGCCTCATCTTGAAAACTGCATCCAGTTCTGGTCCCTGCACTTCAAGAAGGATGCAGTCAAACTGGAACAGGTTTTCAGAAGTGCGCAACAAAGATGATCAGAGGACTGGAAACAAAGCCCTATGAGGAGAAAGTGAAAAAACTGGGCATGTTTAGCCTGGAGAAGAGAAGACTCAGGGGAGATATGATAGCACCCTTCAAGTTCATGAAAGGTTGTCACACAGAGGAGGGCCGGGATCTCTTCTCAATGGTCCCAGAGTGCAGGACATGGAATAATGGGCTCAAGTTTCAGGAAGCCACATTTCGACTGAACACCAGGAAAACCTTCCTAACTGTTAGAGCCATATGACAATGGAACCAATTACCTAGAGAGGTCGTGGGCTCTCTGACACCGGAGGCATTCAAGAGGCAGCTGGACAGCCATCTGTTGGGAATGCTTTGATTTGGATTCCTGCATTGAGCAGGGAGTTGGACTTGATGGCCTGTAGGCCCCTTCCAACTCTACTATTCTATGATTCTATAATTCTAAGCAGGAATGAACTGTAGGAAAGGAGGAGGAGGTGTGGATAGAGGGTGGATCCAACTTCAGTTGCAACTAGCTATTAGGGGGAAGGAGACAGGGGGCTTGGCATATGATGGAGGAATGCCCATGCACCGCCTATTGCAGAAAAGTCTGCAGCATTGCATCTGAGCGCAAGGATGTTAATGTGATTGATTATCAATACAGGAAAGCATATCAATTTTTTGGTGGTGTTTGTAATTAGGATTTGTGAATTCAAAAGTCTGTACTAGCTTTCAATGTTACATGGATGACGGTGAATTAATGAGGACACAAAGCAATGACATTGCAGATTATACAGTCGTATGGACGGGCCTTCTGTGTCTGTCACTATTGACTGTCAGGAGGAATTTAAAAACATTCCTGGTTACCCAGGCAATTGTTGGCTGAAAGGGACTGTTCCTGGCAACCCAAAGGTCACTGATGAAAAAACATTTTTAACTATAATTGTGTTTTAGAATGTTTTAAACTGTTTTTAGAATGCTTTTCTTTTCCTTGTTAAATTGTTTTGTTGATATGTTTCCAGCCCTAGACTCCTTTAGGAAGAAGGGCAGGATATAAATTTAATATAATTATAATTAGTCTGACTTGGTATAAGGCAGTGTCATGTGTTTAAAAACCATTGCATTCATAATCTTGTGACTCATTTGATACATACTTCAGTCACATGATGACTCAGATGCAGAAGACATAAACTTGGGCCAAAGAGAAAAAAAGGAGAGAGGGAAATTGTTGTGCAAACCCATCCTGACTCTAGAAAAAAAAATCAAAGTAAATAGCCACAGCAATTTGTTATGTGCTGGGAGCATACGAAGAGTGTTTAATATACAACTGAGAACTGTAGACAGAACTATCTAGACCAGGGGTTCTCAACCTTTTTTGCTCCATTCCCCCCTTTCACCATTGTTCAGAATATAATTCCCCCCTTCCCAAGATAGTCTCTCATAGCGTGTTGACGTTTCGCGAGTGACAGTGGTGTTTCTCGTGAGAGAAAAATTTCTTAGTTTATATTATAACAGAATTTCTTGGAGCACTTTCTGGTCTTTAAATAATAATTTAATTTGCAAATGAAAATAATGCTACATGTTCAAGAATCGATTTTAATCTGTGACATTCAATAAACTTTATTGAATGTCGCAGATTAAATTAAAAACAAACTACAATTTTACAGATTGTACATAATCTACAGGAAATCACACTTTGCTGAATAGTGGTCCCAATTCCCCCCCCCCCGGAACCCTAAAATTCCCCCCGGGGGGGAATTCCCCCCTTGTTGAGAACCCATGATTCTAGATTCTAGAACAAAGCTTTCAAAAGCTCTTAATGTCTCCTACCTGGCTCTATGAGAAAGATGATCCATAACCTAGAGCAGTGGTTCCCAAACTCCCCCCCCCCACAAACCTCTTGAAAATTGCTGATGGGCCAGTTTTTGTCTGCCAGTTGAAGCAATTGTAATTTGCAGTAGTGTAGTGGCAAATTCAGAAGTGCAGGGTCCCTTCATGATAGTCACAGTAACGCCCGCTCCCTTTCCCCCCTGCTGAGCTGAGAATTAGATCCTTGTTAACACCTTCTCCCACAACAACAGAGATCCCTAGGAGTCAATCAGCACGCAAGGGGAGAGTGTTAGCTACTGAAAAGAATCTTCTCAATGGCTGACTTACCTCCTTTCTCTCCGATCATTGCCAATCAGCAGGAAAGTACAAGGAGGCATGTTAGAAAACTTTCCAGTGGCCAACACACTGCCCTTTCATGCTGATTGGCTCGTAGGATGTTGGAGGCATAGGGACCCTGCTGAGGCCCTGCTCCCAAAAAAGTAAAGGGTCTAAGACACCCCCCCCGATCCTGGACGACTACACCCCCAGTAATGTGCTATGCTAGATGCTGTATGATTTTTAGTTGTATTTTTACTGCTCTTTTTTTCTTTTTTATATTGTATTGTGTTACAATTTGCACTCCATCGAATTCACATTGTAATACAATAAAATACAATATAGTAAATAAATGTAGCAATAAAAATACAATTAAAATCAACATGCATATTTAATGCAGACATGCTACGGACCACCTGAATGAAGCTCGTGGACCACTGGGGGCCCATGGAGAACAGTTTGGGAACCCGTGACCCAGAGGATTTCAGATGTCTTAGGATCTGTGACAGCAAAGGGTTTTCATCTACAGCTCACTGGGAAGCTTGTGGCAAAACGCTGGTGCCCTGTCAATTAGTGGCTGCTCAGACTGGTGCCATCAAGATGTCAAATTGAAGCAAGACAAGACTAGTGTCACACTGTAGTTTTTTGGTACATCAACCCTTACTTGAGAGAGGAGAGTCTGGTCGTCTGTGGGATACTAAATTTGGGGTTCCTGCTTGCTGGTGTTTGGATTCTCTGATCGCTTCTTTCTGCTGGGCAGGTGTTGCAGATGTTCCCATAGGCTTCTCTCTACCAACTGAAATTTAATTATAAAAAAGATTAAAGGCCATCATCTTTTATTTCTCTAGAAACTTCCCCAAAATTCAAGAGGTCAGCAGGTCTTGATTTGTTTTCACTATATCATATTATGCATATTTTATTCTTATGAATTGTGTAAGATACACATATTTGACTTTTTCTCCTAGAAGGTCATCACTCCATAACATCTCCCTACACCAAATGAGATGGTAATAAATTCCTATTACTGCTTTGGAAATTCAAGTCATATGTTATCACTGATGTACACTTCAAGCGGCTTATCCACCATAATTCAATCCCCTATATTTTCTCCTTTTTATAAAGAAAACAGTGCCATAAGCCTTCTTCATCCAAAATTAAATGTCTGCATAGTTCACCAAGCACTGCTTGTATGCATACTGCAGGTGCAAAGAAGAACCAGATGCAAAGTTATAGATTTCAAATTGGCCACAACTTTATTGAAATAAGCTATAACTTACAAGATCCAACAAAACTTTTAAACTTGCAAATATTGCAATAATCAGATATGCTCATGCAGTGGCAACTGGAAACATTTTCGCGTGGTAGGGCTCCAATTTTTAACCTTGCTGTTTTCATCACATAAGGACTTCTACAGCATATTTAGGAAAGTGTGCCATTAAATGTGCAGAGTGCCATCTCTGGGCAGTGTAAGAGCTTCCATGTTAGACAGCCAAGAATGATTTTCAGACAAGATTGACTCCATGCTTCGTATTTAGAAATTAAGCCATACCACATGATGTGATTTTTTCAATTCATGTACTGCACGTCCACTGCCGAAAAACTAAGCACACACACAAACTTTTAAAATGTGAGGAACACTTGCTTCCAGTTGTATGCAGTTTTCCTCTCCCACAAAGTCAATTTAACTCTTCATTATCCAGAACACCTTTGTCTCTAAATTAAATGAACCTGTACACACACAAAAGTTTCATTTGAGCCAGAGCACAGCAGAAAGTATTCGCAATGCATGGCTCAGTCCTGAAAATGTGAAGTAATGATCTCTGTTCAAGTGCAGAGTACATCACACCAGACTAATCATAATTAACCTCTGTTATGTCTGAGATCAGGGAGAATATTTTCTAGATTTGGGGAAAGATGTGGAGTCTTACTGAGACAGGCATAGAGCCCAAACTTTTCATTTTAGAAATCACTGACAAAAATCACAAAAAAACAAGCTAGATATAATAGCACCAGTATTTTCCTTCATTTATCTACACTGAAAATATTCTGAGCTTAAGCTAGGAGAGGAGTTTGTTGAAAACAGATCCACACATCTTTTTTGGAAATACTCTGGAAAATATGCTGGAATTGCAAGTTGCTCAAATCAACCTCTCCTGCTCCACCCCACTTTTAATGAGTGAATGTAGGGATATAGTGAATACAGAGTTTGTTGCAACACATACACAAGCCATTCACAATTTCTCCTCCCAATTCACAAAAATAATTGCAAAATGATTATGTAAAAATGTCGTTCCTAATTAGGGGCGTATTTGCCCCCACCATAATTACAGGGAAGACTTGGGAACATTCTCGAATCAAGTGCTAGGAGCCACGTGAGATCAATCATCCTATCAGGGAGGGCGCTGAGCAGCAGATATAAGGCTGCTCCATTCTTCCCGCGCTTGCCTTTTTCGCCTCGTGGCAGCTGCGTTTGATTCTCATTCCACGTTGCTCCGTTGGCGGCTTTGGCGTTCGTTCGGAGATTTTTCATTGCTTGTGATTCCTTTGCCTCTCGTTTTCCTTTTCAAGCCTTTACTTACTATTATCGGATCTCTGACGATTAGCTGGGCGTCGGGAGTCCGCCTACGCACCCGCGGCGGCGGGGCGGCAATCCGGCTTCCTTATTTCCTGGTTTAGTTCCCTTTAGTGTTATTGCCTTTTAAGTTTCAGTTACGAGGGTTTGAGTTGGTTGTTTGTTTGTTCCTGTTTTAGTTTGTGTGTCTTAAATTAATTCTGCCTTTGCTTTAGTTAACGTTGAGATATTTGCTCCCCCCTCCAGTTATTCTTGTTGCGTAATTCCATTTAGATTGTTAATCCTTTTGGTTACTTTGGTAGTTACCTAATTAATTTTAGAGCAAAGGTTTAAAGATATAATAAGTATTGTTTCTGTTAATTTAATAACTAAGGTATTCCATTACTTTAAAATTCATTTACTAGTCGTTATTTATTCCGTTTATTAGTGTTAAAAATATAAATTACCCCCCCTTCCCACTTCCCTTTACCTTCAATCCTTTTTCCACTTTCCCTTTGTAAATAAATAAATAAATGTATAAGTAAATAAGTAAATAAATAAAATATATAAATAACCAAAGAGGTTGGGTTAATTTATTAGTTGTAGTGTTATAGGCACTTGGTGTATGCTAATTATTATTATAATTTGTTGACTCCATAATTAGATTATAATAGCATTTTGGTCTTTTGTATAATTGTTGTTGTTTATTGTTTCTTACAAAATGCCTCCCAGGAAGGCTCAGCGGAAAAAAGGGGTGCGGGTGGTCAAGCAAACTACAAAGCGCCCTCTACCACAGGAGAACCTGTCTTCTGACAAAGAGGAGGATTTTGGGACCATCCGTGCCTTGGTGTCTAGGGTGGAGGCGTTGGAAAAGGAACGCAGACAGCCCCTGGATGCTGAGGCTGGCACAAGTACCGCTCCAGCAGGTAAGAAATCTGCACGGTTGGCTTCCAAAAAGCCTAAAAATCGTATTCTTGCTGATTTAGTTTCTAGAATCGGGGTTCTGGAAGCTGCGGTACCCAGTGAGGAGCCAGCAATCCATACGCATACTGCGTGTTTACCAGCTGATCAAGCACCTATTTCTGCTGTCACACCTTCAGTTCTGTCAGCTGCCGGGCATATGCGAAGTCAGCAGCCAGTTCCACATGATGCTGCAGCGTTTACTCCAATGGTTTCTGGGTTTGCAGCACCTTCTGTGATTGCCTCTCCTTCAGCGTATACCGGTGAGCAAATCATGCACTCACAAGCTCGCAATACACATCCACAGGATTCCACTGCCCTTAACAGGGATATACAAACAGCTGATTCTCCTTCGTTGGGAGCAGCTGCCCACCCAGTAGTGTTTATGGGAGGGGTGTTGGTACCCCAGCACCCACAGCTTCCTTGGCCAGCGGCTGCAGTGAGTCCTTGGCAGCCGCCTTCGATTTCCTCTTCTCAATCACCTGCTTCTTTGTCCCTTCCATATGGGGTTTATCCTCAAGGCGATACGAACAAAAGAAAAAAAATGGAGGGGAGAGTATATTGACTTGCTTACTCTCCTGTTTTGTGAGCACGAGGCTAAGCCTAAGGACGGTCAGGAAGGGAAAGAGCGTGAGGCAGTGATCAAAAGGAAGGTGGATAGGGTGTGGCCTAATTGGTTGAACGCCTATACGATTTATATGGGTGTTATGACCCAGGCTTATCCGTCTAGGGCTTTATCCATGATAAAATATCAGGATATAGTGCATCGGGCCTTCCGAGAATTCTCTGGAACCGCTTGGCTTAGGTATGATCAGCATTTTAGACAAAGTGCAGCATTAGATCCTACCCTTCGTTGCGACATTGAACATACTGGACTGTGGCTACGTTCTATGACCTCCGCCAGGCCCTCTCTTGGAGATAGGGCCGATAGTGGGCATTTATTGGCACGTGCGCAGACTTCTGCCTCTGGCTACAGCCAAGGCGGGCAGTGGGTTCAATCCCAACAAGTCTGCTGGACATTTAATAGCAATGGCCGATGTTCTAGACGTCCCTGTAGGTTCCGACATGTTTGTGCACTGTGCTGAGGCAACCACTCTAGTTCCTCTTGCCAGAGGGCACGTACAGCTCGAAAGGGTACAGGGGAGCACCCACAGCCAAAACGTGGTCTGGCAATAGCGGCTGTACGTCGCAAGGCCAGTAGCCCGATCAAGCTGGCTCCTTTGGCGAAGCTGTTAGACCATTATCCCAATCGGCAGGCTGCTAGTTTTATACTCCAGGGTTTTACGGATGGTTTTCGTATCCCTTATGAGGGTCCTAGGATTGCTACATCGCTAGTCAATCAGCCCTCTTATAGTAATTTAGCGCCTGTAGTTTTGGCCAAGCTTCATGAGGAGATACTTGCTGATCGGATATCAGGCCCCTTCCGTTTTCCTCCTTTGGAAAATTTGAGGATTTCCCCTTTAGGTATTATCCCTAAGAAGCAGGCTGGAGAATATCGCCTGATTCATAATTTGTCATTCCCAAAAGGGGCCTCTGTCAATTATGGCATTTCCCCATCATTTGCATCAGTTAGATATACTTCTTTTGACGAGGCGGTTAGAGTAGTTAGAAAAGCTGGAAGGAGTGCTTTAATGGCAAAGTGTGATATAAAATCTGCTTTTCGCCTTTTGCCAGTACACCCTGAGGATGGGGATTTGCTTGGTTTTAAATTTCAAGATCAGTTTTACGTTGACAGAGCTATGCCAATGGGCTGTTCTGTGTCGTGCACTGCTTTTGAAGCATTTAGCACATTTCTAGAATGGGCATTGAGGAGGAAAGCATCGTCCTCCTTTTCTGCTCATTATCTTGATAATTTTTTTTTATTTGTGGGACCGGCCGTGTCTTTTCATAGCCTTCATTTGATGCAATCTTTTGACACTTTAACTGACGAATTGGGAGTTCCGTTAGCTCCCAAAAATTCAGAGGGCCCTACTACTTCCCTTATTATCTTAGGGATTCAGTTAGATACTGTGACTCAGTCCTCACGTTTGCCGCTTGAGAAGTTGGTAGTACTGCGTCAACTGCTCTGTTTAGTAATAGGGTTGAAAAAGATCACACTGGCCCGGTTACAGGAACTTGTGGCCACTTAGTTTTTGCTTCCAAAGTTATTTCCCCTGGTCATGCGTTCCTCAGGCGTTTATGTGACGCCATGAAGGGAGTTCACTCTCGCTTCCATTTCATAAGGATCACGTCAGGGATGAGAGAGGATTTGTACATGTGGCTTGCATTCCTGAAGGATTTCAATCGCCTTTCCTTTTGGAGGGAGGAATTAATCTTAGAAGCGAAATTACCGGTGCATTCTGACGCTGCCGGATGCATTGGCTTTGGGGTCATCTTTAGAGCCCAGTGGTGTGCTGAGCGATGGCCTGACAGTTGGCGAGATATCGGAATTACTTCCGATTTGACATTTTTGGAATTTTTTCCAATTGTGGTCGCTGTTCGTATCTGGCCAAAGGCATTTACAAACCGCACAGTGCGCTTCTGGTGCGATAATATTTCCACAGTTAGCGTGATTAATGGCCAAACTTCTAAGTCTCCTCGTGTCATGCGCTTGGTGCGTGCTTTTGTGTTGCAATGCTTGCACTTTAATATTTTATTCCTGGCCAGACATGTTCCAGGTTTGCAGAATACAGTAGCTGATGCACTTTCACGCTTACAGATGGCGCGCTTTCGGGAGCTTGCACCTGGAGCGGCTCTGGATCCTGTACCAATCCCACCTTTCCTGTGGAACCTTGGCAACTAGAAGTTGGGGTTGCGATTGCTGCCGCTCTGGCTCCCAGTACTCAAAATGCGTATGAGCGTTCATTTGCTAAGTTCCAGACTTTCCGTATAGGCACAGAGCTGCCTTTGGAGTGGCCTATTCCTGTGGAGCATTTATTGCAGTTTGTGACACATTTAAAAGGGCACAATAATTCTGTTTCTACTATCGCTGGTCACCTCTTGGCACTAGCCTTTATTTCCAAGGAAAGGGGGCTGCCGGATCATTCTGTAGATTTTAGGGTCAGATAGGTCCTTGTGGGTTGGTCGTGTTCCGCTCCCAGGTCCGCTGGCTGGAGGAGGCCAATCACGCCCGATGTCCTCCTCCAGATCCTGGCACTATTTAATTCTTTATGCTCATCTCAGTATGAGTCGCACTTGTTCGCCGCAGTAACTCTGACAATGTTTTATGGTGCTTTTCGCCCTAGCGAAGTATTGCCCCTTCTAAGTGCGATGTGACTTATCAAGCCTTATGCTTTTGTGATTGCACATTCGGTGCAGATATAGTGAGGTTTTCACTGCGGGTCTCTAAGACCGATCAAAGGGCCATGGCAGTATTCGTGCTTTTACGAAGTCGCCAGGTCCAGGTATTGTGCCCTGTGTCTGCAATGCGACAATTCTTATCCATTCGGCCAGCGGGCCAGCATTATTTGTTCATACATATGGATGGTACTGCCCTGACTCAATTTCAATTTGGGGCTATTGTTCGGCGGGCCTTATTGGCCAGTGGTCGCGATGCTGGAGTCTATGGGCTGCATTCTTTCCGGATTGGTGCATTTACAGCTGCGGCCCTTGTGGGCATGAGTATCAGCGAGATACAGGCGATCGGAAAGTGGCGTTCCGATGCATTTAAGTCTTACGTCAGGTTTTAACAGATGACTTTGTTTTTGTTTCCTGTAGGTTTGACAAACATCCCAATTCCCGTCAGGATCGTCTTGTGTGGCCACTCAATTGTGTTTTGGGCTCATCGGAGGGCATCCTCGTCTGTTTATGGAACACAGCTGCAGCTTTCTGCCACAGCTACGATTCAGTGGGAAGCCCGGAGGGGCATGTTATGGGATGTGTTGCTGCCTGCTGTGTGCCGGATCATGTCATTGGCTGACAGGCCGCACATATTGTTAATTCATTTGGGTGAAAATGATTTGGTGCAGCGTCCTGGGTTCGATTTGCTGCTAAAAGTTACGCGTGATCTCACGTGGCTTATTAGATCATATCCCCATCTTCTGCTTGTATGGTCTGAAATGCTTGTTATAAGGGTTTGGAGGGGTGCTGTTCACCCCAATAAGATAGATAGAGCTAGGAAATGGGTCAATAGGAAGGTTAGGGATTTCGTTTTGTCTCTTGGTGGGGCAGTTATTTCTCATGATAGGATTAGGTTCCATGCCCCACATCTATTTCGAGATGATGGTGTTCATCTTTCTGAGCAAGGGTGTGACCTGTTTTTGGAGGATCTTATGGGGGATTAAGGGGATTGTTATCCTCATTGGGTGGAGGGGACCAAGCTTAAGCTGATCCCCTCTTGTGGCATAGAATTCGGGCAGGTGAGGTATGTGGGGGTTAAAATTAGGTGGTTAAGGCATCATGAAAAAGGGGCACTTCCTAGGGAACCATCAGGGCTTTGTGTCTGGTGGGGATCTGTGTTGTGTCCTTATGGGACCTGCTTGCACATCATGGTGAACGCCTGTACGGCGGGGCCATGGTGTGGGGGTTGGAACCACACAGCTGGCTCCAGGAGCAAGGAGGGAGGAATTCACCCACGTCCTTGACTATGGAGTCACGTGATGATGAGAAGTGATGCCTTAAGAAGGTGAGGGTGTAATCCCTCGTTGTTAGGTTTAGCCTCACCTGCCCGAAAAGATATAGATTTGAATAATTGGCTGTATTGCATTGGATTTAGGATGTTATATTTTAATAAATATAACATTATACCAGTTTGGTGTCACGAGTCTTCTTTGTGTGGGGGCAAACAAATATTTATTATAGAAATAGATTCACTGTTCTTGGCTGACTTGTTTTCTCTCTCTGAAAAACAACAGAAAACTAAACAAAAAAGCTCCTCAGTGTAGGAAACCCTCTCTGTTTCTCCTCTACTTACCAATAAGGACATCAGGCCTTCAGAGAAGCAGCTCTGAGCGTGCTCAGAACTAATGTATGGTTCTGATCTAGGTGAAGGCTACCACACAGGACTGTTCTTGAAGCAGATTTGACTCTTATCTAATCTCCCTGACACCTCCCTAATATGCTATTCACTAATAGGCAAAGAAAACCTTGCGGTTTAAGTAACGTATCTATAGCCAACAGATATTTCTCTCAAACTTTAAAAAGCAGGGAAACTGGGCAGCTGTAGTGAATGCACCGGGGAGCAGGAGACCTGACCTCCTCTCTGTTGTACTGCCCTACAAATTGGTCAAAATGCAAACACAATTTGGGTTGGTCTTTCACAGTCCAATCCACTTCCTGTGTAGCTTGGAAGAATTTGTAACATGGGTGCCTCTGAGCATATGGTGAATGGTGGCAACACCTGCAATCAGGACTACATCTCCAAAGATGGAGAATTACATTTTTTGTATGTTTGTTGGTGTTCTTCTTACTTTGCTTCTTTCCTGTGTTACTATTATTTCTATAGAAAATCTAACATAGAAAATTGTATTTCTCTCATTATTCATTCTAGAAATCTGTATCAAATTTATTTTTATTAATTTCAAAGCCTTTTTTTGGTCAGTGTCATATGATGGGGAAGACAGACTTTTGTGTTTCAAACTGGAGGCTATGTTCTATTTCTATTTGGGGTGCATTAAAAGTTGTATCTGAAACTGCAGCTGGGTGTAAAATTAGACTGATAACAATATGTTACTACTTAAGCGATGAATCTAGCTGTTGGAAAAAAACAAACTTAGTCTACCCAAGATGCATGTGTTCAGCCTGCTATGCTTAAATAACTCCACTTAAGGAAAGGCGGGCATGGTCAATTAAAAACAGAGCACACCTAGAATTTTGCTAGAATATAGAATCATAGAATAGTAGAGTTGGAAGGGGCCTACAAGGCCATCAAGTCCAAACCCCTGCTCAATGCAGGATATATTTCACCTCCCACTGTTTTATCTTGTGCAAACTGAGACACTCCTCATGTCCATTGGAGACTGTTCTGCAGAATAATCAGTGCCATTATTCCACAATTGTTTTTGGAGTTTTTAAAGCATAAATTATGCAAAGTGTTGCTGTATTTCACATATTCACAGAAACAGAAGCAAAAGAAAGTGATTTACTATAGGAAACTTCACTAAAATTGCAAAGTAAATCTAACTTATTTAAAGTGACTATCTGAACTATATCAATTGTCTGAATATTGTTGCTTCCTCCATGATAAAACAAGATCAGCACAGCACACCTCTTATTCCTGTTGTTTTGGCTGATTGCAAATGTTGCCACCACTCATCATATGCTCAGAGGCACGTTACCAAATTCTTCCAAGCTACACAGGAAGTGGATTCGACTGTGAAAAAAAGGTAAAGGTGTCCCCGCACTTGTAGTGCGAGTCATTTCCGACTCTTAGGGTCAATGTTTACTAGGCAGACCGTATATATGGGGTGGGATTGCCAGTTCCTTCCCTGGCCTTTCTTTACCCCCCAGCATATGCCGGGTACTCATTTTACTGACCATGGATGGATGGAAGGCTGAGTGGACCTCAACCCCTTTTACCGGAGATTCGACTTCCTCTTTCTGTTGGAATCGAACTCTGGCCGTGATTTTGACCAATTTGTAGGGCAGTACAATATCTCAGAGAGGAGGTCAGGTCTCCAGCTTCCCTGGTGTATTCACTATAGCTGCCCAATTTTCCTGCTTTTTAAAGTTTGATACAAATATCTGTGGGCTATAGGTACGTTCTTAAACCGCAAGGTTTTCTTTGCCTATTACTGAATTTCTCTGCTTTTTAATCTGGGAGGTAAAAAATGGGATCCTGTGCAAGTTTGCTGAGAATGGACTGATCATTTGCTTATTGAGTTCAGTGGGATTTACTCCCCTACAGTCATGCTTAGGATAGGTGAAACTGACCATGGGAAGGGAGAAGGGAGGAGCAGAAAAGGCAGGGGGAAGGAGAGGAAGAGGGAAGGGAGGAGGAAGGGCAGAGGGGACGATGGGGATGGGAGCACACGGGAGGAGGGCAGGTTTGATCATTTTCATGCTTATTGAGTTCAGTGGGATTTACTCCCGTGCAATCATGCTTGGGATAGGTGAAACTGACCACAGGGGGAGAGGAGAAGAGGGAGGGAGGGAGAGCTGGAAAGGGCAGGGGAGGAGGAAGAAGGAAGAGGGGAGGAAGAAGGGTGGAAGGAGGAAAGAGGGGCAGGAGAAGGCAGGTCTGATCATTTGCATGTTTAGTGAGTTCAATGGGATTTACTCCTGTGCAATCATGCTTAAGTTAGGTAAAACTGACTATGGGGGAGAAGGAGGGGGAGGAGAGAGGAAAGGGAAGGAAGAAGGGTGTGGAGAGGGGAGGGGAAGGAGAAGGAAGGGAGGGAACTGGAAGGGTAGGGGCAGGAGGAGCAAAGGAAGGGGATGGAAGGGGCAAGAGGGAGGGGAAAGGAGGGAGGGAGGAGGAGAGGTGTGGGTTGATAATTTGCACATATTTTGAGCTCAGTGGGACTTCTATACAGTCATGCTTAGGATAGGTGAAACTGACTTGAGGGAGGGGCAGGGAGAGGGAGGTGTGTGAAGGGGAGGAAGGGGGATGGGAGAGGGAGGGGAATAGATTGGGTGGGTGGGCACTGAGCAGAGGAGAAGCCCCTCACAGAGCTACAATCCCCAGAAGAGAGGCTATCTGTTAAACCGCTCTGGCCACTGGAGCTCTGTCAGGGCAATAGGATTCTCCTAACAGCTCTCAGCACCCTTCACAAACTTCACAGATTCCCAGGATTCTTTGGGAGAAGCCATGACTGCCTAAAGTCAAATAAAGGTCTAGGGTGGGTGTGGCCACTTGATTAGCTAAGCCAAACAGCTGTGAGTCTGGCATTTAGAACACTGACAGTTGGTTCTTACTGAGCATGGCCGTGCTTATCATTGACTCCAATGTTACATTTCTTGAATTAATTAAAAGTCAGCCAAGTAATATTTTTACCTTTTAAACTGCAGAAGAAGACAAGGTCTGTAATAGGATTACAGGTACTCTGTGAACATGGCTGATTTTTTAATTATTTTCAAGAAATTATGAGACCACTGACAGGAAAAAAAAGTCCAATAGGGGTCTGGGTTTTTTCTCTTGTTTTACACTTTGAACTCTCAATTCTCTCTGCCTGTTTTGTGTATCACTATGAAAACATAAAGCAAGCATTTTTGAATTCAAGACTATAACTTTTGTAAAGTTTTGTTTTGAAATGAGCTTATGGGAAGCAGCAGAATGGCTTGAGGAAGATTTTCAATTTAAAATTGCGGAATGCTAAAAATCCATGCTGGCTATAATATACAGCCACTCTCATGGCTGTACAATACTGGCTGTAGTGGTAACACCTCATAACAACAAATGGAGTGGGAGCATTCCTAGTACGGCTGACAAGCAGGCAGTCTTGGGAGGGACCTCTTTGCCATAATTATGCCTCTGGATTAGGATTGGCTGAGTAGTGCAGAAAGCTGATTGGCCAGAGAAGAGGAAGCTGACTCGCCAGAGAACAGGGGATTGACAGAAATGCCTTCACAAGACCGTGTAAATCCAAGAAAGTATAAAATTTGTTCGGGACAGAAAATAGTATGTTGCTTTGAGGCAGTCGGTTAAAAAAAATGCTTGACATTCTCATTGGGAGGGCTGTGCCCCTGTAGCCCTAGCAGACCAGCCTCCACTGTGCCCATGATGAAGACGCCTGATCCCTCCTATTCCCCTGGGGCCTGCCCTTGCTGACCCACCAATTGACTCCAGGGGCCAACTCAATTCTGAGCTATCCCAGATCAGGGAGACTTGCCTTTCAGTCAAGGAGAGGATTCTACCCAGACAGCCACTGCCTGGCTCTGCAGGCCAGCTGACAATCATCTTCCCATCTCTGGAAAGCAAAGCAGCTCCTCTGTTTGCCTAACTCTCCTATCTGTCCTCATATGCTGTTGACCCTCTCTCTAATTGACTCTTCTCCAGGATCCATCCATCTCCCAAGTTGTGATGAGAAATAACTATTGAATAAATAAAATAATTTCTCCACCACCACCTCCAGGAACTCCATGGCCCAGGGAAGGCCCAAGACAATATGTTATAAATAACTTGCATAGCATGAAAAAAATCCTTCCTGGTGCTATCAGTGGCCCACAACATTGGAGAAGGGAAAAACAAATGGAAGTAGAGGGTAAGTAGCTTGACTTAACTGGGATTCTCAGATTTGAGCCTTTTAGGCCAGGCTTAAATAGCTCTGCTTACCCCCTTTTTCAAGCAACTGGATAGGCAATTGGACTGATCCAACAGGCTCCTCTTATGTACTTATGTTTTATATTTTAACTAAATGTAGTGTATCGGTTAGACAGTTGGACAAGGACCTGGCAGGCCAGGGTTCAAATCCCCACTCAGCTATGAAGCTTGCTGGATGTCCTTGGGGCAGTCATATACTCTCAGCCTAACCTACCTCACAGGATTGTATTGAGGATAAAATGGAGAGGGAGGAGAACCATGTACGCCACCTTGAACTCCTTGGAGGAAAGGTGGGATAGAAATGTAATAAATAAATATCAGACATGTGATGAGGCAGTATAAGAAATAATTAAAAAAGAGGAATCTGCTTTCATACATTAAGGTTGTGTACACATCTGTAGGACAAAAATGTATTTTTCTCAATCTGGAATAGTTCACGCGCATCCTCAACATGCTGCTTTTAAGCTAGGTTGATTCTACACCCTGCTGTTCACAAGGGCAGGTGAAATTACTTGGACACATTTGAAAACCCTCCCCTTGATTAGGTTATACATCCCTTTTCCTTCCTACATGTGCCCCAGGTAAACGAAGAAGAAAGTAGTGATTGCGATCTTGGTATATGCTGACCCACAACTTCATTGGACAGGTGTAGATAAACCCCCTGGCTACTGCCATACTACCCTGAACATGCCTGATCTCATCTGATCTCGGAAGCTAAGCAGGGTCAGGCCTGGTTAGTACTTGGATGGGAGACCGCCTTGGAATACCAGGTGCCGTAAGCTTAGAGAACGGCGATGGTAAACCACCTCTGAATACCTCTTACCATGAAAACCCTATGAATATATTCAAAAAAGATTCATAGGGTCACCATAAGTCATAATAAACTAGAAGGCATATAACAACAACAACAGATACACCCCACCCCCCATTGCTGGGACCGCCTACATCTGTTTGTTGGAATTGTAGGAATGCAACTTGAACTGAGCTGGGGTTTGTATGTTGGAAGGGAGATAGAAAAAAGACCTCCAGGTTCCTTAGCTATACTGTCCCCTGTTCTTCTGTTGATCTTCCTTCCTGTAAACTGATACCTCTTAGGGATGCTGACCACACTTTCTGGCTCCTGCTTCCTGTCCCCCTTGGTCTCTCAAGGAGATAGGACATTTTTGCTTTGTTTCTCTCACCTGAGACTGGTCTTTACATCTTCAACATAGCTAGTTAGCTAGAACTAGAAACTCTTTCCTACCAACTATGTATTCCTTAAATAAGGAAGCTTTTCTTATTTTACCAGTGCTTAAAGACTCAGTTGAGAGCCAGTGGGGCGTAGTGGTTAGAGTTTTGGACTATGACCTGAGAGACCAGGGTTCAAATCCCCACACAGTCATGAAGCTCACTGGGTGACCTTGGGCCAGTCGCTGCCTCTCAGCCTCAATGGAAGGCAGTGGTAAACCCCCTCTGAATACCGCTTACCATGAAAACCCTATTCATAGGGTTACCATAAGTCAGGATCGACTTGAAGGCAGTCCATTACCATTTCAAAGCCTCAGTGATTATATGCAGGGTTAAAGTCTGCTCCCATTGGTAGTCACACACACTCCCACAATTCCACTGTGCTGCTGCTCATCAGCTCATTCTATTAACACTATCTTCATCTGTTTTCAAACTGACACACTGTAGGGTAATGTGGAATCACTGGCCCTGGGAGTCAATTGGTGGGACAGCCCGGCCCGGCCCCAGGGGAATAGGAGTGATCAGGTGTCTTCTCCATCATGGGCCCAGTGGAGTCTGGGCTACTAGGGCGCAGCATTCCCAATGAGAATGTCAAGCAATTTTTTAACCCCTTCCAAAAAACCATCAAAAGTATATACCATTTTCTCTCCCACATCATTTTATACTTTCTTGAGTTTATTTTTGGAATGAACCCAGTTTCTCAAGAAGCGCTTTTCAGGGGCCAAAGAAAGAGCAATAGATTTAGATTGTGTGTGGGTTGCATAGAAAAAACAAGTACTCTGTCTCCATTGATCCTAGAGTAAAATTCTGTGTATACGCAGCCCAAGTGAGGCACCCCGTTCAGCCAATGGATGCTGGGAGGTGCAGAGCAATGGCAAAGTGCTGAAGGACAGGTGTGTGGGCCATGCGGCCTTTGGTGTAGTATAGGACACTCTCCTGTTATCCTGTTGAGGATTCAGCTGCCAGTTCAGTCGGCTTCTGTATATGAAATCCAGGGGATGGCAGTAACCATTTTATTCTTCACCTCAGGCAGAATGTAGATTGAGCTGGCCCTGCAAATCACCTGGGCTAGTTGATTTACTGAGATTTACCTGGTAAAGTGGGCTGCATAATTTAAAAAGAAACTCACATTTTAAATCATTGCAATGTTCATAAATAGGCCTTGCATTAATGCCTTAAATATTGTAGTTTTTCATCCTTAATCAATTTTTTTATACTTATAGAAAGACTGAAAATAATATATTTAAGTAAAATATCAACCATTTTAAATACTACGTACATTTGACAACTTGTGGGTAAAACAAAATGTTGTTTTCTCCAGTATGGACAACTGGTTTGGTCTGTCCATTAGGTAGAAGGCCAACATATATCCCTCTGTTTCGTGCAGATTCTAGGCTTACAGACCCACTTTCTAAATTCTTTTCTACTTTAAAATGACAGTCCACATCTCCTGTGCCCTGTAAGAAAGCAGTATATTACCATGAATTCAACTGAATGTGTCACACATCTGGACAAACCGTATTGTCAAATGAATAAATATAATTTTCTCATTATGTTCTCATGTCCCAATCCAGCAAGGGAGTTCTACATACTGAAACCATCCTCTGAGTACATATCTGATCTAGAGGCAAATATTTATTATGATGAACAGTGGGCTCCATTCAACTAGCTGGATGTGCACAACCAGCAGCTGGTATGTATGATACTAATTTCCTGTGACAAGAGATGTTTTGTGCCTTTAGTTTGGTTTGGGTTTTTTTATTTCAATCAGAATACTAAAACGTGTTCTCCCTTTCTCTCTCCCTCTTTCCCCTAACTCTCTGACTTGATTTTGATACCGGTCCTTTCTCCTGGGAATGTACAGGGTTGAGCGTTCTTGCTTTCTCCTTTTACTCGTATCTACTCAGAGTCCTTATATGCTGAAGCAATCATCACAAGTAGGCAGATTACAGAGACTCCATCCAAGGATTCTTGGGTCTTGGAGGTACCAGAAATTTTCTAATTGGAAGTCCCAAATATGTAAAGTGTAGACAAACCTGCATTAAAAATGCCTCTTGCTTCGTACTAGATCCTTCAATGACACATAAAGATGAAGAAAAGCGTTCAAGGCACATGAAATCTGATTCATTTTGTGTAAACAAAAATGAAGAATGAGGCCTACCAGAATCTCATTCTGATCACATTCAACTACAAAGAGAAAACCCTAAGCAAAACCTAGGTTGGAACTGCTTCAGATTTGGTATACTTGATCAATACTTTAAAATATGGAATAGGTTTCTAAACATAACATTTCCTTTAAAATGTGAAGCAGCCTCTACAGTAAGAAGTCTCCTATTGGCTTCCCAGGATAACACTTAAAGTAATATCACTGTTTATTCTTCTGATATTCTATCTTTGTTCTGAAGACTTATTAAGAGCCTGAGATTTCAGCCGTCTTTTTAATAGTATAATACAGCATTATAATAGCCATTTCAATTTATTCATTGGCATTCTCATTACTAAAGATCTACTGATACTTATTAGATACAATACTTCAAGTGTATTATAGGTAACAAGCCAATTTTAATCAGCAGCTGGTATTGACCCAAGAGCAGATTTAGTATTGTTATGATCAAGAAACCCATTGTTAATTAACTTCATCCATGGAAGAGGGAGGAGACCCGTAAGATAGGCACTAGGAAAGGAAAGATTTGTCCATTTTGGTTCTTTCTGTTCTCATTTTCCCAATCTTAAATTTGGTTCTCCCATCCTAGTAGGCACATGAATCTGACTATATAGTCCCTATCTCATGTAGCCTTTACCATATCGCTAGGAAATAAAGGTCATTGCACTGTCAAGTCTTAGCCGGATTCTTTCATGTTTGCACACTTCTACAGTTGCTTTCTGGAAAATTATGTTCACATCTGCAGAGAAAGTATGAACAAGAACTGCTTACCGTTCCATTACACTGACCATCCTTGATCCTCAGATACATTCTTGGTTTTTTTACACTTTCAAACATGCAGACCCCAGAACTGATTTTATGTACTCTCCAGTAAGAGTTGTCAGATTGATTTCCTGCTCCACTGCAGCTCCCATCAGGCATCAGGCAGAGAGACTGGCAGTAACTAGTAGTGAGCAAAATTATAGCACTGTTGTGGAACACTCCCTACAAATCAGCAAAGAGAACCAGCTGTAAATAATAAAGCCTTTCAAACCTCCTGCTCGTCACTTGTTTTTCCATCCCAGTGCAGTGACTATCCTTGTTACTTACAAGATCTTTTTTTAAAAAAGGTGCCAAGTCACATGTACATTTCCATAAAGATGACTCTTTGTGGTTTTTCTCATTACAGTGTTGCAAGAACACCTGCACTTGGCTGACCTTCCCTCCTCCTAAAGATACAGGATCAGTCTCAGGCCATGGACCTGGCAACCCTATCACAGTTCAAGGAAATATTCAAGCCAAGCAAAAGTCCTGGATGGGAGTATAGAGCAGGGGTTGTGGCCTGGGATAGGAGGCACAGGGTGGGGAGAGTCTTGAGGGCCACATGCAGAGGCCTGAAGAGCTGCAGTTGGTGCCCCTGGTCAGTAGTTCCATTAGAATTTCTGTGAGCAGCCATTTAAGGGAGGAAATAATTTGTGAAGAGTCGTTACAGCCAAAGAGAAAGAGAGTTCTGGAAGCCCAAGGGCCTGTGCAGAGGAAGAAAGGGGAAGTCATTCTGGTGATATTCTCTGAGAACGGTTATAGAGAAATCCAAAATCTGCAGTAGGGAAATGCCTTTATTAGGACCCATCAAAATGCCACAAAACAATCAGCACACTTTTGAGCTCTTCCGAACTCTTCATCAGGCTGGATGTTAAGCAAAACATCTGTGACTGGCCATAGCGTAAGAAAAATGACGTTACTATGAGGTAGGTTTTAGTCTACTCCAGCTGCAATATTGGGTTGTTTTCTGTACTCTGCCTAGTTTTACTACTGGAGTAGGCTAAAAGCTACAATAGTTTCAGTAGCTTCTCCTTTCTTACACTTTGGCCAGGCACTGACAGCCACTTCCAATATAATATGTAATCCCCATGAAAGTTTTCATTATCAACAATGCTTTAAGGTGCAATCTTAAACGGGGAGAACTGAAAGCTCAACTGTCATAAACAAAGGCTTAAGCTAGCAGGGAAGGAGTGAGGGCAGAGAAATATTTTGCATCCTACATCTGTATCTGGTGGTTTTTATATGTTCACACACAACCGCATCTGCTTTTTGCTTATGCTGGGCAGAGTTATACAGGTCCACAAGAAAGAACAAAGGGATTTAAAAAAAAACTCATTAAAGTGATTTCATAGTGTTAAGTTACAATTGCAGTCTTCAGCTCCATCTAGTGGGTGGAGATCTCTCTTTTGTCTTTTGAAACCTGTTCACTTATTGCAGGATCTTATGACACACACACCACCCAATTGCCTTGCTCATCAAATCTTACCTTTACATGTACTACAAACTCCTTTGTTAGTCCAGCATAACCTGTGGTATCATCATCAACTATGGTGCCTTGGAGATTGAAAGTAACTGTTTGCCCTGGGTTCCGGGCAGATTCCAGAATTGTGCAACGATTTGGCTGAACATGAACCTGCAGCTCACAGTGGAGGTCACCATGGTTCTAACAAGGGCAAGATGGGACTAATCAGCCACATGAACTACTGGACATGCTGAAAACTGAGACAGATATCAGGTCGTGGTTTTCTTCACATTATTATTTACCACCCAACAGTGCCAACAGCAGCTTGCTGTGACCACCAAAGATCAGCCTATTGTTAATCATTTATTTATTTATTTCAACAATTTATATACTGCTTAATGGTGTAGTTTCTGTGTGGACATTTCCTTCTGTTGGGTTCAGGCTTGTGTTCTGAATGCTGCAGGGTTTCAAGGGTTCAGTTTATGCTGTGGAAATATGAAGCATCTGAACAACTTTTTATTTTTAAGTGCCTTTGCACCTTCAACATCAATGTGTGTTCAACCTCAGTGGGACTCTAACTTTGCTGCAGGAGATCATTCTAGTTCACTTACAAATAATACAAATAAAATGTTATGTAATACTACTACTAGAAGTGCACCTTTGAAATGCTGGGGGTGGAGAAACAAATCCTGCACAGTTGATGGCCAGTTGTTTCTTTAGCTTCAAATAAAAAGAACTGATATCTACACCTTTATGTGCCTGGTACACACTAATTGTAGCAATCATGGACACAGGGTACAAGAACAAGTGCCCCATTTTCATGCCTCCTAGTAATGGCATGGAAGTTAAATAATTTGCTTCCATTTTATATGTGATTACTTTATGTGTGATTGTAGCCTATTTCTGCAATTGCACTTTTTTATTAAATGACACTCTGGTCAAACAGATTGGCTCGATTTAGGTCTGCAAAGTTTGCATTTAAGGCCTGATCAGCGATGATTCACTCAGTCATATCAACAGTCATGTGGAAGTCCTGAGGATGGGGGCTACCCACTCATAATCCCAATCCATGATCGCTGCCTGCAGCAGATACCAGTTCACAATCTTATTGGATTATGCAAAATACATATCCCTTCTAATTATTCCCAAACATGTTCTAGATGAGGCCAGGGCCAGTGTTGACTGTATGTGGATTAAGTGCATAATAGATGCACATATACACAACAGATATAAACAGATATCCTTATGTATGTATGCAGGTACACTCATTTACATACACATGCTTGAGTACATATTTCTCTGTATACTTTTGTATACTTTGTAAAACTGGGGTTTTATTTTGTTATTCCACCACATCTTTGAAAGCCAAGTTTAATTATGGTTTGTCATTATCCAGAGAGTGGGAAGTTAAGAATTGTATGAGCCATCAGGATATGGCAATGCCGACAGATACCAGGTTGGTGGCCCTCGCATATTTTTCGCCTATGGAGGGACTTTTCTGAATTGGGGGATGCTCAGGTATGCTTTGTGCATGTGTACGTATGTGTGTGCTGTGTGTGAGAGAGATGTAGAGATGTACATGTTGTCTATGAGAGAAAGGAAGAGATGGACTGGATGAGGGCGAACAAATTGAAATTAAATCCAGACAAGACAGAGGTGCTCCTGGTTAGTCGAAAGGCAAATCAGGGAATAGGGATTCAGCCTGTGCTGGATGGGGTTACACTCCCCCTGAAGACACAGGTTTGCAGTTTGGGTGTGCTCCTGGACTCAGCTTTGAACTTGGAGGTTCAGGTCTCTGCAGTGGCCAGGAGTACTTTTGCCCAGCTAAGACTGGTGCGCCAGCTGCGCCCGTTCCTGGAGACGCCTGATTTGATTACAGTGATGCATGCCTTAGTTACATCCCGTTTAGATTACTGTAATGCGGTCTACGTGGGGCTGCCTTTGAAGACTGTTCGGAAACTTAAACTGGTACAAAGAGCTGCAGCCAGAGTGCTAACTGGGGCTGGTTACAGGGACCATACAACCCCCTTGTTACGACAGCTCTACCGGCTGCCAGTTTGTTTCCGGTCACAATTCAAAGTGCTGGTTTTGACCTATAAAGCTCTATATGGCCTAGGTCCAGGCTATTTGTCAGACCATATCTCCCCATATGAGCCTGCCCGGGCCCTGAGATCTTCAGGAGAGGCCCTTCTCTCAGTCCCAACACCTTCGCAAACGCGATTGGTGGGGACACGAGATAGGGCCTTCTTGGTGGCTGCCCCCAGGTTCTGGAACCCTAGGGAAGCACGAATGGCCCCTTCCTTGCTATCCTTCCGTCGGCAGGCAAAGACTTTTTTATTCCGACAGGCTTTTGGACTAGAAGATGTTTAAGATAGGGCCTCATAAGGTCTGTTGTATTGTTCTATGGTCCTATTCTTAACGTTTTAAATTGTTTTAGTATCTTAAGTGTATGTTTCATGATTTTAATGTTACGAATAGTTTAATTCTATTTTAATTGTGTATTTTTGTATGTTTTTTACCTATGAGTAGTTTTTATTTGTAAGCCGCCCTGAGTTCCAGTTTTGGAAAAAGGGCGGGGTAAAAATAAAGATTCATTCATTCAGATTCATGTACGTGTGACTGTGTATATGTGAAATGTATGGGGGTGTGTGAAAGAAAGATAAGCATATGTGTCTGTATGTGTATGTGTGTGAGAGAGTGAGTGGTGTGTGGCCATGTTGTATTTACTGGGGAATGCTTCCTGTTGTTGTAAGACAGCAACAGTATTGGTGTGTGTATGTGTGTGTGTACAACCTCACAGCAAGCATGAATGGGAAGCAGCAATTACGGCTTCACGTTCTCTAATTTTGTGTTATGCCAGGCCCCCACAGCAGCCTTTTTGTATTATGCCATGTCCCCACGGCAGCCATTTTGTATTATGCCATGTCCCCATGGCAGCCATTTTGTGACTGGTGCCCACCACACTTCATCAAAATTCAAAATATGCCTGCTAGTCCAAAATGGTTGACAATCCCTGGAATAAGATATCAGCATTTGAAATGTCTATAAACAACATCCAATATTCAGAATCCAGAACCTTTTCTTCTTTATCATTAGTAGTAACGCAAATAGGAATACTGGTGAGAAATGAAAAGGTTATTCAGGAGGTTGCAAATCAGAAAGTCATAATCTGGAACAAAATCTCCTGGCAGTTCAATTCAAATTTAAGATTTGCAATTTATCATCTCCTGTGACTTCTTGTAAAAGTAAAATCCCATTATATTGTATTTAAGAAGATGAAAGAGATATTATTAAGGCTAAATCAGCAAATATGATTTGTGGGATAATCTTCTAGCATTAAAGGCATCACTGTGGTTTTGTGGATGGTGCTCTTGGCCAGAAAACTAACAGCATAATATTAACTAAATTATAACTGGTAATATGTAATAGTATGAAAATACAGCAGCACAGTGCATAGTTTTGGGATGACAATAAAATCTTCTAGGCAAAGAAAACTTGTCTGTGGTACAAGGCTTTTCAGAACCACATCCTACTGCCACTGTTTTGTTTTAATATGTTTTTGAGGATGTTTTGTTGTAATATATTTTAAAGTCTGTTTTTATGATGTTTTAGAGTGTTTTTAGTGCTTTTGTTTGCCTCCCTTGGCTCCTACTGGGAGGAAGGGTGGGATATAAATCTAATAATCATAATCATCATCTGATTTTCCCTTACACTACATCAGCTTTTGCCAACTTGGTACCCTACAGATGTTTTGGACTACAATTCCCATAACAGAAGCTGATGGGAGTCATAGTTCAAAACCTCTGGAGGGCGCCAGGTTGATAAAGGCAGTACTGTTTCCGATCTTACCATCTTTTATCTTATCTATTGAATGTGTACTGTGTGATTTTTACACTCAATAGCAGCAGTAGTAATTTTGGTGATGCCAAAGAGAGAAGATTAAACCAAAATCATGGAGATTAGCAATGCACCCCCATCCAAAGGTAAGGCAATCACATTTATTTATTTTCATTTTCTCTGCATAATTGCCATCCAAAAGGCCCTCAAGAACTGTTAAAATGTTGCAAATATAACTTTCTCACTATGCTTCAGTGGATATGCATAACAGAAAGCAAAGTTACTGTTCTCAATAGAGAAAACAAGCTCTTAATTTTAATTTGAAAAGATTTACCCCTTTCACATTGTTCACTGTATAACAGTATCATGCTTTTGCATTGTGGAGCCAAATCCTGAAAGTTTTTCTTCAGCAGTTTCTGAGAACAGTCACTTGAAAGATACTGACACAATGTGCCCCCTTCTAATCCCATCCCCCAAATAAACGTCTTAATATTTCAATATTTTGTTATTTATAAACAAAAACAGAATAGAAAATCCGGGAAAATCATAAGATTAATTATACACTTCTGGAAACTTCTTTTAGTGACCACCACTATTTGTGTAATACAACTTTACTTATTCAGAAGTTCACGGGCACAATGAAAACATTTGGGCAATCTCATACCATTCCAGCGACCGCACCATGAGCAAGACCAAGCGCTAGATGTGGCATGGGATGACATTTAAACACACATATATTTCTTTTCTTGATAGACACATCGAAAAGGCCTAAAAAAAATCAGAGGGGGGGGGAAGCTGATCAGCTGTTTCATAGCATTTTGTTTTGGAAACTGCATGAAGTTCACTCCTACTAAAAGATATGTGCAGGACAGGGGTGTTCCCTTGCTGGTTAAATAAGTGAGACTTAGATTTTCTGAGGAAGGGTCTGGTGATGAAATAGTTATATAAAGGCTGTTATCTCAGAATGTTTATCCTGAGATACCCGTCCTTGTCTCGGTCCCATTCTTTGTTAACTATCTTGGAACTTTCATGCTAACTATCTTGGCTGATTCATGTGACAACATATGGTGAAAATTAGATGCATTTGCTTCTTCTTTTCACTGCATGTTGTCATGCCTGAAAAGGCAACTTATATCTCATCCCTATGGGGAGGCACATAGTTTTCATATGTGCATGGAGGCCATACATCACCACATGGGCAAATATGTCCTGTTTTCAGAAAAGACAGCAATCATGGCAGTTTGCAGAAGCAGAACATCAGTGGTACAACTACATTCCACTGTATATTTAAACACAGAGCCACCTTGTGATTTTCTATAGCAGGGGTCACCAATGTGGTGCTCATGGGCACAATGGTGCCCTTGAGGTCTTCCCCTGGTGTTCACAAAGCCTCTGAGCCCCTCCTCTGCTCACTGCCCCCTTGGTCATTGGTGAGGATGATTAGCTTTTTCCCCATGAAAAGTACATAGAGTTTAAGGAGGAAGTTGGAAGAGTGACATGCTTTCCCGCTTCTTCTATTTGTGTTTCAAAGCCCAGATTAATTCTATTGAATCCGACTTTTACCCCTAGTGTTCATGGTATTCACTCAAAAATCCAAATGTACCCACAGGCCTAAAAAGGTTGGTGACTCCTGATTTATTTTTTATTTATTACATGTATACCCCCCTTTCTTTCATCATAGAACTCAAGGCCACATTATATGTAGCTCCCAGGGGTCTCCCATCCAGGCACTGATCAAACCTAGACCTGCTTAGGTTTAGCAGGGTGGTGGCTTCATGTACCTTCAGACCATACTCTGGAATCATAGCCCTATAGAACTTTGTATATCACCCATAAATGGTAATAAACATACAACTTTTCCATGATCCTAGGGTGAAAGACAAGACAGTCAAGAGTCTAATTTACCCATTGACAGGGCAAACAAATCAGAAATTAAAACTAGCTTAGTTGCTATTATCATGGAATAACTAATCATATACACAAACAGTCAAACATAACATCATGGCCAGCAATTCCAGCACAGCAAGTCTCTTCCACCTTTATTGGTAGTATTGGAGTCAGTATAGTGGTCGAAGGAAATGTATTATACACCTAGAAGTTCCACCTCTCTTTGCTGAGCCTCACTAGAACTTGTCCCAGACTAGAAAATGTAAAATTCAATCACCATGTACAAGCTCTTGGTTCTTACAAGCTACCTTCTCCCTTGACACACAGACACATGTTGAATTACAGAGGACAATGCCTGGGATGAAGAGAGTAATTTCCATGCTTGATCTCAGCTACATATTATTTAGAGATATTAATTAAATTCTGTTTCTTAAAATGTGGCATTATGACGATTAGTAACAGTATTGTTTGATTTCGAATGTGGCTTTTGTGCAGTATTCCTTATATTGATTCTTTTTTGTTGGGATTTGTAAACTGCTTAGAGATTTCTGTTGAAATATGAAGCAGTATATAAATTAAATAAATCAAATAAATATTTTTTATTTCATAAACTAAACAGACCTATTGCAGGAACTTCTGTGTAGTTCTATAGTCCATGTGATACAACAAAGGCTAGACAGATCTACTATTTCTCTTTGGCCCTAAAACATGTGATGATAGGGTAAAACAAAGAATTTCACTTAAATGATATACTGTGTATCTACAAAAATGAGTTTAGACTAAAAGTTACCATATTTGTCTTTCTTATCGCCATGGGCATGAACCGTTCCATCTGGACTGAGACATATATATCCATGGGACACCTTGTTGTAAAACTGAAGTGTATTGCCTTTCTGAAATTTCCACTTTTCTGATGTCCACTGGTTAAAGGAAGATAGACAACCCATCATCACACAAAATGCAACACAGCAAGTACCAAAGTATTCAGTGCCTTCCACTAGCCCAGTACTGTTCAATCTTGAGTGACTAAGGCTGCATACACACTAACCTGTTTGTAGTACAAAAATGTAGTTCTTTCTCAATCTGGAATCATTCACACTCATCCTCAACATGCTGCTTTCAATCTAGATTGATTCTAGATCCTGCCATCTACAAAGGTGGGTATGGTTACTTTAAAAACCCTCCCCTTGATTAGGTTATCCATGCCTTTTCCTCCTTGCACATGCCCCAAGTGGTGATTGTGATCTTGTTATACGCCCACCCACAACATCATTGGGCAGGTGTGGATACCCCCCATTGCTGCAACTGCCTATATCCATTTGAATTTGTTTTCAAATGGGTATACTGTGAGGTAATGCAGAATCAATCTGTAATGAGATTTATTTTTCCCCCAGAAAGAAACTAGTTTCTCAACAAGCACTTTTGAGTGGCAAAAAATATGCAGTAGATCTAGATTGTGCATAGACTACGTAGAAAAAAAATAAGAACTCAGTCTCCATTGATTCTAGAATAAAGTGTTGTATGTTTGCAGCCAGAGGCTCTTCAAGGTCTCAGTAGGAACATTTTTCTAGCCCTGCCACCTACGATCCTTTTAACTGGAGATGCTGAGGACTGAGCCTGGAAACCTTATACCTTGTTCATGCAAAGCATTCACTTCTACCAATGAGCTATGGTGCCTCCTAAAGACACTGCAGAAGAGTATTGTCGCGTGCCACCCCAATCTCTGAGTGGTGCGAGACTTCCAGGTGTTTCTGCACTTATCAAGGGTTTGGTTTCCTTGGAAAGAAGGTCAGCAGAGACTAGGGTGTCTTATAGGATATATGGTTTTTATTTTCACACATTCCAACCTGAGCTTAAGATGGAGGGGTTCACAGCATTACCATCCCATCAGATCTTGCTCCCCATTGCCCATAGCTTTGAGGTTCTAGACAACAAACAAGCCTCTCTGTCTGTCTCTAGTTCCCAGCGTTGTCTCTCACTAGACTAACAACACAAGCCTCTCTTTGGCTTGAGGATGGGGGGGCTCCCCTGAAAAGAGCTGCAGTAGATCCTTTTGAATATGCAGATTGACCACTCAGTAAGTACATTAACTCACAGGCTAGCTTAACAAAGGAAACTAGTCTGACCAGTGGAACAGGTTTCTTGCTTGCATATCCCAACTTCAGATACAAGATCAGGGACCCAAAGAAACCATCTGTCTCAACCCTCAGTCTCATAACAGTATCACAGACTACTTGTACAAGATAAAGAAAGATATTGATTCCTTATAACATGATTAGAATAGGTATAATAAATGTATTTAAAACTTTTTTAAAGGGTGGAGGGTAGACCTTTACCATTTCCGCTCTTTTGATTTCCAGCTCTTGCCCTGAAGAAATAAAAACACTGGTATGAATAAACTCTAAGAGGAAAATTAAGCATCTTGTTTGACTCAAAAGAGCTTAGTACTTAAATCTCATATAATTCCAGTGAAACATTGCTATCCTATGCATATTTACTTTAAAGTAAATCCTATTGTACTCATTCAGGTTACTCTCAAGTAAGTGTGGATAGGAATTGTTAAGCCTCCAGCCCCCCACTTTTTTGGTTGACCCTTCAATATCAAAGAGACTTTTTACTGCTTGCAAGGGTGCACATAACATTATGACACCCAGAACTTGATCTTCTGCAGACCCCACCCACCGTGAACTGCCATAACTTTCCATGAACTTTTCTTGTCTGTCACTGGTTTATACTTACTCCCAGCAAAACTGTAATTATCAGTGACATACAGTTCTCTAACAATTTTGCCATCATCTTCTCCTTCATCAAGCCACCTTCAGGGAAAAAGAAGTATAATGGAATTAAAATACATCTTGGCATGCTACTCTTTATAAATCAAAGTATATTAAAAAGAACCTGGGTATTTTTTTGGCCAATTCCAGGTTACATGTGAGAAATGTGGTTGCATGACTAGATAAAGATCTATCCTGGGGAAAAGGCCAGCATAATTTTAAAAGAGCCACATTTTTTTTCTTTCCTTCTCTTTTTAAAGTATAACTACAGCAACTTTCCCACTAAGGCAGCCTTTCCCAGCTAGTGGGCCACCAGATGTTGTTGGACCACAACACCCATCAGCCTCAGCCAGCATTGCCAGTGGTCAGGAAAGATGGGAATTGTGGTCCAACAACATCTGGTGGCCCACTAGTTGGGAAATGCTGCACTAAGGCATTTGAACTGCAGTTTTACAAAACTGGTGCATACCTGTGTGAAGAATGAGATTAACACACACATAAAGGAACAAGCAATTAATTTTCCGTTTGAAAAAGGTGACTGCCATAAAACTGAAACTGTACTGATGCATTGCCCCATGTTGCAGCCATCGCCTCTGGGGGAAGAGGAGGATTTGACTGCACTTTCTATTAGTTGATCAAAGGGATAGGACTATATAGGAAGATCTTCATGTTAAAATCTGGATTATCTGGATCCATTTCAATTGGGCTTCAGGCCTGGACATGGGACTGAAACAGCCTTGGTCGCCTTGGTAGATGATATGAGGAGGGCGTGGGATAAGGCCGAATGCACCTTCCTTGTCCTCCTTGATCTCTCAGCGGCTTTTGATACCGTTGACCACGTTATCCTCCTGGACCGCCTGAAGAGGTTAGGCATGGGGGGCACTGTATTGCAGTGGTTCCATTCCTTCCTCTCTGGTAGGTACCAAAGAGTGGAATTGGAGGATGAGGTCTCAGATCCTTGGCCTCTCACTTGTGGGGTGCCACAGGGTTCCATCCTCTCCCCGATGCTGTTCAACATCTATATAAAGCTGCTGGGGGCTATCATCAGGAGATTTGGGCTGCAATGTCATCAGTATGCGGATGACACGCAGCTCTATCTCTCATTTAAATCTTCACCGAGGTTGGCTGTAGAAACCCTGTCCAAGTGCCTGGAGTCGGTGAGTGGCTGCATGGGAAGGAATAAGCTGAAGCTGAACCCTGACAAAACCGAGGTACTGTTTGTGGGAGACAAGGGAAGGCTGGGGGATGTTGACCTGGTGCTCAATGGGGTATGATTGCCCCTGAAAGACCAGGTCCGCAGCCTGGGGGTCATTCTTGACTCCCAGCTGTCCATGGAGGCTCAAGTCTCGGCTGTGAGCCAGGCAGCACTGTATCAACTCCATCTGATACGGAAGCTGCGCCCCTACCTTCCCAACCATCTGCTCCCACCGGTGGTACATGCCCTGGTCACCTCTCGCCTAGACTACTGTAATGCGCTCTACGTGGGGTTACCCTTGAAAATGGTCTGGAAGCTGCAACTGGTACAGAATGCGGCGGCTTGTCTGATTAAAGGCAGCCGCCGGCAAGATCACATCACTCCAGTGCTGAAGGAGTTGCACTGGCTACCGGTTGTTTACCGGGCCCAATTCAAGGTGATGGTTTTGACCTTTAAAACCCTATACGGTTTTAGCCCAGTCTATCTGAAGGAGCGCCTCCAGCATCGTCAGGGATGCCGCTCAACAAGATCAGCCTCAGAAGACCTTCTCTCGATCCCACCGGTTAAAACAGCTAGACTGGTGAGGACTAGAGAGAGGGCTTTTTCAATAGTGGCCCCCACCCTGTGGAACTCTCTCCCAAATGATCTCCGCCATGCCCCTTCTATGATGAGCTTCCGCCGGGCCTTGAAGACCTGGCTCTACAGGCAGGCTTTTGGGGTGGGTTAGGTTTTTACTGTTATGGTTTTAAATTTTAACGTTTTAATGTATTGTTTTTATCTTGTACATCGCCCAGAGTGGCTGGAAAACCAGCCAGATGGGCAACTAATAAATTTAATAAATTAATAAATAAATAAATGGGTACAAGAACAAATAAATATGAATGGGTCAATCATACATTTGGGTTTCAATGCTATGTATACTTATTTGGGAGCAGTGTTTGGGGGAGTAGCAAGGCCCCTTGCTTTCAGATGCATGCATTGCATTCAGATGTAAACAAACCTGCATAGGACTGGGCTGCATGGACAAGATTAGATTAAGTAAAATTAGTGGAATACAGTTTGGGAACAGTCTCCCTACAATAGTGATTGTCAAAGCTTCAGGGGGAATATTACTTGGGGTAGACCTGTGCTATGGGCTATGAGAAGAGGATAATAAATAAATAGATTCTGCTTTCACGGTTTTATCCTGGAGAATGAGGTAAAGAAATAATTAGTTGTGTCCCAAGAATTCTCTTCATAGTTCCTCCAAAGCAACTGAAGAACTTTCCCCTCATATTTTGTTTAATGAAGAGGTACAAATAGTGCTGACTGCCCAGGAGGGGGCGATGTGGCATATCTAATCTCTGAAAGCATACCAGGTGCTGCTAAGCACTGGAGGATTTAATCAGGGCTGAAAACCCTATGGCCTTCCAGGTATTATCAGACTTCAACTCCCATCAGCACCAGCCAGCATGGTCAATGGACAGGGACAATGTAAGCTATAGTCCAGCAATATTCCCCATCCCTAATTTACACCATGTATATATATAAGCCAACACTCACATTTATGGAGTTCTCATAAATAGCACAATGAAATTCTTATAATTAATCATCAGTTCCTGGAAGATCATGAACAGTAAGGGTGATCACCACATACAGATGAGGTCTAAAATTATAAACTGGTTAATACAGTCCTTCAAAATCACAAACTGGCTGAGTTGGGAATGGGAGGGACTGCATGGCAGTGGTTCCGCTCATACTTGGCAGGTCGCCTCCAGAAGGTGGCGCTTGGGGAACATTGCTCAGCACCCTGGATTTTCCAGTATGGGGTTTCACAGGGGTCAGTTCTGTCCCCCATGCTGTTCAACATCTACATGAAACTGTTGGGTTCGCTCATCCGGAGCTTTGGAGTGCGTTGCCATCAGTATGCTGATGACATGCAGCTCTATTTCTCCTTTTCATCTTCTTCAGGTGAGGCTGTCAATGTGCTGAACCGGTGCCTGGCTGCAACAATGGACTGGATGAGGGCTAATAAACGGAGGCTCAATCCACACAAGACTGAGATGCTGCTAGGGGTGGTTCTTCTGACCGGATGGTGGATGTCCAACCTGTCCTGCATGGGGTTGCACTCCCCCTGAAGGAGCAGGTTTGTAGCTTGGGGGTTCTCCTAGAACCATCTCTCTCACTTGAGGCTCAGGTAGGCTCGGTGGCACGGAGTGCCTTCTACCAACTTTGGTTGGTGGCCCAGCTATGCCCCTATCTGGACAGGGATAACCTGGCTTCAGTTGTCCATGCTCTGGTAACCTCCAGGTTAGATTACTGCAATGCACTCTACGTGGGGCTGCCTTTGAAGACGGTTCAGAAACTGCAGCTTGTGCAAAATGCAGTGGCCAGATTGGTAACAGGGACCAGAAGGTCCGAACATATAAAACTGATTCTGGCCCGCTTGCATTGGCTGCCTGTATGTTTCCGAGCTCGATTCAAGATGCTGGTTTTAACCTATAAAGCCTTACACGGCTTGGGACCACAATACCTGATGGAACGCCTCTCCCGATACGAACCCACCCATACACTACGCTCAACATCTAAGGCCCTCCTCTGGGTGTCTCCTCCGAGGGAAGCTCGGAGGGTGGCAACAAGGGAGAGGGCCTTCTTAGTGGTGGCCCCCAAATTATGGAATGATCTCTCTGATGAGTTGCACATGGCGCCATCACTGTTATCTTTTCGGCGCCAGGTCAAGACTTTCCTCTTCTCCCAGGCATTTTAGCATGTGTTTTTAAACTGTTTTAAAAAAAATTAAATTGTGTTTTAAATTGTTTTTACAAGATGTGTTTTAAATTTGTATGTTTGTTTTGAATGTTTTTAGTTACTATAAACCACCCAGAGAGCTTCGGCTATGGGGCGGTATACAAATACAATAAATAAATAAATAAATAAGCTTGACAAACCTGTGGCACACAAAGTTATGATCCGAATTAGTGATAGGATCCTTGACTACAATTTTCTCCAGAAACCAACCATTTCCTAGGAGGAATTAGAGATGATAAAGATTTCATTCTTAAGAGTGAGCTAATCACATGATTGAACTGTTACTAAGGTCCAGATCAAATGTGCATGAACAACACATATAATGCTTTCTGTATATCACTGAGCCATCACAGAGCTAATAATACATATATCTTGCTTGATGTCACCTCAGATTTACTTTTTCAAGTCTCAGCATACATTCATCTGCTAGTTTTCAATAATCAAAAGACAAGCATGCATCTGTGGACCATTCCTTTATATTACATGTTAATAGTATATACATAATAGCAAAATATTCTCTACAATGTTTCTAGAAAAAAATAAAATGTTAACTGTCTATGGAGAAATAATCTACTCCAAGAGTTCATCCTGTAAAAGCAACTGTTTTTACTGAATGATAAAATGCTGTAATGCAGGGTAATTTTGTGGCATACTCTTTTGTTGTTGTTATGTGCCTCCAAGTCGACTACGACTTATGGCGACACTATGAATCAGTGACCTCCAAGAGCATCTGTCATGAACCACCCTGTTCAGATCTTGTAAATTCAGGTCTGTGGCTTCCTTTATGGAATCAATCCATCTCTTGTTTGGCCTTCCTCGTTTTCTACTTCCTTATGTTTTTCCAAGCATTATTATCTTTTCTAATGAATCATGTCTTCTCATGATGTGTCCAAAGTATGATAACCTCAGTTTCATCATTTTAGCTTCTAGTGATAGTTCTGGTTTAATTTGTTCTAACACCCAATTATTTGTCTCTCTTGCAGTCCATGGTATCCGCAAAGCTCTTCTCGAACACCACATTTCAAATGAGTTGATTTTTCTCTTATCAGCTTTTTTCATTGTCCAACTTTCACATCCATACATACAGATTGGAAACACCATGGTCTGAATGATCCTGACTTTAGTGTTCAGTGATACATCTTTACATTTGAGGACTTTTTCTAGTTCTCTCATAGCTGCCCTCCCCAGTCCTAGCCTTCTTCTGATTTCTTGACTATTGTCTCCATTTTGGTTAATGATTGTGCCAAGATATTGATAATCCTTGACAAGTTCAATGTCCTCATTGTCAACTGTAAAGTTGCATAAATCTTCTGTTGTCATTACTTTAGTCTTTTTGATGTTCAGCTGTAGTCCTGCTTTTGTGCTTTCCTCTAACTTTCATCAGCATTCATTTCAAATCATTACTGGTTTCTGCTAAGAGTATGGTATCGTCTGCATATCTTAAATTATTGATATTTCTTCCTCCAATTTTCACACCTCCTTCTTCTTGGTCCAATCCTGCTTTCAGTATGATATGTTCTGCGTATAGATTAAATAAATAGGGTGATAAAATACACCCGTCTCACACCCTTTCCGATGGGGAACCAATCGGTTTCTCCATATTCTGTCCTTACTCTTGTCCAGAGTATAGGTTGCGCATCAGGACAATCAGATGCTGTGGCACCCCCATTTCTTTTAAAGCATTCCATAGTTTTTCATGATTTATACAGTCAAAGGCTTTGCTGTAATCTATAAAGCACAAGGTGATTTTCTTCTGAAATTCCTTGGTCCATTCCATTTCCAACGTATGTTTGCGATATGAACTCTGGTACCTCTTCACTTTCTAAATCCAGCTTGGACGTGTGGCATTTCTCACTCCATACATGGTAAGAGCCTTTGTTGTAGAATCTTAAGCATTACTTTACTTGCATGGGATATTACGGCAATAGTTCGATAATTACTGCATTCCCTGGGATCCCCTTTCTTTGGAATTGGGATGTATATGGAACACTTCCAGTCTGTGGGTCATTGTTTAGTTTTCCATATTTCTTGACAGATTTTAGTCAAAATCAGTCTCAGTAGCTTGTAGCAACTCTATTGGTATGCCATCTATTCCTGGTGATTTGTTTCTTCCAAGTATTTTAAGAGCAGCTTTCACCTCGCATTCTAAAATTTCTGGTTCTTCATCATATGGTTCCTCCGTGAATGAATCTTTCATCCTGGCATCTCTTTTATAGAGTTCTTCAGTGTATTGCTTCCATCTTCCTTTTATTGCCTCGGTCATTCAATGTGTTCTCCTGTTGATTATTCAACAACCCTACTCTTGGTTTAAATTTCCCTTTCATTTCTCTAATCTTTTGGAACAGGGCTCTTGTTCTACCCTTTTTGTTGTTCTCTTCTATTTCTATACAGTAACTATTGTAATAGTTCTCTTTGTCCCTACGTAGTAGTCGCTGTATTGTTGCATTTAGGGTTCTGACTGTGTTTCTATCTCCTTTTGCTTTTGCTTTCCTTCTCTCTTTAACCATTTGAAGAGTTTCTTCAGTCATCCATTGGGCTCTTTCTCTCTTTTTAACTAGAGGTATTGTCTTTTTGCATTCTTCTCTGATAACGTCTCTGACTTCATTTCATAGTTCTTCTGGTTCTCTGTCAACTAAGTTTAAAGCCTCAAACCTGTTCCTTATTTGATCTTTATAAGTAATGGTGCAATCATCAACCAATCAGAGCAGAGATACACACCACAAAGATTGTCACCACTTTGGGAGAATTGTATATTGACAAACACAGGGCATAATTGAGCAGATAGATTCCTTTACGCTGCAGGTCTCAGCAAAAGGCTGAAAATCAGTCAATCCATTCAAATATTGTATTTTCCCAACCCAGAGTCTAAGAAAAATTATGTACAAAAGGCGTACACAATTATATATGGAAAGAGTTTGAATGTCTATTTTGTTGCAGTTCTCACAAATGATGGTAGACACATTTTCTGTTAAGTAACCTGCATGCCATAAATATTAACGTGTCATTTTTTCAAGAAATACATAGAAATATAACAGTCATATGTATGAGTGACTTATCATTTCTATCGTACACAAAAGTGTCGATAGGATCCATTATATTGCCATTTCTTACCTGAGCCAAGTCCATTGTGTCCTATAACAATTTTATGCAAATTTCCAAGGTGCACAGCTTCAAGTAAGAAGATATCAGTCTGCAATCAAGCAATTAAAGTGTGATTAGAGAAGATTCATGGGTTAAAAACTCTCTCTCTCTCTCTCTCTCTCTCTCTCTCTCTCTCTCTCTCTCTCTCTCTCATCATCAGCCTACCTGGTCTATATAAGGATGAAATAGATAAGCTAAATCAATTTCTTCCTGTGAGAAATAAAGGGCAAAAATGGACATCACTAATCACATTCACTGACCTGAATTAAAAGAATTGTTTAGTTGACCAGGGCCTAGGGCCCATGATACTTTTAGGGGCCCATGAAAATGTTTTAATTTCTTTTAAAATCAGAAGAAAAACAAGAACTTTTAGGGTCGAAGAAAATCTTTAAAAAAAATTCTCACATCAGGAAAAAATGAATTTTTAGGGCCCAAGAAAATCTATTAAATTTTGCCTAAAACAGAAAAAAATAAAATGTTGAAGTATTTAAAGATATATCAAAAATAATTTTTAATATTGATATTATTATGGAGGAAGGGGCCCATGAAGGCAAAAGTGCCTACGGCCCACGAAAGTCAAAATGAGGCCCTGGTCCCACCAGTACCAACCTACATGCAGCAGATTCAGCTCAGATGTGTACATTTTCACAAATGAGCTTATGGATAAGAAATCTGTGCTTTCTGTAAAAATATTCACAATTCAACAAATGGGGGGGGTTGAGAATATATAGAGGCATTGCTTTAATTCACTCACTTGTCCTTTTACACATTTCCTAGGTTTCTTTGACCTAAGGAGCTGTCGGGAACCTGTGTCACCCTTTTCTCCATAGATAGCAATGTAGATATCAGCTTCTGTTCCAGCATTCCATAGATCACCTGTAACCACATGCACCTCGTACACTGCCACTGACAATAAGAGAAGACAGCCTTTTACAAAAAAATATATTATTTTGAATACATCAGCATTGACTATAGCTGAACATAAATGCATTAGCATCTTATTATACAGACATGAGAGTGGCTGTATACTATAGCCAGCATGGATTTTTCACATTCCACAATGTTAAATTGAAAATACCCCTATGCCATTCTAATGCTTCCCATGAGCTCAATTCAAAACAAAACCTTACAAAACTTATAGTCCTGCACTCAGAAATGCTTGCTTAACAACCCTCTAAGTTTTCATGGCAATACACAAAACAGTCAGAGAGAATTAAGAGTTCAAAATGTAAAAAGAGAGAAGAAAATCCCAGACCCCTTTTTTCTGTTAGAATTCTCATAATTTGTTGAAATTAATTAAAAATCAGCCATGTTCACTGATTACCTGTAATCCTATTGCTGATCTTGCCCCATACTCTGACCATCTTCTTCAGTTTAAAAGTTTTTAAAAAATGCCTGGATGATTTTTAATTAATTTAAGAAATTTAGCATTGGAGTCAATGATAAGCCTAGGCATGCTCAGTAAGAACTGTTAGTGTTCTAAAAGCCAGACTCACAGTTCTTGACTTGGCTAATCAGGGGACCACACTCACACCAGACCTTTAGTTCACTTTAGACAGTCACGGGTTCCCTAAAGAATCCTGGGAAGCATAGTTTGTGAAGGGTGCTGAGAGGAGACTCCTATTCCCCTGACAGAGCTCCAGTGGCCAGAGTGGTTTAACAGTCAGCCGATTTGATTGAAGCTTTGTGAGGACAACAGGGCATCTCCTAGGAACTCTCAGCACACTTCATTAACTACACTTCCCAGGATTCTTTGCGAGAAGCCATGAAGTGAAATAAAGGTCTGGTGTGGATGCGGCCAGGGACCGCTTTGGTTTAAATTTGGGTGAGAGACAATATATGCCTGCTGTAGAATAAAAAGGTGGGGAAAACCCTGAAAAACAATGATACTGTTCACAATCTTTTCCTTTTGGAAAGGAAAGGGGCTTCCCCTCTGCCCAGTGCCTACCCACCCAATCTCCCTCCCTCCCCCTCCCTCCCTCCCTCCCTCCCCTTCCTACCCTCCTCCTCCCTTCCCTCCCCGTCCCCATGTAAGTTTCACCTATCCTAAGCATGATTGCACAGGAGTAAATCCTACTGAACACAAAAAGCATGCAAATGATCAAACCTGCCCTCCCCTCCTTTTCCTCCTCCCTCCTATGCTCTCCCTCCTCCTCCCTTTGCCCCTCCCTCTCCCTCCGCATTTCCTTCCAATTCCCTCCTTGCCCCTTCTCCTCCTTCCCCTCCCCTCTCTCCTCCACCTTCTCCT
This sequence comes from Rhineura floridana, assembly GCF_030035675.1. Classification (NCBI taxonomy): domain Eukaryota; kingdom Metazoa; phylum Chordata; class Lepidosauria; order Squamata; family Rhineuridae; genus Rhineura; species Rhineura floridana. The sequence continues at coordinate 259,286,835 of NC_084480.1, read as the reverse complement.
CCCCCATGGTCAGTTTTACCTATCTTAAGCATGATTGCACTGGAGTAAATCCAATTGAACTCAATAAGCATGGAAATGATCAGACCTGCCCTCTCCTCCTCTCCATCCCATCACCTCCCTTTTGTCCCATCCCTCCCCCTTCCTTCACCCCTCCCCCTCCCCTTCCAATCTCCTCCTTCCCCCTCCCTCTCTGTTCCCTTCCCTCTCTCCTCCCTTCCTCCTTTCCTCTCTTGTCGCCTCTCCTCCCATATGGTCAGTTTTACCTATCCTAACCATGATTGCATGGGAGTAAATCCCACTGAACTCAATAAGCATGCAAATCAGCAGACCTGCCTTTCCCCTCCTTCACCTCTCCTCTCCCTTCCTCCTTCCTTATTCCTCTCCTCCCCTCTTCCTTCTTCCTCCTCTCCTTCCCACTCTAGCCCTTCCTCCGTCCCTCCCCCCATGGTCAGTTTTACCTATCCTTAGCATGATTGCAGGGAAGTAAATCCCACTGAACTCAATGTGCATACTAATTACCAATACATTCTCAGCAAACTTGCACAGGACCCCATAGCAACATATTATAGTCAGAGTGATTTTACATCAAACTGCAGTTTCAGATTAGCATGTAAATCCGACTGAACTCAATAAACATGCAAATGATCAAACTGACCCTCTGCCTCCCCTCCTCCTCCTGCCTGCTCCCCTCCCCCTCCTCCCCTCCCTCCTCCTCTCCTACCCCTGAGCTTCCTCCTCCTCCCATTCCCATCCCCTGTGGTCAGTTTCACCTATCCCAAGCATGATTGCAGGGAAGTAAATCCCACTGAATTCAATGTGCATACAAATTCAATACATTCTCAGCAAACTTGCACAGGACCCCATAGCAACATATTATAGTCAGAGTGATTTTACATCAAACTGCAGTTTCAGATTCAACTGTTAATGCACCCAAAATAGAAATAGAACTTAATCTCCAATTTGAAACACAAAAGGCTGTCTTCACCATCATATGACATTGACCAATAAAAAGGCTTTGAAATTAATAAAAATAAATTTGATACAGAGTTCTAGAATGAATAATGAGAGATATATAATTTTCTAGGTTAGATTCTCTGTAGAAACAGTAGGAACACAGGGAAGAAGCAAAGTAAGAAGACCAACAAACATAAACAAAAATGTAATTCTCCATCTTTGGAGATGGCAGGTGTTATTACCACTCACCATATGCTCAGAGGCACATGGTACCAAATTCTTCCAAGCTACACAGGAAGTGGATTTATTTATTATTTGATTTATATCCTGCCCTTCCTCTCAGCAGGAGCCGAGGGAGGCAAGCGAAAGCACAAAAAACACTTTAAAACATCACAAAAATGTGTTTGCATTTTTACAAATTTGTAGGGTTGTACAAAAACTCATAGGGGAGGTCAGGTTTCTGATCCCCTGGTGCATTCACTATAGCTGTCCACTTTCTCTGCTTTTTAAAATTTGTTAGAAATATCTGTTGGCTATAGGTGTGTCCTTAAACCGCAAGGTTTTTTAACCTATTAGTGAATACATGTTAGCTTACTATACAGTAAGATCATTCTTGAATAGTTGCCACCAAATTAGCTAGTATTTTTAATAAAAAGAAAAAGAAATGGTATTTAGGGTGTTTCTTATGTGACATCAACATCATGATCTGTATGTTTATGGCAAAATAAACTTTTGTATTCTGCTTCGTTCATGGAAGTGTGCATGCTTTTTTAAAACAAAAGGGAAAATGTCATATATCAAGGCAAGCAGCTTCTTTAACATCTGTCTGTGGACAATAACACAAGTGATGATCCAGAGTCATTGAGCTGACTCATACAAGAAAAATATAAATATATTTATATAAAAATATAAGTGGAGAAGCAACAGGGAAAAAAACATGATCCAGCCCAAGTTAGGCATCTTTAAGTTCAGTCAGTTGTAATGGGAGAGAATTAAGCATATGCTTAACTGTCCCACTAAAATCAGTGGGTTGGTTCCAGATTTAGTCATGCTTGGAGTTTCTTGAACCTAATGAGAAGAATATCTATTAGCAAATAGAGTGAGCTACCAAATATAACAGGAAGTAGGAAGAGATCAAGGCAGTATGGGAGACAGGGGGGAGGAGAATAGTTATCATAAATGAAATGACGGTCTTGGAAGTGTGGGGTGAGGAAAGGATAACAAATATGGGGACAGCTACAGGCTCCATTTGTAATATGGTATTTGCATGTTTCCAGCTATATGTAGAGGTTTTTAAAAATAAGAAACACAATCCAAGTCAAATCCAAGCACTTGATTTCAAAGGGAGTGTTAAACTTCTCTTTCAAAGTCTTCCATTAAAATTAATGGACTTTGAAGGGTTTTGGCTGGAACATGTTTTTAATGGACTTTTTTTCCCCCTATGAAACATTTCCTGTTCAACATTTTCCTTGTCCAAAATGATACTCAACAGCTTCCTAGGGAATACAGCTATATCATCAAATGTGTGCCTTGATATTTGTGTATTCCTTACCTGGAAGAATGGGTTGACCCTGATGTAAAACAGGAAGTTCCTGACAGATTTCACCATCATCTTGGTTTAGTGCCAGCCACCTGTCTACAGGGAAATCAAACTGCTCCCTGGTTTCAAGATTCTGCAATTGCAACTGAAATGCAAGAAACCAAATCTAGATTGTTGTGGTGTCTTCTTTATAAAAAGTGAACTACACACTAATGTTATTACAATCCATTCTACTGGAATAGATTTGTGAGTCTGAGAGGGTCACTTTTCATGCTACAATGTAAAACCATGGAATGGCTTTTCCAGCCTAAACCCATGCCAGATGTTTCCTGAATTTATACGTGTAAACCAGATGAAAATACAGATAAATATGAAATACCTGATAACTGTGCTCTTTAGAAATTGTATGTATCTAAGGATGGAACATGACTATACTCTAAAGAGAGGCACAAAATGTTTCTACATTCTTTGTACAGAAACACCTTCAAGGTTTCTGAATTACACAGAGCTTCCTTGGCAGTCTACCCACTGCAGAAACAATGTGTGGTGGCTACAGGAATGGCGACAGAGGTGTGTGGGAGAGCAACAGGGCAAATGAGTCATTCCCACTCTCCCAAGCGTGAGGCAGTAATCATAGGGCACAGGGGAGAGAACAGGTGAATAGACTTCTTATTGACCATATTGTATAAATGAAATATTTGATTGATTATTTAATTTAGATCCCATCCTTTTTCTAAGAAATTCAGGACGGCAAATATACAAAAGGGTTATCCCATGTTATCCTCAGTAAAATCTAGCAAATTTTTTTTAAGAGGTTAGGCTGAGACACCCTGACTATCCCAAGGCCAGCTGAAGACTACTGTTGACATTTTAAAGAAGAGTGTAACTCTTTCTCCACTTCCAAATCTTGTGAAGAAGTGGCGTCATTGCTTCTTTAGAACATTCACCCCACCCCAGTAAGCTGCATAGTTGAACAGGGATTCAAATACAGGCTGCTGCCATCATAGGCCACACTTTATTCACTCTATTGGTACCATGGGTCTGGCACCATTGAAAGTATATTGCAAATGTTAATTCTGTGACTTACCACCTGATTAGAATATCCTTACTTGAAACACAAAGTCCCATTTCTTAGGTAAGATTTTATTCAGCCATGGCAACATATTGTTCCAACATTTTAGCCATGCCACATCTGGACATGTAGTTGGTGAAGCAGCAAATTTGTACTTTGCTAAAATCTTTAGGGAGAATGATTGATTTTGAGATGTTAATGTAGCTCACCTCTTTGCAGTGCCAGGCAGGAGTTTCTCCAGAGTTATTGTGTCCTATCCGTATTTTATGGAGATCTCCTAGGTCTTCAGTATGAATCTGTTAAAATAACAGCACACAAAACAGTAGTTCATCTAGCTTCTTGAAAACAAAACTCCTACGGTAACTTTAGTTCAATGTGTTATACATTTCTGTTCAGAATGCTATTTCATCTTTGTAGAGCATTTAGCTTGGGGAGGACTGAATAAGTAGGTCTAGCTGCAAAACTAAGTACATTTACTTGAAAGAAAATTCAAATTCAGTAAATGGGTGTAGGGTTTTTGCATAAATAGGTTCAATCTTAGGGCATCAGTGAAGCATACAATGTATTCAAGCAGCAAATTGTAGGTTATAATGGTGTGATAGAGAGTTTACTCTTGGGACAGCTTATTAATTCAGGTTGGCACAAAGATTTGTAATAATAGTTTACAGTCTGGAATGACTTCGTTATTTATATGAAGATCACTGTTTATTTTTATTTCCTTTATTTATAGTGGTAGTTCTTGAAGCATGAAGTAAACCTCTTTAGGGAAATGTGATGAATTGCCAGTGATGGGGCTGAGGCTGAGGCTGCCTCAGATCTCTCTTCCTATAAATTGTGAATGGACCAACAGGGCTAGCCAACCAATGGAATACAATCTCATGTTCACTGGCCTCAACACTACCCCATGCCCAGAGGAAAACTCTGAGCGGAAAGAGGCATTGCCCAGGGAGCCATTGCCCAGGGAGCCATTGCCCCCTACTTAAGTACCTTCCACCTACTTAAGTACCACCCCTATGACATAGGAGCCAGAGACTGCAGAATCAGGACATTGCCCTTTAAGAAACAGACAGTTAATCAGAAGGGGTAATATTGACAGCAGGTCCAGACTAGCCAGCCTTCAGAAAGCCTTGGCTAATGCTCAGGCAACATTTCTCCTTGGGTACGTTTCAGCCAGCCCCTGCCATAGTGATCTGCCCAGGGTTCTGACAGACTGTGCTTTGCCTTGCAGGTTATGATCCTACATTGCTTACTGGATGTGACTCTATCCAATTGGATGTGACTTTGCTGTTCTGGATGTGACACTATCCTTCTAGTAAGTGCACTGCTTCAACCCTCTGGGGACTTCCCTCTTTTTCTGCTGGTAGAACAATGGATTTCAACTGCATCCACCCATCCTAGGCTATATTTCTCTCCGTATTCCAAAAACCAAACTGGGCTGAATTCACATTCAATAAGTGTCAGTGGAACACACAAAGCCATCTTGTCCTCAGCTGATGTGCTGGAAGTCATGTGAACGAGCCCTCAGGATACAAGTGAGCCTTGCCAGGAAAGCCATCTGTTTTTATTATTTTCACAACTTAACTCCAAGCACCATCACTGATGAGAATTGCTTTCCCATGATAAATATTTTATGTCCACTACAGCTGATCTGTGAAGGCTGTTTTATAAATTCAAAATGCCATGTGACAGTTGCAAATAATATAATTTGATAAATAGGGTGACACAACCCTAAGAGAATGGCAGCCCTAGAACAGCCAGGAGCTGAGTTAGAAGTGTACACCATTTTTGCTTCTGGTCTTTTCCAATCCACACAAGTAGAGAATCACTCAAATGTGTTCTGGAACTAACACTGCTTATCAAAAAAATTAACTGTCTCTTTTTCATTATTGGTACTGTTGTGAAAACAATTATTTGCTGTATTTATTACTTACAATGAAAGTATCTGCGTTTCCTCTTTCAAACACCTTTTTCTCCTCTCCATATAGAAAGATTGCTCCTGAATTACTTTGACTCCCATATAATGTAATATAAACTTGTGAGCTGGTACCAGCAGATGGTCGGTCACCGGTAAAAACGGTTACTTTCCAATTCCTAGCTACAGAAACATAAAGAGAGACCTATAACTATAGACATTATAGTGTCCCTTATGTGTACATCTAGCCATGTAGGAATTGCTCTTCCTTAAGTCAGTCCAAAATGGTTGGGCCGTACCTTAATTATCCATTTTTCACCCCCGATTTCAACTAGGCAGTAACAGATGGCATGGTGGGGCAGAGGCACTTTTCTGACCTCCCAGCAGGTGAAGAGAGGGGAAGGGCCAAGGTGTCACGGTGCTGACCTACTTGCTGGTTCCCCCCTCCTGGTAAACAGAAGCAACTCACCTGCTGGGTGGTCATCTAAGCACCTTTGCCGCACCATGCCGTCCACTCCTGCCACTAAGTTTCAATCACATACATTCATACAAACACCTAAGCACTCATATGGACAAATGAAGAAAAAGAAGGCACATATCTCAGGCCCTGCTAATCCCATGCCCAAATGTATTTAATATTTGTATTATTTTATTTTATTTTTTTTAAAGAAATCATCTTAAAACAGTGACTGAGGATAAAGGGAGAGCAGGGGCCTTGAAGTTGCCCAACAACAGTTAGCACCTGGACAGCAGACACCACTCCACCTGGTCACAGTCTTCCCCACTATGGTGAGATGTATTATGTAGCAATTATTTCTAAATGTGTATCTATACATATACATTAACACAGGAAACTTTCATGCAACTTATTGTCTTCTTTTGTCATGTTTTTGGTGATGCATTTGTTCTTTTTGAGCTGAAGTGACCATCCTAAATGAGAATAAATCTGGTTTCCACACAGTGGTGGTTTCTGAAATGAACCACAACAAAGGTCCGCGCTTGGCTAGGTTTATCCAGAATCACAAACACAGCCCTTCATTCAGCAGGAAAAAGAAATAAAAGTCAAATATTCTATTAAAACCAGAAAAAGAAAAAGAAAATGCACAGGGAGAATGTCGGGGACTTTTGAATCTCAACCAAGATCTACTGAAATTCAGCTTGAACCTGAACTGAAAAAATAGCCACAAGCACAATGGACAGATTTCCCCCCACTTACCATCACAGGGGATTGCTTCAGTACCTAAACATCATCCTCTTATTTATTTTTATTATGTTCATTTATTCTAATAATAATAATAAATTTAATTTTTGTGTCGCCTATCTGGCCGAAGCCACTCTAGGCGACGTACATATTAAAATTCAATAAAATACAATATAATTACAGAATAAAATACAATGCAGTCAACACTAATGCAGGCGTAAAACTATGTAGGGCAATCAGAAACAATAAACAATCACAGAAAAATTAGCCCACCCCGGAGATCCCAAAGGCCTGTCCAAAGAGCCAAGTTTTTAAGGCTCGGCGAAATGTATCCAGGGAAGGGGCATGGCGAAGATCAAACGGGAGGGAGTTCCAGAGAGTGGGGGCCGCCACTGAAAATGCCCTCTCTCTAGTCCCCACCAACCTAGCTGTTTTCGTTGGTGGGACTGAGAGAAGGCCCTGCGTGGCTGATCTAGTCGGGTGGCTTAATTTGTGGTACTGGAGGTGCTCCTTCAGGTAAACTGGGCCGAGACCGTATAGGGATTTAAAGGTTAACACCAACACCTTGAATTGGGCCCGGAAAACAACTGGAAGCCAATGTAGATGAAATAACACTGGTGTGATGTGATCGCGGCGGCGGCTGTTTGTAAGCAACCGAGCCGCCGCATTCTGCACCAGTTGTAGTTTCTGGACCGTTTTCAAGGGTAACCCCACGTAGAGCGCATTGCAGTAGTCTAATCGAGAGGTGACCAGGGCATGTACTACCAGTGGGAGCTGATGAATAGGGAGGTAGGGTTGCAGCCTCCGTATGAGGTGTAGTTGATACCAAGCTGCCCGGCTCACTGCCGAAATCTGTGCCTCCATGGACAGCTTGGAATCAAGAACAACCCCGAGGCTGCGGACCTGATCCTTCAGGGGTAAACTCACCCCATTAAGCCTCAGGTCAACAACACCCAACCTTCCCCTGTCACCAACAAGCAGCACCTCGGTCTTATCAGGATTAAGCTTCAGCCTGTTCCTTCCCATCCACCCACTCACGGATTCCAGGCACTTGGACAAGGTCTCCATAGCCAACTCCGGTGAGGATTTAAAAGAGAGGTAGAGCTGCGTGTCATCAGCATATTGGTGACACCGCAGCCCAAAACTCCTGATGATAGCTACCAGCGGTTTTATATAGATGTTAAATAGCATGGGAGAGAGGATAGAACCCTGTGGCACTCCACAAGTGAGGGGCCAAGGGTCTGAAACCTCATCCCCCAATGCTACCTGTTGATGCCTGTCAGAGAGAAAGGAACGGAACCACTGTAAAACAGTGCCTCCTATTCCCAATCCTTCCAGGCGATCTAACAGGATACCGTGGTCGACGGTATCAAAAGCCGCTGAGAGATCCAGGAGGACAAGAAAGGTGAATTCTCCCCTGTCTAATGCCCTCCTCATATCATCCACCAGAGCGACCAAGGCTGTTTCAGTACCATGTCCAGTCCTGAAACCCGATTGGTATGGATCCAAATAATCAGTTTCATCCAATGCTAGGGGCAGACCACGTCAATTTAGAGGAACAGGGGATAGATGCGTAATACCCATCCCCTGTTCCAGGTCTGCCCAAAACCAGAAGTTAACTGGAGGACGCAGGATTCCTACCGACCTTCGACTGCTGCTCTGTAATGCCAGGTCTGTGACACAAAAAACATCTGTCATCCATGATTTGATACTGGATGAGCACGCAGACCTGGTGTGTATTACGGAAACCTGGCTGGACGAGGCCTCAGCTCCCATCCTTGAGGCCATGTGTCCGCCAGGTTTCCATTATGCACAGCAACCGAGGGTAGGAAGGCGGGGAGGGGGTGTGGCAGTCATCTATCGGGAGTCTTTGATTTTCACCAGGCCCCTGCTTCCTAAGACCAAGTTTGTTGATTGCATGTACTGGAGGTTGGGCTCGAAGGGCAGTTTGGGGATCCTGCTTGTGTACCGCCCGCCCCGCTGCACGGCAGACTCCCTGACCGAGGTGCTAGAGGTGGTCTTGGATGTACGACTGGTCTCCCCAGAACTGTTAGTGTTGGGGGACTTTAATGTGCATGCTGAGACAACTCTCATCAGAGCCCCTCGGGATTTCCTCGAAACCATGGCTTCCTGGGAACTGCACCTTAGTAACAATGAGCCCACCCATGTAGCCGGTCATGCCCTCGACCTTGTATTTGTCTTGGGAATGGCGGGGAGTGTTCTGAAGTTGGGGGCTATTTCTTTTACCCCCGTGTCATGGTCAGATCACTATCTGGTGAACTTTGACCTCTCGTTGCCACACACCCTCTGCAGGGGTAAAGGACCTATTAGAATGGTCCACCCCAGGCGCCTGATGGATCCGGATGGATTCCTGACTGCACTGGGGGAATTGGAACCTGCTGAAGGTCGCCCGGTCGAAACCCTGGTGATGGAGTGGAATAAGGGAATCACCAGGGCATTAGACCGGGTGGCTCCGAAACGTCCTCTCCCCCTGAACAGAACTCAGACCGCACTGTGGTACACACCCCAGTTGCAAAGTCTGAGACAGGAGGTGAGACGACTAGAATGCCGGTGGCGGAAATCCCGCTCTGAAGATGTTCGGACACAGGTTAGAGCAGCAATAGCTGCCTACCAGGTGACAATAAAGGCAACAAAGAAGGATTTCTTTGCTGCCTCTGTTGCATCTGCAGAGTGCTGTCCCAGGAAGCTGTTCCAAGTGGTCCGAAGCCTGGTCGGTCCAGTTGCTCAGGAACCCTTGGAGCACTCTAAGGCTTCCTGTGACAAATTGGCAAGGCACTTTGCTGATAAAATCGAACACCTGAAGAACTCGATTCCGTACGCTGTGGATGCAGTAGAAGATCCAGAGTTGACCAGTTGCAACTTATATCTAGAACTAGAACTTATATCTAGAAATATCAGCCTTTCTTTGCAATACATACTCAAGGTGGCTTATAATCATTTGAAAATGCAAATAATATAGCAACATAATAGCATTAAATTTAAAAAACCCAATAAAATAGCAACTAGCAGAACAGCATAAGAATACTTTTTAAAAACACTGACCTTGAAAGGGGCTTAACTAAAAATATATCCACTGAAATAAAACTATCTGGGTAAGTGGTCCAAAGTACAATATTTGACCCACTACAAGGTTTTAAAATAGCTTACTGAGAAGTAAGTACCTTTCTAAAAGATAACATTCCTTTCTCTCTGCAGTTGTACTTATGCTTCAATAATGACTTATAATGTTAATAATATAGCACCAATAAGACCTGTACTGCTTTGCTTTTATTAAATCATTCTCTTCACTAGTTATAACTGGAGATTAACTGGCCAAGGAGATAATAAACGCCTCTCTGAGAGAGGGAGAGAGGGAGTGGTCCCTGACTGGCTAAAAGAGGTGGTTGTGAGACCGCTCCTGAAGAAACCCTCTTTGGACCCAGATAACCTGAACAATTATAGACCTGTGGCGAATGTTCCGTTCCTGGGCAAGGTGCTAGAACGGGTGGTTGCCGGCCAGCTCCAGGGGCTCTTGGATGACACTGATTATCTTGATCCATTTCAATCCGGTTTCAGGACCGGTTTTGGCACCGAAACAGCCTTGGTCACCCTGTACAATGACCTTTGTCGGGAGAGGGACAGGGGGAGTGTGACTCTGTTGATTCTCCTTGATCTCTCAGCTGCTTTTGATACCATCGACCATGGTATCCTTCTGCGAAGACTCACAGAGTTGGGAGTTGGGGGTACTGCTTGGCAGTGGCTCCGCTCCTACTTGGTGGGTCGCCACCAGAAGGTAGTGCTTGGGGAACACTGCTCGATGCCCTGGACTCTCCATTGTGGAGTCCCGCAGGGATCGGTACTGTCCCCCATGCTTTTCAACATCTACATGAAGCCGCTGGGTGCGGTCATCAGGAGTTTTGGGGTGCGTTGCCATCAGTACGCTGATGACACGCAGCTCTATTTCTCCTTTTCATCCTCTTCAGGTGAGGCTGTTAATGTGCTAAACCGCTGCCTGGCCGTGATAATGGACTGGATGGGAGCTAACAGACTGAAGCTCAATCCAGACAAGACCGAGACGCTGTTGGTGAGTGCCTTCTCTGCCCAGATTGAGGATGTTCATCCTGTTCTTGATGGGGTTACACTCCCCTTGAAGGAACAGGTGCGTAGCTTGGGGGTTCTTTTCGATCCTTCCTTGTCACTTGAGGCCCAGGTGGCCTCGGTGGCACGGAATGCTTTCTACCATCTTCGCCTGGTAGCCCAGCTACGTCCCTATCTGGACAGTGACGACCTCGCCTCAGTTGTTCATGCTCTGGTAACTTCTAGACTGGACTACTGCAATGCGCTCTAAGTTGGGCTGCCCTTGAAGACTGTTCGGAAACTACAACTAGTCCAGAATGCAGCGGCCAGATTGCTGACGTGGACCAGAAGGTCCGCTCATATAACACCTGTTCTGGCCCGTCTGCACTGGCTTCCTATTTGTTTCCGGGCTAGATTCAAAGTGCTGGTTTTGACCTATAAAGCCCTACATGGCATGGGACCGCAATACCTGGTGGACCGCCTCTCCCAATATGAACCTACTCGGACACTGCGCTCAACATCTAAGGCCCTCCTCCGAGTGCCATCCCATCGAGAAGCTCGGAGGGTGGTGACTAGAACCAGGGCCTTTTCTGTGGTGGCCCCCGAACTGTGGAACAGCCTGCCCGATGAGGTGCGCCTGGCGCCAACACTACTATCTTTTCGGCGCCAGGTGAAAACCTTTTTATACTCCCAGGCATTTTAAAGTGTGTTTTAATGGTATTTTCATCATTATTTGTATTTTTGGATGTTGTTTGGTTCTTTTATTGTTTGTTTGTTTTGTTTTCTTGATTTTTTGTATTTATTGTATTTATATATTGCTTGTTTTTTATCTTTTTGTACACCGCCCAGAGAGCCTTCGGGCTTAGGGCGGTATATAAATTAAATTAAATAAATAAATAAATAAATATTATGCTCATTTGTTTGATCCAATTTAGCAATATCCATGAGATTTAAAAAAAAGAAACTAGTTTTAAGAAGTTGGGGTTAAGAGATAAATGACAAAAGTTTCTTTTGTTCCTTCTAACTTGTTCCTCTGAGCAATGGGGCAACTGCACCTGTAAAAGGGAACTGAACATCAATGCATAATAGCCTGCAATTCTGTCAAGCAAAAATCATTTTCTGTATTCTCAAATGAAACCATGTAATGCTTTTGAGATTCAATCACTATCCATTAACTACTTGTTGCAATACTTATATTTAGACTCTTCTAGAGCATAAATATTATATGTACAGCAGAAGTACTACCTCGGTTATTACACCTAAAAATTCCAGTTTCTGTCCTAATGATGAATTTCCATTTCTTCACAATTTTCAAAGACCTTTTCAATTTGAAAATTTCCAGACAGTAATGACAATGTTTAGGTAACCTTATTAACTTAATGCTGGTGTTCCTGGATTAAAACTTGGGAAAGGGGACATTTTCCAGCCTGAGGGCCACCTTCCCTCCTGAGTGATCTTGTAGGGACCATATGCCAGTGGTGGGAGGATCCAGAGGCAAAAATTGTGTGGAGCAATGGATGTGACTCTTACCTTTGTACACTAGGCTACACTCCAGCTATGCAGAAGCAGTAGCACTTGTGGTGCTGCTCTAGTTGCAGCAGCAACCTCGCTACTGCCTTTCCCCTCCCCTCTCAATTCCAGTGTGCAGCAGCGACACAACTGGAGGGAGGTCAGGTGAGTGATGCAGCCCCACCATGCCATCCACGACTGAGCAAAAGTCAGAAGTTTCTACACACTCTGTCTTTCTCTCTCTCTCTTACTTCTTTATCCAGGCAAGCAAAAGGCATTATCCCAGTTTAAGAATGCATTCCAGCCAGGCAAAAGTGCTTGAAGAGGGTGTGGACAATAGTCAGTGAGAGTCATAGTCTGGGAAGGGGGGGATGTAGCTTGTGGAGCAGGTATGGCATGACCTGGGGAGAATACCTTGGGCCAGATAGAAAGGCCTATGGAACTGCATTCAGCTCCCAGGCCTGAGGTTCTGCTCCTGGATTGAATGTAACAAGGGGCTTCACTGGACCATATTCTGATCTTCCATACCTGTCATGCGGTACTATGCCTGCATTCATATAGTCATAAACAGAGGCAGGCATCTTCCCCATCTGTTCTCAGGACTGACTGAACTTTACAATGATATTAAAAGTACCATTCCACTCTTCAGTCTTCATGTTGGACAAACTAGGATCATTCCATAACCAGGAACAGGGTGCCAGCTGCCCTGACAGTGTTGGATGTCACCAAGACAGCTATTGTCATCATTCACGTTGCCATTCATTATACAGGGTACAGATTGGGGTCAGGTTCTTCAGTGATCTTCAGTTTTTCTCCAATAACACCCTACTGTTCTTTTAGCTTATTTTATTGTTCATAATACAGATTTATTATTGCAGAACACAAAGATATGTGTAATGATCAATACTGCTTCAAAATAATGTATAACAGCCAAATATTTATAGAAAAAACATAGCTGCCTTTGGACTTTCAGAAAAGATGAACCAGGTTCTATTAAACAAGCTACGTATAGATATTACAATATTAGACTAGCGATGTCTGTCAAGAATATCTCCAGTAGAACTGCAATAGAGGTAAGTGGTAATGTTTATGATGGTACCATTGCTTGACCATAATCAGCATTCTAGAGTAGCCTCAGTGTTTGCAAACTAGCCCATATCTGACTTTATACTGAATTATTAAGACAGGATGGACTCTGGGTAGAAAAACTGGAGAGTGGCTTGGCTGCATATGTAAATGGGATCAGAGACATTACATTCTCCAGACTGTATGAGTCTTTCATTGAATCATGTTTCTGTGTATTTTCTCTGGTTCCTGGTGTACAGAGACTCAACAGTAATGTTCACTGGGATCACACATAGGAATCTTGCCTTTAAGTGCAATATTCAATTCAATTTGCCCATTTTAATATACAGTCTATTACTTTTTCAATGTTTAAAAAATGTATACAAATTATTTTGCAAAACTAAAACATTCTGTATACATTTGTCCAAAATATTTCACTTGATAAATTGTAACTATAAGTTATACAAGTTTCCTTTTCTAAATACTCAGAATTGTTCTTGACAGCATTTGCAGGTAAAATAATTACATTAGCAGTTTAGATAAAAATACCAATAAATAAAATTATCACAAATGGCAATTCCAAGAAAATAACACTGGCATTAGTCCTACTACTTATCCGTGTTAGCACATGCAGGTACTTGGCTGAGTTTACTAATGGTTAATAATATGGATCATAAGTTTAATTTTCAGGAAAAAGTGGGAATGCAATTTGTAGCATGACAAAATGGTTGCATCTTTATTCCATCTGGGGTGAGGAGCATTAGGAAATGTGCAGCTCTGTCATGGAAATTAAAATCCATGCTGGCTATAGTATACAGCTACTCTTGTGGCTGTATATTGATGTTTCAAAACCTTGAGGACTTTTTATTGAAATACAGCCCATCAATTTAAATCCTACTGGGTGGTATTTGACCAGGTCATAATCAGAGCAGACCCACTGAAATCAATGGACTAACTTGTCTTCTCTGAATTCATATTCAGAGTAGAAAAGTTAGTCCATTGATTTTAAAGTCTACTCTGGTTATAACTTAGTTGGATACCAACTTAATTAAACTTGACCATCATCTCAATTTTGTGTAGTAAATAGTACTATTTAAAGATGCCTGGTTTCAAATCTGCCACTATTCAGTAGTAATGAAAGACAGCCATACAATATAAATTCCACAGAAACATGTGCCAGAAGATAGCTTTATAATACTGACTTTTCTTTTATGTTCTTTCCCTCCCAGTTTGGTCTTTTACGGTTACAAATAAATGGTGTTTCACTCATATGTCTATACAAAAGTCAGCAACTACACATTTGATCTTTTTTAAATTCAGACAACATGTGAACAGCATTGCCTTCCTCACATGATAATTCTACCTCTCCATTTCAGGTTCATGTTGTTCTGTGATTCTGTGGGCTTAATGTCACCTTGTCTTGAAATAAGATTGATTTTTATTTATTTTATTTTATTTGAAAAAATGTTTATTCTGGCCTTCACCCTAAGGTCACAGAGCAGGTAATATGACAGGACACAATGAAGAATGTATCTTACTTCTAATATTCCCTAACTTTTTTGTGTAATTAGATGTAATGTTATTTTGCATTTGTTGAGGAAAATATGAAACAGTGAAAAAACAAACAAGAATAATTTTTTCACAGAAGGATTATTCCTGATTTAAGTACCACTAATAATAAGTGAGTGACAATTCATATTTCTTAAATCAGGAAGTAAGTCATAAGTGTATTTTTTATCATAAGTGTATTTGTGTTTTTTAAAATATGTAGTTATTAATTCTTAACTCTTTTAGGAGTGTGAATACTCATTGCTGGTTTCATCTTCGATTACATGAGGCAGATTCTTCTTTGATATTGACAGCATTTTCATCTTCCAAATTTAGAGTTACTTTCAAGTCAATGTTATTTAAAAGTATCCCATGATGGTGAAATATTTCACATTTACAGCCTTCTGTTACATCTGTAAATGAAGGAGCAGGTTTCTCTACAACAATTTGATTTTCATTGTCTCTTGAGCACTGCAGTACAGATAAATTATTATTCTCTCCCACTGTTGTCTCACTGAGTGTTTCTTTAGTTGTATTATTTTCATGATTGTTGATCTGCTGTGTGTTTACATCAATATTTTCTGTGACATATAATTTCTTTAAGACTTCGTTTTCTTTTAGTGCTGCTGATACAAGTAAACTGAAAGTATTGCCATTCAAGAAATCTAAGGTATTGTCAGCATAAAGTCTGTTAAAAATATTATTTGCAATGTTATTAATGCTGCTGTTCTTCAGGTCCAGGTGACTTTTGTCAAGTCCAATTATATTTTTGCCTTGCCATATGAAATATGGGGTATACAAATGTAACCCCACTTGGTTCTCAACATCAGAGGCTTTTTGGTAAGCACATCCTCTGATGTCCTCATTGGTTGTCTTTATGATGGCTGTCAATATGGGACAATGCTGTCCACAGATAGCATGGAGTTTATCCAATGAGTCTTGATCCTCTTGGCTATTCTTGCTTGAATTAATGTTACTTTTTGGCTGGGTTTGAATTGGCTCATCATTTGAAGGTTGTTCCAGAGGATGCACCTTATTGTCAGGTAATCTAAATTCTACAGATGTAAAAGCTGGGAAATTGTTTTTCACTTCTGTACAAAATTGTGTGGAAGTGATACATACTTTTCTTGTTGCCTCAAAAGGCAAGGAGCTACCATACTGATTATTTTTGCTTTTTATGCTTAAAGTATCAGGAAAAGGCTCTGAATCACTGTTATGAGGCATGTTGAAGTAGTTGCATCCATTGTCATATGGCTTAGCCATGTTTTCAACTTCTGAAGATGATATTTCTTTGAGTGGTGGCCACAGATCCAGATTACCAAAATGTGAATATGGAATTTCATCATTATGATTGTCAAACACTGTGTCAGCTGATGTTGTATCTGTATTGCCATACATTCCAGAGTTCTCAGGAGGTGACCTTCTTATTAAATGATTTTCCTTAAGAAGCCATTTTCCCTTATCAATCAGGACTCCCTCATCTTCAACAATGTGTTCCCTAGACTGACAATGTTGGTTTGTGTATTCCACTGAACATTCATCATTATAATATCCTTCTTCCCCATTAAGACTAAATTGTGGTGCTGGCAAGATAGCATTTTCTCTTTTCCACATGCCTTTGCTTGTGTTTGAAACTTCTGGGATTTCATGTGATGCAAATTCATCAGACCAGTTATTATGTGTTTGACACAACAAAGGGGCTCCTTCCGTTACTGTGTGTTCAGTATTCCGTTCAGTATTTTTTGGTAGCTTAGAAGTGGATTTAAATAAAGTTTCAGCTTTACCATTAAGTCGCTCAATAGTCCTTTTCACATACCCTTTGTTGTACACTTTTTCATACATTGCTTCATCTGCACTTTCATTGGTCAAGTCACAGGAAGACCTAAAGATGTAATCTGTTTCATCAGTAACTGGACGATAATCCAACAAGTCAGAAGTGGCAGGACCTTTCAGGCATTTTTTGAATTCCAAAGAAGAATTTGAATGGGAATGGGATTCACACTCAAATTCTTTTACTATCAGTTTTACTCTGGATGCCAGTTCCTCTTCCACTGGAATTTGTTTAGATTCATAACAAAGTAATAACGCTGATGGTGTGAATAATGGTTCTGAAGTTTCCTCACAAGTACCATCTTCCTCCATGTCTTCCTGTACAGAATTTTCTACCCTGTCACCATTTGTAGCCTTCTCAGCAATGAAAGTAATATACTCACTTGAATTTTCCTTTTTCAACAGAGACTCTGTAAATTCTTGCTCTTCTGTGCTCTTTAATTCCTTGTCATCTGACTCGGAAGTTTCTAGATCAAAAGTATGGTCTTTGTCATTAAAGATCATGCTGTGAGTGGTTGAATTAGGTTCTTGTGAGATCTCAGATTCTTCATTATTAAATGAAGTATCTGTGTTTTGTCCCTGTGTTTCTTGCAATGAACTATTCTCATTTTCTGTGGATAGCTCCTTATTGGAAGTCAAGCCACAGTTATTTAAGTGAACATTAGTGTAGTTCAGATTTTGTAGTGCCTTATGAACATCCAAATCATTTAGTTCTGAATTCTCCTTTGGCATGCTGCAGTTCTTCTCCTCACTAGACCTCTCTAACTTTCCATCCAACACTTCTGCATTGATAATTTCTTCAGAATTCAACCTATCATTAAGAATTACATTCTTGTTTAGTTTTCCTTGTTCTTCAAAGTCTGGAGTCTTTTTAATTTCAACTAGAGAAATATTTTCTTGGCAGTATGTATGTTCCTGGTTTTCTATTTGCATCCCAGAAAATATTAAATGGTTTGCTGTGCAGTCCTGCAGATTGACGACAGCAGTCTTCAGGTCTTCAGCTTCCTCTTGAATTGCAACTTGCTTCAAACACTGCAGGAGTGTAAATATTTCAGAACAAGTACAAGACGTTTGCACCATGTCGTCTTTATTTATATTGAACAAACTTTCTTTGAGGTTTAGTAGAAGGAGCCAAGCTAGGAGAAGATTGGAAGAAGATCCAAGAAATGAGGGGGAAGAAATGCCTGTAAGACAGCATGGTTCTTTAATGCATCCAGTATGGTTCTTTTCAGTACTGAGCACTGCTGATTTCAGTTGGTGCAGCAACAGGCAACTGATACAATCTTTCTGTGCATTAGGTCCTAGAATGTTATTGATGACTTTGGGATCAACTGGAGCAGCAATCTCAGAAATGTATCTTTGATCATTGGTTTCTAACTGAACCTCTTCTTTGTCATTTTCATGTATAATATTACACATGGATGGTTTTGTGCTGTTTTGGTTATCTGACTGTATTAAATGCTTGGCTTCTTCTATTAAGTTTGCATCAGCATCTGTCAAAGAGCCAATGTGTCTTTCATACAATTCTTTAACTTTCTGTTCAACAGCTTCGACACCCTGCTGTTCTGTTCGACACCCTGCGATGATTTAATGTACTATTGTTCTTCCCTGGTAGGTATACATTATTTCCTACTAAATGATTTTCTTTATCTGAAAAAAACTTGACAGACAACTGATGCATTGTTCTATCATTTGAATTTATAGGAGTTAAACGCTTTTCAGGCATTGCAGCATTTGGAAATATGGTCTGCAACCAGTTTTGGACATAGTTTTCAAGAGAATGTTCTGAAACCTCACATTCAAAGTCTGTATGCCTCAAAGCATTCAGTGTTCTAGTCTTACCCAACAACTGGATTTTACCAGGAACACTTTCCATTTTTTCATTCTTTTTTGCTTTTTTATGTTTAATTGATTTGTGTGACTTATCTAAATTCATCTTTCCCTTTTCTGTTTCAGCTTTAGGACCAGTTCCTGTTTCAGATTCAGTCAACTGCTTCAATGAAGTTAAGCAATGTTGTGTTTGTTCTTTTACATTAGAGATATCACATGCACCTTCTTTCATCTGTTCAATTTCATTTTTTGAGTGATCTTTAACTAGTAACTCTTCTGTTTTCAAAGATGATGGCAAATTATGTTTTTTGTCTGATTTGGCTTTTAGCTTAGGCAACTGTCTATTTAGCTTTAGGTTAGATCCTAATTCATTTTTCTGCGATTTCTTTGAAACCAAGTTATTTCTTTTTGGGGGTCTGAGTTTTTATTAGAACCTTCTGAGTTGCAAACAGGAAATGCAAGCACTCTTTTATGAACTGTTGCTTGGGTAGATGAATGTTGTGTACCATCTCTTGTGATGTGCATGTCGCAAGTCTTTACTTCATTCTCAGTGATTGCTTCCTCAGATATATCATGCAGGTTCTGTGGAGAACATGTACCTTGTTCCATAGTATCAGAGGAAGATTTTCTCTTTTTTTTCTTTTTCGTTTTGTTCTTTTTACTATTGGAAGGTGCAGCTTGGCTTTCATCAGAGAGATGAGTTGCTATAATACATTCAGCACTATAATCCGTGGCAGTGATAGAAGATCCTGTAGGACAGTTGCAAAATATTTTATTGCTTTCAGGAGATGATGCATGAATGGATGTTTGAGAACAACACAGTACCTTGCACTGGTCACACATCACCTTCTCACGTTTTGACTGAGACCATTCTGAATGGCTGCTGAATGAGCTTCGTTCCTTTCCTCTTGCATCACTTTGAATAAGCAAAGCATATCCAGGTGCATGGTACTTCTTTAGAGAAGATTCTGTATAACTGATCCTAGAATCACAACCAGATATTAAACTGTTATGTAAGCCTTCCTCTACATCTGATTTCTCTAAAATGTTCTGTAATAAACCATCCTCACTAGGCAAGTCATTGGACTTTTTAACTGTGACTTTGTTCAACATTTCTTCCTCTGTTTGGTCGTTCTGAGACTGATTCAGTAAATGATTGCTGCAAATTCCACTAAGTTTGTGATTGGGCACTCTTGATGTTTTACTGCTGGCAAGTGTGACCAGACAATATTCAGATGTGGTTTCACGATTGTCCATTTCTTCACTGTAAGAAAATTGCCCTACCATCTTTTTTTTTACTGCTGTGTCTGATACAACAGTTACACTTTCAACCAATGCTTTCTTTTGTCTGACTCTTCTAGGCCCTGGAGTAGGTGGCCTATAAAAATGATGCTTGATCTTATCTTTATTTGCCTGGCCCAGATCTATGTCCACAGAAGAATTCTGCCAGTTGTCATAATTGCTAGTTTCCATTCCACATGCAGGGTCTTGACTGGTCATTTTACTGCTGATCGGCTGCAATGAGACATCTTTGAAGTCTTCTGAGTCTTTTTTACATGACTGATCTTCTGCAGCTACTGCAGAGGTGGCAGCACGACTCACAGTGGTCATCCATTTTATGGTTTCCTCTTCCTTTATCTTGAATCGAACTCTCATCTCAACTGTCATGCTGCCATCTTGATTGACATGAACAGACTTCTCTATGTCATCTTCAGGCAGCATCACAGGGAAATCTTCCCCAGTGTGTGAAAGTTTTTCTGCTATGCCTGTGTCATTGTCCAGTACATGAGATGACTCTGAGTTGTTAGCATTACTGTAGCCTTTATAAGAAGAAGCAGAAAACATCTGTGATCTGGAGCTTGAGTCTATCTGTACTCTCACTTTCAAGTAATTTATTGAAAACACCCCAAGTGACAAGATTAGATGGAAAGTGCAGGGAAAAAGTCATCAGAAATAACCATCCAGGGACAGAGGTAGCAGACAGGCAGCAAAGAGACAAGAGAGAAACACAAAAAAGAAGATTTTAGTACAAAAAAAATGCAAATAACATTGCAGGGGGAGGGGGAAGCAATTATATAAACATTAATAAATACTCTGATTCTTATAATTTCTGTTGAAATTCATTTTTTTACTTCTGGCAAAAATATTTGTAAGCTTTGAGATTTTAGACCATGTTCCACCCCCCTTTTTCTTATTTACCAAAGCTTCACTTATACTAGGTGAAAGTAGCTGATCTGCCTGGAAAAATCTATCATTTTTCCATACTACCAGTCTTGTTACAAGGCTGTACATATTTCTTTATTTAAAGTTCTAGCTTCTCCCATTACCTCAGGGATAGTCACAATAAAAATATTAAAATCAGCTTAAATAGATATGCAATGCAATCCTATGCATGCTGTTGTGGAAGAAAGTTTCATTATGTCCAGAGTTGTGTTTCCCTCTGAATTAGTGTATATACAATACTTTTCAAAAGTTCCAAATTGTTTTTTAAAGTTTATTTATTTATTATTTGATTTATATCCTCCCCTTCCTTCCAGCAGGAGCCCAGGGTGACAAACAAAAGTGCTAAAAGCACATCAAAACATCATAAAAACAGACCTTAAAATACATTAAAACAAAACAACTTTAAAAAAAAATTTTTTTAAAGCTTTAAAAACATCTTTAAAAAGGGTTAAAAAAACATTGTATTTTTAAAAAAACACATATTAAAAGCAATTCCAACACAGACACAGACTGGGATAGGTCTCAACTTAAAAGGTTTGTTGAAAGAGGAAAATCTTCAAAAGGCGCCGAAAAGATACCAGAGATATTTAAGGGGAGGGAATTCCACAGGGTAGGTGCCGCCACACTAAAGGTCCATTTCCTATGTTGTGCAGAACAGACCTCCTGATAAGATGGTATCTGCAGGAGGCCCTCACCTGCAAAGCGCAGTGATCGGCTGGGTATATAAGGGGTAAGACAGTCTTTCAGGTATCCTGGTCGCAAGCTGTATAGGGGTTTGTACACCAAAACTAGAACCTTGAACTTGGCCCTGTAGCAAATGGGCAGCCATTTCTGCAAGCAACACTTCCAAACATTCTTAGACTTTTAAAAGGAGGGAGTTGATCAGTTTTGATACACTTACTGGGTGGTATCCAATATTATACAGCCACAAAAGTGGCTGTATACTATAGTCAGCATGGATTTTTCACATTCTGCTGTTAAATTAAAAATATCCCCATGCCTTTCTGATGCTTCCCATAAGCTCATTTCAAAACAAACCCTTACCTTACAAAATTTATAGTCCTGAACTCAGAAATGCTTGCTTAACAACCCTCTAAACGTTCATGGCAATACACAAAGGAGTCAGAGAGAATCGAGAGTTCAAAGTGTAAAAAGAGAGAGAGAAAAACCAGACCCCTTTTGAACTTTTTTCTGTCAGAGTTCTCATAATCTGTTGAAATTAATTAAAAATCAGCCATATTCACAGAGTACCTGTAATCCTATTACTGACATTGCCCTATACTCTGACCTTCATCTTCTGCAGTTTAAAAGTTAAAAAAATGCCTGGCTGATTTTTAATTAATTTAAGACATTTTGCATTGAACTCAATGATAATGTCGGTCATGCTCAGTAAGAACCAACAGTCAGTGTTCTAAAAGCCAGACTCACAGTTGCTGGACTCGGCTAATCAAGGGGCCACACCCACACCTGACCTTTATTTCACTTTAGACAGTCATGGCTTCCCCAAAGAATCCTGGAAAGTCTAGAACAGTCAGTGCCATTACTCCACAATTGTTTTCAGAGCTTTTATTTATTTATTTATTTATTTATTTATTTATTTATTTATTTATTTATTATTTGATTTATATCCCGCCCTTCCTCCCAGCAGGAGCCCAGGGCGGCAAACAGAAGCGCACTTTAAAACATCATAAAAACAGACCTTAAAATACATTAAAACAAAACAACGTTAAAAACATTATTTTTAAAAAGCTTTAAAAACACCTTTAAAAAAGGGGTTACAAACAATATTAAAAAAAACATATTAGTGTTGCAAAGTGTTGCTGTACTTCACATATTCACTGAAACAGAAGCAAAAGAAAATGATTTACTATAAGAAACTTCACTAAAATTGCAAAGTAGATGAAACATATTTAAAGTAACTATCTGAACTATATCAACTGTCTTAATATTATTGCTTCCTCTCTGCTAAAACAGGTTCAGCACAGCATATGTCTTGTTTGTTGCTGGTTTGTTGCCACCACTCACCATATATACAGAGGCACATGTTACCAAATTCTTCCAAGCTACACAGGAAGTGGATTGAACTGTGAAAGAATAACCCAAATTGTGTTTGCGTTTTGACAAATATGTAGGGCAGTTCAATATTTCAGAGACGAGGTCAGGTCTCTTTCTTCCCTGGTGTATTCACTATAGCTGCCCAATTTCCCTGCTTTTTAAAGTTTGATACAAATATCTGTTGGCTATAGGAATGTTCTTAAACCGCAAGGTTTTTTGCCTATTAGTGAATTAGCTCAATAGTAGACCCACTGAAATTAATGGATATGACTAACTCAGATTCATTAATTTTAATGGGTTTACTCTGAGTAAACTTTTGCCTTTTTAACTATATGAATGGTTAATGGAGTTTTGAGACTGTAATGAGAGATGGGGTTTTTAGGCATATTGGGTTGTGCTTGAAAGGCAATTGGGAGCCAGTGCAGTTCCCAATGTAGTTCCAGTGAATGACCCATCACTACTAGGAAGGCAACCATTGCATACAACACTGTCTGAAGCATCAACAATGCTTGAATTTAGTCCCATATAGCCTAGACTCACAGTTATAAAAGTAACTCAAGCTCACAAAAATGTATGCCACAATACATTTATTAGTGATCAACAGTGCAAGCTGAACTAAATCTACTGAGAAGTAAGCCCTATTTAATTCAATGCAGTTTACTCCCAGGTAAGTATGGTTAGGATTGCAGCCTAATATACTACAAGACTCTTCACTGTTTTCAGTAGTTAGAACATGAATGACAGTCTTTTAACAACATTGTTTCATATATTTTGACTTGTTTACCTATTTCATTTATTTGAAATATCTTTTATTTCATCCATTCTTTCCATATCATTCCATATTATTCTTTGATAGTCTGCAAGATGGCTAATGTCAGTATAAAACTAAAGCAAGACAATTATAGAACCAGAAGCAAAAAAACCCAACAGAACCAAATAAGTACTGTGGAAGGAAAAACTTCCCAGTCAATTTATTGTGCTCCAGAGGACAGAATTTATTTAGAAATACATAGACCAATAGCTCTGTTGGGAGAGAGGCTCCGTGGAACCAACTCTCCAGAAAACAGGTGATGCACAGCTTTATATAATAATTACACGTCATGCATACATTAATAATCAAAAGACACTTTTGTCAATCCAAATAACCATGCCCTCCCACCTTGGGTGGTCACTTAGCATGTTTCAGCCTTGCCTATCCATGTGTCAAAGAGGAAAGCACCTATGCTTTTCAGAGATGCATTCTAAAATTCTAAACAGTTCCAAAATCAGTTCAGACTTCATAACATCCTTCTGTGACATTCTACCATTGTTAAAGCCTAACCACAAATTTTCCTAATTCTTACTTCATATGTACTTTTACTCTTAGGCAGATCATAGTTCCTCAAAATATTGCTTCGAATACATTGTGTTTTATAAGCAAGCATTTTATATCTAAGGCCTGCAGTGACCTAGATAGCTAATATGAAAAGACAAGCAGCAATCCCTTTAATGAGGGTCTGAAAAGGGTCAGAGGTCAGAAATCCTTCCTCAGGACATAAATACAAATGGTTGTGTACTAAATGCCTTGCAAAATGGCAGGGTCAGCTTGCCATCTGTGAGAAAACTGGGTCTCTCTCTCTCTCTCTCTCTCTCTCTCTCCCCGGTGGCAGTGGTGGAAATTCCACAATCTAAGTGCCAACAGTGAGAAGGACTTCTGCCTTGTATTAGACATTAGACATTTGGGAAACATAAAACAGGGCCTCGGAGGATGATCTAATTTAGTGTGTAAATTATTGCTGAGACAGAGCTGATTCCCTTTTGAGTTATGTTTCCTGCTATAATGCCTAGGTGAAATTCAATGCACTGAACATATACTATCAAACATGTTTAAGGTAAGGGTAGGATGTTCAGGTTCAACTTGTTCCACCTAGATTTATTTCCTTCATTTTCAATTACGATTTTTGTTGGTTTTCATTCAGGTATTCAAGAGGCTTCCCCACTGCAGACAGTCACTCTTCAACTCATTGAGGTTGGTGGGGATGGGATAGGGGCAGGGCTATTATGCCTGTTCTCTTTCTCCCACCTCATATATTACTTTAAGCCACATATGAACATCTTTAGTAGGGCTTTAAGGCAAGGACAGAATAAGTCATGTCAAAATAATGGTGCTGATTTATTGACCTAATAGATGAGATAAGGCTAGCAGTGCCATCCTATGCACGCTTTCTCAGAAATAAGCCTCATCAGGTAGTTAGCACACCCATTGCCCAGTAAGTATGTATTCAGGTATTCAAGGGAGCCCCCATGAATGTAGGAGGCTTTTCCACTGCAGGCTCCTGCACTCATAGGGATTCCCATGAATACCTGAATAAGGTGGATGACAGCTTTAGGGGGATACATTTGCACAAAAATAAATTTCCACAAAGGGAGCCATACATTTGTTGTCTAGATTCATGTCATGTTACTTTTCATCACAATGGTATGGATACCAAGGATGATGTTCATCAAGCAGCAGATGAATATAACAATGCAGCTTCATTGCTTTCCAAGTATATTTAAGAATATTCAAGTTATAAAGGAAGGGTGGATTCCTACTAAGTGATACTCAGAGTAGACCCATTGAAATTAAGGATCCTAAGTTAGGCATGTTCATTTCACTGAGCCTTTTCTGAGTAGGACTAACATTGGAGATAACCAAGTGAGTATTTGTACTAGCTGAGTTCTAAGATGCATGAGTTGTTAATAATGGTTTTAATATGGTCAAGACTTTCATCGTCACAGTAACTGCGGGTGCTTAATATTCTCCCCTCCCCTCAGGCTCTTTCCTTTTCTTCATTTGTGAGGAATTGGCTAGGGGATCTCTGGAAATAATTTAACTGGCCCTTTTTTTAATGCACTGATATTTAGTCAGACCTTTATCTTTTGCCATTTAATTTTATAGAATAATAAAAGTGAGAGATGGAAATTAAAACTGAGAATAATTAAAGACACTTACTTTTTCTGCCCTCTGACTTGGCATTTGTTCTGGGGTATACATGACTGGAGACCCCAGGCAGTTTACTAGGTAGTGAATACCTACGAGGATCATAATTCCCTGCTTTAAAAGGCTCTCTCCCTGCGGCTACAACAGCTCCAGAACATAGTAGCAGAGCTTGAAGGTTAGGGACCTACAAGAGAAACAACAGACAAGGTTCTTGACTGTGAAAAATACAATCATAATTTTGTGGGCTAGGATTTTGATTAAAAGCAGTGATTCTGTGAACACTCAATACCTTTAGAAAACACAAGTGAGACCAGCAACAGAATGCTGCAGCATTTGATATCTGATAATGGAATAGCTTCATACTGACTTTTCCCCTCAGCTTTATTCGATTTTAAATATGAGTGCATCACTTTTCCAATGTTAAAACTGTGCATGTTCACATATATAAACAATGAGAGGCTGACTACACGTTACATTCAGATGCATTCAATGAAGCCCCAACTAATTTGTTTAAAATAAAAGCAGCCATGGGAGGCTGCCATTTTGAATGATGGAATGGTGGGGGAAAGGATCGGTCAGCTTGGTTTTTGTTTAAGATTCCCCACTCCTTGCTTCCCAAGCTGCTTTTCATTTAAAAGAAAATGTTGCAGCTTTATTACCCAAAGTTACATGCAACTGTGGATTGCCTTTAAGAATAATTGCTTTACCCCATCATGAGATGACCCCCCCAATAGATCCCAATTAGTCAAAAGAACCTGCTTTTGTCCTTTAGTTTTGTGCCCCATCAAAAAAAAAGGCCCAGGAAAAGAAAAGTTTGTGATGCTTCCTTCAGGGACCCTTAAGCTCTCAGCAGAAAGAGATAGAATAATGCTTCATGAGCAGCCTAAACATAATATAAAGCTTCAAGGGATTATGACATTAACGTGTGGCACGATTGAGGTCATGTCTGTGGATGTCCTGTAAAAGCTCCTTAGTAAGCAAGAGATTACACACTAGAAGTAGAACAGGAAGATACAGTTTAAAAGAAAGCTAAGTCTTCGTGGATACCAGGACTTAAATTCCCCTCGTTTCCACCTCCTTGCCATGCCGTGTTTTCCTGAGAGTTCTATTGTGGTTCACATGAACACAGAGGCAACATACGTCAGTCATTTTGAATTTAAATGTCACGTAAGAGTGGCAGACACTCCTAAACAGTGTGAACAATTTAATAAGAAGCGTTAATTGCAGTAGAACAGGGACAGCCAATGTGCTCCCCTCCAGATGTTGTTGGATTCCAACTCTCATCAGCCCCAATCAGTATGACCAATGGTGAAGGGTGATGAAAGCTGTTTCAACTCCATCTGGAGGGTGTATCAGGTTGGCTTCTCCTGCAGTAGAACCTGTGGGCCTAACTACATGGGATGCTAAGTGTGTCGCTCCAAATGTTATTGCAGGCAAGGGAGCAGTTTTAATTGACAACACAGTGCACAGGAACAGAAAGCTAAACCCTTGCCCTCACCACAATTGTTCCCATGCTGTCGTTAGGCTTAGGAAGACAGTCTCCACTGGTGCCAATTGGAGTTTTTTCTCCTAAACCTAATTGCACCATGGAGGGAGGGGAATTTCCATTGCAATTCTGAAAGGGACAAAGGTTACACTTCCCCCTCCCAGCACATTACATTCCCAATTAAAACTGAACTCCACTTGTGCCTGTAATTATTTTTCTTAAAACCACAATGTGACTGGGAACAATACAATTGGTGTCCTTTGTAGTTAGGATCTAAGAATTCAGCATAGTGGGCCAGTGCCACCCACCTAGAAGGACACGGGGGTGGCAATGAGGTTGGCATGGTGCAAATGCCCTGGCTGAGCCAATCTTGAATTCCTGCTGGTGTGTTTGCACTGCACCAACCTCCCTGCCAGGTCACCCCTTCTTCTTTACCTCCTGATAAGCAGAGCCACTGGCAGATGGGTAGAAAGGGTCTGTTTGTAGTGGGCCCAGTGCCAGCAGAAGCCCCAGAGTTTTCATTTTTAAAAAAGGCAAGTTTATATATGGTCCAAAAAAAGATATAGACCAAACTATGAGCCTCCCCCCCACATTTTCTGTGAAATGAGCTAGACTGCTTCTCCACATTTTCCTGCCTTTCCAAAAACCTGCCTTTTCAGGTTTTTAGCTAATAAGTAAAGTCACTCCAGGAGTCCAGGTTAGCGATGGATGAGAAATTCATTTTGGTTTGCAATTAAAGCCGAATTTATCAAATCTGCACTTTCCACAACAACATGAGAACTGAGACACAGCCATCCTTCACAATTGACACTTATCCAAATGTTGGTGATGCAGTTCTCCAACTAAGCAATGTTTGGGGGAAAACTGCCTATATTACGAGAAAGAGTGCATAAAAATGAACATATCAGTGAAAATAAAATTAAAAATGCATTACTTTAGGAGAAATTGCTTGCAAAAATGTATCCATTATTCAAACCTGCATACAAAAATGTGTTTAGTGGGAGAAATTCTCACTAAAATGCCAGAGAACTTTCATGAGGATTGTTTTTTTAAAAAATAAATAAATTGCAAATTGCTACAGAAATGTGGAGAACTGAATTTAAGATTGGGAAAATGAGAAACTGGGAAAACCGAAATGGACAGATCCCTCCATCCCAACTCTAGAGAGAGACAGAGAGTGGATCAGGCTGGATCGTCGCAGGGTTCAACACTGCTAAACAGCTGCTGGTGCTGCCCCACTTACTTATGAGTTGCATGAGGCAAACAAGCTGATCCAGCAACAGCAGCAGAAGGTATCCCTTGCCTTGCACCTGGCAGCCTTCAGGACTAGCAGAGGAATGAAGAAGGGAACCCTCTCAACCCACCCCCAGCCCTAACATCTCAGCTGCCAGACCACAGCTCCAGAGGGAGAGAGAGTGGACTGGGTCTTGTGGAGAGGGGCCCTTCTGACTTGTCTTGCAAGTGATTTACCTGCCTTGTAGCTTCATCCTCACTTTGCAGTGTCCTCCAAGGAATTCCTGGGGCTGCTGTGCTGCTGGATCAGCTTGCTTGCCTTGCACATCTCTTGAGTAAGCAGGGCAACAGCAAGCAGCAGGACTCTCTTGGAGCACCCGCAAGGCAGGTCAGGCAGTTGAAGGAGGCACTCAGAAATGCCCCTCTTATCTCTAGCCTGACCTTGCCACATCAGTTGCTAGTCCACCACTCCAGAGAGAAAGTAAATAAACACACTCAATTGTTTATGGCTTCCACCATCACATGAAGAGTAATGCACTCCTAGTAAAGGGGGGAATCCTGGCAGATCCAGCATTCATTATGTACTTAGCTGCCAAGCTGACGCTCATGCTTGTATTTGCCCAGCACTCCAGGAGATTCCTGCTGTTATTGCCCCACTTACTCAAGAATTGTGCAAGACGAACAAGTTGTAAAGAAAGGCTGGTCACTTGCAGGAGGAGCTCAGAAGGGCCCCTCTCACCCCAAGGCTGACGTTACCATCTCATCTGCTAGCCCACCACTCCAGAGAGAGTGAGAGTGGTCCCTCCAGAGCTGCTCATGTATGTGCTGCTGCATGCAGCCCAGAAATTGCATACTGAGTAATGGGGTGTGTGCCGCACGCACATCAAATGAGTTGAGTGCGCTTATGGCTTTCAGCATTATGTCAGTATGCCTGGCTGCCTGGCCACCATTCTCTCTCTCTGTACACATCCAGCATGAGGTCTAGAAGATCAAAGAAGCACACACAAAGAAGCAGTAGGATCTTAGTAGGCATGAACATTAAACAGATTCAGTGATAAGGAATTAGGTTAGGCTGACAGCTGGTATAGTCAAGCTGCACATACTTAGAGTATTTTTGTGTGTGGGCAACTTTTTTTGGGGGGGAAGGGGTAATTTGCTATAAAATATCAGGACTATGGAAAGTTGCAGTTAAAGCAATTGGAGGGGAGCTGTCTTTGTGCATTTTTCTCTTTACCGCATGATCTGTGAATATAAGATAATATATTTCCAGAGCTTGGAAAAGTTACTTTTTTAAACTGCAACTCCCATCAGCCCCAACCAGCATGGCCACTGGAGTGGGCTGATGGGAGTTGTAGTCCAAAAAAGTAACTTTTCCAAGCTCTGTTTGTATCTCATTTTTCTTCATGACTCCTCCCTCCTTCTTTTAGCTTTGCAAAAACCCTGTGAGGTAGGTTAGGCCGAGAACTGGTTGAGACAAGTTTTTTTATTTTAATGTTTAAATGTTATTTAATTATTATACGACTATAGTTTTTGAACTTTTTATAACTGTTGTACCATGTCCTTGAGCCGCGTGTAATAGCTCCCGGACAATTCTGAAGAGCTCTGCTGGGCGGCAGATTGATAATTTGTTAGTGGCAGCAAAATATTGGTTTTTTGGCTGCCCTCACTACCCCTAAATACAGCTTACCATAGGCACGTAACTGCATCCACCAGGGGTTTGTCTCCATTTGCACTCAAGCTGTCTCCTATATTGTTTCATCACTCTGAGCTCTGGGATATACCACGGAACCGTATGAGCTCTACACAAGAGTCCTCAGGAGCAATCATGTCAACTGCCCGGGTCATTTCTGTATTCCACAGTTCAACCAAGGTTTCGACAGGAGCACAAGCCCTATCAGCTGGAAAACTCCCAAGAGCCCTTTGGAAACCATCCAGATCCATTAGTCTCTGAGGGCGGACCAACTTAATAGGTCCCCTGCCCTTGTAGAGAGTAAAGGCCACTGTAAGTCTAAACTTTAGCAAGCAGTGACCTGTCCATGACAGATGGACTTATGTAAGGCCCCCCACATTCAGATCACCATCTCCATGTCCAGTTGCAAAAACCAAGTCTAGAGTATGCCCTGCTACATGTGTTGGGCCAATGGCATATTGGGACAGTCCCATGGTTGTCATGGAGACCATAAAATCCTGAGCCACCTTGGATAAGGTGCTCTTGTCATGGATGTTGACATCCCCCAGAACCAACAATCTGGGGGATCTCAACAGTACACCCGAGACCACCTCTGTCAGCTCAACTAGGGAGTCTGTTGGGCAGCGGGGTGGGCGGTACACCAACAGAATCCCCAGTCTGTCCTGCTAACCCAGCACAAGGTGCACACATTCCAGACCAGTAGTCACATGGACAGGGTGCTTGCAGAGGGAGATGGAGCTCCTATAAACCACAGCAACCCCCTTCCCAACCCTCAGGTCTACCCTGATGCTGAACCAGGTACCCTGGCGGACATAGCTGGACTCCTTCCTGCTCAGCCACCCAGGTCTCGGTTATACATGCCAGATCAGCTGCCTCATCCACAAATAAATCATGAATGAGGGAGATCTTATTATGCACCGATCTGGCATTTAAGAGCAGCATCTGGAGGTCTGAGAGCTGGCTGATAGGGCAACCAACAAACCTGTGGGTGTGGAGAGGACCAGAACACGGCACAGTTGTTAACTGCCTGGGCCACATTCCCCTTACCTGGCAAGTCCTCCTCACAATGCCATATCTCCCTCTACCCATCACTACACTAATTGGGGCTCCCTCAAGATCCCCACTTGGCTCTGAGTCTTCTCTCCCAGGCACATGACTCAAGACCCACAAAAAGCCAGGCAATCTGCAAAACAGGAGCCACCTCAGCCAGCCAGCTTATGTATCCCCTCCAGAGAAGGGTCAAGTGGATGATATCCGCAACAGCTGGCTGAGTACCTGGGGGCCTGGTCCTGCAAGGCGTGACACCTGCAGAGCACAAGTGCAACAGGGAGAGGGCAGTGGTGGTAGCCAAGCAGCAGCAGCAGCAAATGGCTCTCCTCCTTCCCTGGGCGATGGTGGTCCCCTTCCTCCTGCAAGCACTGGGTCATGTGCAGTCATGTGTAAACCTTCCATAAGAACACCCCCCCCAGATAAATATTTTTTATATTCTTACCTTTCTTCCATCAGTTGTATATAATTTCACAACAGGGTACTGCATTAACTCACTGATGTGGTCCAGAAAGGCCTCAAAGTTTTGTGTGTTCTTCTTACTCAAGACCATAGTGCGCCGTATTCTTACATTGCCATTTCTAAAAACAAGCAGCTTCTTAGGGTTACTTAGTCTGACGGTGCTACCTCGCTGGAACACACCAACTTCACCTTCTCTAGCTAACTGTACAGCTCTACGGTGAACACTGACTGGCCTGCTGATCTGCCATGGCAATGGCTTTTTACTGGCCTTCTCCAAGTTGATGGGCTTGACTTTCCTCTGTTGGGAACAAATGTATGACTTCCCATCTTCAAGGTCTTCCAAGTTATTGATACTGTGTATCCCTTGTGGTGTAGTGATATTTCTCACCCCGAAAGGCAATGGTACTCTTTTTGACAAGTTGTCAAGCAAGGCATCGAATGATCTGAAAGAACGGCTATTGACCACCATTTTTACCCCATTAAATTGAGGGTCTCCACTCTTGTAAAAGCAGATCCGTTTGGCCACAACTGGTTCGGTGACACTGAAGGGGCGAACAGACAAAGACTGCTCACTCTCTGAAGAGTGGGGCTGAATCACGGAGTAGCTGGTTGAAGGCATCTCACTCATTTTGGCAGCAATCTGGAAAAAGGGAAGCAGAAGTAAATGTTCAGCTCATGATCACAATAATGCAGTCCTCATTTCTTTAAAGTCACAAAGGAGATTTTAACAAAAGCAACCAGCAGTAAATCTTGCCAAAAATCAGTGGCTTAAATAGGTCCAAGCTGTTATCTCTGAATTCCACAAAGACTGGTAAGATTAAGCTAGCAAAGCTTTACTTGCAAATATGTGCAGAATTCTCCCACATATTTTCACATATCATTTTGGCACAACAGAACATTTTACCTAGCAAAGGGTATTTTGTCACAACAGAATAGTAATTAGATTTTTCTTTGTTTTAATAGTGATGCAACATTTCCTATTTTTACTTTGTAAATACTTTCATATTGAGGGATGATCTTTGTCCCAAGGGTGACCCAATCAGCCTATCTAGGAGTGAGGAACATCAGGGCCAAATTCACACCTCCAGGAATGATGGGAGTTTGAATCCAACAACTTCTGGAAAGCCACAGGTTCCCTATCCTTCCTTTAGTAGTTGTGTACACACATCTGTTACTGTATCCTGTATACAGCTATCCACTAACAGGATGTCTAGTCCCAGATCTCTCTGTTACGTGGAGATAGGGATATTGTTTGCTGTGACAAAATATATTCTGTACTGCTAGATGTGACATTGAAATCTACTTCAATTCTCAGGGAGGGATGGGAATCAGATATGGGCAAAAGCATACGGATTAAAATGTGGGAGACTTGACCTTTTCACATAGTGGCCAGCTAAATGAGGAAGAACTCATTGAAATTAGTTCATAAATGGTATCGTATGCCAGGGCAGTTAGCCTGCATGTTTAGTTCCATTTTTCCCCACATGCTGGAGAAGCTGTGGGAGTTTGGGAACTTATTTTCATTTATGGTCGGAATGTGATTTGGTTAAAAATATCTGGAAACTGATCCATACGGAAACACGTCTCATTTCTGAACAGTGTATTCTGTTCTGCCCACAGTTATTCTTACTTTATATTTTTGAAGATGAAAATGAGAACATTATCTCAAAAGAATTGGTAATTTATATGGAATTAGTTGCCAAGCTAATCATAGCTCGCCAATGGAAAACAATTCAAGACTTGTCCCTGGAACATTGGTATAATTCTCTGTGGAATATAGCGATAATAGAGAAAATCACTCATCAATTGAAACTGATTCAAAGACAAGAATCACCAGACTCTTTTGATGCAATTTGGCACTCCTTTATTTATTTCACTTCAAATCCTGATTTCATACAATGACCTGTGATTCAGGCTTGGCATATGTGGCAGCATGTCTGACGACAATTTTGCCTTTGGATTGGCTTTGCTCTTTGAGGGACCTGAGCTATCTGAGATTGTATGTACTCTCTTGGCTGAGAGTGCACTGTGCATGCTTGCATTTTTAGTTTATTTAGTTTGTTTTTGATGTTGTTCTTGTTATTATTCTGTGAAAAGAGATAAGATAATATGAGAAAATGCAATAAAAATGTCGTATTAAAATAGTGCTATTGTAAGTTGACCAGACGTTCACTAGCAGCCAAGCTATTATAAGTAGCCAAGCTATTATGAATAGGCAAGCTATTATAATTATAAGTAGCCAAGCTATTATAATTATTAAAAAGTTGTGTATGTGTGTTTTAAAATGAATTCTAATTTGTTCTGTAAAAATGGCAAAAGGCAGGCTGTGATCCAGTTGAAGTCAACCACTTCTCACTCTCACTCTCCTTGATTCCAATGGAGGGACTTCGGCATGTGCTTAATTTTGCCACTAAATTAAATTGGATTTAAACATGCTTTAACTTTGACTGGATTGTGACCAGTCAATGTATATAAATGATTTATATAAATTACATGATTTATACATAAAATATAGGATGCCAAAATAGGACTGCATGATTATTGATTTCATTACCTTAATTTGTAAAAGCACTTTTGCATATTAAATGCAAGCCTTAATTTGAGCTAGAATGTATCTGGAATCTGTTTCAGTCAGGACTGGTGCCCAACTTTGGGAGATCCTTGCCATGATGCCAACAATGGGTCTCCTCCCCAACCCTAACCCAGGATAGAACCCGGCCCTGCTTGTTCTATCAGGCCTATAGAAGTATGAAATCAATAAATTATGGATAACCTAAAATGGTGGACAGATGGGAGCTGAGCTTGGCTCCACTTCGAAAGCAACAAGCACCACCCATCGCTGAAAAGCATCCAGGGCCCAGTGTGGAGGGCAATGAGGTGGTTCAGCCAGGTCGAGCCAGTGAAGGGCTTTCTCAAGTCTCTGGGGCCCTTGACCAGCACCTGGCTTGACCCATCACTGGTACTAGGATTCAGTCTGTGAATGAACATGATAGGAAGGATATTCCTTTTGAGCACATACAAAGTGTCTTGCCACAATCGGCCCAGACATCTAGAACTGGGGCTAAAGGCTTCTGAAACAAGTGGTGGTTCCAGGTAGGGATGGGTGAGAAATTCAATACCATTCACATTTCAAGCAGAATCTATCAAATTTACACTTTCTGAAACAATATGAGAACCAAAACACAGCTATCCTTCAAAATTCATACTTACTGGAATTTTGCAGTGCAGTTCGCCAACCAAACTATGTTTACAAAATACGTATGTTTGGGCATAAAAATGAATGTATGAGTGAAAATAACATATAAAAATACATTGTATGATGAAAATGGCTTGCAAAAAAGTGTGCATTAGTCAAAACTGCCTACAAAATGTGCTTATTTAGGAGAAATTCTCACTAAAATGCTGGAGAACTTTCATGAGGATTTTTTTTTAAGTCACAAACTGCTGCAGAAATGTAGAGAAATGAATTTAATATTGGAAAAATGAGAAATGGAGAGAACCGAAATTGACAGATCTTTCCATCCCTACCTCCAGGCAAGCCCTTTTAAAAGTTTAAAAATGTATAAAAATGATGACTAAGAAGAGCAGCATGACCAAAGCTTTTCTTTCTTTCTTTTTTTCTTTCTTTCTTTCTTTCTTTCTTTCTTTTCCCATACCAATTCTAGGCTGGCATAGCTGAGGACTCAAGGGTCTCCTGTGTGGCTCCACAAGGATTTAGATCCAGGTGCCTCACCTCCACCTTGTCCTAAAACATTCCAAGGGTTTAATGCATTGAATCAACAGAGGCAGAACTCCCAGGAGCAGCTTACCACCAACAGAAAGGACTCCATGTCCCCCCCCCCAGCATTGACTTGGGGACATAGGATTGTGCTGTAAGTGTGTTTAGTTAGGAATGCATACTAATGTTTATAAATTAAGGTGTCCCTTCTGACTACAGATCATAGTTTTCACATGGTGACACTTTAATTTCTACCCAGTTCCATTAGGACTTTCTTTCACAATGCCTTGTTCACAATCATCATAATCAAACACACCACTTGAAAAGGGTGCTTGAAATTAACAGCCCTTTTTCATAAATCAAATACAAAGAAATTGCTGAACCTTTTGGACATAAATTAACATATCTAATACCAAAAATAGCTGTCCTTCTTAACATCCATTAATTATACTAGGACACGTTGAGTTTATTGAATGGCTGAGCCACACTTTCCCAGCAAAGAATTTCCAGACAATTTTTTGAACACTTTGATTTGAACTCCTCCTGACCTGTTGGAGAATTCAATCATTCTTTGGATCATATTCAGTGAAATGGCCTCTAATTTGCCATCCATGCATTTTTGGGTGGAACTGTGAATTCAATTTTAATATTGTTTAATATTGTTTTCATTTCATTGGAGGCTTAGACCCTCTTGCTTCCAGTCCTCTTATCGCAGTCCATTGCTTCCTCCATCCACCAATATGAAATAACAATAGACTTGCATTCAACACTAAGTGAGGTGAAATTTCTCAGAAGAACTTGTTGGAGAATATTACCTCCCCCCCCTAAAAGAAATGGTGACCTCCCCCTATCCCCATTTTGCCATTCACAGATAGTGTGGAAAATTTCGGAAGGCCATCTTAGGTCAGCCATGGTTTTTCTACTTACCCAGTATAGCCTATATGAAATGAAGGAAGAACAACTAGAAAGTTATCTGAAGCAATCTGCTGGTTCCTGGGCTTCCTTGCAAAAGAAACAGCTAGTACTTTACTCACTCAGTCTTTTCACCTTGCTTTCCCACAGATCTTCTTCCATTTCAAAAGGAAATGGTGCATTCCATTTTCTGGTTTTAACATTCAATTAAGTATAGCATGTTTCTTTTTCAAATTAATTTTTCTTGAGAAAAATTCCTCAATCACTAAACCTTTGGAGGGGGGAAATCCAACTTTGGTCATCCAAATCTTTCTGTTGTACTTCCTTCTGATTGTAAATCATTTCCAGGAATGGAGCTTCCACCTCTTGAATGGAGACACCATGGCTTAGGCTTCTAGATCACAAAGGTGAACCTATTTTTCTCCCAATAGTCAATCCTTTTGATCATTATGTGTGATCAGCCAGATGATCAGAAGCTCTGTAAACTGGGTCAACAACTCAGATAATTTCAGTATCCCAGCATTGGGATCTTCTGGTCATGTTGCTATTGTCCTTTATAGTCCTCGATGGATTCCAGTCCATAGAGATGCTAGCCAGGCTGATGACCAAGCAAGAGAATTCAATATAGTATTTTTGAGACACAGAAGGATTATGATATTTCGCATCTGTGGAATGACGTGGGTTCGTCTTACAAAAATGTGTCTCCAGATGGCAACTGTTCCACCTAATTACTACCAAATGTATAAGCAGATTTGAAGCTTCTTCTCTTAATCGGGATTACGGCAGGCCTGTCTTGCTAACTGAGCTGCAATAAAGAGTCTCCTCAGCAGATACAACATATCACAACAATTCTTAATTGGCTTTCCTTTCAATGTGTTTCTTATGTATGCTTATGCTGAGCATTGGTGGGAATGCTATTTATTGCTTCAGGCTTGTTTGGCCACTCATTTATAATAAATAAATGCAAAAGACTGATGTGATAATAATAGACAGTGTTCACTACAAACAAGTGTGCATCTTTTAAACTGCATCTCAGTTTAAACAGTGTATTAAAACAATATTTTAGGGCCCAAAGCACATGCCAACTGGTATAGCTGTACACTGCTCACAGCCAAG
Organism: Rhineura floridana; assembly: GCF_030035675.1. Lineage (NCBI taxonomy): Eukaryota > Metazoa > Chordata > Lepidosauria > Squamata > Rhineuridae > Rhineura > Rhineura floridana. The sequence continues at coordinate 259,249,393 of NC_084480.1, read as the reverse complement.
TCAAATGTCATCCAATAGACTTGGGGTTATGTTCTGCTTGGTTCAAAGTTCTCTTAGCTACTGAGTACCGTTTCTCAGATATAATGCAAATAATCTATCCACAACACTCTTTTAGCAATAAATGAATACCTGTTGGCTGAGTTTTTGAATGTTTGATGGGAAATAGCTCCTTTTTAAGTATCAAACCTAAATTGCCAGTGCTGCCTGCATATAATCTCCAGGTATATTTGTTTGTTTGTTTAATTTATTCTACGTATCTTCCTTTTTATTCCTTCATAGAAACATAGGCTTCCAAAACTTCTACCATTTTAGGCATTCCTTACCTTGAACAGGGCTGTTGTGCCATGGACCTTCTGATCATGCCCTAAGAATCACTGCCAGCTCATGATATTATTGTGTCTATAACAATGATGCATCCAGCAACTGCCAGTGAGACTCTGTGTATAAGTATTAGCTCCACACTCCCTCTAGTTTTATGATTTCTCCTCCATGTCTTGGCTATACCTCAGCCTCTCACTGTCATGAGCCCTAGAGAACTCCTGGCAAGGTAGGCAGGAGGGAGGAGGAAGACTGGGATCGGAGGAGGTGTCAAGTGGTCTGCAATGGGAGGGGGTTGAAACCAGGGATGACTTCAATAGTCTGGCCAGCAACAGACCCACCCTGGAAGAGCCAGCTGTGATAGATGAGACCATGTCTGACAGTGAACCTCCCATCTCCATGCCTTCAGACTCCATTTTGCCCCCAGAGTCCTCTCCCACTGCACCCCGGGGCAGGAGTCAGAGTCGCAAATAGAGGAGGAGAATGGAGAAGAATTGGTTGAGGTGTCTCCTCCCCCATTGCCAAGGATGCACCACCAGCTGCACAGGCATGAACAGACTGAGCCCACTGGGCTAGCCTGTCCATAGGAGGGCCCATTTGCTGGCACAGTCCCAATCTGGGAGACAGTTCCTGTGCAAGTAGTGAACCCACCCCAGGTCTACTTAGGTGGTCTCAGGAAGTGTGTCAAATTGTTGTGACAATGTCTGCTTGAGCAGCCATTCCTAGAGTTGTCTTGAAGAGTCTCAGAAACATGTGTAATCTGCAGTCTGATCTATGTATTGCTCTGGAGTTAAATTTCACATTAAAAATAATAGAGAAAAGCATGTCAGTGTTCCCAAGACTAATTCCGACATGGTTGGCCAGGACACTCAACTTGTACAGTATCAGCATTTCTACCAACACTATCACCCATATATTGTTTACAAGCAATCCCTACGGTCCTATACCATCACTGCATTCATCTGGCAAGGCCCTCCTAGTGGTGTTTCAGCCAATGGAGGCCCAATTGGCAGCAACTGGGGCAAGCCTTTTCTGTAGAACTATCTCCCCACTGAACTGAGGCAAGTGTCTTTCACTAATAATATTCTGTTGCCTTCTTAATAATAATAAATAATAATAATAATAAATTTTATTTGTTGGTCGCCTATCTGTCCAGGTTAGTGGACACTCTAGGCGACTTACAATAATAGAGAGCAGTACATAATACAAAATAAAATACAAGCAAACACAATCATAATCAATTTGAAACCAATTTCTATTTAAAACCTTATAAAATGAATCCTCCCCAATCCCATAGGCCCGCCTGAATAGCCAGGTTTTTAAGGCTTGGCGAAAACCCATCAGGGAGGGAGCATGTTGGAAATCAAAAGGAAGGGAATTCCAGAGGGTGGGGGCCACAATCGAAAATGCCCTCTCTCTGGTCCACACCAGCCTAGCTGTTTTAACCGGTGGGACCGAGAGAAGGTCTTGTGAGGCTGATCTTGTCAGGCGGCATAATTGGTGATTCTGTAGGCGCTCCTTCAGATAGACTGGGCCGAAACCGTATAGGGTTTTAAAGTTTTTAAAACTTTTTTATGTACCCAGGCCTTTGATGATATGTAGTCCCAAGGGTGATTTGTTTTATTTGACATTGTATTGTGTTTTTCATTGGTGTGTTATATTTTTAATATTGTACACCACGTTGGGACTGCTGTGGGAGGTGAAATAAAAATTTGCCACACTGCTTCCTTCAAGGCTGGTCCAGATGCAATTGCATGAGGCAGCAATATATAGGGAAGTTAATGAAGTAGTGCATCATCTGAAAGCTGTGTCCCTTGCAATGTTGCAGAGGGTTAGGATTCTGCCTAAAATGGAATCTGAAAGGTATGTTTTTCAAACCTTAAATGTTAATTGTTGCTGAATTCTAATTCTAATCACTTCCTTTACTTTCATAAACAACAGGCATTATTCTACTAACACGTACCATCAGCCTGAGGGTTACCAATGGTATAACAGGACTGTCCCTCTCCCCCCACACACACACTCCACACCCTCTCCAAATCTGCTCCGGATGTCTGGGGAAACCCCTAGAAAGGGGGGGAGTCCAACTGCACTAGTGGTATTCCTTGTGCTGATGGGACTCTGATTTAGCGCTATGTTGGATAAAACCAAACAGAAACAGTAGTTTCCACAACTTCAAATGTTGGAGCAAGGGTAAATGGTGGGTGGGAAAGATCTAATGAGAAGAAACATAGCTTGAATCAGAATGGGCTAGCTATTTATTTATTTATTTACATGTCGCCCTCTTGCAAAACATCAGGGCAGTGTACAACAGCAAAAACACATTCTTGGGTCATTATATGTCACATCATAACACCTGTAAGTGGAACTGTTGTCATATGGTCTGTGATGTATATCTAACCTGCTTAATTTTTATTCCGACTAACCCACATCTCAACACAGCAGATAGCTACATTCATGAAAGCAGTTTTATACAAGTGATAGTAGACAGGTGATGCCTTGTGGGCTTATGTGTTGCTGGTGCAAAATGCAGCTGCTTGCATGCTTGTGGGAGCCAGACACTTGGTACTCCATTATAATACTCCATTATAAAATTGATTGCATTGGCTGCCTACTGGCTTCCGAGCCCAAGGCAAAGTGCTGCTTTTTACCATTAAAGCCCTAACAGTTTCAGATAGGGATGTTGGAGAATTCCATTAGAAATGGATATCAAAGTGGGAATTGCCACAATTCATACGTTTGCCTGAGGTCAATAGCAGAAATCACACAAGTGAATACAAGCAGTATTAATTATCTTTTTTTGGTCTGTGAATGTTACATAAGTAATTACATTATTTTCTGTATATTTTTTGCAGTTTTCTTTCCATTGAAATGAATTGAAGTTAATTGTGTAAGTTTCAGTTACAGAATTGAAATTAATCATGTACGTTTCAGCCATAGAAGATAGCAAGATGAATAGCCTAGGTTTCAGTGGTGGTTGTGAGAACACAAGACAGGACAGAAATCGCTGCCTCCTTACAGCCCTGTTTGGGATCAAGTTACTTGATTGGACTGCTTGCACCTGTGTGAGATTGTTCAGACCCTAAGATCAACCATCAAGACCTGGTTCTTTTAGTCCTACCAGTCAGGCTAGTGGAAACATTAGATGGGGCATTTTTGATGGTGGCTCCACTCCCATGGAACTCCCTCCTACATGAGATACATTTTGCCCTATTCATATTTTATTTTAGGTAAGTCCTAAACACATTCCTTGTTCAATTTGCCATTCATTTGTGTATTTTTATAGTCTTTTTGTTGTTAACCTGATTATTGAAGCTAGCTACAATTATATGTTATTTTTGGTTTTACTCAGCTCCATTAACTTTTATATATTCAAAATTGCTAATTTGTATGTGGTGTTAATTATTGGATTGATGATGTTGTTTTATTGTATTTTGTTATAATTTTATTGTGAGCTCTTTTGAAAAGGCTTTGGTCTTGAGACATGGTATAAAAATAATTAATTGAAATATATAAAAATAACTAAGTAAAGGACAAACATATTGACACTGTTATGGGGTGCAGGGAACAGCTGCTTGAGAAGAGCCACCTTAAGCACAAAAGAAGAGAAGATGTAAGCACTCCCTTGCTTTACCATTTAAAATGCCCCCCTTTCCAAGGCCTCTTTTTTTGAGAAAAAATCATTGGGGCTCTAATACATGTGGGGGCACGTCACGTGCACTTAGCCTGTCAATCTCATTGAAATGAAAGGGAGCCAAATCCCTGATATCGATGAGAAGTTTGTGCATGTATGTTTTCCTGGATTCTGCCTCAGCCTCACACTGTCTGAGGCTAAATGGTAATGATTTTCTGAGTGTTCATTTTGGATGAATCATTCAAAGTGGAGATGACGCAAAACAGCAGTCCATGGAGCTTTTGAACTAAGTTTGTGTGATTTCTCCAACCTGTGTCCTTTGAATGACACTCTTTGTTCAGATTTGCCAGAGAGGACAATGGTTAGCAGGATATTTTATCATTCATGGATCATGTATGAGTCACACTATTAAAATATTAAGTTGCTGCAACAGTTAAATTAATATGGTTGGCCTTGTGACACAAGAAAAGTTGATGGTATTCCCTACATCTCCAAGTCCTTTCAACCTCTTAAACCCTGGGAGTTTTTTAAAAATTGGACCATTCACTTAGGTATGGAACTAGGAAATTGTTATCCATTAGAAAAGGAAATTATCGCATTAGAGACAGGGGCCTAGGTTGAATTTCCCTGAATGTGCCCAGCCTACTTACATCCTTTCCACAAAGGTTTCCAAGGGGGGGGGAGTGCTATTCTTAACATTCTTGGGATGATAAGATTTAGTCAGCACAGCAGTTTGATCTACATGAACTTTTTATCATGTTAATCCCTCCAGGTTTATGAAATACTATGAAAGAAAAATGTGATAACCAGTAACACAAGGGTAAAAGGAGCCAAATGCTACTGGAGAAGAACAAGCACACAGTTGTTACACACAAAGACAGCAAATGTATGCTTGAAGTAGACTGGATGAACATTTGAAGTCAGTTTTTAGGCTGGTCCTTACTGTTTGGCAGTGGACATTAATGACCCCTTAACCTAATGATACTGTATCTGCAAACAAGTGTTTGTGGAGGTTGCTAGGGTTGTCAGGTGCTATTTTTTTAGGTTCACAGCTTTGGTTGACAGCTTAGATTTTAGGGCCAATTCTCAGAAGTCCATACTAGTGAAAAGGTCAACTAGACTATAAAAAAACTCTGTGCAGGCAGACAAATAATAAAAACTGAAACTGAAAGTAGAGTAAATACCAACCCCCCTATGTATATGACAGTAGAGTAAATACCAACCCCCCTATATATACATACACACACACACATATACATACATGCCAAGTATGGAGCGGAAAGGGCTGTATTTCAGTGTTAGAGCTCATGTATTACATGCAAAAGTCCCAGGTTCAATCCATGGCACCTCCTGTCTAACACCATGGGGAGAGAGCCAGTGTGGTGTAGTGGTTAAGGTGTTGGACTACGACCCGGGAGACCAGGGTTCGAATCCCCACATAGCCATGAAGCTCACTGGGTGACCTTGGGCCAGTCACTGCCTCTCGGCCTCATGAAAACCCTATTCATAGGGTTTCCATAAGTCAGAATCGACTTGAGGGCAGTACATCTACATCTAACACCATGGGGTGCTGCTGCCCGTCAGTATAGACAATACTATCTGCAATAATCGTATTTGCCATCAGATTAATTATTATTTCTGATATTCTCTATGTTTGCAGAGAAAAATTTGAAGTAGCAAATCTCCATGCCTGGTTTCCGATTCATTCTTCTTTTTTCCCAAATCCTTTTTTAAATAAAATTCACTTTGAAATCGTCAATAGTGGGAGTGGTACTTTTATTGATCTACTTTCACTGACATCAATGAAGTGTTGATTGTAATTGACAGACAGAAAGCAGCAGGGAGAATGATTGTAAGCAGCTGGGGGTAAGACACTGACTTGCTTATCTGCCTTAATCTGTCTAATCTGCATTGCACTTGAGAAGGAATGTAAACAGGCAATCATTACAGAGTTCACAGTAAAGATTGATACCAATGGAGACTTGTGAATAAATGGTGATTATAATATCGATAATTCTCTGCAAAGCAAAAAAAATATTGCAAGAGATTGGAAAAATGAAAAGATACCAAGGGAAAAAGGTATCTGATTGTTAATGACCACACCTAAAAACAAAACATAAAAAAGGAGAGGATTCCATCCCTAAGTGTGATGGACCAAGGTCCGATTCATTATAAGACAGCTTTCTATGTGAGTATAGGGGAAAACAGAGAAATTTGGTTTGCCTGTTGGGTACCCATAAGATTCCTGAAGTGATTCGCCTGAGGAGAAACCACACAATTCAAAATGAATTTTGCTTAAAGTGAAATGCAGTGACAACCCAGCTGTACTAGACCAAGGGTACAGATACATTTACTGTTGTGCCAGTTCCAGTGTGTCTCCCCCTCTATTTTCTGAAAACAGGGTCACACACCGCTAGTCAAACTCTACCCTTTTTACTCTAAAACCTGGTCAGCTTGAGTGCATTTTTTAAGAATTCAGCTTCAGACAGTTTTTCTCAGCTGATTGGTAGATCAAATTGTTGCCCCTCCAGATGTGACAAATGGAAACACTTTGCTGTGGGATCAGGCAGAGACAGTGATTGGCCCAACATTTTGCTGTAGGCGGTCATGAAATATCTGAAGTCAGCAGTGGGGAAGGGAGGTGTGTCCAGCCAAAGGCAGAATCACTTCAAAATGCAGCCAGAAAAACAATTCTTGCTGCTTTTGAAGTGACTAGTGTGCCCACAACCCAAGACATTTTGGTACCTCAGGCAGAACCAAAATTGTACCTGCCGCACATGTATGCACACACTGCCAGAGCCAATATTTTTAAGTCTTACAGCTCCATTCAGACACCAATTCCTGCCTTCATTTACCCTACACATTCATGTGTCACCTGAAGCAGATTTCTCTAAGCTGCTGAATGGCAGAGCCAGCCCTGCATTTAAGGACTAGCAGTCTTACCAAAACGTTTCTGGCTTCTGTCAAAATCTCCTCTGATTTTATACTTAAGGAGGAACCCTCAAATGTTGTCTTAAGGGAAATTTTGGTTCCTATTAACTCTATGGGGAAGAATTTGTCAGTCCCCAGAACCATTGTCTCTTCCCATTTAGGTTTGTGGTTACATAAATTCTAATTAGAATTGGGTCCCAGGGTATGGTTTGGAGGCAGGCACATGAGGCTACCACCTTGATGAAGATAAGTTTGGGTCTGGTCAGTGCCTGGATGGGAGACCACCTGGGAATAGAAGAAAAGTGGGGTATAAGAGAAATAATGTAGGTTTTTTAAAAAGTGAAATGTATATCTCAGATCTTTGTGCAGATCATCCTCAAACATATATACACTGATATCCCATACCTGAATATAATAACCATTTTAAAAAAACTAAAAAATATGCTGGATCATTCTACAGTTCTAGTTGCTAGTTCTGTATTCAAGATCAGCCAAAAATGTCCCTTTGGTATGATAAGTAGAATTATTTTTATCACTCAAGTTCATCAAGAAAAATATTTATAACTGATTACCAAACTTTCTCTTCTGGGTAATTCTGTCTCCACCCACCAGGCTTTTGTTGCTTTGTATTCAGTTTTGCCTAAGGGTGCCAAAGACTTATCTTAGAAATTAAAGCCATGAATTTCCGGATAAAAAGTGGAAAAAACTATTAGCCCCTTCCCTGCTGAGATAAATCACTTCCCAATGTTTTCCCTCATAGACTTCACCATTTTTCATTCTGTTCTTACTATAGCCAGATGTGTAACGGAATGTGAGTGTCAAAAGTAATGTATTAGTGTATATTATGAACTTTCAACTCTGCATGAAATTCTAGGAGCTCTAGAGAGCACTGTCCTGATTATCTTCACATACATGCAAGCATCTACATAATAGTAGGAATATTTCTATTTTTACATGGTGAAAATAAATTGACAATACTAAAATCATATTTCAGCTGTCAAATAATTATGAGCTAAAGGATAATTAGCAAAAATGTGTCTGCTAACCTTTGGACCAGTATTTCTAGAGAATACATATGGCCAATTAGCACTATATTCTATTTTTAGAATAGGTATCCATGTATTGCCGCTCATGGGCAGGAGAAGAACTGTCTTTGGCCAGTGGAAAGGAAGGAAATGACATTCCATCCAGTCCTGTGGATCATTTGCCTGAGGCACTCCAATGCACAGTTTTCGATGCAATGCTTGGGGGAGAAGTGGTTGCATTGCCCCAGTGTGAAGCTGTGAGCAGAGTTCATGAGGCTATATAGGCCCAACAGCTTTCTGACATGTCTCTTTTGCTCCCTAAGTTAATTGTTATTTGGGGGGGTTATGTAAAAACAATGTGTAGGCCTAACTCTTGCACATTCAAATTTGTAAAAGATTTCTATTAAAAAAAATACAATCCTCTTAAGATCAGGGCTAGTGCCCTTTGGAAAAACTGAGTAAAAAGGCAAAGTCTGTATGCTATCCAAACTGCTACGTGTCTCACTGCCTGGAAAAAGAAAGGTGAAAGGAGTGACTTACCAAAACCTAATGAAGTCATCAAGCTCTTTCAGCAACCTCCTTTGTAATACATGGCCATAGTCATATGGCAGACAAAAACCATAATTGTACAAAACACATCATGGCAGTAGTTCACTTTTGAATTGTCTTCAGCACACTCTTTTTGTTTTCTATTAACAAATACATATCTAATTTTAGCACAATTTTGTCTGCCAGGAGTCAAAAATAAAAACAAATCTGCAACTGAAGACAAAAGATGTAGATATAACTGCCGTTTTCTCTCTGAGGCTAGCATGCTTCCTACCCAATCCAATGTATGTTTACACATAAGCAGTTCCCAATAGCTTCAATGGGGTTTATTCCCAAACAAAGGTTTACAGAAGTGCTTACTACATTAGAAGTGCAAAAGAGGGTCCTTTCAGATAGTTACTGTTTTGCACAAGGAGATGAAGTGCTGGCCAGAAAGTTAGGTTTCTGCTAGAGTTGCACGTCAAAAATATCCCAACCCCTGAGATTTCATTGATGGGCCCTAGTGATGTCATGGAGCAGGCTTTAGTGATGTCATTAAGCAAAATACATTAAGCATCAGCCACAGGTGCTTGGAGCATACCACTCAAACAAACAAACAAAATTATCTGATTGGAAATTAAGATAGAAATCTTAGCTAAATGAGGGTGTTCCCAGGTCCAGCTGAAGCGACTGAATCATTCCTTCTCACCTACTTAGGGAGCCTGGGTAGGGGACATTTAATCTAGCCTACTTGCTTCTGGCAAGAAGGGTTTAAGTGCCTCAGGCCAGCCCAGTCACCAGAAGGCCATTGTAGGAAGAAAGGAGCCTAGTGTTGTGGAGATGTTAGATGGGAGCACTCAGGAGTAAAGATAGATGCCTCTGAAGGATGCAACTCTAAACACACTTACTAAGGGACTATGCCCCATACAACTCAAAAGGAATTACTTCTAAGCAGATACAGTTTGGGTTGTGCTGTTGATAGGGTTGCCATATTGCCTGGTTAGCCGGGTTTTACCCAGATTCTATGCATGCCACGCGGCGCCCGGCTAGCCCTTTAGGTGGCCCGGATTCTCAGCTTTAATTTTTAAAAAATTAAGTTTCTAGGTGGTCCGGTTCTCGAGATATACATAAAAATGTCAGCCGCCCCCCCCCCGACTGTTAAATCTTTCTTTAAACAGTACTGTATAGCACTTCGTAGCTTTAACCCCGCTCGTTCAGGATTGCAGCCAATCAGGGATTGTGTTTCAGTTTCATTGACCTTAGGCAGTGTCTAGAAAACAAAATGGTGTTTTGACCCCCTGTTTATCTGAAAATCTCATAAATTGGGTAAGTATATACATTTCAGTTTTTTTCCTCTTGTGTGCAGGAGTCAGATCTTGGGCAGTGTTTTGAAAACCTTCTCAATACTTGCTTTTTGTAAAAGCAATGCTAATCCCATATGCCCAGAGTAAATCCCATTGAATTCAATAGGACTTACTTTTGAGTAGACATGGTTATGAATGTGCTGAAAATCAATGGGACTTTAGAGTGAATGTAAAAAAGAATTGTGTTTGTGCCCTCCAGTCCTATTTTAAAGCAAGAAGGCAGGGCTTACTTAGGTATTACAGTTTTTATTCTGTAGGAAAGTAATACTGATTTTTTTTAAACTAATACTGATTTTTTTGCAATGACCAACTGGTTTGACAATAAACTATTATATGGGCTGTATGTATTTATACATCTGCAGTGTGTGCGTGTGCGTGTATGGAGTCTTTCCAACACCCCTGTGAGGTAGGGTTGGAAACCAAGGCAGCTCACAACAAGAAATAAAGCCATTTAAAATCCAATAACCATAAAAACAAGTATAAACAGTTGCAAAACAGTGTAAAGTGGCATGATTCGGAATTTTGGGTTGTGTGAATGAAGTTGCTTATCACTTGAAGTTGCATTTCTGTCCCTGTTTGAGTAAGCCCCACTGAATACGCTGGGATTTGCTTCTGAATAAATAAACCTAGGATTGCACTATAAATATCTTTACAGTTTGTGTAAATAATAAATATATTTGATAGTCATGCTTTTATATAAATATTTCTTCATTTATCATATTTTTGGTTTTTGGTTAGGAATCCTGACTGGTTGTGAGATGCTTAGTTTTCTGCCTTACTCATAGGAATCTTGTTGTGGTTGGTATGGTATTACATTTAGGAAAGTGTTACTGCCTTTTGTGTTGTTTTTTTTCCTATTTGCATTTCACTTATCTTTAACCTCACTCCGTTACAGCCATAGAAGCAACAGCAGCATATGCAAGATAATTAACTCCCATTAGTGATAAGAACAAGAATTTATAATTATTATTTCAATTAAAACAAGAGGCTTATCAATACTTTCAAGAGGACCAGATATTTATTTTCTTTCTGAGCCCAGGACTGGGTCTTTCATGATGCCCGGGGGGGGGAGCAGGAGAGTAGTCGATAAGACAGACATCCTGGCATTGGTAATCTAATTAGCAAGGTATGTGTGGGGTTGTTGCACACTTCCAGGCCCAGTTTCATTTTGAGTATGGAGGTGGAACCTGTGTAGATGTGGTTGATCAAAGGGAGAAGAAATTTTGAGTTAAGCAAAGCTCTGCTTTTATAAAACCTAAGAAACATACAGATACTTTGAATGCCTGCACCAGTGGAATACTGGAGGAACTTGTAAAGCTTGCTGCAACAGTATTTAGAACTGAGCATGTGGTGTGAAAGACTCCTTTTCCTAACATTTTGGCTTCTTGTTTTTCTCCACCCACCACATCTTTGAAATATATCGTATATGGTTAACCGTACTGCTGCCCTGACTTACTTTATGTTTGTTGCTATTTTGTGTTTTTATTATGTTTTTATATTGATTGTGTATTTTTATTGTTTTTATTATATTTGTAAGCTGTGCTGAGCTCGGTTTTTAACAGCAAAAGGGCGGATATAAATTCTCTTAATCAATCAATAAATACTCCATAGTGTTGGAAACTAGAGTCTAGGCATTTAAGGCTAAAAATGTTGCTTTTAAAAAAAAGATTTCTCACATCTTTCCCCAGTTTTGGTGGTAATTCCTAGGCACAAAAACAAAACAACTGGACAATCCAAATATTAATATGCAAATATTTACATAATATGCAAATAATATGCAAATAATTTGCATAGTGTGCAAATAATTTCCATAATATGCAAATTAACCTGCCCAGATTTGTGGAACTGGAATATGGCAACCCTAGCTGTTGATAAAGCTTGACTAGGGTTCCTCTTGAAAGATACCCACATCCAAGCAGGATTGGCAAGCCCTTTCCTGGAATGCCCTGCCCCTGCCTTTTAAAATGGCTGATCCAAACTTCTTTACAGACTTGACCCTTCTCTTCAGAAAGAGGTCTGAGAAATGAGGAAGAGCAAGAAGATTGTCTACCCTTTTCTGCCTACCCTATGGGTGCATCATCAGTGGATTTAAGGGGGTTGAGCTGAGAGCATGGAACTACTGTTGTTGCTTCTATGGATGTACGGGAGTGACATCCGAGATAAATGAAATACAAATAGAAAAAGAAAAAAGAGTGATGATTTACTAAATGCAATACCATACCAACCACAACAAGATTCCTTTGAGTAAGGCAGAAAACTCAGCATTCCACAACCAGTCAGGATTCCTAACCAAAAACCAAAACTAAAAATATCCTGGCAGCCAGTCAGTCAAGATCACAAAAATCCCCATGCAGCACAACATGACCTGGGGGCTGCAGTTAGTGTAGAATGCTGCGGCACGATTGCTGACATGAGCGAGACCCTATCAGCATATAATACCTCTGCTCTGAAATCTGCTTTGGTTGCTGATTTGCTACAGGGCCAAGTTCAAGGTGTGCTTTCCATGTTACAGGTGCCACATAGTGCGTGTTCTGCTCTTGTAACAAATCACTCCTTTAGTGTGGCAGATTTGGAACTCCCTGCCTTTTGGCATTAGGGAGGCACCTTCAATGTACTCTTTTTGGCACCTGCTAAAAACGTTTTTGTTTAGGTAAGTTTACCCAGGCATGTAGTTGCTATTATGTTTTTTATCTGTTTTTAACTAATTGTTGGTTTTATTATTTTGAATGTTTTTAAATACCTATTTTTAACTGTTGTTAACAATAATTTTATTGTTTTAATTCCTTCTGTAAACCACATTGTGTTTTTTTTACAATAAAGTGTTATATAAATGTTGTAAATAAAATTTGTGTGTGTTATGTGGCTTCAAGTTGATTACAACTTATGGCGACCCTATGAATCAGTGACCTCCGGTTGCATCTGTTGTAAACCACCCTGTTCAGATCTTGTAAGTGGAGGTCTGTGTCTTCTTTTATGGAATCAATTCATCTCTTGTTTGCTCTTCCTCTTTTTCTACTCCCTTCTGTTTTTCCCAGCATTATTTTTTTTTCTAGTGCATCATGTCTTCTCATTATGTGTCCAAAGTATGATAACCTCAGTTTCATCATTTTAGCTTCTAATGATAGTTCTGGTTTCATTTGTTCTAACACCCAATTATTTGTCTGTGTCACGGTCCATGGTATGTGCAAAGCTCTCCTCCAACATCATTCCCCGGATTGCAGCAGGATTGACATTTTTCCCCTACTGAATTTCCATATTTAAACATTCTCAGCTAGCACACACACAAAAAGATAGAGGGCAGTATTCAGCTAACTCATCCCATCAGCGCAAGGATTACAGCTAGCACAGTGGGATTTTCCCCCTCTTCTTCCCCATGTGTGCCCCTGGCCCTCCTCAAATCTGCTCTGAAGGGCTAGGAGAACCGCTAGAACAGATTTAGGGGATACATGGGGGAGGAAAATGAGGATATCCTGTCGCACTAGCAGTAATCCTTGCACTGACAGTACCCTATTTTAGTGCTACGATGGGTACAAGCCAGCAGCACTACGTGGCAAGAGCTCTAAGAAAAACCAAAAGCACAAACTGCATTTCTTCTTTAACGTTCTTCTTTGTTTTGTTTCTGAAACCTTTTTCTGTCATAGTAAAGTCAACATTTTTGGAAAACACAGAAATGGCAACTTTTCCCACCTTGCTGAAGAACTGTTTAAAATACAACCCAAATAAGAAACCTCATTTTTCAGATATCTATAGTCATAGTAAAAAACACAACATTTTGACAGCCTGTGAGAAACAGGTGTGTGGGCAGGAAAATTAAAAGCATAAAAAAATCTCTCTGAGTTCCAAGAAGAATAAAAATATTTTTATGGTTTAATACCATAAAAGAAATACACGTTGCAAAATATGTTTATTTGGAAGTCTACTGGGAAACTGAGCATTCCCTACAGCTTTAGAAGATTTTAAAGACAGATAAAAATATATTTCTTTGAAAATAATTACATTCTAAGCCAAACATACATTAGGGGGAGGCATTTCCTATGTTTTCAGAAGAACTGAAAGTAGTGATTTTAGGTTTTGGCTCAGTCTTTCCTTTGTAGAAGAGGGGAGTTTTCAGGTTTCATAAAAGAAACACACGTGACTTGTAAGAATTAAATTATACTACCTGAAGGATGAGCTTCACGTATTCTGGAAGAACTGCTCAAATTCAAGGTCAGGATAAATTGAAAAGTAAAGCACAGACATTGTCGCCTGCAGCAGCAAATTGGCTCTTGCATGCTGGCACAAAGTGTGTGTGCTCTTTGCAGAATTTTGGCAAAAAATGTACTATGTGAAACTTGTGAGCTTTGATCAGCAAGCAGCGATAGCAATCACAGAGCAACAATTGGCTGATTGAAAAGACAGTTAAGAAAAGAAACCCAATAGATGCTCATTTAGATTTGGACTGAAAGCATCCTCACATAGAGAAGAATAGCACTGTGTAAAAGAAGTCTGTCGAAGGAACAGAATAATAATAAAAAAGAGGTTCAGCTCAGAACCAAACTATCTTTTTATGATGCATGGGCCTGCCTATTCAAACAGAAGGAGTCCAATGTTTCAGCAGCTCGAACACATCAGCCCCAACATCTGTCACCTACTCCACGGCAGGTAACTGAGAAAGAGTGAGCTTAAGGGAACCTATTTCATTTGCCATTGCATTGTCTTTAGGTAGCCTTGACACTGTTTCTTTCTGTTATAGGATGCACCAAGAATAGTAGACATTTATTAGGCTTTATTGCCACTTGACAGGATGGAAAGCGCCTGCTGTGAAAAACATTCAGAATCACCCTCTTGTGTTCTACACTACTTATATCCAAAATTAATAGCCCTTTAGGTCTCTACTGATTATCCCTAGTGGATTAGGAACCCCATTTCATCCATAGGTATGGGGGGTAGGGGGAATCTAATCCATCTACCTAGATTGCAAAGTGTGAATGACTGTAGCTCAGTGGTAGAGCATCTGCCTTCAATGCAAAAAGTCCAAGTTCAATCCCCAGCATCTCCAGGCAGGACTGGGAATGTCCTTTATCTGAAATCCTGGAGAATCACTGCCAGTCAGTGTAGATAATATTGAGCCAGAGGAACCAATCGTCTGACCCAGTATAAGGCAGCTTCCTATGTTCCTATGACATAGTATCTGCAGTGATGAACAACAGTGTTAAGTGGTATAGAAATAGTTGAAATAAATAAATAGAAACCTGGGTTCAGGTTCTCATTTTGTCATAAACTTCACTGGTTGCTCACAGCCAAACACCTTCTCACTCAATCTAACCTACCCCACAGGGTTCTTGTGAGGACACAATGTGGGCACAGGTCCACTGAGCTGAGCTCAGTAGAGGCAGGACAGGATAAAAATGTAATAAATACATAATAAAGCGCAATATGGTGACTAATGCATATGAACAGGTAACTGATCAGAATTAAGTAAACTTCAAAATGCACATAAAGATGAGGGTTATTTGTTGTTGTTATGTGCCTTCAAGTCGATTACGACTTATGGCGACCCCATGAAGCAGTAGTCTGTGCTAAAAGAGAATTTTGCTAAAAGAGGAATCAAAATTCTGTTACCAGGTTTACACACATGCTAAGCCAAGGAAAATCTGGATTCTGTTCTACCAACTGAATACGTAGATTGCTTTTCTTATTTTGCTCTTGTGGGGTGGGGACAAAAACCTATTGAGCATACTGAAGCTTCAACTGAAGTATGTGCCGAGTGAAGAAGTACTCGTCCTGATTTTGCTGTAAATACACATCACTGGGTGAGCCTGGGTTCTAGTTGTGATGGCAACATTTCTTTCCCCATGCAATTAATTTATATAACTCTAGCTATCTTGTTGCTTGCTCACAATGCAAGCCTATACACTTACTCAGATATCAAGCCCATTCAACTCAGTGGGGCTTACTCCCAAATAAGGACAATGTATATAGGATTTCAGCTGAGTTAGTCATTTTTAAAAATATTACAACTGGAGCGAATTCTACTTGCATAAACATAGCAAGAACTGGTTTTCTCCCTTTGCATTAATAGAATTTAATTTAAACCCTGCCATTTTCTGGCAACTGTTGACCAACTGGGCCATACTCAGGTAACCTTAGCAATATATCAGTGTGCTTAAGTCAATCAAAACCAAAGAAGAAACCACAATGATTTCATGTTCGGTTTACAGTTTCTAAGGGCTCTGTTTATTATTGTGTGTTACCAACCTAAGTGATACAGTACCAAGGCAGTGGGATGCATATAAACAAAATCCAAAAGGGTATTGCCATGGTGCAAATAATAGATAAGGCCAAAAGGGATTACAACTTGGCACATGCATATAGAAAACAAATAATGGCAAGTGTTCATTGGACAAGTAAGCAAGTGATACTCCTTTGGGAAATAAATTGCATCACAGTAATATCAATAAAACTATATCCATAAATCAAACCAAAGAATGTAGTAACTAGTTGTTTCTTCACTCAGACTTCCATCAATGCAAGGTGTAGTTCCACTGATTGCAGTCCACAGTATTTTGTATTGATATATCTGCTATAACACCAGCTGCTTTATGTTTTATTTTAAGACTCTGCACAGCTTTAGGGTGTTGGTGGTTTGTCACATCCTAAACATAAATTTGAGGGTTCTGAAGCTTTTGGGATTAGGCATTAAACCACCTTCACTGCAAGTACGCTGGCTTCAGTGATCCTTGGATTGAACTGACATAATGTCATTACCATGTCTTTGTCTTTTGTTGGCATTTGGTAATTTAGATTACTTTCAGTGTATTCCACAGTGCTTTGCTTTAAAGATGCCCAACCAATGGTCTAGGAATGGCCAAGGATGGACTCTTGACTTCTATTAATATCAATGACTAACTATATCAAAATTAATGTTAATATCATTGATTGCAGTCTCTAGTGTCACATTGATCAAAGCCCAAGGCAATAAATGGCTTGATTCAGTAAAGATCTGAACGCTCTTTGGGGGGGAAACATATATTTTATTTATTTATTTATTTGATTTATATCCCGCCCTTCCTCCCAGTAGGAGCCCATATATGCTTTGCTGGCTCATATTGGAGAACAGAGTATCAGCAATATTTATTTATTAATTTACAACTACTCTAACCTTCTTAGCATGTGTAAACATTCCATATTGTTCTCATGAAGCAATTGATTGGCTCTTTTGTATGTTGCTATGCTTTCTCTAAATTATGAAAGATGAATGGGGCTCAAAAGAAGCCAAAAGCATTCTGACTGCCTGAGGAGATAATGCATATAGCGAATCTATTTTGAAGATTCTAGATTACTTAAGAAATGCTAAATTGTAGGGGTGTGCACTGACTATAATATTTAGTTCAGACCACAGTTCAGTGCTTCAAAAAACTATCTGACTCAGTTCAAAGAATTTCATATGCTTCATGGGGTCTATCTATCCCATTCAATTCACCATTGGAAAATCAAAAAATGGCTATAACTTGTTTCCTTTTGACAAAAATGGGTGACATTTGTTAACCCAATAGCACCCCACCCCCGCCCCCCAGAATAGATAAACCTGTTGGATTACAGGAAATTGGCCCATGCACACCTTTAAAATTTTCTTTATTAACTAATTAATGGAAACATCTATATTATTATTGTTTTGGGACAGAACCTGATGTAGTTTGCATGTAAGGTTGCTCCTGAGGGCATGAATTGTGCCAAATTTCTGAAGGCTAGCTGCAGTAGTTTTCCAACAAGGGTAGCCATTACAGTTTTGGGTGGGTAAACGAAAAAAGAGTACTTAATCTTCCCTATCATTCTGTGGGCAATTGGTCTGAAAATCACAAACGTAAGTGAGGTGCTCCTGGGTATGGAACCTGCCAAATTGTAGACAAAGTGGTCCAACAGGTTTTGTGATAGTTGATTGGGGGAGGCGTAAAAAGGATTCATTTTTCAGGTAAATAATTTCCTCTGATTACATACTTGACCTGCTACTCAAAATGGAGCTCTCCCTCTGCCTTCTTCCCACTCTGCTATTTGCTCTCTCTGCTGCCACCACTCCATCTCAGTGTTATTCATTATATGGTAAGGCTACTTTTGCTTTTAGCAAAAGTCTGTCTGCATGGTTTTTTATGATTGGATCACTGAGGCACCACAAAGTACTTCAGAGGTCCCTGCTTTCTTCTCCTCTGACAAGCCTCAGATTTCTCCATTTTCAGCTAAAAACTCAGCTCAGAGCTTCAAATCAGAACTCAGAATTCCTCTAAATCCAATTCACTTCTACTAAGTTAGCAGTTTTGCACACCACCTAGAGTATGGGAAGTGTCCTGAGAAACGGCGGGCACCTTTTATTAATTTATTTTAATTTATGGATAATGCATGTAACATCTGCTATAAATCACATGTTGAAGCATCACTGAATACAATATTTAAATTGTTTAAATAAATACATCAATAAAATTATTGTATCTCTGCAATGGCCCCAGTCCATAGATCTTTATAACTTGCTGCAAGTGAGTCTCTCCCTGTCAGATGGTTGACTCTGTTGTCTTTGAGTTGTTAAGTTTCTCTTTGGAAGGAGCCCACCACCACTCAAACAGATGGCTTGTGTGTCAAAATCCTTGGACATATTTTTATTCTGTGTGCAGATGAACATGTGGCAGGTGGTCAAAACCACAGCTGCTAGACCAGCCCCCAACATAATATTTAGGATACCATCTGTACAGGGCCTGCATTTGTCTGTTTAAAATGTTTATATATTTTTCAAAAAAAACAAAATAGTATCTAAACAGTTTACATCAGATAATAAAAAACCCAATAAAACCAGTAGCATTCAGACAGCAGTAGCATTACAGAGTAAATTATAGCACAAGGCTAAAACGTACTTTTCTGCTAGTGCACACATCATAGACGTAGTAGTAGTAGCAGCAGCAACAAGCAGTAGTATTTATTTACACAGTGTAATCAATGTAGTTGGTGTTTTACAGAAAAAGTGGAGGGGGAGCCCAGGTCCCTGTTCCAAGAGGCTTGTAATCAAGAATCAGGCACAAGGGAAACAACAGAGGAAGGATGGATTGGAGACAACGAATATGCACAAAGTTGGTGAAATTCAACATGTTTAGGGTAGTGGTTAAGGTGTTGGACTATGACCTGGGAGACCACGGTTTGAATCCCCACATGGCCATGAAACTCACTGGGTGACTTTGGGCCAGTCACTGCCTCTCAGCCTCATGAAAGCCCTACGCATTCGGTCACCATAAGTCAGAATTGACTTGAAGGCAGTACATTTACATTTAGGGTGAGTTGTAGTAAGGGGAGGAGACGAGAGGGTAATGGCAAAGGCTTTACAGGACAGGTGGGATTTGAGGAAGAGCTTGGAGGGAATAAAGAGCTGGCACATCGCTCTGGTGTTCTGGGAAGCAGTTCCATGCATAAGGGACACCAAAGTGGGAACAGTGGAGTCCTTTGAAGGAAAAAGAGACCTTTGGACAATTGAGGGCAGTGGAACTGGACAAGTAAAGGTCACAGGCATGGATACAAAAATGGAGGGATAAGAGAGAGAAGGCAGTGGGTGGTTTGGGGGGCAAGATGACCCCATTCCTCTAAAGAACACCCAGACATAGAAGAGGGCCTGATGATGGGGCCTCTTCAACAAATGAAGTGACCTATAATCCAGCAGATCCAAGGCCATTTCCACCCCACCCCCTGGGATCTCATCATCATCATCATCATCATCATCATTACTATTACTACCCTTTCCAAGATTGATAGAGAGATGCTAATCTAATACCAGGCAAGGAACAGAAATGCCACAAATACATTGTAATGAAGCCATTAAAACCCAATTAATTGCAGGACAACTTGCTCCCTATGTATCCACATCCACCGAAATAAATATTAAAGTCTGTACCTGACATTCCCAGGATGCACTTGAATTATGAACCACTTGCAGGTTTGACGTTCTTAGAGATAATATAAGAAGCTATAGGGTTTTTTTTAAAAAAAATCAAATATGTAAGATGTTACTATAGAACTGTAGCTTTCAGCTCACCAGTGCTACTATGATACACTGCAGACACTCTCTCCCTGAGCAAGTGTGGTTGATGTTGACATAATGTTAATGTCAGCATTACCTATAGCAACAACAAACAAACTTCTACCAAACAAACTTCTACCAACAGAGGAGATGTGTATTATTTCCTGATTCTGTTTCAGCTAAACAGACCTGCATGATCCAAGGAAGTATGATTCTGATTACCACTGGACTCTGGAAACAAATAGGAAAGGACGATACTTTCACACCCTGTTCGTGAGCTGTCTGTGAGGCTGCTGGTTGAATCAGAATGCTGGGCTAGGTAAAACCTTGGTCTGATACAGCTAGGCCATTCTTTTCTTCTTTTTTAAGGCAATGCTATATTTTCAGCTGTACTTATAAAGAAATGATACACCAATGTGGTGAGTGGATCCATGCAGTTCCCACTGATATCAATGAGAGTTACAGAAATTCACTCAACAGTTCATGAGATGAATCATTTCACCTTTCTCATAAAGGTGACAGCGACAGGACAGTGGTGTCACAGGGTGGGGCAGCATCATGGGGTCTGGGGAAGGGTAAAAGGCCCATTCTACTGCAGTGTGAATCTCTCTGCCACCTCTCTTGCAGTAGACATTTGAAATATATGCTCTCCATACAACAGGATCAAAAATGTTCAGAGAAGCAGAAAGTAATAACATATACCTGTTGAACCCCTGTTCCCAATGGAGTTGCTAGTTGACCAGAAGAACTGGTGCTGCCCAACATTAACCAAACAAAGCTTAGAAATTGAATCTGGCAGGCTTGCCCATCAGTGTGAAATGACCATTATGACTCCCCAAAAGATCTTCTATAGCTTGGCTCTTAATTTAAGCTGAAGAGAAAAAGTGAAACCTCCTTCTCGCCAAGTCTCACACCCATCTACCCCTCTTACTTCCAAGCTCCCTCCCACTCTGGCAGCAGCAGGAGATTGGAGGGAGGTCTTTTTCCTTGCTTCCCCAAAAGGTCAAACAATACAAGAAATCTCTAAGTAGAGCAAATTTGTTATGTATCCAGTCCAGTGGAGCGATAGTAGTGAGAATGTAGGGCTACAATAAATGCAGACCCATATTCGATTTCCAGAATATTCTGGAGCAATACTACACTGCTTTCACACTGCACTTTATTGTTATTCAGGCAATTTCTTACCTGGTAATTTGTGCATTATGTTTGATCTTTCACGCAGTGTACAAGCTAGTTCTAGAATTCTAGTGGAATATAGTGCAAGTTTAGCACTAATTTTCATGATAATTAACACCAGAACTAGTCCGTTTGCAACCCTGGGAACCCGGAAAATCATGAGAGTTTTTCCCTAGCTGCAGCCGCTTACTTGACAGGCGTTCCAGCATGCAGTGCATTCCCGCCCTTTAGGCGTTTTTTTTTTTTAATTTATTTTTTGCCTGATGAAAATTGAACTGGTATTGTGGAGTGGGTGCAGATAGCAGCACTTCCACCCCCAAACACACACCCCTGTGTCTATACAACAAAAACATGTGTGTGTTAGGTGCTAAAGGGATAGGGGCTGCATGGTGATGGGACGAGATCTTAGACCTCCTACTCAATGGGGAACTACAGTGCTCATGTGCATAATGGGTGAGGGATGAAAATAAGACTTTGTTCATTGCAGCCATGTGAAAGACGTTTGCACAAAATGCCAGTATTTTGGCTGAAAAAGCTCCTGTTCCTTAATGCAACAGGTCCTGCAGTGTGAAAGAAATTTTAGAAATCAGGACAGAACCACTGTCATTTTAATCCATTAAACTAACACAATAAACCCCATGTCTGAAAGCAGCAGGGACATTGTTGGAAATTTAAATGGCAGCTCATAGTCACCCATATAGGCTAGCGCATGCATAATCTGGGTAATGATGCCAGGCCTGGTCTCAATGAAAGTACAGATAAATGACAACAAAACAGGTTTCAAGTTGCATGCAATTCAGAAATAAATCGGCTTTTGTGGCGGGGGGCTTACCACCTCTTAATTGCAGCAATTACAATTCAGAATTTCAAGCCACATTTAGTTAAAGTTCTGTGTGGATGTGAAAGAGCTTTAGCATCTGAAATCCCTGGTAGGAGCAATTGCCTTTGCCCACAAATTGCCCAAACTATTGGGTAGTCTTCATTCATCCAGTAATACTAGTAAGTCTGCTAACTATTTCCTTATAAACTCTCCAGATCATATATGTGCATCATGTAATCATTATAAAATATGTGCTGATCTCCACAAATAAAAGTTTTGCTCAAACAATGTATTTAAAATGCTATTATAAAGAACACTCACTGACTTCCTAAGGACACATCCAATTAAGGCTGATTTAAAATAGAAATAATTGCTGAAGTTTTTATCTTGCAGCAGACATCTGTTTCATCCATTTCTAATTCTCCACCTGCACTTGGAAATGATGCATAATAAACACTTCTAATCTGGGTATCATGCTTTCTGTAGAATGCATGGAATAAAAGCTACATCAGAATTAGGTATAACTTCACTTCTGTTCAGCTGTGAATAATTTAAAACTAGTAGCAGCTGCAGCTTCAATGATTTCACAGATCTTTTGGGCCCATTCACACAGTCAGCCCCAGTTTCCTCCTGTGGTTCTTCTTTCTCATGGAAAAGATACAGATATTATGTATTGTTGCCGCCATCAGAGACTAACATGCCTTACACATTTGCAGTCATGGCCTACCAAAAACAATGATTGCACAAATAGCAGGCGTTATAATTTCCACTCTGTATGGGTGGTCACAACTTTTCATTGGTCATGCACATGACTGTGATCACAAGATCACATGAACCAGGCTCCATAAGGGCCCTGCTGCAGTAACTCTGCTGATAGTTGCAGCTGAAATCTGCAGAAATTGTTACTGTCTGAATCTGGGCACAATCCAATTCAAACTAATTTCCCACTTGCAGGAATGCAAATCAGAGGGCAAAATGTGTTTGTGTGTACGAAATCATTCATTTGGTATGAATTATTCTTTTCTGTAATGTATTTGAAATCCATTTGGGTGGAAAGGTGGTCTATAGTGTTGCCAGGTCTCCAGTTTTCACTCAGAGATTCTGTTTTTTTGGCGGTACTCTCTGGGTCCCTAGCTGGGTCAACCCAATCTCTGGACTCTTAGCTTTCATTTTTTTAAAAAGGTCCTAGGTTGTGTGGTTCAAAAGATATACTGTACACCAAAATGTCAATCCACCCCCGAAACTTCTGATTAATGAACTAATAGCCAGCTCCTCTAATCCCTGCACTTTCAGGTTTTTAGTCAATAAGTGAACTCAGGGTTGTGATTGATGAGGGATTTGTTGACCTCCAGGCAATGGCTAGAACCCATTGCAAGTCCTGAAAATAGCTTCCTTTTCTTTCTTATCTGCACATCACAAGTTGAATAAGTTTATAGCTTTCAGCAGCAGCAAGAATGCCTTTTTCTCTGTGAGAGTTAGAACAGAAGATCACAGCAGGCTCTTGGTTTGCATGCACAGTAAACAATTTCAGTTATGAATAAAAGTGTACTTGCAGGGTTTTTTAAATTACTTACAAAAATAGCATATTACACATTTTATATTTCAAATAGCTTTTGAAGAGAATTTTTTAAAAAGAATATGCATCTTATGATGCCATTACAATTTTTATACTTCTCTAATTCTAAGGAGTCAAACAAGTTTAAATTGAAGAGGGCTGTTGAAGAGGGCAGTTTATTCTTCTAATTCATAGCCTGTTTTGAAAACCTTTCCAATATGAAGTTTTAATCTTACACTCACTTTTCTGGGGGTAAAGCTGCAATGCTAATCCCACATAACTGGGAGTAAACTCAATTGAAGTCAACAGGACTTACTTTTGAGTAGAGAAGGTTAGAATTGTGCTGTAACTTAATGGGACATTTGAGTGAACATAGCAAAGGACTGTGTTGTAAATCTTTCTCTCTCCCTCCAAACCTTCTTTTTAAAAGCAATTAGACAGAGCTTAGGTGTCACTGCTTTTATTTGGTAGGAAACTAATACTGATTTTTTTAAAAAAAATGTTCGGCAATGATCAACTGGTTTTGACAATAAACTATTATATGGATTGTATGTATTTTTACATCTCCAGTGTGTGCGTATATGCAATCTTTCCAACAACCCTGTGAGGTAGAGTTGGAAACCAAGCTATTTAAAATTCAATAACCACAAAACAAGTATAAAACAGGTGCAAAAAAGCTTAAAGTGGCATGATTCTGAATTTTAAATTGGGTAAGTTAAGTTCCTTGCCACTTGAGGTTGCACTTCTGTGCATGCTTCCCTATTTAAGTAAGCCCCATTGAATACATTTAACAATGAGCCAAAAACAGATACAAAACATAATAGCTTCTACAAGTCTTGGTATAGAATCATAGAATTGGAAGGGGCCTTGTAGGCCATTGAGTCCAACCCCCTGCTCACAGCAGAAAATCCACAGCTAGAGCATCTCCCGCAGATAGCTGTCCAGCCTCTGCTTGAAGACATCCAGCGAAAGGGATCCCACCACCTCCCTAGGCAGTCGGTTCCATTGCCGAACTGCTCTTACTGTCAAGACATTCCTTCTAATGTCCAATCTGAATCTACGCTCCTGCAACTTAAAACCATTAGACCTAGTCCTACCCTCTGGGGCAGCAGAGAACAAATCTGTACCCTCCTCTATGTGACAGCCCTTCAGGTACTTAAAGAGTGCAGTCATGTCACCCCTCAGCCTTCTCTTCACCAGACTGAACATGCCAAGTTCCTTCAACCTTTCCTCATAAGACTTGTTCTCCATACCGGCTATCATCCTCGTCGCCCTCTTCTGGACCCGCTCTAACTTGTCTATATCTTTCTTAAAATGAGGCGCCCAGAACTGAACGCAGTATTCCAGATGAGGCCTGACTAATGCAGAATGCTGACTAGTGCTTCCCCAAACAAAAATGAATGCCTAATGTCAATAGGCAGGGAGGTCCAAAGTGTAGGGGCTGCCACACTAAAGGATCAATTTTTTACAAGAGCAGAACAAGTACAATATGGCAACTGTAACATGCAAAACACACCTTGAACCTGACCTGGTAGCAAATCTGCAAGCAGTGCAGATTTCAGAGCAGAGGTATTATGTGCTGATGGGTCTCATTCATGTCAGTGATCATGCCACAGCATTCTACACTAACTGCAGCCCCCAGGTTAGGTTGTGCTGCATGGGGGTTTCTGTGACCTTGTCTAACTGGGTGCCAGGATTCTTTTAGTTTTTGGTTAAGAACGCTGACTGGTTGTGGAATGCTGAGTTTTCTGTCTTATAGGAATCTTGTTGTGGCTGGTAACAGAAAAAGAAAGTGAGAAGAAACTGAAAGAAACAAAGGGAAGTACAATGGCAAATGCTCTCAGTCAAATCAAGGGAATCTCCCTTGATGTACTGCTTTGCCTAATAACTTTCACTCTTACATTTCATATTCTAGGCTTACACAGTCTTCTCGGCTAACATGCTTGGAAAAAGCTAAACATTCCTTATTCATGCTTTTTTGTCATAAGTGCCAAAATATTTGATGTTTAAATAATAATACCGCTGCATTAGGATTTCTGGCTTTCCCAAAAACTGCAGCAAGTACTCCACCTGCTGGACAAAGGCAGCAGTGAAGCTTCCTTCACAGGAAACAGATGTAGCTAATATATCTATGATCTACACAGTGACAAACAATGAAAAAAAAATCAAGGTTTCCCCTGTCTGAATATGCTAAGTAAATAAATAAAGTGGGATATGCAACCGTCTGATTAAAAGGACACAAGAAGGTCATGCCTTTATCACAAAGGTTCAATGTTCCTAAGAAATTCTAACATTTATTCTACATGGGGGAGTTAAGGCAAGATAATATTTGTTGCACTCAAATACAGATTTGAAAAACAAATATAAATGTAAACAACTCTTTCTTAGCACTGATGCTTTCTCTGAGCAGTTTATAAAAAGAAAGAGATATCCCAAGGCATGCTGTCAGAAAGTCTCCTGACAAAAATATTGGAGTGCATAAACCATAGAGCTAAGACATGCTAGAGTTACACACAGCCACGTGTTTCTGGTGCCTAGGTGAAAGTTACCATTTGTTGAGCTGCAGCATAATGTGGACAAAGGGACCACACTGTTTATGGAGTTCAGCCAATTTGCAATACATCAGTTATACCAAACGTAATGGTGGCCACTCAACAAGTCACCAGCCTAGAGGATTAGAGCCAGCCATGTAGCTAGTCTTCCTTGTTAGGTGGGACAGCCACATATTTAGGCTGAACATTTTTTTGGGGGGGGGATACATAGCTCCAACCAATTCACTCACTCACACACACACACACACACGCACTGATGGAGAAGATGTGAGGGCAAAGGAGAAGGGAAAGACCAGGGCCAGCACCAGTGCCAGGCATGACTGGGCCCTTGGGCACCAGCCTGCCTTGGGCCTGTGGCACCATAGCCCCAAACCCCCCATACCGGCAGTGCTGGGCTAATAAGTCCATCCACATATCCCACCTACCTCTCATGATGTGTAGCGTGCAAGTCTGCCATCAACCAAGATGGTGGCACAGGCATCAGCCCCTTAGAGAAGCCCCCACCACAATCTTGGATGATGACAGCCATGCGCACACAGCATGCATGACATTCACACTGATGGGAGAGGTAAGTGGGGCATGATGGTAGGCTTACTGAAGCCCATGTTGTCTGTATTTGGGGGTTACCTAGGAGCTTCCTCTCCATGATCTGCAGCAGGGTCTGGTTGCAGGACCAGATGCTGCTGCAGATCACAAAACAGGACAGCCATCCTTCCACCCTAAGGAGGACCCTTCAGGGGCTCTTCTGGGCTGCAAGGGCCCTCATCTAGGGCCCAACCTGGCCACCTTTTGGCACAGGTCCTGGGAAAGGCAGTGACCTTCTCAATCACCTCTCCTCCATGCAGAGAGTGTGGTAACTTACATAATGGGCTATGTAAAGATCAAGTTAACAATTTAGTATGAACATCAGGAATTAAATGAATAACATTTTTTTCATAAGAAAAAAGGACATTAAGGATGCAATGAACAAAGGGATACCAAAAAGTATAAAACTCCATGCAGATAATGAAGTTTACTCTGTTGAATTGTCACATCATTTCTGAGAGATCCCAGACTCAAAAGCTTGACTTTGCCTATAGCTATAGTCCTCTTTCACCTGTGATATGCCCCTGTGTTCTGATTCTTCATGAACTGAACTACTTTGGTAATGACAGTGAGCCCCTGACCTTGGATTTGATGCTGCAATAGGTATTTCAGTTTTAGATTCCACCCGAAAAACAAACTTATCCATATCACAAGTTTAGAGAAGGGCAGAGAGAAAATAAATACTTTAGGGCCTATTTGATCGTTCCTACTTGGAGGGTCCCTCCTTCTAGTTTTGTTCCTAGTTTAGACTTTCTTTCCTTGTTCCTGACCTTTATTTCCTTGTTCCTGACCATTAGACTTTTTTGGACAATCAAGGGAAAACCTTTTAACTGATGGGTATATAACAGGCTAACTAACCAACTGGAAACCAATTGTGGACAGCAATTGGATTTTATTTTATTTTTTACTGGTTCTGAGTTGACTTTTCTGCCCAGAAACCCTGAAAAGGCCTCACTCTGAGCTGCACACATTAGGAAAATCAGAAATTAGGCCTCAGTTACAGCCTAGATGACCAGCCAGCCAGCTAACTATAGTGTGCACAGCAATGTTTCTATTTCTCTAGGGCTGTTTTCATCCTTTGCCATCAAGTACTCAAGAAAAATAGCCACTATGATTGTGAGTATAGTAAGTGCTTTCAAAGAGTGATGGATTACTTAGGGCAGATATTTTTTCAGATCGATTTAAGTTATGTCTTTATTTCACCCTTTAGCAATAAGCATCCAATCCTGCTCTACTTATCATGATAGCTGCAGGATAAACAAACTCTTACTCTTTACAGTAGGCAACAAGCATGTTTCTTATTTCTGTCTGGATAGAGAACACAACTGAAACTGAAACTGAAAAGCAAAGCAAAGGAAAGTCCAAGGGGTATAGTCTAAATCTAGCCCATAATACAAATATTTAGCTCTTAAAGGGTTATGTTACTATACAGGCTGTTGTTTTATTGCAGGATCATGTAAGTAATTATAGGGTGATCATGATCATGAAAAATCCACCCTCAGTCAGGAAATGTCTTCAGCACGCAGTCTTTTGAGGGCTCTTCCAGATGAAGCTTTTGTTGTGCACTTGCCCTGCCCTATTCACTGAATTTTGCAGAGGCTCCTATTCTTAAATTGCTCCTGTTTTTAAATCGAGCTGTCATTATTTAAAGAGATTCACATTGTCTGTCATGTCACAATCTAAAAAGACAATTTTCCAAAAAAACATCTAGGGGACAGTGCACCATTTGCCCCACCTTGGCTCCAGGGATAACTAGAGCCTATTGAGGTATGATCCCTTGATATAAACCCTTTGTGTTTTTCAAAATGATAGGCAGGAAAGAGCATGATTTTATTAACTTAGGAATCTAAACCGTTTACATCATCCCCTAAAACATGCAAAGTATCCCATTCCTGAACACCAAGTTAAATACATGTGGGCCTTTGTGCTCATTCACCCACATTGCCATAAGTAAGTAGGGCACAGTTCTACTCAAAACCCTGTGATGACCTTCAGCTAGATCACAAGCACATTGTTAAGGATTGTGAGGTTAGTCTGATTTCATCTTTGGGATCCTGTCTGTACGATGGGATTATTATTAAGTAACTGATTTCTATACTGCTCTTCACCAAAAATGTTCACAGGGCAGTTTATAAGGCAAAGTAAGATGAATCCAATAAGCAATAATATTAACAATTCTCATTATAAAAATGACTTTTTTCTATTTGATAAACATATTTATATACTGTCTTATAGCAAAACAGGGCAGCATTCAGCAACATAAAAAAACTTTAAAAGCAAAACACAACAATCATTAAAATGACTGGATATGCAAGATAATGTTGAACAATTGCATAGGCTGTCAGCATAAAAAAAAGCTTTAATGAGATGCCTTTACAAAAAGAGACTGCTAAAGTGGTCACAAAGTCTCTTTGTGAAGTTAACCAGCTTTAGCCAAGCCTATTAAGTATCTCTTTGCAAGACTAGAATACAGGTGACTGGTTACCATGGAAACTGCTAGCTAGAGATGCTTCCAGAAGGTGGACTGATGAGGACAGGCCTTCTTCCATAGGTGAGCGTAATAGAACAATTGAATTGGGTCCAGTCTCATCCTGCACTGGCCAGGAGGAGACACAGAAGCTTGACTTGCTCTCAGTGCTTCAGGGGGAAAGAGAGGGAGAGGAAGCCTCACAAAAGAGAAGCCCACTTCTGTTACCTTGGATCTAACCTGTTTTTTCCCCTGGTCTTTCTTTTTCCCCTTCAGGACTGGCTATGAAATGGGATGAAAATGTACATCCAATTAGACAAGCACAAGGAACGTTGCACTCACTCTGATTTGGTGTGATGATGCCCCCATGCTGAGTGGCTATATCTGGGGTCAGGTCACCAGTGAGGCATCCATGGGTACAATGGTGCCGTTGAAGACTTCCCCTGTGTGTCTGTCTGTTATGTGCCTTCAAGTAGATTTCGACTTATGGCGACCCTATGAATCAGTGACCTGATAGCATCTGTTGTAAACCACCCTGTTCAGATCTTGTAAGTTCAGGTCTGTGGCTTCCTTTATGGAGTCAATTTATGGAGTGTTTGGCCTTCCTCTTTTTCTACTCCCTTCTGTTTTTCCCAGCATTGTTGTCTTTTCTAGTGAATCATGTCTTCTCATTATGTGTTCAAAGTATGATAACCTCAATTTCATCATTTTAGCTTCTAGGGATGGTTCTGGTTTAATTTTCGATTGTGGCCCCCACCCTCTGGAATTCCCTTCCTTTCGATCTTTGCCATGCCCCATCCCTGATAGGTTTCCGCCGGGCCTTGAAGACCTGGCTGTTCAGGCAGGCCTACGGGATCTCCCGGGTTGATTATTTTTTAATGCTGTTATTAACTGGAAGGGTGGTGTTTAGATTAATTATTGATTGTGGTCCTCATTGTTTTTATATTGTATTTTACTGTATTATGTACGTCGCCTAGAGTGGCCATTCATTCGGCCAGATAGACGACTCATAAATAAAATTTTATTATTTTATTATTTATTATTTGTTCTAACATCCAATTATTTGTCTTTTTCGCAGTCCATGGTATGTGCAAAGCTCTCCTCCAACACCACATTTCAAATTGATTTTTCTCTTATCTACTTTTTCACTGTCCAACTTTCGCATCCGTACATGGAGATCAGGAATACCATGGTCTGAGTGATCCTGACTTTGGAGTTCAGTGATATATCTTTGCATTTGTGGATCATTGCTAGTTCTCTCATAGCCAGTTCTAGCCTTCTTCTGATTTCTTGACTATTGTTCTCCTTTTGGTTAATGACTGTGCCAAGGTATTGATAATCCTTGATAAGTTCAATGTCCTCATGGTCAGCTTTAAAGTTACATAAATCTTCTGTTGTCATTACTTTAGTCTTCTTGACTTTCAGCTTTAGTCCTGCTTTTGTGCTTTCCTCTAACTTTCATCAGCATTCATTTCTAGTCATTACGGGTTTCTGCTAGTAGTCCACATATCGTCCGCATATCTTAAATTAATGGTATTTTTCCCTTCAATTTTCACACCTCCTTCATCTTGGTCCAAACCTGTTTTCTGTATGATATATTCTGCATATAGATTAAACAAGTAGGGTGATAAAGTACACCCGTCTCACACCCTTTCCGATGGGGAACCAATCGGTTTCTCCATATTCCGTCCTTGCAGTAGCCTCTTGTCCAGAGTATAGGTTGCACATCAGAACAATCAGATGCTGTGGCACCCCCATTTCTTTTAAAGCATTCCATAGTTTTTCATGATCTACACAATCAAAGGCTTTGCTGTAATCTATAAAACAGAGGGTGATTTTCTACTGAAATTCCTTGGTCCCCTCCATTATCCAGCGTATGTTTTCAATATCATCTCTGGAACTTTTTCCCTTTCTAAATCCAGCTTGGACATCTGGCATTTCTTGTTCCATATATAGTAAGAGCCTTTGTTGTAGAGTCGATCATTATTTTACTTGCATGGGATATTAAGGCAATAGTTGGATAATTACTGGATTCCCTGGGATCCCTTTTGGGATGTATATTGAATGCTTCCAGTCTGTGGGCCATTGTTTTCTTTTCCATATTTGTTGACAAGTTTTTGTCAAAATTTAGACAGATTCTGTATCAGTAACTTGTAGTAACTCTATTGGTATGACATCTGTTCCTGGTGATTTGTTTCTTCCAAGTATTTTAAAAGCAGCTTCTACCTCACATTCTAAAATTTCTGGTTCTTCGTCATACAGTTCCTCCATGAATGAATCTGTCATCCTTGCATCTTTTTTGTATAATTCTTCAGTTTATTGCTTCCTTCTTCCTTTTATATTCTCTCGGTCAGTCAGTGTGTTCTCCTGTTCATTATTCAACAGCCCTACTCTTGATTTGAATTTCCCTTTGATTTTTCTAATATTTTGGAATAGGACTCTTGTCCTACCTTTTTATTATCCTCTTCTATTTCAGTACAATAATTATTGTAGTAGTTCTCTTTGTCCCTATGTACTAGTCACTGTATTAATGCATTTAGGGTTCTGGCCGTGTTTCTATCTCCTTTTGCTTTTGCTTTTCTTCTCTCTTTAACCATTTTAAGAGTTTCTTCAGTCATCCATTGAAGTCTTTCTCTCTTTTTAACTAGAGGTATTGTCCTTTTGCACTCTTCCCTGATAATGTCTCTGACTTCACTCCATAGTTCTTCTGGTTCTCTATCAGCTTAAAGCCTCAAAACTGTTCCTTGTTTGCTCTTTAAATTCTTCTGGGACATTTAGATTGTATTTTGGCAGTATGATTGTTTTGTTCTTCTTCTTTAGCTTTAGTCTGATTTTCGATATTACCAGTTCATGATCTGTACTGCAGTCTGCTCCTGGTCTTGTTTTCGCAGAATGTATGGAACTTCTCCGTCTTTTGCTTCCAATTATATAGTCAATTTGATTCCTATATTTGGTGATGTCCACATGTACAGTCGTCCTTTCGGTTGCTCAAAAAATGTGTTTGCAAGAAACAAATGATTGGTTTCACAGAAGTCAATATGTCTTTCTCCTGCTTCATTTCTGTCTCCTAAGCCCCATTTCCCCACAATTCCTAGTTCTTCTCTGTTCCCTACTTTTGCATTCCAGTCCCCCATGATTATCAGAGCATCCTGTTTTGGTTTGTGATCAATTTCTTCTTGTACTTCTGCATAAAATCTCTCCATTTCCTCTTCTTCTATGCTAGCTGTTGGAGCATAGACGTGTATGATGGTTATGCTGATAGGTTTCCTGTTGAGTCTCATTGATATCAGACCTTGCATTATAGCTTCTACTTGCTTTTGCTACATCACTGCTCACTATTAGAACAACCCTGTTTCTTCTTAATTTAAAAGCAATTTAAAATATATTATATATTTTAAATATATAAAATGCATAAAATATTTTGTAGTTGCCTGATTGAAAGTGTCCCATTCCCATCCATTTTAATTCACTCATGCATACTGATATGTTCCATTTCTTGCTTGACAATTTCTAACTTTCCCTGGTTCATGCTTCTCACATTCTGTGTTCCTATTGTGTACATTGTACAACTCCAGACTCTCCTTTTGCTTCTGTGTGCATCAGCCTCCAGGCTTCCTTTCAGCTTTGACCCAGTCGTGTCATTAGTCACAGTGCTACTTGTACTTGCCTGCTGTTCTTCCCGAGTAGCTTGATGAGTGCCATCTGTCCTGGGGGGTCTCATCCTCCAGCACTATCTCATGTTGCATTTTGGCTAGTCTATGCATAGGGTTTTCATAGTAAAAGGTGTTCAGAGGTGGTTTACCTTTGCTTTCCTCTGAGTCTGGATGCATCTTAGTCCAGTGTCTCAGCTTTGACCATTCTGCCTTGGGTACCCGTGCTAGGAGTCTAGCCTCTTGGTCTAGACTCCTGGCGGCATTGCTCTCAGCTTCTTCAACTCTCTCAAACCCCCTTACCATGTTAAGGTATGCATCCTCGAGGGGGGTACTTCCCCTAGTGCCATGAATCCCCATATCTCCATCCCTCCCATGCCTTCATCATGAGCCGACATCTTTTTCTGCCCTTGAAAACTAGATAGAGTGAAGGAGTATGTTGGAAAAGCAACATTTTCTCACTTTTTAGCTCTATGTGGTTTTAAAGGCCTCATCTGAGCAACAGAATAAAAAGTGGAGGAACCAAGAGGGAGGAGGGAAAGGGGACTTTTCTGGGGCATTGGGGGCAGGAAGATGGAATGGCGGGAGGCAGTAGAAGTGTGGTGCCACAAAAGTCAGGAAAGATAGAGGAAGGAGTGTTGGAAAAAAAGAATGGAGAGAGGGAGGAGGGAGAGAGAGAATTGGGCGAATCAGGGAGAAAAGGCGCACACACATGTTGGATCCAGTAAAACAGAGCCTCTTGAAATTGCAGAGTTTTTTTCACAGATTCCCCCCAACCACCATTAAATCTGAGATTACACATGTCTTCATGGACTGAACTGTAAAAACAATCATCAAATTAAAGCTTACAATGATATACTGCACAACACAAAATCATAGACCTGGTGCTTTCCAGTACTCCCCTGGCACAAAAACAAGGATCCAAGGCACAGATCGTTATGGATCCTCAGAAATTTTATGAGGGATCTCCTCAGATCCACCACTAAATAATAGAACCTCTGTAAGCGTTCTGTGGCTTTTGGGGAAGGGAGTTGTTGTCATTCTATGTAAAAAACCATGAAGATCTGTGCCTTGCATAAACATTTTTGTGGTGCTAGCAAGCACCAGATCTGTGCTGTGCCAATGGAAGCTTTAATTTGACGGTGGCTTTTCAGGTATGGGACATGTGCTCAGAGGCACATGTTACCATATTCTTCCAAGCTACACAGGAAGTGGATTGGACTGTGAAATACCAACCCAAATTGTGTTTGCATTTTGCAAATTTGTAGGGCAGTACAATATCTCAGAGAGGAGGTCAGGTCTCCTGTTCCTCTGGTGCATTCACTATAGCTGCCCAATTTCCCTGCCTTTTAAAATTTGATACAAATATCTGTTGGCTATTGGTATGTTCTTAAACTGCAAGCATTTTTTTTGCCTATTAGTGAATTTCTCTGCTTTTTAATCTGAGAGTTAAGAAATGGGATCCTGTGCAAGTTCACTGACAATGGATTGATCATTTGCATGCTTGAGTTTAATAAGATTAACTTCTGTGCAATCATACTTAGGAAAGGTGAAACTGACCATGGGGGAGGAGGAGAAGGGAAGGGAGAGGGAGGGGATAGGAGGAATGAGGAGCAGGAGAGCAGGTTTGATCATTTGTATGTTTATTGAGTTCAATGGGATTTACTCCTGTGCAATCATGCTTAGGATAGGTGAAACTGTCCTGGGAGAGGGGTGGGGAGGGTAGGAGGTGGGAAAAGGAAGGGAGGGAAGGGAGGGGAGAATGTATAGGGGTAGGGAGGAAGGGGGAGGGGAGAGAGGAAGGGAGAAGAGAAAATTGGGTGGATGGTCACTGGGCAGAGGGGAAAGCCCATTTCCAAAAGGAAAAGATTGTTAACAGTATCATTATCTTTCAGGGTTTCCCCCACATTTTTATCCTACAGCAGGCACCTGTAGTCTCTTACCCAAATTTAAACCAAAGCTGACCTGGATTAGCCAAGCCAAACAGCTGTTAGACTGTAAACACACTAGTCTCCAGAACAAAGTGTTTCCATTAATCACACCTGGAGGGGGATAGGGTGATCTGCTGATCAGTTGCGAAATCCCTTTGAAGCTGATTTTTTTTTAAATGCACTCATGCTGCTCTCACCAGGTTTTACAGTAAAGAGGGGTGGGATTTGACTAGGGTCATGCGCTCCCATTTTCAGAAGAGAGAGTGGAAATGCACTGGAACTGGCAGACCAGTGAGTGTGTTTCTACCCTTAGTCTGGCTTTTAGAACACTGACAGTTGGTTCTTACTGAGCATGTTTGCACCATCATAAGCTCCAATGTTAATTTTCTTAAATTAATTAAAAATCAGCCATGCATTTTTTAAAATTTTTAAACTGCAGAAAAAGAAGGTCAGAGTATGGGGCAAGGTCAGTAATAGGATTACAGGTACTCTGTGAACATGGCTGATTTTTAATTAATTTCAACAAATTATGAGAACCCTGACAGAAAAAGCCCAACCAAGGTTTGGATTTGTTTACTCCTTTTTCAGACTTTAAAGTCTGGATTCTCTCTCATGTTTTGTGTATTGCCAAGGAAATTTAGAGGTTTGTTAAGCAAGCATTTCTGAGTTCAGGACTGTAAGTTTTGTAAGATTTTGTTTTGGAATGAGCTTATGGGAAGCAGCAGAATAGCCTGGAGGGTATTTTCAGTTTAACATGATGTAATGCAAAAAATCCATGCTGGTTATAGTATACAGCCACTCTTGTGGCTATATAATAAATTTGCATGAGGCATCACAAAAAAAATTATAAAACAATGCCATAGCATGTGACAATATTAACCAGGCAAACATTTCTCACAATAAGCAGTTGTTCCCAAAGGCATTCATATAATGCATTTTCATAACCCAAATGTAAAATGATGATAGCATTTTCATTTAATTCACCTATATTGTAGATTGCTGAGTTATTTGCAGGCATTGAAGAAGGACCACAAACATGGCCAAATGGAGCATATGTAACCATGAACATAAGCAATCTTGAAGCAAGTTCAGTCTTAGAAAATTAGATCAATTCTGTTGGGGCTTTCTAAATGTTCCTGTTTTGCTATACAGTGGCTGATCTTTATCAGGCTTGATTCAGCGAACATACTTGTTTTTGTTTTACTTTACTCCCTATCAGCAAAACACACAGCACCTACAGAAGATACAGAATCCTCTTTTTATGTTTTCTCACAGATTAAGCTAACTTTAAGTAGATTGTTTGCTTCCATCCCTGGCAGTTCCCCCCAGCACACACACAGGTCTATTTTTGACTTACATTTTATTTTAGGATGTCCTGCCTCTGATGCTAAATTAGAAACCATGGTGTGAATTTTATAGAACACTATTTCCTTTTATAAAGGATGTTCACAGCTAATCTATCATCTGAAGGCCAGACAGGGGTCAATAAGGTTAGGAAACCATGACAGGTGGGCTGATAGAAGCCTGAAGCTTGATTTTTCTTGTATTGCTAAATTAAAACTCCCCTTGTTTCTTTTCTTAAAAAAAATATCAAAATGTATACCAGTACAAATAATGCATGTGAGCTCCATCTTTATTAAAGTTTTCATTCTAATGAACAAAGACACTTGCTGCCTGCATATTATCTTTTTTACAATATCCCACAAGCGATATTCAACTAAGTCATATTCAGAATAAACTAAGTCATGTTCAGAATAGACTAATTGAAATACAGGAATTTCACGGCTGTATCCAATATTAATTATACTCAGAATAGACCTATTAAAATCAATGGACATAACTAATTTAGATCCATTAATTTCAGTGGGTCTCCTCTGATTGGAACTTAGTTGGATGCAACCCTTACCAAGTCCATTGATTTCAATGGATCTACTCTACCCTTCCTTGGGCCAGTCTCTGCCTCTCAGCCTCAGAGGAAGGCAATGGTAAACCCCCTCTGAATACCATTTACCATGAAAACCCTATTCATAGGGTCACCATAAGTCGGGATCAACTTGAAGGCAGTCCATTTCATTTTTCAACAAATGAATGCAATAATCATATCTTTATCATATATTAAAAATTACGGTGTTTTTTTTAAAAAAAACACCACAACTGTGATGTCGTTATCCATGACCTACAACCATTGACTCATAAATTACCCTTAAAATAGAACATTTTCTGTCACTTGTATTCTTATTTCATAATTTTCCTGGCTAGTAGAACTAGGATGTCTTAATATTGGGTGCCCCAGTCCATTAAACCTTTATAGCTTATTCCACAAACCACTTCAACATGCTAGTTTACAGTGCAATCCAACTCATGAGAAGCCAGCAGAAGGGAAGCTGGTGGGGGAGGAGCTGGTAGGAAGGTCCGCAGCACCCAGAAAGTAAAAGCCAGCTCTCATCAATACCACTACCAGGGAATAAGCACTCTCCATAGACTTCCATTGTAATTATTTTCTTAGACCAACCTTTTTCCCAGTGTAATTTTGGCCTGGATTGGGACCTGTTGGAGCACTCCAAACATGAGTTGGATGTTGCCTAAATCCCCCCCAGAACAATCCTTTTTCAGGCCTTACACCTGCTTCCACCAGCACCCTTTCCACCGAGCTGAGATTCCCCTGTGGAACAGGTGAGGGGCTTCTCCAGGTAGAACCTGGCAGAGCCCAGCTGAGCCAGGACCTTGATTGCTCAGCTAGGGTCCACCATACCCAACTCATAAGAACATAAGAACATAAGAAGAGCCTGCTGGATCAGGCCAGTGGCCCATCTAGTTCAGCATCCTGTTCTCACAGTGGCCAACCAGGTGCCTGGCGGAAGCCCGCAAGCAGGACCCGAGTGCAAGAACACTCTCCCCTCCTGAGGCTTCCGGCAACTGGTTTTCAGAAGCATACTGCCTCTGACTAGGGTGGCACAGCACAGCCATCACGGCTAGTAGCCATTGATAGCCCTGTCCTCCATGAATTTGTCTAATCTTCTTTTAAAGCCGTCCAAGCTGGTGGCCATTACTGCATCTTGTGGGAGCAAATTCCATAGTTTAACTATGCGCTGAGTAAAGAAGTACTTCCTTTTGTCTGTCCTGAATCTTCCAACATTCAGCTTCTTTGAATGTCCACGAGTTCTAGTATTATGAGAGAGGGAAAAGAACTTTTCTCTATCCACTTTCTCAATGCCATGCATAATTTTATACACTTCTATCATGTCTCCTCTGACCCGCCTTTTCTCTAAACTAAAAAGCCCCAAATGCTGCAACCTTTCCTCGTAAGGGAGTCGCTCCATCCCCTTGATCATTCTGGTTGCCCTCTTCTGAACCTTTTCCAACTCTATCATATCCTTTTTGAGATGAGGCGACCAGAACTGTACACAGTATTCCAAATGCGGCCGCACCATAGATTTATACAACGGCATGATGATATCGGCTGTTTTATTTTCAATACCTTTCCTAATTATCGCTAGCATGGAATTTGCCTTTTTCACAGCTGCCGCACACTGGGTCGACATTTTCATTGTGCTGTCCACTACAACCCCAAGGTCTCTCTCCTGGTCGGTCACTGCCAGTTCAGACCCCATGAGCGTATATGTGAAATTAATATTTTTTGCTCCAATATGCATAATTTTACACTTGTTTATATTGAATTGCATTTGCCATTTTTCCGCCCATTCACTCAGTTTGGAGAGATCTTTTTGGAGCTCTTCACAATCCCTTTTTGTTTTAACAACCCTGAACAATTTAGTGTCGTCAGCAAACTTGGCCACTTCACTGCTCACTCCTAATTCTAGGTCATTAATGAACAAGTTGAAAAGTACAGGTCCCAATACCGATCCTTGAGGGACTCCACTTTCTACAGCCCTCCATTGGGAGAACTGTCCGTTTATTCCTATTCTCTGCTTTCTGCTTCTTAACCAATTCCTTATCCACAAGAGGACCTCTCCTCCTATTCCATGTCTGCTAAGCTTCCTCAGAAGCCTTTGGTGAGGTACCTTGTCAAACGCTTTTTGAAAGTCTAAGTACACTATGTCCACTGGATCACCTCTATCTATATGCTTGTTGACACTCTCAAAGAATTCTAATAGGTTACTGAGACAGGACTTTCCCTTGCAGAAGCCATGCTGGCTCTGCTTCAGCAAGGCTTGTTCTTCTATGTGCTTAGTTAATCTAGCTTTAATAATACTTTCTACCAGTTTTCCAGGGACAGAAGTTAAGCTAATTGGCCTGTAATTTCCGGGATCCCCTCTGGATCCCTTTTTGAAGATTGGCGTTACATTTGCCACTTTCCAGTCCTCAGGCACGGAGGAGGACCCGAGGGACAAGTTACATATTTTAGTTAGCAGATCAGCAATTTCACCTTTGAGTTCTTTGAGAACTCTCGGGTGGATGCCATCCGGGCCCGGTGATTTGTCAGTTTTTATATTGTCCATTAAGCCTAGAACTTCCTCTCTCGTTACCACTATTTGTCTCAGTTCCTCAGAATCCCTTCCTGCAAATGTTAGTTCAGGTTCAGGGATCTGCCCTATATCTTCCACTGTGAAGACAGATGCAAAGAATTCATTTAGCTTCTCTGCAATCTCCTTATCGTTCTTTAGTACGCCTTTGACTCCCTTATCATCCAAGGGTCCAATCGCCTCCCTAGATGGTCTCCTGCTTTGAATGTATTTATAGATTTTTTTGTTGTTGGTTTTTATGTTCTTAGCAATGTGCTCCTCAAATTCTTTTTTAGCATCCCTTATTGTC
Source organism: Rhineura floridana (assembly GCF_030035675.1). NCBI lineage: Eukaryota > Metazoa > Chordata > Lepidosauria > Squamata > Rhineuridae > Rhineura > Rhineura floridana. The sequence goes on along the minus strand of NC_084480.1, from coordinate 259,210,054 downwards.
TTCTTGCATTTCTTTTGCCAGAGTTTGTGTTCTTTTTTATTTTCTTCATTCGGACAAGACTTCCATTTTTTGAAGGAAGACTTTTTGCCTCTAAGAGCTTCCTTGACTTTGCTCGTTAACCATGCTGGCATCTTCTTGGCCCTGGCGGTACCTTTTCTGATCTGCGGTATGCACTCCAGTTGAGCTTCTAATAGAGTGTTTTTAAACAACTTCCAAGCATTTTCGAGTGATGTGACCCTCTGGACTTTGTTTTTCAGCTTTCTTTTTACCAATCCCCTCATTTTTGTGAAGTTTCCTCTTTTGAAGTCAAATGTGACCGTGTTGGATTTTCTTGGCAATTGGCCAGTTACATGTATGTTTAATTTAATAATACTGTGGTCAATGCTCCCAATTGGTTCAACAACACTTACATCTCGCACCAGGTCCCGGTCCCCACTGAGGATTAAGTCCAGGGTTGCCATCCCTCTGGTCGGTTCCATGACCAACTGGTCTAGGGAATAGTCATTTAGAATATCTAGAAACTTTGCTTCTTTGTCATGACTGGAACACATATGCAACCAGTCTATGTCCGGGTAGTTGAAGTCACCCATTACTACCACATTTCCTAGTTTGGATGCTTCCTCAATTTCATATCTCATCTCCAGGTCTCCCTGAGCGTTTTGATCAGGGGGACGATAGATCGTTCCCAGTATTAAGTCCCTCCTGGGGCATGGTATCACCACCCACAACGATTCTGTGGAGGAGTCTGCCTCTTTTGGGGTTTCGAGCTTGCTGGATTCAATGCCTTCTTTCACATATAGAGCGACTCCGCCACCAATACGTCCTTCCCTGTCCTTCCGATATAGTTTATATCCAGGGATAACCGTATCCCACTGGTTTTCTCCATTCCACCAGGTCTCCGTTATGCTCACTATATCAATGCTCTCCTCTAAGACCAAGCACTCCAGTTCTCCCATCTTGGTTCGCAGGCTCCTAGCATTAGCGTACAGGCACTTGTAGGCAGCGTCTCTCTTCAAGTGTCTTTGGCACTTGTGGTTTGGCCTGTGGTAATTTTGCTCTTCTGAATTTATATCCTGTGCCCCTGCTCTCACAATGCCTACTTCTAGGCCTACCCCTTTTAAAATTTCATCATTTCTTTGGTTTTTATCCCAGGGGGGAGGTTTATTCCGAACCGGACCTTTCTCAGCTTCTGTCGGGTTTCCCCCCTCAGTCAGTTTAAAAGCTGCTCTGCTACCTTTTTAATTTTAAGTGCCAGCAGTCTGGTTCCATTCTGGTTCAAGTGGAGCCCGTCCCTTTTGTACAGGCCCGGCTTGTCCCAAAATGTTCCCCAGTGCCTAACAAATCTAAACCCTTCCACCCGACACCATCGTCTCATCCACGCATTGAGACTGCAAAGCTGGGCCTGTCTGGCTGGTCCTGCGCGTGGAACTGGTAGCATTTCAGAGAAAGCCACCTTGGAGGTCCTGGCTTTCAGCATCCTACCTAGCAACCTAAATTTTGCTTCCAGGACCTCACGGCTGCATTTCCCCATGTCGTTGGTTCCAACTCCCCTCAACCCAGCATAAATACAAGTCAAAAGCTATGGATGGAGTCTGCATTAAGTCACAGCCTTAAGATGTGATTTGGCAAGAAGTAACATACATTCAAATGAGACATTCAATAACTTTTTGAAAATATAAATTCAGCTATTACTCAGATCTGTCTCCATCCCTTAGGGGAACTATTCTTCCTATATTCCACCTTCAATGAACGTGTGTGTTTCACCTAAGATCTGGGTAACTGCTCGATTTTATATTTTCTAAAAGGGGGATTAACCATTGTATGTATCTTCTTCTCAGCAACCCTAGGTACAACCTGAAACCTGCAATGTACCTAACAGAGCCTTCTTTGAATATCTCTACCTCATCCCACATTATATCTTAAGAGTGTGATTATTGTAGGTCCAATGGATGGCTCCAACATCAGCTAACATTTTTCCATGTATGGCTCTAACATTAGCCAACTGTTTTGTTTTACCATCTAGCCAGATGAATAGTTCTGGAGAACTTGAAAGCTTGGACCCTGTGTTGTAACATTATGGCTGGCCTAAAAGAGGTATTGTCCTAATGCAAATTTTACATTTTTTTCTTATGGCCCAACACAGTCACCTTTACTTTTTCTTTAAATAATAATAATAAGAACAAACCAAACTGGTGAAATAAATGTATTCCATTAAATATATTTTATTTCATCCAAGCTAACAAGCATATAATCCATTGGCCCTTATTTATGTATTCATTTTATTAGATTAGATTTCTTACCTACCATAAGATCCGAGGGTGGGTTTCAACAATAAAATATACAATATAAGTAAAATAAAACAGTTACAACAATAAACAAGAGATGTGTAAAAACAATTTAAAACAGTTGCATACATAAAACAATTTTTAAAAATTTCACATACAAAAATAGTTCCAATTAAAGATGCAGAATGGGATAAAGATCTCAAATTAGAGGTAAGATAATGTGACTCCAGTAGAACTGAATTCCAAGGAAACAGGCTTTGAATTGGGGCATCAAATATCAGCAATATAATTGTTTATGCTTCGGTAAAGTTGGGGTTAATTGAAGACATGAAAGTGACAGCTCTCACAGATGGACAAAAATACTTTTGTGATGCTGTGAGCACTTCTTTGACTTGTAGAACTAAACAGAATGTTCATCTGGAGTCAAGGCTGTCTCCCTTTCTGATTTTCTGATTTCAGGAACAGCTATAAAATCAACTCCACTCACAAGCAGAACTGAGCATTCCTGTGAGTACATGGTTTCAGTAGTGCAATGGATTTTACAGAGCTTGGAAAAGTTACTTTTTTGAACTACAACTCCCATCAGCCCAATCCAGTGGTCATTTATTTTTTCATGAATTTGGCATCCTTCATGTATTATTACATCTTTATTACATTTTTAAAGAATTAAGTATCATTTGTCAATAATTACGCCCCATGGCTGTATATGTTTGTCCCCCCTACTAGTTAGTTATCCCACAATAATCTTCCTTGAGTATTTCAGTTATGGAGCCTGCCCAGCCCTGAACTATCAAGAACTCCACTGGATGCTCAATTTATACCTGCTAAGATGGGATCAGCCAATATTAGTTTGGACAAATGAAGATTCTGTTGGGATTAGGGATGGGTGAGAATTTCAGTTCAGTTCTCATTTCAAGCAGAATTGATCAAATTCGCACTTTCCAAAATAATATGAGAACCGAAACACAGCCATCCTTCGAAATTTGCATTTAATAGAATTTTGGAATGCAGTTCACCAACTATACCATATTTATAAAAATGCATATATAGGGGAAAGTGTGCATAAAAATTAATACATGAGTGAAAATAACATGCAAAAAGGCATCACATGATGAGAAATGGCTTGCAAAAATGTGTGCCTTTGTCAAAACTGCCCATAAAAATGTTTTTATTTGGAGAAATTCACACTAAAATGGAGAATTTTCATGAGAAATTTTTTTAAAAAATTCTCACAGATTGCTGCAGAAATGTAGAGAATAGAATTTAACCTTCAGGCAGGCTTTTGGGGCGGGTTAGGTTTTAGTGTTATTGTTGGAATTTTAAGGTTTTAATGTGAATTATATGGTTTATGTTGTACGTCGCCCAGAGTGGCTGGTAAACCAGCCAGATGGGTGAATAATAAATTTAATTAATAAATAAATAAACCTTAGAAAAGTGACAAAATGAGAGATCTGAAATTGATAGATCTTTCCATCCCTAGCTGGGATAGTCTAAACAGCTTCTTGCCTATCATGAGCAAGCAGCCACAGTGGGTTTCTGTAATGAACAGTTTTAATAAAGAACTTGTAAAAACACACTTTTGAAAAGATGTCACTTCCATTCATTTTTTAAAACCAATATGTGGCAGCTGATGCATTTGCTTTTAGGATGATTTGATATATTTAAAACGGTGGTAAAAGTCCTGGGTTGCAGCCTGGTCACAGAAAAACACCTGCAGTCTTATTGAGTTCCATCAGTCAATGACAGCCCCATGTGTGCATTCCAGTGTTATGGTATAGTAGAATTATATGAGTTCATAAGTGCAAGCATACATGGAGGAAAAGGAATAGCCAGTGCAGTGGGGTGGCAGCATGGAGTTGCCCTCCCACTGGCAGCGGTGAGGTCAGGGCTGTGCCAGTGCACCAGCAGGTGCATCAGATTGGCTCTGCCAATTTGCAGTAGTGCAGTGTCCCTTCATGACAGTCACTTTCCCTCATCTCCCTTGCTTTCCATGTCATCTTGCGAGTCCACACTCCTCTACAACAGACGTCCCTAGGAGCCAGTCAGCATGAGGCTGTGTGTTAGTTACTGAGAAGAGTCTACTCAGTGACTGACTCACCTTATTTCACTCTGATTGGCTCCAATCAGCACGAAAGGACAAGGACACTTCTCAGTGGCTAACGCACTCCCTTTTCATGCTGATTAGCTCATACATGGGAACCTGGCTGGACCCTGCTCCCAAAAAAGTAACTGGTTTACGACCACAACTACACTCCTTCCAATGTGCTCTCTCCCACCATTGCACTATCCCAGTAAGCAGCCATGTTTCTCTGGTCAGGAGGGTGGCTCCATACCCGTGCCCCACTGCCATCCTGGGGAAGGGGAAGAGGCAAATATGACAATCCACAATCACAAGGCTACATAAAATGACAAACCATCAAAGATAAAGGTCTCAGTTGAGTTCACCATGATGTTCTCCTATGCAGGCCTGCACCCACTTACCATTCAGACAGCTTTCTTGTATGTTTATCAAGCATTTTTATAAGTTTACAAAAGGAAGTTTATTATGCAGCAAAGTGAACAACTCAATCTCATTGACTTCAACAAGGAAGTTAGGCATATTGTTCTCAGCACCACTACTCTCAAAATGTTTCACTACGATTGCATTGTAATGTGCTCTAACTGTGTTTCTAAACTTTTTTTTTTTTGCGGTTGCTTTTTTGTATTGGTCTTGTCATGTTAAAATATTAAAACTGAATTTTATAAAGTTGTATGTATATTCTTTTGTATGATGTTACGGTATTGTATGTAAACCGCTTAGGGATTTTGCATATTAAGCAATATATAATATATATTATTAATGAATGAATGAATAATTTTTTGAGAAAACAAGCTCCACACTAGTTTTTTAACTTCTTGAATGAATGTGTACTGCCTTCAAGTCGATTCCGACTTATGGCAACCCTATGAATAGGGTTCTCATGAGGCTGAGAGGTAGTGACTGGCCCAAGGTCACCCAGTGCGCTTCATGGCTGTGTGGGGATTCGAACCCTGATCTCCCAGGTCATAGTCCAACATCCTAACCACTACACCACACTGGCTCTCTTTTTAACTTCTTAGTTATAGCATAATCTATTTTGTTTGTTTTACACCTTTTTGGTATCTCCTTGTTCCCTGTATCCTTAACATCCTTTTTTCTTATTTAATTCTTGGTTTTCATACTAAGTTTTCTGTTAACTTACATAATGGGCTATCTGAAGGTCAAGTTAACACACTCACTGCATGGAGGAGGAGAGAGCAAGGCCATTGTCTTTCCCTTCCCCTAGCCTGGTCCTCACATCCTCTCCACCAGTGAGCTGAGGGGGGAGGGAATTGACCGGCACTATGTGCCTCCCCCCCCCAATGCCCTACCTATAAATGTGGCTGTCACACCTAACAAGGAAGGCTTGCTCCCATGGAAGCCCCATTGAAAAGAATGGGAGCTACACAAGGCCACTATTGCATTTTTGCAGAACCACCATTCATTTATATGAGGGCTTGACACGGGAGCTCCCACATGGGTGGAAAACCTGTGACCCTGCTGATGCTGTTGGACCCCAGCTCCCACCAGCCCCAGTCAGCATGGCCAGTGCTCAGGAATGATGGGAGCTGTAGTCCAGCAGTATCTACAGCATCACAGTTTCCCCGCACCTGCTTTAAAAGATTTGCTGCCCCTCTGCCAAATGGCATTTAAAAATTCAAAACAGCTTAACAACATTCCATAAAAGGAATATATTATTTGGAGCATACCCTTCAAGAAATAAAGATTACTTTGCTTCCAAGGTCTTCACAGTTTGGGCCTAGCAGCCCCTGCTGAAAACTGTGCCACAAATATTGTAGGTTGTGTCCACACTAGGGCATTAATGTGCACATGGATCACAGCTTAGTGTGCACATTATGTGCCTTCATCCACATATGAGTGCTTTCAATTTTATGCCTCCAAAATTTTTCTTAATGTTTCCTGTCCACACTAGTGGGCGACCTTTGATGGGATGTGTTCTTGCCCCCTCCCCTCAGTTAGCACTTCCCACCCACTATAAGTGCTGAAGAAGTTAGATCCATTGTGGGCATATGTGCATACCTTTTTTAAAAAAATGTTTAAATACATTTTTTATATATACCAGATTTGCACAAAAGAGCAGTCAAAAATGTTGAAAAAATATGTGTGTGTCACTATAAGCCAGGAAACCTGAGGTCTGTTGTGGGCATGCAGACAGGTAGGTATTTGTCTAAAATATTTTTTGATATACCAAATTGTCACAAAGGAGCAGCCATTTCTTTTAAAATATATATATGTATTGCTTTTTTCTTTCCTCCACTATTCCTTTCACACCTCCTGTGTCTGCAAGAGCACATTTTATTTTTATTTTAAATACAGCTGTTTTGTGCAAGAGTTGATCAGCACAAAAGAACTGTTTAAAAAAATACTGCAAACATGCCTTTAACAACCACCAGTGGGAAACAGCAGGCAGTATCCTTTCCTTTGGACAGATGGAAACAAAATGGAAGTAGGGGGTGTGGTGATAGACAGCACCCAGTGAAACATTACTCCACATTAAAAAAAAAAAACTGCTCACACCATGTGCTTCAGTGCATCCACAGTCAGGTAACATGCAATGTTATATTGGATTTTCTTCCCTTATCAGATTATCCGCAGATCACGACAATACGGATTAAATGACCCATCAATCTCAGCCTACCCATTGCCTGCCTGTCTTCTTACTTAAAACAAGTCACACAGATACATGGATAGTGTTTGATGTAGGCTTCTTTTCTGAGGACACTCCCCTAAAACAGGCAGGCCTGACGCCAGCAGGTGGCCAGGTTGGGCACTGGCTGAGGGCCCCTGTGGCTTATAGGGACCCCTGCAGCTGTGGCTGGGCAGGTGTAGTTCACACTCTGCAATCTGCACTAGCATCGGGTCACAGAGTATGTGCCCCATGACCCAATCCTAGCACATAGTGCATATTGGGAGCCAACCTCCCAGGCAACACCCACCACCACTGCTGGCATGGGCTGGCCACACCACTTCCCACATTGTCATGCTGCTGTGTCTGTGTGCTGTGAATGCATGCATGCTTGAATGATGAGAGGCGGGCATACACAGTGCACTAATACAACCAGGTGTATTTAAGCTCCTGTTGATGGTGGTGGCAGTGCTGCCATGTCACCACCACTACCGCCACCTTTGGGGGCACACTGCAGTCTGGTGCTGGTCCTGAAAACATGATTGGAGAAGCTGTTGCCCTCCAGATGCTGTTGAACCCCAGCTCCCATCAGCCCCAGTTAACACAACCAGTGGTCAAGGATGAGGGAAGTTGGAGTTCAGCATAATCTGGAGGCAGCCCTGTAGCCAGCCTTCCTTGTTAGGTGTGGCAGCCACATTTCTAGGTGGGACATTAGAGTGGGAGAGGCTCATAGTACTAGCCAATTCACCCCACTCACTGGTGGAGAGGAGGTGAGGGCCAGGCCAGGGGAAGGGAAATGCAGTGACCTTCCCCCTCACTCCTCCTCCATCCAGAAAGTGTGTTAACTTACATGAATGAAGTTTAATCTGTTGAAATGCTGCACCATTTCTGAGAGATCCCCAGGAATACCAGACTCAAAAGCCTGACTTTGCCTATATCTACAGTCTTCTTTCACCTGTGGTCTGTCCCTATGTTCTGATTCTTCATGAACTGAACTACTTTGGTAATGACAGTGAGCTCCTGAGCTTGGCTTTGATGCTGCATTAGGTATCTCAGTTCTAGATTCCACTTGAAAAACAAACTTGTCCATACTAGAAGTTCAGGGAAGGACACAGAGAAAATAAACACTATAGGGTGTTTATTGAGAGTCCCTCCTTCTAGTCTAGATTGAATGCCTGTCCCGACACGAACCCACCCGTACACTATGCTCAACATCCAAGGCCCTCCTCCAGGTGCCTACCCCGAGGGAAGCTCGGAGGATGGCAACAAGGGAGAGGGCTTTCTCAGTGGTGGCCCCCAAATTATGAAATTATCTTCTTGACAAGGTGCACCTGGCGCCAATACTGTTATCTTTTTGGTGCCAGGTCAAGACTTTCCTCTTCTCCCAGGCATTTTAGGATGTGTTTTTAAATTGTTTTTTTTTAAGTGTTTTTAAATTTGTATATTTGTTCTTAATGTTTTTAATTGTTGTAAACCGCCCAGAGAGCTTCGGCTATGGCGTGGTATGCAAATGTAATAAATAATAATAATAATAGTCTTGTGCCTGGCCTTTCAATTCTCCTTCCTGTTGGACAATCAAGGAAAAACTTTTTAACTGGTTACTATATAAAGGATGAACTAAGCAATTGGAAATTAATTGTGGAAAGCAATTGGATTTTTTTTAACAGGTTGCTGGGTTGATTTTTCTGTCCAGAAACCCTGAGAGGCCTCATACTGAGCTGCACATATTGGGAAAATCAGAAATTAGGCCTGAGTTGTAGCCTAGGTGACCAGCCAGCTAGCTTACTGCAGTGTTACAGTAATACACAGCAATATTTCTATTCCTCTAGGGCTTTTCATCCCTTGCCATTAAATAATCAAGAAAAAGAAGAAAAAAATAGTCACTATATTTGTGAGTATAGTGAGTGCTTTAAAAGAGTAAAGGGTTGCCATTTTTTCCGATCACTTTAAGTTATCTCTTTATTTCACCATTTAGCAACAATCACCCAATCATACTCTACTCATTATAATAACTGCAGAATAAACAAACTCTTACATTTTATTTCAGGCAAACAGCCATGCTTCTTTATTGCTGGCTGGGTAGACAGCACAACTGAAACTGAAACTGAAAAGCAGAGCAAAGGAAAGTCAAAGGGGTGGCATCCAACTCTAGCCCATAATACAAAGTTCTAACTTTTGACTCTTCAAGGGTCATGCTACTATACTAGCTGTTTTTTCAGGATCATGTAAGTAATTATAGAGTGACTGTGATCATGAAAAATCCACCCTCAGCCAGGGAAAGACAGCCAGGGAAAGTGAGCAGACTCTTGGGGACTCTACCAGATGAGGCTTTTGTTGTACATTTGCCCTGTCTTATTCACTGAATTTTTCAGAGGGTCCTCTTCTTAAATTGCTCCTATTCTTATAACAATCATTCTTTAAATGGACATCTCTCATGTCCCAAATAAAAAAGACAATTTCCCAAAAATTCCTAGATTGGGGAAATCCTAGGGAACACCCCCATTTTGCCCCTTCACAGGCCTGTCTGGAGGACTACATGTTCTACATCCTAGCTCAAAAGACTTTGCTGGCATAGAAAGAATATAAGATAGCCTGCCCTAAACTGTGCTGGCTGGGATGATGGGAGTTATAGTCAAAAACATCTGGAGGCCAGCCACCCAGATGGGTAAAGCTGACATAAGGCATACTATAATCTTTCATAGAAACAAAAAAAAAATAGTTCACAGTGTGTCATTTGTGAATCACTCTTGGATCACAGTTTCATGCCATTAATTTATGTTGTACAAAGGAACAAGTAGCCCACCCACCCCCAAAAAATAACAACTAGAACTATAACATGATAGCTTAATGAACTGAAAAGTTAAGTCAATAATTATAGAGCACTGAGTTTTGAAAACACAGGATGTAGATCTTGAGGACTTAGAAGTGTTTTCTTCTATTTTCTCACCATTTAAGTAAGATCCACTTTCCTAGCCTGAGGAGCAGGCAGGTTTATCAGCTGTAAGTATGTACACATAGTATTAACCATGTTCCATGGCACTGCATCTTCCTTGATAGATGGGGAAATAGAAAGGTCAGCTGTTATGCTTCTTACATCCAAAACAAGCAAGCAAACATAAAATTGCCAAACAATCTTTAAGCTTGAATTTCTGGGCCTCTGAAGATATACATCTATCCATAGTATTTTTATCAAGTAACATTCCATCTGATACATTAATAATCTGCAGATATTATATATTCATTTATATGAATCTCTGTATTTTGATTTCACATTAAGTCCTAGAACTATGGTTTTATACAAAGGTGGTCTATTTTTTCTTTACCTTGGAACACTCCAGTGTTTATATTGTGTTTTATTTTGCAAATAACAACAACAACAATAAATCATGCAGAATGTTATGGGACATACATAATTTCATTATTTTCACTGGTGCCATTTCTGTCAACACGGTTTTATTCTCATATGTTTTCATTATGCTTTCCTTTAAACTTTCCGAAATGTGACCCATGCTAGCTAATAATGACTTCATCAGGTTATTTGTCTGTCCCTATTATAAAAATATCTAAAGTTTTTTTAAAAAAAAATTAGGACTTCAACCAAGCTGGTTTTCACAAAATAACCCTTTAAGATAGTAGTTTATTATGTGACATGCAGCGGAATTCCATACATATCTATTCATAACTAAACTCCACTGAAATTCAGTGGGGCTTATTCTCATATTGCAACCATATGTACAGTTTTTCCAGGAATTCAAAGTCTCAAACAACATCAACAAAGCATCTTGTGGGACCTTAAAAACTAACAAATTTATTACGGCACATACTTTCATGAGCTACACTTTATCAGATTCATGAAGTGTAATGTTCAGTTGCAGATATATATACCCAGCAGTGAAGTCAGAGAGAAGTAAAAGGCAAGAAGTATAGAGAGTGACAATTCACTTAGATCTAGAATGTATGTAAAATAAGAATGTATGCTTTACTTCAGCACAGGCAATAAAGCAATCAACTTGGTAAATGTTGAGTTAATAAACATCTATAGTGGGAGAGGAAACCATTGTCTCCATTCAAAACAAACAAGTAGAAATGAACTTCTTGAGGAATTGTAATCCAAAAATTTCATGTTGGGATCCTCCCTTGAAATGGCCACCATGGTGTTCTCTGAGGGTGGTCAAGATGGGCAGTTGCCCCCTCCTTGGATAAGCCATAATCTGCAGGTTCCTAGATTTCATTCTAAAAAGTAAGTTTCTAGCATTTGTAGAACCTGAGATATGAGGCAAAAATGTGCAGGCATTATTCTCATATGTTTTGTGAGAAACAAGCAAGCCCCCACCTTTCAGTGTTTTAGCCAATGAATGAAGTCATAGCGATAACGAACATTGAGAAAAACAGTTCTAGCCAATTAGGCAAAGAGAAGGCTAGAATGAAACTTCGTTTGTTTTTAAGCCTTTTCTATCATGAGGCCCGCAGAGCAATCATAGAATGAAGAAAGAGAAGATACAGAATGGGACCTGAGAGAGGGTTGTAGTGAGTTGCAACCAGGAAGTGCTGAGATAGGAGGCTTCAGTAATTTTGACAGTGACAGCTCCTCCCCTTTAACTTCAGTTACAACAGAAGGAAAGACAGTTGATCAGGAGCCCTTCCTTTCTCCTCCCATCCAGCCTCCCTCTTCTCCCAAAGCGCTGCCACTGCACATACCTCCTCTAGAGAAGGAGGATCTCAATGAAGTGCCACTGCCCCCATCGCCCCAGACATGCAGACAATTGCGACGGCAGGCACAATTGGCCCCCACTTTCCCACCTAGGAGGAGTGCTCACATGCAAAAACATTCCCATTCTTTGACAACTTCCTCATGCAAGAAGAAAGAGCCCGCCTGAACCTACTTAAGGGTTGTACGGGGGGGGTGTCTAACTGCTGTGACAACATCATAGCTTTGAGTAGTCGTGCTTAGTTATGCTGTGTAGAGATGCAGAATCTTGTGTGACCTGTAAGCTGATCCATGAAGAGCTCTAAACTGAAGTTTTTCATTAAACATACTGGAGAAAAATACACCAGCAAGTCTGAGGATGATTCCAATGGCCTTGGCCAGGACATTTTCTGCTGGTCTTCTCTAGTGGAGAAGTGATTGTTGCTGCATAGAAAATGATTCAGGTATCCAGGATTTTAGTGTAGCTGTGACTGGGGAATAGTGTGCACTGTTGACTCAATTTAAAAAAATGTAAATGTACTGCCTTCAAGTCGATTCTGACTTATGGTGACCCTATGAATAGGGTTTTCATGAGGCTGAGAGGCAGTGACTGGCCCAGGGTCACCCAGTGAGCTTCATGGCTATGTGGGGATTCAAACCCTGGTCTCCCACGTCGTAGTCCAACACCTTATCCACTACAACACACTGGCTCTCGGCTCAATAAAAGGTAGCAGCAAAGATGGGAGCTCATGATCTTTATAACTTTATAATCTAATATGCACATAGTACAAAGTTACAAAATTTCCATACAAAAAAAAATTGGCTGATAAATTCTTGCCAAACAATAAGTAGATCAAGAAGTCCCTGTATGTCAAAGAAAGTCCAACTTAATGATGGCTGACAGGTGGCAATTGACCTGCTTTCCATCAACGTTATCTTCATCAGGAACCAAATTATATGTAAACCTCTAGGTCACATTCAAAAATATTAATCACAGTTTACAAATTGGTGAAGGTTCGCTTGCTGTTTTAGCTATTCAGAGTGAAACCTTTGACTGCACAAATGTATTCCAATATTTTCATCTTTGTATAAAACAGGAAAATAATTGTTTTAAACAGGATGCGTGCAGAATAAATTTTGCTTCTAAACTGCAGCAACAAGAAGGCTTAAAGAAGCCCGCTCTGCTGCCTCCCTGATGGTTTTCTGGAGGCTTCTGAAAACTATCTTGTTCCGGAGAGCCTTTCGGGGGGACTGAAGGTAGAGCCTGAATTGGATTTTATGCCCCTCCTTTCTTGCTTTTACCTCTTTAATCCCTTTTAATATCACTCCCTTAATTGTATTTTTTGTATTTTTATCTGTTTTAATGTTTTTGTGATTTTATTGGGCATGATTTTACTGTGAGCCCTGAGTGCCCTTTTGTAGGGTAGAAGGGCAGGATAGAAATATTTTAAATAAATAAATAAATAATAAAAAATTAGACACTATAAAGAGCCCAAGACAGCTTGGTTCTAGATCTATTCTCTAGGGATAAATGGAGCTGGCACTCTTTTGATGAAGAAGTATATATTCTTCTTAACTCTTAAGAAATAAAGTATGAAACAAGGTTTCACTCAGATAAGCAAATAAATTGACATATTTGATATTTGTGGGTGGCTGCATTAAAAAAGGTGCAGAAGACTTTTGTTTGAGAAAGTGACTTGGGATAATATTCGTCTGATCGCTGGAAAGGCAGGCCTTGGGGTATTCTCTTTCCTCAATTTCTGATGTGAGCGCCATTGGTTATGTAACCAAAATAGCTCCACTCATGCATAAGGGGGAGATATCAGCAGACCTTGGGAAACCCTGAAGTTATAGGAGTACCACAAATCTTTAGAGAAAAAGCCAAAGGGGGAGAACCCCCCAAGACAGCCCAATGGATGCTTAATGTGCTTAGTGTCTATACAATGCTGATGACTCTTGACAGAACAAAACAGAAAAATGGGTGGAAGAGTGATTAGAATGGACTATTGTGGAGGAGGACATGGCTGGCTAACAGGAACAGTGAATAGGAGCAGTCTATAGTAAGTGCAACTTTTTTGTTGTTGGGAATCCAACTTGTCCTGATATATTAATAATGACCATGCTTAGTGGGCACAGATGATGATGATGTTTATTAGTCGCTTAATACCCAACTGTCTCCAAGAGTCTTACAGCAATGTTACAAACAAAAACAAATATATCATACTATAAAAACAAAACAATAAAACAACGCCCCCATGCAGCCACAGGAAGCTTTGGCAGCATACTAACAACAGACAATATAATCTCACTGTCAAATGCCTGGGGAAAAAGATTTGTCTTCACCTGGCACCAAAAAGATGTCAATAATGGCATCAGTCAGACCTCACTGTATTCCACAAATGAGGCCCCACAACTGAAAAGGCCCTCTTCCTTGTCACCACCCTCAGAGGGGGGACCTGGAGAAAGGCCTCAGAAGAAGCTCTAAGGGTCTGGGTCGGTTCACACTGGGAGAGGCGTTCCGGAAGATATTGTTAGGGTTTGGGGGTTGGATAGATGATTTCTATGAGTCCCCTTCCAGCCTCTGATTTGAGACCCTGCACCTGGAGGTGGGCTCTGCAGCTGAGAAACTTACTCTGTTGGTCAGATGAGTCTTCTTTGTTAGTCTAACAGAGTGACCAGGTGGGCTAATGGGTCTATCAAGTGCCCATTAACTGGCGAATGGGCCAAGGAGATCCTATTGTCATTGAAACTCTTCAGGAGAGCCCCCCCACTCCTTTGGCCAAAAGAGAGGGTTCTGTTTTTAGTTAAGTCTGGGGAAAGGCTGGGAACTGGAGACATTCAGAGAGGCTGGCTCCCTGCACCACGGCTTTAGGATGTCTCCTGCAACCCTGATGGAAAAGCAAGATCTAATGGACTGCTAATGCTTTGCTCTTAAGCTCAAGTTGGAATCTGTAAATAAAAACCATATTTCCTAAAAGACACCACAGTCTTCACTGAATGTCTTTCCAGGGAAACCAAACCCTGGGCAAGTGCAGGGACCCCTAGAGATCTCTCACCACTTGGAGATTGGGGTGGTGCACAACCAGGGCTGGCTCCAGGCATGCACGGGCCCTTGGGCATTAGCTTGCCCTGCCCCCCCGGTGTGTTGGGCTATGGCACCGTGGGCCTGGAGCAGGCTGATACTGAAGGGCCCAGTCATGTCTGGTGCCAGCCCTGGCTACAGATATGCTCTAACATGTGTGCTCAAATGACAGAAGCCAGAGGGGTAGCTAAATATGGTTTCCAGTGGTCAGGGTGGCATGTCAATAACGTATATAGATCCTTTCCACCACAAAGGAAATCAGCATAAATGACACACAATAAAATAAATCCAAAGCAGCTTTTAAACTGACCCCAGAAGAAAGCTGACAGGACCTGAGGAATGTCCAGTTTGGGATGAGTAGATAAAGGATGAAGGTGAAAATATTTCTGATCATCCGAACAGAACCTGGGTAGAACTAGGCAATATATATATAGGAGGACATGATGTCTGACAGAGCACTGTGTATGTACTGAGCCCCGACACAAATTAAACCAGAGCATGCTTAGGACTGTAGCCTTCTCTCCCTGTGAATGCAACACTCCTTCCAATGGCCCAAAGGAAAAAGTCTGTAGCACTGAAAAGCATATATCCAGTTTTTTATACATGAAAAGGTTGAGGGCCAGCCATAGAGCAGATAGTGGGCTCAGCAGGGAGTGTCTTTGATTCCCCCCGCCATTTGTTAAACTTCTGAATGCTTCATTTTTAATTGCATTTTAATTGCATACCTGATTTATCCCTGTCATACAAGACAATAAATTTAGAACATAAGAAGATGCCTGCTGGATCAGATCAAAGGCACATCAAATCCCTCATCCTGTTCTCACAGTGCCAACCCGATACAGAACTTGAGTGCGACAGCACTCTCCCCCCAGCTACTGGTATTCAGCAGGCATACTGCCTTCCCAGCATCTGGTATTCAGCAGCAGCAGCTAGTATTCAGAGGAAGACTGCCTTGTATAATGAAGGCAGCATAAAGTCATCATGACCTTATCCTCCATGAATGTGTCTAATCCTCTTTTAGCGTCATCCAAGTTGATGGCCATCACTATATTCTGTGCAAGTGAATTCCATAGTTTAACTATGCACTGTATGAAGATTGCTCTCCCCAGGGAAATGCATCTGGCACATACATACATACATACATACATACATACATACATGCATTTATTTTATTTTATTTTATTTTATTTTATTTTATTTTATTTTATTACATTTATATACCGCCCCATAGCTGAAGCTCTCTGGGCGGTTTACAGCAATTAAAAACATTAAAAACAAACATACAAATTTTAAAACACAAAAAACAATTTAAAAACAATTTAATTTTTTTTAAAAAACAATTTAAAAACACATTATTGTCTGTGTTTAGGCTCCAGGCTAAGGGAGCAATCCTAAAAATGAGAAGCCAGCGTAATTTACATCAGCTTAAATTAAGCTGACATAAAATGCACCAGATCCAAATCCATTCAGGAGCAAGGTTACTGCTGGCTGAGCCAGCCCAAGCCCTGCAGAGGGAAAAGCCTAAATTGAGTGTAACTTACACCACACTTTTTGCTGGTGTAAATGAAGGGTTCCCAGGTCATATGGCTGAGCTGCAGAGTTAGGATCCAACTTAAGTTCCTCCTTGGCAAATCCCACCACCACCTGGAATGCCCCTTTTGGGGGAACTTACACCAGCCTTGGCTGAGCCTATCTCCAGCTGAGCTGAGGTTGGGGACTTTTTCCAGGGTTCACCCAGCAGAGCCAGAGATGATATCTGCCAGATTCTAACTCACTCATCCCAGTGGAACTTGGGTTTGGATTGCTCTCTAAGACATTTCTATTTATTTAGGTATTTGGTAGTTATGCCAGCTTTCACTGTGGTGCTCATCTTTTAGTGGCGTGGTCTAGGACTTCCCCTTCTTATTCTGTTATTGGCTAAGCATTTTAGGAACTTTGTTTTGTTTTTAAGTTTTTAAATTTTAATTGATTTTATACATTTGTATTTTATCTTGTTGTCCACATGAGGATACTTTTATTAGGCCAACCAAAATGTCATAAATAAAGCATGTGAAAGTGTTTTATTTAAATATCTGCCACCTCCTCCCACACTCCACCTCAAAATGAACCATATGCAGACATGGATGGCTTAACGAACACCAACAAGCTTTTTCTTTCTCCCCACCCCCACCACTTGGGTTTTCAGCATCTAGCCTGATAAAGAATTCTGGGGAACTTGAAAGCTTTAATGCTATCTATGACATTTTGGTTGGCCTGATAAAGGTATTGCCATAATATGGACTTTGTGTTTTGTTTTGTTTTTAAGAAAGGTGGTTCTTCTTCACAATCAGAAACCTTGGGGAGAGGGAACTATCCCAGAATGTTCAACCAGTTCCATCATTAATACTTGTTCTGAAGATATTTTCCCCACATCCACTTACATCACCAATCAAGGGCTTCGTACACACCAGGCATTTAAAGCACACTGAAAGCACATTATTTTCCCCAAAGAATCCTGGGAACTGTGGTTTGTTAAGGGTGCTGGGAATTGTATCTCTGTGAGGGGTAAACTACAGCCCCCAGGATTCTTTGGGGAAAATAATGTGTTTTCAATGTGGTTAGATGGACCTATGTTCAATGGAGCAGACCATGCTAGAATGTTGTTGAATACATGCATATCTCATGCTTTTGTTGAATAGCACACACATGCTGAAGGCAGGGCAGCATGGGCCAAATTATGAGTCATTTATTATATGCTGAGAATTTCTATTGCTTTTAAACTGGCTCCCTGCAAATCCTGGGAATTGTATTTGCTGATCCCTTGATGTCCCCCTTCAATTACAATTCCTGCATTTCTTGGGGAGAGGGAATTATCAAGCCTGTTTCAGACTGTGGCTTAGACAGAGAAGGTCCAAAGGAGAAACAGCAAATAAAAACTGTGAAGTCTTTTCTTTGAATTCAGTGAACTGGGAAGCTGTGTGAAATTCAGTAGGTTTGATTTGCTCACCTTCCCAGTGGTATTTGATCTAATCAAAAGCTATTGCATAACTATAACTGAAATAATTGATTAATTGATGTGATTAATTGATATATGCATGCTCGGAGGTGACATTTTAATTGTCAGCAGATGTGAAAGAGCAGGAGGGGAAGAAAAAAGTGAAAACCTTTCCCGCAGGGTGAATTCCCTCAAAGTACACCTTTTGGCAAAAATGAGTCAGTAACTCATTCAGTGTTGCAGGATAAGAAGCTCAGAGTGCATTTAAGAAGTCTGGAATTTAAACAATCTCATTAGGTTTTGATGTTGGGGTGAGTTCATACATCAGATAACAGCTAGGGCTGTCCTTCTCCTGTGAAGATAGTTGGCCTTAGGTGTGGTCAAGGTTCTGGTTTGAAAACTGAGCTTTTCAGAATGCTTTCCCATTCTTCCACTCATAACCTGACCATCCCTTCTATATATTAAAGGATGTGCAGGGCTGGAGTGATACAGAAATGAACAGGATGAGGTAATACTAGACTTCAGGCTACAATCCTATCCACACTTACCTATGAGTAAGCCTCAAATACAGTGAGATTTACTTCAGAACCAGCATGCATCAGATTGCACTGCAGGGCTGCAGCCCTAGCTATGCTTACCACAGACTGAGCTTCAAAATTATCTGAGACTTTCTTCCAAGTAAATATGTAGAGTGTGTGTGTGGGAGGAAGGTAATTATACTTACCAGGCCTCCCATTGGGTCCACAAAGCCATTTTGGCCAAGCCACACTCACCCACACTGTGCCTCTGCAAGCATTTGCCGTGATCATTGGCGCAAAGGTACCTGGCTTTGCAAGCACTAACAATCATTAGATGATAGTGGGTGCTTGCAAAACCCTGTGTCTTTGCCTGTGCACAGGCACAGGAATATGGGTCATCTGGCATCATTATAATATCAGATGACTGACGGGTGGACAACCCCACCTACCTGGCACTGTTAGTCCATAGAGGTGGGGGAGGTAAGGATCTGGCCCACCAGATCCTTACCCCTGATATATAACATCGGGCGTGTTTATTCTGAAGTCTCATCAGACACTGGGTGGTATACAATATTACTCTTACTCAGAGTGGACCCATTAAAACTAATAGGCATGACTAACTTAGACTCATTTATTTCAATAGGTCTATTCTGAGCAGGACTTAGTTGAATACAATCCAGTAGGCCTTTCTTCCAAATAAGTAGCATTCAGCTCGCTGTGCAGTTTGTCAGCTGAGATAACTGAGCCTTTTCTTACCCATTGGCCAAGGAGAATATGTAGCCTAAGGGAAGGAAGATTTTAATACCTGTAAGGCTTCTAGACACTTTGAAGAATTCCCCTAGCTCCGGCTTTTCATGTTATGGTACGAGTAAGAGGTGATGTGACAGAAGAAGTGTATAAAATTATGCATGGCATGGAGAAAGTGGATAGAGAGAAGTTTTTCTCCCTCTCTCATAACACTGGAGCTCATGGACATCAAATGAAGGTGAATATTGGAAGAATCAGGACAGACAAAAGAAAGCACTTTTTCACACAGTGCATAGATAAACTGTGGAATTTGCTCCCACAAGAGGCAGTGATGGACACCAATTTGGATGGCTTTAAAAGAGAGTTCAGCACATTTATGGAGGATAAGGCTATCAATGGCTGCTAGCTATGATGGCTATGCTCTGCCTCCATAGTCGGATGAGGTATGCTTCCAAATACCTGTTGCTGGAAATGGCAGGAGGGGAGAGTTCTCTTGCACTGAGGTCCTGCTTGCGGGCTTCCCATGGGCAACTGTCTGGCCTCTGTGTGAACAGGATGCTAGACTAGATAGGCCATTGACTTGACCCAGCAGGCTCTTCTTATGTTCTTATGCTAAAGATGTTCTCTGGAAGTCTTGAAGGCATGGTTTTTTTTCAAAGTGTGCCTGTGAGCAAGTACAGAAAACCTTTCCTAACTGATCAGCCCCAAACTTCCAGGTTAAAGGCTAGGTGCATTCTGGTTAGCAGGACACAAGTTGTTCACTTTCAAGTGACCTTGGCCACTATGACCTTTAATGTTGGTGATGGGGGGAAAAGGTAGTTATAATTATTCCTTTGAGCATGAACTTGCTGTGGCTTTTGAGAAAGAGGGAGTAGCTGCTAATTATTCATTTTCTTGGTGGCACAGTCTCCAAATTCAAACCAGGGAGAGGTGGTTTCAGATCCCTGCTCACTATGGACCAGGCAATCTCTCAGCCTAACCAACTTCACAGGGTTGTTGTGATAATAAAATGGAGAAAGGGAAACAACCCTGTACATTGCCCTGAGCTTCTTGGAACAGGGGCACCCAAACTCTGGTCCACAGACCACCAGTGATCCTGCTCCACAAGCTTCATTCAGTTGGTCCCACAGAGTGTCTGTGGATTTCTGGTTGAAAATGGGACAGGGCTCATCTATCACATTAAGTATTCCTATTGATTTTTCATTGTATATTATTGCTTCTTTTATTTCTTATGTTGAATTCTGTTTCAATACATAAGAAATAAAAGAAGCCATAAGAATACAATTTAAAATTGTACAGCATCTAGCACAGCACATTACAATTGCTAAAACAGGTAGAAAATCATTAAGTGGTCTGCAAAGACCCTCAGCAATTTTCAAGTGGTCCATGGCAAAAAAAACCTTTGGAAACCACTGTCTTAGAAAAAGGTGGCATTAAGTACTTACCATCCAACAAACCTAAATATATAAACTAAGAATGCATTTATAATGCAGGGAGGAGGAGGGGGACTGAAATTGAGTGTTTGAGTAAAAAGAAGACATTTGAAATAGTAACACTTCTGCCACAATAAACTAAGTACCTTTACTCTAGAATAAGGCCCATTGCTTTAAATGGGGCTTACTTCTGAGTAGTGCAGCATCAATCATTGAGAAGATTGGGGGAGGGTGTTGCTGCAAAATGGGCTCTTACCCACCATGCTGACGAGTATGCAGCTCACCACCCCCTTTTCCTCCTACTATTGGTTTGTATTACTGTATCTATTTTAGGGACGGGGAAGAGCAAGTTTATGTTTCCGCACCTCTCTGGAAAGCTTAAAGAAATTAAAGTGATCTGATCTAAACGCAATGGGAAGTCACCAGCCCAATTGTTCCCTTGGAATTCAAAGGGTGCATTTCAGAACCATTCAAATGAATGGAATGTTCACCCTCACGGGATGTAAATTGTCATGATTCAATTTCTTGCACACCAACTTGCACAATAGTTTGTGACATTTTTGTTGACCAAATTGCCCTTATATGGATTTTGGAATTACTTTCAACAGACAAATTGCTCTGAAGCCTCTGTTGCTTTCTCTTTTGATCTTGTATACTTTCTTTGACTACATATGCGGCCCTAAAATCGAGAAGGGGGAGTACTTTCTTTTTCTTCTCTCGAAGTCTCTTTAAAATATTTTTAACAGCGATGCAGGGAAATAAGCGAGTTGTTCAAGAATCTGAGGAAATACTTTTGAGGTGCTTTAGAAACAAAGCTGAAAAGATTTTTAAAATAGATGAAACAAACGAAATATCATTTCTGAAGAAAAAGTCTATGGTACTCTGCCGTTTTAGCTTCTACCTGTCTCGTAAGGCAGAAGGAGAGATTCTTTGTGGCCCTCAACAAAGGCGAACAGCGTCCTGCAATACAGCCCCAGAAAACTGTGGAGTTTTGCGATTTGCAATTATCTCAGAAATATTTGATCAGGGGAAGCGATCTGGAAGGAGCCACAGAGAATCCAAATCAACCTGATTTAATTTGGAACAGTTAGTTTCCTGCGGCGCCTTACTGATAAGACGATCACAGAACAGATTCCCCTGGACCTTGATGCTCCACTTTATCACGTGGGCATAGCATGGATACAGTGCTGAAGACTCAGCGGCCTTTGCCGATCGGGCACCCTCCAACTGGTTTGGACTACGACTCCCATCATCAGCCCGCTAGTACTGCAAAAGTTCGGGGATTACGGCAGCTGGGAGTCCAAAAATATCTAGAAGGCACCAGGTTGGCAAAGGCTCAGAGGAGCCTTCGCTTCGGCAGCAGTCAAGCTCGACCCTATGCACGTACGCTCGGGAGAAAGCCCCACCCCTAATAAAGCGTGACTGGGACGCTTCCTTGTCCTTGCCAAGCCTGTTGATTTCAGTTGCTATAAATTACTCCCGTAGTAGTGTTACTATTTGGCGGGGGCGAACAGTTGGGTCACTGTTCCCTTTTTTCCACACTAGCTTCAGCGAATAGCCACGTGATCTTGAAAATAAATGCCTTTTCAAAACGAGCTACTTCCAAGGCTCGGCGCCCAACCGCGCAATCCTAGACCCGTTTACTCGGGAGCGCCCTCCTAGGGCCGCATGAAAGGGGAGGAAGCCCCTTTGACACAGCAGAACTTCCTTCTGCGTAGACACGTCTAGGATTGCGCTGCAAATACGGAACAGAAGCAAGCATCGCCTAAGAAATGTCTTTGGGGTCCAGGCTAAAACACAGAAAACCCTGAAAATACATCAAGGCATACCAAGTCCCTTGTTTCTGGGAGTAAAAAGTAAATATGAAGGATACTGTCTAGCTTCACTGCTCCCGCCTTCCCTGACGCTGTTTCTCCGCTAAATGTGGTGGCGGGGGTTGCTCAGAAACGTAGTTCTATTAAATTTTAATTTTAAGTCTTTTGAGGCTTTGGGGCAGACACCAGGCTGCAGAATTTACTTTGCTGTTTGCTTCGAGAATCCCGAGATCCGTGAGCTGGAACCTGTGCAAAAGGGAGAGACCTATTTCTGAAAGAACAGGGAGCCTGAATTCTGAACGCGTGTGGATGGAGCCCACCATCCTTTCATGCGCAAACGTAAATATTTGTTAGAAAGGTGCCATCTCTGTTATCTTTTCGGTGCCTGCTGAAGACCTTCCTCTTTCAACAAGCCTTTTAAGCTGAGACCTTACCTCTGTGTTGGAATTGCTTCTTAATATGTTTTTAAACTTTTTTTTAAAGAAAACGTTTTTAACCTTTTTCTTAAAGATGTCTTGAAAGCTTTTAAAAATGTTTTTAAAGATGTTTTGTTCTAGTGTATTTTAAAGTCTGTTTTTATGATGTTTTAAAGTGTTTTTAGTGCTTTTGTTTGCCACCCTGGGGTCCTGCTGGGAGGAAGGGCGGGATATAAATCAAATAATAAATAAATAAACTCATTCCTGCTTAGCCTAAACTTCATTTCAGTTCAATTTAGGGTGGGATGGGTAAGAGTGAATTGGTTGCTACTGTCAAACGATCGTGAGTCAGATTTGCTGATTTACTGCAGAATGCCAACAGAAGAACACGCTCCTTGTCCGCCCCTGTATAGAGCATTACAGTAGTTATCAATGAACCTTATGGAGATTATTCTGGGGAAAGGTCTGCAATTTTGAGGAGAAAGTGACTGCATTTAAACCAGCTTTCTGAACATGAATACTATTACTATCCTGGGCAGTACTTATTGGAAAGAAGAGCAAATAAAACCTGTGAGACTACAGCGTCAGTCGGATTAACAGCACCATCCTACCCTTGTTAACTCGGAAGTCCATTTAGGAAGGAGCGTTAAGTGTACATTCCATGATCGTTGTCAACACGAGATCTCCAAAGCAGTTATCTAATTGGTGTAATTTCGAGCGTTATTGAATTCTTCCAAAAAGCGGGATACCTTTAAAGATATTGGCTGGAAGTAAAGCCGAGGAAGATTTACTTCCATACAGCCTACACCTCACTCTAAAAACGTTCTAGTTTCTAGAAGAACTCAACTCAAGGTGCTTGGCACACACTTCTAGACTTTTGGAGGATCACTACACAGCACCCAGGAGTCCAGTCCTAAACTCAACTGGGACTGGCCAGTACCAGCTGGTTGAGCATCTGTCCATTCTCATGTCTGGGGACACAAGAAGCTGCTTCACACCAAGTCACACCATTGGTCCATCTAGCTGGGTATTGCCTGCACTTGATTGGCAGAGGCTTCCCCAGGCAGCAGACAATGGTGTTTCCCACCTCCACCTAGAAATGCTGGGAACTGAACCCTTCTGCATGCAAAGCAGATGCTCTATTACTTAGTTAGGGCCCTTTTTCCGAAGGTCCTTTGGTATTTTAAAAGTGCCCGTTTGTTTTCTAAACATATGAGAGTCTAGATTGAAGGACGCCACACGCCTACACCATCATCCATAACCACCTGAGTTTATTTTATTGCCAAGCTGTTTCCAAGTCAACTTTTTACTGGGGTACTGAAGTCAAACGCCATTCTGTACAAGACCCCTTGAAAGACGCTGCAAGTTCGAAACCGCCGAGCGAGCTGCCCACAAAGACAGCTTCAAGTTCACAGGCTCTGTCTAACATGGAGACTTTCGATTACAAGGAAGAAAAAGAGGCAACGAAGGCTTCGGGCGGGTCTTTTCTTCTTCTTCCCGTTCAAAGTCTCCAGAACTGGTCTTTAAAAAGTTTTCAGTCAATAAGTTACAATAAATAGAACCAAGGAGGCCACGCCATCCATCCTCCCTCCAAGTCTACAGTCTCACAGCTCCGGATAGGCTCCGCCTCCTCCCGCAGTTGCGCAGTAGTAAGCTGCGGCGGCGGCCGCGGCGGCGGCAGCGTTAGCCTCAGACCCTTCGTGGCCCGTGTAGGGGGCGCCCAGTTCGGCGGGCCGGCAGCCGAAGGGCAGGTACTGCTCGAACTCGGCCCGGTCCACGTCGGCCAGTAGCTCCACGTCGTGCGGGGGCAGGTGCTCAAGGCCGACGGCAGCATCCCCTCGGCGGCAGGACTGCTGCTGCGCGGCATCCTGAGCATGCGAGGAGGAATAGGTTGCCAAGGGACCCCCGAAGCGGCCACGGAAGAGCCCGACGCTAGCGCTGCTGCTGTTGCCGGCAGGGGCGCCGTTGCAGGGATACTCGGACCCGGGCGGCGTCGGGTAGCCGTAGGGCCCCAACAGGCAGCCCCCTTCCTCCGACTGTTGAGGCGGCGGTGGGAAAAATGCAGGCTCTGCGCAGGCGCCGCTCTGAGACTCGGGCTCCGGGGTGGGCAGGTTGTAGCTCCCGAAATGGGCGCCTAAGGTCGGCAGCGGGAGAGGCGCGCAGTCCCGGTAGTGGAAGGTTCCGCCGGCGTAGGGCGACTGCTCTGGGTAGGGGAGTCCCAGCCCGTCGCAGCCGCCTCCACTTCCCGCCTCTACCGGCAGCCCCAGCTGGTGTTGCTGGTGATGCTGAACTGCGAGGAAGCCGCTCCCTCCGTCGGCCACGCCATCGCCGCGCTTGAGACGCTTCACCTGCTTCCTGCGCCGCGGCCGGTACTTGTAGTTGGGGTGGTCCCGCATGTGCTGCAGCCTCAGCCGCTCCGCCTCTTCCACGAAGGGTCGCTTCTCGTCCTGGGTCAGCGCCCGCCACGACTGACCTGTCAGCGCAAGGGAGGGGGGGAGGGAGAAGGGAGTTTTAAACAGGAGCTGACAGATGAATCTCACTGGCTCCCAAGTATTTGCACCAAAACTTGACACGCGTCTGTTACCTGCTAGTGTTTTCCCGCCTTGGGACTATTCTTGACACTGCAATCCAATCATGCCTACTCGAACGTAAGTCCTTTTAAATTCAATGAGGCTTACTCTCAGGTAAGTAGGGTTGGAATTAAAGCGGAAGCCACACAGCCCCCCCAAAATCCTCAATGCTCAGGGATGGAACCCCTGGCCCTCCAGCTGTTGTTGGACTCCAACTCCCATCAGCCCTAGCAACCATGACCAATGGTCAGGGATGATTGGAACTTGCAGGCCAACATGTGGGTGGCCACAGGTCCCCCACCTCTTGCTCAGAGAAATGTAGGTAAGACGTGCCTTAGCGCACCCCTTCGGAGCCAGACCTGCGCTTTTACAGGGAAGTTCAGGCGGCAGTGATGTAGTCTTGGAGGTAAAACCCTTGTGACATTTGTGGCCATGCTTGAAACAAGTGTAGCCCCTTCGGGAGTGGACGTTTTATTTTCCTCTTAAACTAATCACCTTTATTTTTAATGTTTCATTTTTATGTGTGTAAGGAACGATATCTGGCCGGCCTCCTCACGCCCACAATCCAGTAGCCGAGACAGGAACCGAGTGACACTGTCCGGTACTGCAATAAAAAGCAGGCCAGCAGTTCCACGATATTTGCGAAAAAGTGCCTCTCCTCTCCCCGAAAAGTACCAATGAAATAAGGACCATTCTTTGCAGTGGAACTGTCCATCAAGTTATATCACGCTTTAAGGCATTTCAAACCCTGTTCGCATTTTTGCCCCATTTGAACCAGTCTTTTGTAACCATCTCATCTTCGCCCCTTGACGCGCAAAGGGTCTACTTTATGAGCGGGATCCAGGGCGAGATGGAGCAGCGTCGTCTGGGCAAACAGAGCGCTGTTGTGCACCCAAAGCGCCCCGTCTGTATAGTGGCAGAGCCCCGAATAACTCCTTCGCGTGGACCAGCCAGTTTCCACGGAAGGGACGCTCGAGATTACATGGTAGCTACCTTTGGCTGCACTACTGTACATACTTGCTTGGAATGAAGTTCCCTTGAATTCAGTGGGATTTACTTCCGAATAAAACATGCATGTGGGATTGTGCCGTTGTTCTGCTCTAGGTAAGAACGCACAGAAACAAGTCTATTGTGTCAAGGGCTTTCTTCCTTACCTGGTTTCTTACAAATGAAAATGAAAAGGACTACCTTCAACTCGATCCCGACTTATGGTGACCCTTTGGATAGGGTTCTCACAGTAAACGGTATTCAGAGGTGGTTGACCATTGCCTTCCTCTGAGGCTGAGAGGCAGTGACTCGCCCAAGATCACCCAGTGAGCTTCATGGCTATATGGGGATTCGAACCTGGTCTCCCAGGTCGTAGTCCAACACTGTAACCACTGCGCCACACTGGCTCTCTGTTTCTTACAAAATCACCACTGATTTCTTTGGGTTTCCCCAGGGAAAAAAATACAGGGTATCCCGCGATGCTTCATTGTGAGGCGCGGTGATACAGGGGAATTTCACAGTAAGGGCATACAGCATAGATAAGGGGGTAAGGCTCAGCCTGCCCCCCCCCGGCCCTTTTTCCAAGGCCCACGGGACTTACCCAGCATCTTGCTGAGTTCGGCGTTGTGCAGATCCGGGTTCTGCTGCGCCAGCCGCTTGCGCTCGTCCTTAGCCCAGACCATGAAGGCGTTCATGGGGCGGCGGATGCGGGCTTCCCCTTTGGCCCGGGCCGGCCCTCCCTGCTGCACTTGATCCGCCGCCGCCGCCTCGCCCTTGATCTTGCCGTCTGTCAGGGGGCTCAGCGACTCTGTCCACTGACACTGCATCATGAGGGGAGGGAGCGAGCACCGTCCTTGCGCTTGGTCGTCGCTGCTGGCGTATCCAGCATCGGGGCTGCTCATTTCCACGTTGCTCCACCGGACCTATCCGCTTCTTGCCCCCTCCTGGCGCCCCTAGAAGGCAAACGGGGGGGAGGGAGGTTGAGGCTGCTGGTATTCCTTGCCTCTGTCGCTTGTTGGAAGTAAAGCTGTAGCACAAGTCCTGGCTAAAGACGGGGGCTTGGGCTGTCGGAGCTGGCTCTCGAATAGCTGGCAGCTGTCACCGCGCGGCTTCGTTTAAACTGAACAATGGCCAATCGGGCTTCGTGGGCGGGGCCGGAGACAGTCACAGCGGGCGAGGAAGGACCAGTTTCATCTGCAATTCACCTGTATGGGAGCTAGCCAGGAGTAACCTTTCCAGCGATAAGTGGATTTTTCCATGACTTGAAGCTACGTGGAAGTAAATTCCATTGAGATCAATGGGATCTACTTTCAAGTAAGTGTGATTAAGCTCGGGGTGAGAGATCCGAAAGTGACTCTGTACAGGTGACAGAAGGGATAGGGAAGAGCAGTGGTTAGACATAAAAATATAAATGTACTGCCTTCAAGTCGACTCCGACTTACCGCGACCCTATTAATAGGGTTTTCATGAGGCTGAGAGGCAGTGACTGGCCCAAGGTCACCCACTGAATTTCACGGCTGTGTGGGAATTCGAACCCTGGTTTCCCAGGTCATAGTCCAACACCTTAACCAGTACGCCAAATGGGAGGACTCTAGTTAGGTAGTTTGTTTTTATGGGCGCTGGAGGGAAAATTGAGCACTTTGACCTATTTTGTCTGTTTCCTGTCTGATGGACGTGTTTTCTAAACAGGAAATGTCATGGTAAACCTGATATAAGAAATATAGTTTTGAGAATTGGCTTAAGAAGTGCATTTATAATTTTAAGTGTTACTTTTATAAATGATATACGATTTTGATCGCATAGGTACACATATATTATGAATAATAGCAGTATAACACTCCACATAATAAGCTTACAAGTAATGCCTTCAGAAAACTACATTTGCTTTAAATGTACTTTTGTTTCTCAAACTAGTGATAATGCTTCGATTCATATATTTAATTATGTATACTTGCACTTTCACTGTCTCAGTTACGATTATTTCAACAGCAGGAAGTAGTTTTATATAAAAGCAAGTCTACGATTTAAGGGATTTCTAATATTTTAGGCTAAGATGATATGTGTTTTCACAATGTATATTAATAACTTGCCCCTACTTACCAAAGCATTGCAAATGCAACATTGTGCGGATACAGTAAAACTTGTGTAGGAGGTATTCAGGACTTCAATTTTAGTTGTAGGTTAGTATTTACGTTTGTAGGCGATGCTATTAAATACACTAGTGCTTATGTGTAAATGCCGATGTATTTTGAATTTTGATCTAATACTGGGATATTAACTATATATATTTTTAAATCAGTGGGGCTTAGTTTATGATAGTACCTTCAGTCCTAAATGCACTTACTGGAAACTTACTTCCAAGTAAACATGTATTGAGTTCGCCACAAGGCTTGGGATGTCAATCTTTGGAGACTCAGCTTCAGCTGAACTCAACGTTGGCGCTCTTTTCCTTAATTCAGTCTCATCATTTTTGTAAATTGTGCTTCCTACAGAATACCGTTATTTCTTTTTCTTTGAACATCTCGTAGAGGTTAACCTGATCCTAAACCCATTCCGACTTTCACGTTTATAAAGCGTTTAGACTCGAGATTCCCAGAGCGATCTGGCTCCGATCAGCCTAGTTACTTCGGAGGCTTTGGGTTTGAAACGCCACTGCGCTTTACTTTGCAAAAGTCCAACGTAAATTAATTTGTGGATCAAGATGTCTGAGTTGCTGCGGTTAGACTGATACTTATACACTTTGGGATTTTCATGTTTTTTTAAATTTAAAACCACAAAGTTAGATGCCCCCCCTTCGAAAACAAAAGCACACAACTCTTTTGAAATGGTGATGACGCTCAAAACCAAGGCCTCCCCCACGCGTCCCCCTCCCGCTTTCCCCCTCACCTCGTCAGCCACTATCTAGGAAACCTCTTTGGGATTCCCCGTCAAAATATTTATTCCGCTTGATAGTGGGACTACGCACAGCCTCAGGAAGGCGCAGAGTGCTATGTTAGGAAAGTATATTTGCCCCTTTGGCAGACGTTGCAGAAACAGCTACGGAGGAAAACAGAGTGCTAAGCCGCTGTGGTACATTTGTTTACACTGCAGTCTAGAGCTTTCCACGCCACACAGTCTGCGCGCCCGCCTCCGCTGCGATCCACAAGCGGCTGAAGCCAGATTATGTGGGGTTCAGACCGATTGGAACCTTTCTGAAGTCGCGGGGGGGGTGTAGCAGTTTAGAATGCCTTGCCCAAACTTTACCTCTGCTGGGGGGTGTGCGTGTCTGTCCGGTTTACATTTTATTTTTAAGTGTTTGTGTCGCCACCTCCTCGATCTCGACTTGTGGCGCGTTTATTGTTCTCCTCCATCTTGGGCAGGAGGCAGGTGAGCGACACTGATGCCCACCACTTTTTACAGGCAGCGAAGTGCATTGGCTCCCTTTGAGGCGAGCCAGGCACCAGTGGGAATCCGGCTGCCTCTGACATTTCGGCTCCCCCTGCTTACAGTTCTTTGGTGATCCCAGAAGGCGCCATCGCACCGAGTCGGACCCTTGGTCCACCCAGCTTAGTATTAACGTACTACACCGACGGGCAGCCGCCTCTTGGGGTCTTTCATCGCCCTGCCTAGGGATTCCAGGAGTTGAACGTGCGCCCCTCTGCAGGTCAACCGTCGCCTTTAGCGGCTTTCCCTCCCTTTGCTCGTATTTCTTTTTTTAAAAAAGAGTAGTTTAGTCTACACCAAATTTTCCATTCTTGGGTGTTGCAGGGAAATGCAGCCGTGAGGTCCTGGAAGCAAAATTTAGATTGCTAGGTAGGATGCTAAAAGCCAGGACCTCCAAGGTGGCTTTCTCTGAAATGCTACCGGTTCCACGCGCAGGACCAGCCAGACAGGCCCAGCTTTGCAGTCTCAATGCATGGATGAGACGATGGTGTCGGGTGGAAGGGTTTGGATTTGTTAGGCACTGGGGAACTTTTTGGGACAAGCTGGGCCTGTACAAAAGGGACGGGCTCCACTTGAACCAGAATGGAACCAGACTGCTGGCACCTAAAATTAAAAAGGTGGCAGAGCAGCTTTTAAACTGACTGAGGGGGGAAACCCGACAGGAGCTGAGAAAGGTCTGGTTTGGAATAAACCTCCGCCCTGGGATAAAAACCAAAGAAATGATGAAATTTTAAAAGAGGTAGGCCTAGAAGTAGGCATTGTGAGAGCAGGGGCACAGGATATAAATTCAGAAGAGCAAAATTACCACAGGCCTAACCACAAGTGCCAAAGACACTTGAAGAGAGACACTGCTTACAAGTGCCTGTACGCTAATGCTAGGAGCCTGCGAACCAAGATGGGAGAACTGGAGTGCTTGGTCTTAGAGGAGAGCATTGATATAGTGAGCATAACGGAGACCTGGTGGAATGGAGAAAACCAGTGGGATACGGTTATCCCTGGATATAAACTATATTGGAAGGACAGGGAAGGACGTATTGGTGGCGGAGTCGCTCTATACGTGAAAGAAGGCATTGAATCCAGCAAGCTCGAAACCCCAAAAGAGGCAGACTCCTCCACAGAATCGTTGTGGGTGGTGATACCATGCCCCAGGAGGGACTTAATACTGGGAACGATCTATCGTCCCCCTGATCAAAATGCTCAGGGAGACCTGGAGATGAGATATGAAATTGAGGAAGCATCCAAACTAGGAAATGTGGTAGTAATGGGTGACTTCAACTACCCGGACATAGACTGGTTGCATATGTGTTCCAGTCATGACAAAGAAGCAAAGTTTCTAGATATTCTAAATGACTATTCCCTAGACCAGTTGGTCATGGAACCAACCAGAGGGACGGCAACCCTGGACTTAATCCTCAGTGGGGACCGGGACCTGGTGCAAGATGTAAGTGTTGTTGAACCGATTGGGAGCAGTGACCACAGTGCTATTAAATTAAACATACATGTAACTGGCCAATTGCCAAGAAAATCCAACACAGTCACATTTGACTTCAAAAGAGGAAACTTCACAAAAATGAGGGGATTGGTAAAAAGAAAGCTGAAAAACAAAGTCCAGAGGGTCACATCACTCAAAAATGCTTGGAAGTTGTTTAAAAACACTATATTAGAAGCTCAACTGGAGTGCATACCGCAGATCAGAAAAGGTACCGCCAGGGCCCAGAAGATGCCAGCATGGTTAACGAGCAAAGTCAAGGAAGCTCTTAGAGGCAAAAAGTCTTCCTTCAAAAAATGGAAGTCTTGTCCAAATGAAGAAAATAAAAAAGAACACAAACTCTGGCAAAAGAAATGCAAGAAGACAATAAGGGATGCTAAAAAAGAATTTGAGGAGCACATTGCTAAGAACATAAAAACCAACAACAAAAAATTCTATAAATACATTCAAAGCAGGAGACCATCTAGGGAGACTATTGGACCCTTGGATGATAAGGGAGTCAAAGGTGTACTAAAGAACGATAAGGAGATTGCAGAGAAGCTAAATGAATTCTTTGCATCTGTCTTCACAGTGGAAGATATAGGGCAGATCCCTGAACCTGAACTAACATTTGCAGGAAGGGATTCTGAGGAACTAAGACAAATAGTGGTAACGAGAGAGGAAGTTCTAGGCTTAATGGACAATATAAAAACTGACAAATCACCGGGCCCGGATGGCATCCACCCGAGAGTTCTCAAAGAACTCAAAGGTGAAATTGCTGATCTGCTAACTAAAATATGTAACTTGTCCCTCGGGTCCTCCTCCCTGCCTGAGGACTGGAAAGTGGCAAATGTAACGCCAATCTTCAAAAAGGGATCCAGAGGGGATCCCGGAAATTACAGGCCAGTTAGCTTAACTTCTGTCCCTGGAAAACTGGTAGAAAGTATTATTAAAGCTAGATTAACTAAGCACATAGAAGAACAAGCCTTGCTGAAGCACAGCCAGCATGGCTTCTGCAAGGGAAAGTCCTGTCTCAGTAACCTATTAGAATTCTTTGAGAGTGTCAACAAGCATATAGATAGAGGTGATCCAGTGGACATAGTGTACTTAGACTTTCAAAAAGCGTTTGACAAGGTACCTCACCAAAGGCTTCTGAGGAAGCTTAGCAGTCATAGAATAAGAGGAGAGGTCCTCTTGTGGATAAGAAATTGGTTAAGAAGCAGAAAGCAGAGAGTAGGAATAAATGGACAGTTCTCCCAATGGAGGGCTGTAGAAAGTGGAGTCCCTCAAGGATCGGTATTGGGACCTGTACTTTTCAACTTGTTCATTAATGACCTAGAATTAGGAGTGAGCAGTGAAGTGGCCAAGTTTGCTGATGACACTAAATTGTTCAGGGTTGTTAAAACAAAAAGGGATTGCGAAGAGCTCCAAAAAGACCTCTCCAAACTGAGTGAATGGGCAGAAAAATGGCAAATGCAATTCAATATAAACAAGTGTAAAATTATGCATATTGGAGCAAAAAATCTTAATTTCACATATACGCTCATGGGGTCTGAACTGGTGGTGACCGACCAGGAGAGAGACCTCGGGGTTGTAGTGGACAGCACGATGAAAATGTCGACCCAGTGTGCGGCAGCTGTGAAAAAGGCAAAATCCATGCTAGCGATAATTAGGAAAGGTATTGAAAATAAAACAGCCGATATCATCATGCCGTTGTATAAATCTATGGTGCGGCCGCATTTGGAATACTGTGTACAGTTCTGGTCGCCTCATCTCAAAAAGGATATGATAGAGTTGGAAAAGGTTCAGAAGAGGGCAACCAGAATGATCAAGGGGATGGAGCGACTCCCTTACGAGGAAAGGTTGCAGCATTTGGGGCTTTTTAGTTTAGAGAAAAGGCAGGTCAGAGGAGACATGATAGAAGTGTATAAAATTATGCATGGCATTGAGAAAGTGGATAGAGAAAAGTTCTTCTCCCTCTCTCATAATACTAGAACTCGTGGACATTCAAAGAAGCTGAATGTTGGAAGATTCAGGACAGACAAAAGGAAGTACTTCTTTACTCAGCGCATAGTTAAACTATGGAATTTGCTCCCACAAGATGCAGTAATGGCCACCAGCTTGGATGGCTTTAAAAGATTAGACAAATTCATGGAGGACAGGGCTATCAATGGCTACTAGCCATGATGGCTGTGCTCTGCCACCCTAGTCAGAGGCAGCATGCTTCTGAAAACCAGCTGCCGGAAGCCTCAGGAGGGGAGAGTGTTCTTGCACTCGGGTCCTGCTTGCGGGCTTCCCCCAGGCACCTGGTTGGCCACTGTGAGAACAGGATGCTGGACTAGATGGGCCACTGGCCTGATCCAGCAGGCTCTTCTTATGTTCTTATGTTCTTATGTTGCAGGTTCAATTTCTACACATCGTTGCTATAGAAAGAAAGGAAGGAAAGGTGTGTGTTGAACTCGGCTCAGAACGTTAAACGCGGGGCGGCTAGAGCAAGGGGGGCAATTCCGTCGGGAAATCTATGATCTGGTGTGACAAAAGGGGAAGAGGACGGCGAGAGGTGGCGTTGCACCTCGAGACCAGGAGATCCCTCCAGTCGGTTTAGTCTCGGTGAACTGACCGAGATGGGCACCTCTGCTGCTAACCTTTTCACACTCCGAACCTGGACGCGCTACTGTGGAAAATGAATTCCACTGAAATGGCAGCCCTTTTTTGTCCCCGGGCGGATAAAGGTTGGGATTGGGGTATAGGTGGACGTGCAAAAGAACCTGGCTCCGCCGCGTCCCCCACCAAGCACCTTTCAGTTTCTTTGATTTCTTCAGGCGCTGTTGTGCGCAAGTTCACCCCAAAGTAGGCGTGGGCAGCCTTCAGCCAGCCCTTCACTCTCCCAGTAAAATCAGTAGATTGTGAGTGTGCTCGATGGTGGGTTGTGCACATCTTCAATGTAACCCGGTCCCTAGAAGACTCGAAAGGGGCTCCTACGTCTCTCCCCTCCCCAGCCGTCACCCTTTTGCCGCTCTTGTCCGGGTCCCGGGGTCCCTTGGCAATGGCCCAGGGGGGGGTCACGTTTCGGGCCGAGTGACCTTTTCAACTCGCGGAGGTGGGGTGGGGGCAGCGAGGAAAGAGCCTCCAGGAGGAGACGCCTTTTTATTTCAATCCCTTTTCCAAGCGTGGCGCTGAATGGCTGTGGATCTCCCAGCCGCGTTATCAGAGCCGGCCACAAATGCCACATGAAAAGCAGCAAACATCCGGAGGGCTTCCTGCAAGCCGCGCTGCTCTCAAGACAAGCCAGAGG
Source organism: Rhineura floridana (assembly GCF_030035675.1). Lineage (NCBI taxonomy): Eukaryota > Metazoa > Chordata > Lepidosauria > Squamata > Rhineuridae > Rhineura > Rhineura floridana. The sequence continues at coordinate 259,175,649 of NC_084480.1, read as the reverse complement.
AAAGAAAGGATGGGCGGAGGGGCGTGCATATGATATCACCGCATACATTTTTCGGGACCGTATTCGAAAAAGCATGTGGCATTCACATACGAACATAAGAACATAAGAAGAGCCTGCTGGATCAGGCCAGTGGCCCATCTAGTCCAGCATCCTGTTCTCACAGTGGCCAACCAGGTGCCTGGGGGAAGCCCGCAAGCAGGACCCGAGTGCAAGAACACTCTCCCCTCCTGAGGCTTCCGGCAACTGGTTTTCAGAAGCATGCTGCCTCTGACTAGGGTGGCAGAGCACAGCCATCATGGCTAGTAGCCATTGATAGCCCTGTCCTCCATGAATCTGTCTAATCTTTTAAAGCCATCCAAGCTGGTGGCCATTACTGCATCTTGTGGGAGCAAATTCCATAGTTTAACTATGCGCTGAGTAAAGAAGTACTTCCTTTTGTCTGTCCTGAATCTTCCAACATTCAGCTTCTTTGAATGTCCACGAGTTCTAGTATTATGAGAGAGGGAGAAAAACTTTTTCTCCATCCACTTTCTCAATGCCATGCATAATTTTATACACTTCTATCACGTCTCCTCTGACCCGCCTTTTCTCTAAACTAAAAAGCCCCAAATGCTGCAACCTTTCCTCGTAAAGGAGTCGCTCCATCCCCTTGATCATTCTGGTTGCCCTCTTCTGAACCTTTTCCAACTCTATCATATCCTTTTTGAGATGAGGCGACCAGAACTGTACACAGTATTCCAAATGCGGCCGCACCATAGATTTATACAACGGCATGATGATATTGGCTGTTTTATTTTCAATACCTTTCCTAATTATCCCTAGCATGGAATTTGCCTTTTTCACAGCTGCCGCACACTGGGTCGATATTTTCATCGTGCTGTCCACTACAACCCCGAGGTCTCTCTCCTGGTCGGTCACTGCCAGTTCAGACCCCATGAGCGTATATGTGAAATAAAGATTTTTTGCTCCAATATGCAAAATTTTACACTTGTTTATATTGAATTGCATTTGCCATTTTTCCGCCCATTCACTCAGTTTGGAGAGGTCTTTTTGGAGCTCTTCGCAATCCCTTTTTGTCTTAACAACCCTGAACAATTTAGTATCGTCAGCAAACTTGGCCACTTCACTGCTCACACCTAATTCTAGGTCATTAACGAACAAGTTGAAAAGTACAGGTCCCAATACCGATCCTTGAGGGACTCCACTTTCTACAGCCCTCCATTGGGAGAACTGTCCGTTTATTCCTATTCTCTGCTTTCTGCTTCTTAACCAATTCCTTATCCACAAGAGGACCTCTCCTCTTATTCCATGACTGCTAAGCTTCCTCAGAAGTCTTTGGTGAGGTACCTTGTCAAATACTTTTTGAAAGTCTAAGTTCAGTATGTCCACTGGATTATCTATATGCTTGTTGACGCTCTCAAAGAATTCTAATAGGTTACTGAGACAGGACTTTCCCTCCCAAAATGTATGGGCAGTACGTTGTGTACAAGCGCGCCGTGTGACAGAGAGCACGCGCAATATTCCCAAATACTCGAGCGTTATTTCGCCTACTCTGTCTTTCCCTCCAAAATGTATTAATGGCTTTGCAATGTATGAATGGGCGGGGATCTTACATTTGAGATTCAAGCGCGCCTTATGATGTCGTTATGATCAAGTAATTTTACCGGATTTAAAACTCGTCAAAATCCTGGAAAAATACAGTTGGGGGGGGGTAATCTACAGGATCGCTTTGTAGGAAATGACATGAAGATCTCGTATTTCAGTATCAACTATATCGCCAAGATGCCATCTTACGCACCTACTTATTGAACTCAATGAAACTGTAGTGTTGTCAAGCCTCAGGTTGCAGGGCACTTGAATCGTGTGGTGGATGCTACGTGTATTTCATGAAAAGTAAAATGCCACTGAATTCAGTGGGACTTACTGCCCAGGAAGAGTGAGACTTCTCTTGCCTTGCCCCCAGTGGACAAGAGGAGATACCAGAAAATTGAAGGTGAAGGTATACAACTGTCAGTCAACCTCATTCTACCTCACAGGGTTGCTGTGTGCGGGGAACCCACCATTTTGCAAATGAGAGATATTACATAAAATGACACATGATAAAGGCTGAGCGATGCTGATCGAGGTGGCTATAACCCTTTTATTTGAACTTAAGGAATTCTCTCTCGGGACGCCTACAGTGTCGGGGCAGGTGAACTGGTGTTGGAAGGCCACTACGTGTTTACAAAATGCAGAACGCAAGTTAGGGAGAGCGCAAGAGTTTGAGGTTCACAGAATTCTTCACTGGGCTGAGTGCTGTGTGGTTGTGGAGGTGGTTCCTGAAATTTATTAGGCTCTTTAACGACGTGGTGATATAGCGTGTAGAACGGAGTTGAAAGGGGGTTCAGCCTTCAAGTCGATCACGGCTTATGGCGACCCTCTTATGAAAGCTCGTTCAAGGATGGTGACTTCAGGTCTACGTGTGCATTAACTGATTAATCACGTGTATACCTATTGGATCAAAGTGCTCTAACGTTTCTAGCCTACCCTACTGCAGTTCTCCCATTTCAAAAGAGGATTTCAGCTCATTTGCAGCTGCAGTCTTTAATGTACATTTACTTGGAGGTGAAACTGATTGAAATCATTGGGGGGAGGGGGGTTTCCAAGTCAAATGAGATCAGGATCAGCGGGTTAATCCCTTTAATGATTTACTTTAGCTGGATTGTGGATTGGATGGATATGGACAGGATCCAACAAAATCTGAGAACTTTTCAGTGCAGTTTCATGGCTTTCAGTGGAAGAAAAATAAATGAGACATGCAATCCCATGTCTTACTATTTTCAGCGCATTTACTCCCAAATAGGGGTGTAGTCATCTGAAGTCTTGGGGGGTCTTAGACCCCATACCTTTTTGGAAGCAGGGTCCCAGCAGGGTCCCTTTGTCTCCAGCATCGAATGAACTATCCTATCAACATGAGAGTGTGTTAGCCACTGAGAAGTATAATCTAACATGCTTCCTTGTCCTTTCCTGCTGATTGGAGCCAATCAGATTTAAAGGAGGTGTGTCAGCCACTGAGAAGACCCTTTTCAGTGGCTAACACTCTTCCCTTTCATGCTTATTAGCTCCTAGGGACTTCCCTTGTTGTGGGAAAGGGCATTAACAGGGATCTCATTCTCAACCCAGCACCAAAAGGGTGTGTGTGTGGCTGTGATTATCATGAAGGGACCCTACACTTCTGAATTTGTCACTACACTACTGTTCCCAAAGAAGTATCTTCACAGTGTGATCCTACACATGTTTAGTGAGTGTTGAAACTCATTTTGTTCAGTGGGGATTAGTCCCTAGTAAAAATGTTTAGGATTGCAGCCTACATGTCCTCAACTTTCATGGTTACCCAACTTTTCCATTTTTATCTTGGGACAATTTCTAGGAAATGGAAGCTGGGGTATGAACAGGTCTTGCAAAAATGTCAGCAAAAGCAGGAGGGTCATAAAGTGCAGGGGAAGAAACCAGCTGTGAACTTGACAATAAGTTGTTTTTGTGCCCCAACAGTGCCATTGGTTTCCTCTTTGATAGTAGTGATCTTGACAGTAAATCCCCTATCAGTGACACCAAATCTACTCTTCACTTCTCCCGCCACCACCCCTGAGCTGAACTAAGCTCTTCTGATTAGTTTACTAAGCATCTAATTAGTGAAGTAGACTTTGCTCTTAATTAACTCATGGTTAAATTGTAGCTCAGATTGTTTGGAAGTAATTATATAATGAGTTAATTTTCGTATAGAAGGGGAGGATGCAAGAAAGAAACTCATAACACAATTCTATGCATGCCTATTCAAAAGTAAGCCTTACTGATTTCAGTGGGGCTGACTCTCTTATTGGTTTCAAAGGGGCATAGGACTGCAGGCTAAGATAATCTGTTTCAGGTATTGGGCTGCAATCCACAAACTAGGACAGGCCTGGAGCAATCTCAGATTTGACAACCAGCAAAGGCACAATCCACAGCTTCTTACACCCCAAACAGAAAATATGCTTCCAAAGCGGAGCATTTATTCATTCTATTTATATCCAGCCCTTCTTCCAAGGAATTCAGGGCAGTGTGCATGTTTCATCCTTCTCTTAACTGTGTCCTCACAACAGCTCTATAAAATTAAACCCATTCCTAGTACAACACTAACCATTATATCACACTGGCCTTTTAAATGATGGAAGAGTTTAGGATTTGGGTGATATTCATCCATTTCTGTTGGACTGTGATATCTGCAAGGTTGTAGCCAGAGACTGGATTTACGGCACAATTCTATGCATGTTTACTCAGAGGAAGATCCTTACAGAGGCCTGAGGTCTACAGCACCGATCATTTCTAGGTCTGTGAAGCCTAGTGAGACACAGAAGACAGCCCACTGAGTTCGACATGGTTTAAGATTACCACCCTAAACCAAAATTATTTTGAAAAAGGAAATAATAGGATACATATAACCAGGGCTAAACAATGTCTCATGTTTTAATCCAGACATAGCTAACTTGTAACCTTCTAGTTGTTGCTGGTCTCAACATCCATCAGCCCCAGCCAGCATGTCCAATGGTCAGAGATGGTGGGAGTTGCTGTCCAACAACTTTGAAATGCCACAGGTTGACCAACCCCATTTTAATCAGAAGTCAATGGAGTCTTAGTCCCAACCAAGCAAATGAGCATAGAATTACAGCCATGTGCATATTTACTCAGGAGTTACTCTCATAGTGTTAATTGTTTATATTTTTAAAATTTATTTATTACATTTCTAGTCCACCTTTCCTCCAAGGAGCTCAAGGTGGTATACATGGTTCTTTCCTCCCCGTTTTTATCAGGTTAGGCTGAGAGACAGTGAATGACCCTACTTAGGCTGAGTGGGGATTCGAACCCTGGTCTGCAGGTCATTGCCCAACACCCTAACCATTGCACCATACTGACTTCCAATGTGGATCTCAATGGGATTTACTTCCATTTAAACATGTATAGAACAGGGTTGGATATTTTTATTTGTTTATTTCAGAAATTATATACTGTTGTACATTCAAGGAATGCCCAAGCAGTGTAAAAAGAATATTAAAGGCTAAGAATGAGAGCAAATAAAATGGAATCTCCAGTACAGTCTTATTATCCAGTAAAGCAATACATTGAGAGGCCTGAGGTGGGAAAATTATATACTATACTGCCTGGCCCTTGGCTATACTGGGTGGGGCTGGTGGGAGTTGGAATCCTGCAATATCTGGAGTATACTACATTGCCTACTCTTACAATAGCACAAAGGCCACAGAGTTCATAATGAGACTGTTCCAGTTCCATGGGTTGTATCCAGCTAAGTTATACTCAGGTTAGATCCACTGAAATTAATGGACCCAAGTTAGTCACGTGCATTGATTTCAGTGGGTCTGTTCTGAGAATGGCTAATGTTGGGACAAGTGTGACATGCTTCTTCATAGCCTTAATTTTTAAAATACGAGTAAATTTCATCACAATGTAATGTCAAAAAGAAAATAACTTGGATCAAAAGTATAACACAGTAAATATTGCCGACAATAACTCAAGTTACAGCAGTAGGTAATTTGTACAGAAACCCCAAATCTGACTTCAAAGCTGGTGAGGGAAATCATTCTGCATATGTTCAAGGTGTTCTCTTCATTACAGCTTCACATATTTCAGGACTGAGCTGTGGGCAGACGGGTCCCAGGACTCAGTGTGGTTGATTCTTGCCTCAAGATTAGGCCTGCATAATAGGCTTATATTGATCTAGTTGGCAGATCATTAAAGTTTAGTTCTATGTAAAAACGGTTCCCTGGTCTGATTGACTGGGGATGGAAAATCTCCACTCTGCCCCTTGAAGTATTTTTGTCTTTCAGATCAACATGATTCCCTTTGAAAGTTGTTTGCTGAAGGAATGGGAGTCAGACAAGACTTAGTTCTTGGAGCCACATACAGAAAAGGGAAATAAATTGGGCGAGATTGCTTCTCTCACCTGGAACAGCTTACAAGAACTGATTAAACAAAAAAAGTTGTTCCCAGCTACCTCCAACAAGCTTTTTAAAAACAGTATTAATAGTTTATCAGAGCATATTACAGAGAAAGAAGGGGGAAATAAACAAGAAAATGTACATACAAAGTATAGTTTAAATAAACTATATGTTCAATTATATATAGATGTAAAAATATGCATAGTTAATTTTCTTTACATAAGTCAGTGATTCAAATGCAAAGATGTATCACTAGACACTAAGGTCAGGATCATTCAGACCATGGTATTCCCGATCTCTGTGTATGGATGTGAAAGTTGGACAATGAAAAAAGAGGATAAGATAAAACTCAACTCATTTGAAAAGTGATGTTGGAGGAGAGCTTTGCACATACCATGGACTGTGAAAAAGACAAATAATTAGGTGTTAGAAAAAATTAAACCAGAACTATCACTAGTAGCTAAAATGATGAAACTGAGGTTATCATACCTTGGACACATCATGAGAAGACAGGATTCACTAGAAAAGATAATAATGCTGGGAAAAACAGAAGGTAGTAGAAAAAGAGGAAGGCAAAACAATTGATTCCATAAAGCCAGACCTGAAGCCACAGACCTGAACTTACAAGATCTGAACAGGGTGGTTCATGACAGATGCTCTTGGAGGTAACTGATTCATAGGGTCGCCATAAGTCGTAATCAACTTGAAGGCACATAACAACAACAACAAGTAAGTGATACATGGAAAACAAACATACACACAAAACAACAAGAATAGCTGTAACAGCTGCACAAAAGAGAAGCTGTAATTAGTATGTTAAGCTAATTCTAAATTGTTTCCAGCAAAGTATATAATAAAATTGCTCCATTTTTCAACCAATAAATTACCGGGGTGTCTACAATCTTCACTCTCACTACTTAGGTTAGTTTTACCGTGCAAGCCAATTCCCATACCCTTACTATCCAGTCTTCTAACAAAGGGATATGTGATTTTTTTCCATTTGTATCATATTGCTATGTACAGGCAGCTGTCAGCAAACAAAATGTATTGTCAATTCCACATCAACTGGTAAAACCAGATCCTTAATCTAGTCAAACAATATATTTAATGGTTCTACTGGTAATTCATACCCTGTGATAAGTTCAATTTCATTTATTATTCATCCTGCTGGGAGGAAGGGTGGGATATAAATCAAATAATAAATAAATAATAAATTTACAATAATTTCCCAAAAGATCATGATAAGCGTGTTTTAAGAGGGAAATATACCATGCAAGTCTGTTTTGCAAAGTTACAAGGTTTCTTGTGCATCAGTTAAGTTAATAACTTTCCAGTTCAAATATACAGATTTGCTATGCATCCGAAGACAGGGTGCTCTTATAAATACAGTTAGGCTAGACTCACCTTTCCCATGGACTCATTGGGAAAGTCTCTCTGCCCCAATTTCCCTATTGTAAACAAAGAATAGCAACCTGCCTCCATGTGGGCAAAGCATAGTGCATATGATACATAGAAGCAATTCTGGTCTAGTAATGGTAAATAGCAAACTGCATGAGTTGCGCTCTACCACCTGGAGTTTGTGCATCTTCTCACAGGAGAGATGAGTGAGGCACCCCAGTTCAAAGTGCTGGCTAAATATGTGCCTTCCAAATCCCCAAGATTGGCTGGTGTGGCGTTCCTCCCAATACCTTATTTTCATGGCGTAGTGGTTAGAGTGTTGGACTATGACCTGGGAGACCAGGGTTCGAATCCCCACACAACCATGAAGCTCACTGGGTGACCTTGCACCAGTCACTACCTCTCAGCCTCAGAGGAAGGCAATGGTAAACCCCCTCTGAATACCACTTACCATGAAAACCCTATTCATAGGGTCGCCATAAGTCGGGATTGACTTGAAGGCAGTCCATTTCCATTTCAAAATTGGGATAGGGCTTTTTCAGTAGTGGTGCCACAATTCTGGAACTGCCTTTACTTTTTGATGGGTGTAGTAATGTTGTACTGTGTTTATATGTTATTGAATTAAAGTGGAACTTTTTTAAAGTGTACTTTTCAACTTGTTCATTAATGATCTAGAATTAGGAGTGAGCAGTGAAGTGGCCAAGTTTGCTGATGACACTAAATTGTTCAGGGTTGTTAAAACAAAAAGGGATTGCGAAGAGCTCCAAAAAGACCTCTCCAAACTGAGCGAATGGGCAGAAAAATGGCAAATGCAATTCAATATAAACAAGTGTAAAATTATGCATATTGGAGCAAAAAATCTTAATTTCACATATACGCTCATGGGGTCTGAACTGGCGGTGACCGACCAGGAGAGAGACCTCAGGGTTGTAGTGGACAGCACGATGAAAATGTCGACCCAGTGTGTGGCAGCTGTGAAAAAGGCAAATTCCATGCTAGCGATAATTAGGAAAGGTATTGAAAATAAAACAGCCGATATCATCATGCCGTTGTATAAATCTATGGTGCGGCCGCATTTGGAATACTGTGTACAGTTCTGGTCGCCTCATCTCAAAAAGGATATGATAGAGTTGGAAAAGGTTCAGAAGAGGGCAACCAGAATGATCAAGGGGATGGAGCGACTCCCTTACGAGGAAAGGTTGCAGCATTTGGGGCTTTTTAGTTTAGAGAAAAGGCGGGTCAGAGGAGACGTGATAGAAGTGTATAAAATTATGCATGGCATTGAGAAAGTGGATAGAGAAAAGTTCTTCTCCCTCTCTCATAATACTAGAACTCGTGGACATTCAAAGAAGCTGAATGTTGGAAGATTCAGGACAGACAAAAGGAAGTACTTCTTTACTCAGCGCATAGTTAAACTATGGAATTTGCTCCCACAAGATGCAGTAATGGCCACCAGCTTGGATGGCTTTAAAAGAAGATTAGACAAATTCATGGAGGACAGGGCTATCAATGGCTACTAGCCATGATGGCTGTGCTGTGCCACCCTAGTCAGAGGCAGCATGCTTCTGAAAACCAGTTGCCGGAAGCCTCAGGAGGGGAGAGTGTTCTTGCACTCGGGTCCTGCTTGCGGGCTTCCCCCAGGCACCTGGTTGGCCACTGTGAGAACAGGATGCTGGACTAGATGGGCCACTGGCCTGATCCAGCAGGCTCTTCTTATGTTCTTATGGAATGGGATTTTCAAAAGCTCAAGTAGTTAATACAGTTTATTAAAAAAATAACATTCCAAACGTATTATAAGCATCAGTTTATCCGTCTATCGGATAAACAGCTTTTGGGGGAGAAAATGAGTTTTCCCCTTTGTAAACTATAGACATGAACATAAATCCAGAACATGACACTGGCACCAGCTGCAATCCAGTAGTCTCCTAAGTAATATCACAAAGTGTTCAAGGTTATGTTTTAAGCCAGAACCAACAAACCTCTCCCATTTTCTTTACTGTACAACTTGTACTGGCTAATTATGTGAACAGTATGGTATATTAGTCTTAGAGAAGGTTACTTAGAAGAACAAAATTTGCAGACGCTGGACTATTGAAAATTGCCACTTGAATGCACTGTGCTTACATTTTCAAACAGGATGTGTATGGACATATGCAAACACTGTTAATGGATATTTACCAAAACAGCATGCATAGATGAAATATTCTGCCATGGGTATTTCAAAGAAGTTAATCTCATCCTGGTGCTCATAATTATAGAACAGTGTCCCTCTATTAAACTGTTGGGGGGTGTACCCAGTTATTTGACCTGCTGCTCTGGGTTCATCATCTATCCAGCCCATTAGCTTCTCCTGTTGACTGCTGGGATTCCTGTTCTAGCTGCCACTTTTTTATTATGCAAGATAGGATTGTCAGGCCACCAAAAGAATCAGCAAAATATGATAAGAAGTACTTATGAGAAGGAGAAGGGAGGGGAAGAGACCCACTTGACATGATCATCAAAGAGGTTTATGTATTTATTTAACAAAATTTGGATGGGGTCATACTCCCTCTGAAAGAGCAGGTCCGTAGTCTGGGGGTCCTCCTGGATCCATCTTTGTCGCTAGAGGCCCAGGTGACCTCAGTGGCTAGGAGTGCCTTTTACCAGCTTCGGCTGATAAGACAGCTGCGGCCATTTCTGGATAGGGATAGCCTGACCACTGTTGTCCATGCACTGGTAACCTCCAGGCTGGATTACTGTACTGAGCTCTATGTGCGGCTGCCCTTGAGGTTGGTCCGGAAGCTGCAGCTGGTGCAAAATGCGGCGGCGAGACTGCTCACTTGGGCAGGGTATTGCCAACATGTCACCCCGCTGCTGAAAGAATTGCTCTGGCTGCCCATTTGCTACCCGGCCAAGTTCAAGGTTCTAGTTTTGGTGTACAAAGCCCTATACAGCTTGGGACCAGGATACCTGAAAGACCGTCTTACCCCTTATATACCCAGTCGATCACTGCACTCTGCAGGTGAGGGCCTCCTGCAGATACCATCTTATCAGGAGGTTCGTTCTGCACAATATAGGAAACGGACTTTTAGTGTGGCGGCACCTACCCTGTGGAATTCCCTCCCCTTAAATATTAGGTCGGAGCCATCTCTGCTATCTTTTCGGTGCCTGTTGAAGACTTCCTCTTTCAACAAGCCTTTTAAGTTGAAACCTATCCCAGTCTGCATCTGTGTTAGAATTGCTTTTAATATGTTTTCTTTAATAATATGTTTTTAACCCCTTTTTTTAAAAAAGATTTTTTTACAGCTTTTTAAAAATGTTTTTAACGTTGTTTTGTTTTAATGTATTTTAAGGTATTTTTATGATGTTTTAAAGTGTTTTTAGCGTTCCTGTTGCCGCCCTGGGCTCCTGCTGGGAGGAAGGGAGGTATATAAATCAAATAATAAATAATAAATAAATAAAATTTATATACTGCTTGTTTGGAGAAAACCTTTAAGTGGTTTACATAAAAACATTAACATTATAAACAAAACAATTTATAACAAGTAATTAAAACATCTTTAAAACAAAACAGCAACAAATTAAAAGATTAAAACATCAACATCTATGTATCTGGATAGGCTTGCCTAATCAAAAAAGTTTTAAGTAGGTGCCAAGAAGAATGCAGTGAAGACACCTGCCTGATGCTAAGAGTAAGTGCTGCCACACTAAAATAACAACTTCTTACAAGTGTGGAACGAGTATTATGTGGCACCTGTAACAGTGCCAGTTCCACAGATTGAAGCACCTGAGTGGACACATATGGAGAAAGGCAGTTCCAGAAGTAAACTGGTGCAAAGCTGTTAAAGGTTTTATATACCAATAGTAACACACTGAACTTGGCCTGGTAACAAATCAGCAACCAGTGCAGATCCCCAAACAGGGGTGTTATATGCTGATAGGGTCTCACTCTTGTCAGCAATCTAGCTGCAGCATTCTGCACTAACCAAGGTTTTTGCGTCAAGTGCAAGGGAAACCCCACACTTTTTGCAGGAACAAAACAAGGGGCTGAATATACTGTATAGATTAACTGACTCAGTCCAGTACTATGCATGCTTATGCAGAAGTAAGTCTCACTATGTTCACTCGGTCTTGCTCCCTAGTAAGTGTGTTTAGGACTCCAGTCTCAGTCTGCAAATGGTAAAGCAAAATATACAATCCCGTTCTGACAGATACATAATTGTGTGTCAAGCAATGAACATTTCACAGTCCCAACCCCTAAATAAGAATGACTGACAAAGATGATAGAAAGAATTTAGATAATGTATTCATCAAATTTTTAAAAATGTAACTGGTGGTTAGGAAATGGTGTGGGAATTGAAAAAGAATGAAGCAGAAGAAAATATTTTTCATTATCATTATTTAGTTAATTTGTTCATCACCTAATACCAATAAGCTCTAGAATCATAGAATAGTAGAGTTGGAAGGGGCCTATACAACCATCAAGTCTCAATGCAGGAATCCAAATCAAAGCATTCCCGACAGATGGCTGTTCAGCTGCCTCTTGAATGTTTCCAGTGTCGGAGAGCCCACTACCTCTCTAGGTAATTTGTTCCATTGTCATATGGCTCTAACAGTTAGGAAGTTTTTCCTGATGTTCAGTTGAAATCTGGCTTCCTGTAACTTGAGCCCATTTTTCCATGTCTTGCACTCTGGGATGATCAAGAAGAGATCCTGGCCCTCCTCTGTGTGACAACCTTTCATGTACTTGAAGAGTGCTATTATATCTCCCCATAGACTTCTCTTCTCCAAGCTAAACATGCCCAGTTCTTGCAGTCTCTCCTCATAGGACTTTGTTTCCAGGCAACTTACCAACACTTAAAAATATACAGACCCTTTTAAATGTATTTAAAAACAGCTGATAGAAATAATTAACAATCACAACGAAACCCAACCCATTCTCAATATTAATATGAGCAACACCAATATATAAGCCATAGCACCCAAGTATGGATTCTGTGTGTGATTTCATGTCTAAATGAGATGTGGCTCACAGACACGTTTATAACATTAGGAATTGATTGATTGCTTTCTTGCTGGGGTGTAAGAAAAATGGGAGAGGCAGAATACATTCCTCTCTAGATTCTGTCTGTAGTTGCATATTGGCCTCTTCCCAGGCTCTGAAAATGGGTATATAGGGCCATGTTCCAACCAAACAGCAAATGACCTCTTGACAACATAACATACTGTTGAACATAGCGCCCCCATGGCAATAAGAGCCAATGTATATAGAAATGAATAGGGAACAGGACATGTGCATCCCACAGTAAGCTTCCTAGGTGGTCTGGTTCAAGAGATATACAGCAAAATGTCAGCCTCTCTCCCTGCAACTTCTGCCAAAAGCTAATACCCGGCTGTTCAAAACCTGTCCCTTCAGGTTTTTAACCAATAAGTGAAGTCAGGGTTGTGATTGATGAGGGATTTGTTGACCTCCAGGCAATAGCTAGAACCCATTGAAAGTCCTAAAATTAGCTTCCTTTTCCTGCTTACCTGTACATCACGAGTTGAATAAATTTATAGTTTTCAGCAGCAAGAGTACATTTTTCTCTGTGTACATATATTGCACAATAATCTTTGTTATCTTTTCGGCGCCAGGTAAAGACCTACCTCTTCGCCCAGGCATTTTAAAAATTTAAAAATTTGAATTTAAAATTGAAAATTTTTAATTATGTTTTATTGTGTATTATATTTACATCCACTTGTATTTTAACCTGTTTTATTATGCTGTACACCGCCCTGGGAGCTTATTGCTATAGGGCGGTCTAAAAATGTAATAAAATAAATAAATAAATAAATAAATAATCAAGTAGAACTGACGATCACAGCAGAATCTTGGTGGGCATGCACAGTATACAGTTTCAGGTATGATTATAATAAAAGTGTACATGCAGGGATTCTTAATTATTTGCAAAAACAGCATATTATACATTTTATCTTTCGAACAGTTTTTGAACAGAATTTTTTTTAAAGTGTACATGCATCTTATGATGCCATTACAATGTGTTATACTTTTATAATTCTAAGGAGGCAAACAAGTTTAAATTTTCCTGGGCTGTTGAAGAGTGCAGTTTATTTGTCTAATTCATAGCCTGTTTTGAAACTCTTCCCAATATAAAGCATTAATCCTACACTCACTTTTCTGTGAGTAAAGCTGCAAAGCTAATCCCACATACCTGGGAGTAAACCCCACTGAATTCAATAGAACTTACTTTTGAGTAGACATGATTAGGTGTTGTAAATCAATGGAACTTTAAATGAACATACCAAAGGAATCTTTCCTCCTCTAATCCTATTTTTTTAACCAATTAGGCAGAAGATTTTTAGGTGTCCCTGCTTTTATTTGGTAGGAAACATTTTAAAAAAAATGTTCTGCAATGACTAACTGGTTTTGACAATAAATTACTATATGGGGAGTATGCATTTATACATATCCAGTGTGTGTATATATATGGAGTCTTTCCAACAACCCTGTCAGGTAGGTTTGACAATTGGAAACCAAAGCAGCTCACAGTAAGAAATAAATCCATTTAAAATCCAATAACCAGAAAAACAAATATGAAACAGTAGCCAAACAGCTTAAGGTGGCATGATTCTGAATTTTGGGTTGAGTGAGTGAACTTCCTTATCACTTGAGGTTGCAGTCCTCTGCAAACTTTCCTGATTGAGCAAGCCCCACTGAATACATTGGGACTTACTTCTGAGTAAACATGCATAGGATTGCATGTCTTTACGGGTTGTTTAAATAATAAAGATTTTTGACAGTGATGCTTATATAAATATTTCTTCATGCTGTCTCTCAATAAGTATCTGATTTCACACCACAGTTGTGCATTATTATTTCTCTACCTTTTAAGTGTGCTGTTCTTCCTTGTGGTGATCATGAATCCCCTCTGTTGTTTTCACCCTGAAGGGAAGATTAGGCTGAGAGATGGTGAGTAGCCCACGGTCACCCAGTAAATTTTGTAGCTGATTTCCATTTTAAAAATCAATTAAAACAATTTTTATGCATGCAAAGCTTATGAAGTAATGCAGATACACACAATACATTTAAAGCACATCCAACTCACATTTAAAGTGCATGACTTTCCCCAAAGAATCCTGGGAAGTGTAGTTTCCCCCTCACTGTTATAGTTCCCACCAACCTTAAACTACAGTTCCCCTGATTCTGTGGTGGGATTCATGTGCTTCAAATGTATGTTGAACAAGCTTTTAATGCCCTAAGTATGATGTGCATTCATTAGTGAATTGAAAAAAAACAATTTAAAGATAATTTTTATACAGGGAAGGGCTATAGGTCAGTAGCAGGGCACATGCTTTGCATGCAAAGGTCCAAAATCTAATATCTGCAAAATATTATTGCCTGGAATCCTGGAGAGCCAATGCTAGTCCATCCCATCAGTACTGAGCTAGATGGTACCAAATGGCCTGAGTCGGAATAAGGCAGATTCCTTTGTTCCTAAAAGAGGAAAGTGAACCAAAGGCCACAGTGACTTCAACATTTATTTATGTATTTTATTTACAACATTTATATACCACTTTATTGTAAATAACCTCAAAGTGGTTTACAGAAGGAATTAAAACAATCAATTTATTGGCAAAAACAGTTAGACAGGTATTTAAAAACATGCAAGATAATAAAACAATGAGTTAAAAACAAATAAAAAACAATAGTTTCTACATGCCTAAACAAAAATGTTTTTAGCAGGTGCTGAAAAGAATACAATGAAGGTGCTTCCCTAATGCCAATAGGCAGAGAGTTCCAAAGTGTTGGAGCTGCCACACTGAATAATTGATTTCTTTCAAGAGCAAAACATGCACTGTGTGGCAGCTGTAACATGGCATCTTGAACTTGGCCTGGTAGCAAATCAGCAACCAGTCCAGATTTCAGAGCAGAGGTCTCATGTACTGACAGGGTCTCACTCATGTCAGTAAAGCTGAAGCATTCTGCACTGACTGCAGACCCCAGGTCAGGTTGTGCTGCATGGGGATTTCTGTGGCCTTGGCTGACTAGTTTGCAGGATTTTGTTAGTCTGGGGGTTTTGGTTAAGAACCCTGACTAGTTGTGGGATGCTAAGTTTTCTGCCTTTCCATTAGGAATCTTGTGGTGTTGGTATGATACTGCATTTAGGAAATATCACTGTCTTTTCTTTTTCTATTTGCATTTCATTTACCTCTAGCCTCATTCTCTTACATCCATAGAAGCAACAACAGTGGTTCCATGTACTCAGCTCAACCCCCTTAAACTCACTGGTGATGCACTTTCTTAGTTGCATGGTGGTTTGTTTCTTGCCCAATCATGATAAATGAGACTTCACATACTGGTATGTGTGACCGCACTTGCTGTTGTTACTAAGCTACTCCCTGTGAAGGTAGACCAAACCATGTGTGTTTTCCCTCTGTTCTTTATTGCTAACTGGATTTGGTTGGCTGTCAAAGTGGGATTATAGCAACCCACAGGGTAGGCAGGAAAGAGTAGAAAATCTTCTTATTTATTTCTCAAACCTCTCTCTGTAGAGAAGGGTCAAGTCTGTAAAGAAGTTTGGAGCAGCCACATTAAAAGGCGAGGCAGGACATTCCAGGCAGGGGGGTGCTAACTCTGCTTGGATATGGATATCTTTGCAGAGGATCCCTAGTCAAGCCTTACCAAGAGCACAATCCTAATCATATCTACTCAGAAATAAGTCCTATTGAGTTCTATGGGGCTTAGTCCCTTAGTAAGTGTGTTTAGAATTTCATCCTTCAGGGACATCTATATATACTTGTGTGTGCTCCCATCTAACATTTCCACATTAGGCTCCCTTCTTCCTACAGTGGCCTTCTGGTGACTGGCCTGGCCAGAGGGCACTTAAACCCTTCTTCCCAGAAGCAAGTAGGCTAGATTAAATGTTCCCTATCCAGGCTCCCTAAGTAGATGACAATGATTGATCCCATCACTTTGGCTGGGCCCAGGAACACCCTCATTTAGCTAAGATATATATCTTAATTTCCAATCATATTTTGTTTGTTTGTTTGAATGGTATGCTTCAAGCAACTGTGATTGTTGCTTAATGTACCATGCTTAATGACATCACCAGGCCCTGCCCCTTGACATCACTAGGGCCCATCCCTGAAACCTCAGGGTTTGGGATTTTTCTGACCTGGCAACCCTGTCTTGCATCAAGCTGAGTGTTATAACTTTCTGGTATATTGTTTCTAATATAAGGTTGATTGTTCCTTTAAAAAATAATTTCTTTTGCAATTATTTTCAAGTTCATCCTTATTTTTATTGGACTATTATTTTCTCACTTAAATGTCACACACACACACACACACACACACACACACACACTTCACTTAAAATTTAATGACTTTATTTTGTATAAAGGATTGTATAACCTGGTTCACAAAAATAAGAACAGCAAACTGACAATCTACTTTGCATGGTCTCTGCCTTCCTATTTCTCCCCTTAATTTTAAACATTAGAAGCTTGATAGCACTTGGTTTAATTTTAACGAGCATTCACCATTACCGGATTGTCAGCAGCCCTTGTGTGTAATATCATTTTTTGGTTACTTTATGTTTTACTTTTTGCTTTGAACATATGCACTCTACAGAACCGTTCTGTGTAACCCAGCAGGCAATAAAATAATAATTAAAAGCTCATTCTCATTTTGGCAGTATTGATACTGACTGAGCATAGTATGATTTATTGATAAAAGCAAGTAATTCATTGAAAAAGAAAAAAAAGTAAAAGAAATATATGGCTCTGGTAATACTTCAGATTGAATGAGGTATATTATTTTGTTGTTGTTGCTTACTATTTTTAATCTTGGCTTTTATAAGCCACCTTGAGTGCTTTTTAAAACAGAAATGCTGAGTAGAAATGTTTTGAGGATTCAGTCGTATACATACTTATTTGGAAGTTAAGTTAGACATAAGTAGGCATTATAGTATTGCAGTGTTAATAAATTCAAGGATGATTCCCATAATGATGTCTGTTTTTCCAAAACAAATCAAGCTCTGACTATACTTTGAGTACATATATAAAAAGAATTAAATAATTTGTACAAGTATTGGCCTTGAAGTTTTATGCTTAAGTACATGCCTGTTGCCCATTAAACTTTTGCAAGCATCTAATCAAAGAGGATTGTGCTTAAATTATTCTGCCATGTCTTAGTATTCTTGCAAACAAAACTCACCAAAGTAAATAGCCAGGACAATAGCGAACTATAGAGTGGATCAGAGTAAAAACATCAAAGCTTCACCTAAGCAACTGCACTGTACGAGATGCTTTGAACTTAGGTTAAAATGTCACAAGGCGGCTACCAGAGCACCACTTTTATCACTTTAATGCCTTCAAAATCAACAAGCAAATATTGTTACAAAGATGATGAAAAGGAAAAGCAGGAATGCAGAAGACTCAGGGTGTCAAAAATGATCACCCTTAAGGTATACTGAAAACAGCCCTATTGACACTATTATTAGAAGTTTTCAACTTTATTTAAAAATGTGGCAAATTTACAGACAAATCTATAACTCATTCAAATCATTTACACCTGATCTCAAATGAATTTGCCCTGTTCAGGCAACTTTTATTGAGTACAAAGTCCTTGTTGCCACGCTTGCTGGGGACATAATTTTGTGAAACCTTTCTTGGCATGTTCAGGGAGTAAGCCCTTCTGCAATATTAATGGCCAAGAGTGGTGGGGTTGGGGACCTTCCCTCTGAAGGCCTGGCTCTATTCTGCTGGAGGTCAGGCTGCTATCAGTCTGGTAGAACTGCCCCAGAAGCTACCACATTTTTAGAAAAGGTTGATGTTAGAAACTTTGGACTTGGCCCTCCAGATGTTGTTGAATTACAGCTCCAGTCAGCTTGAGCAAGCATGACTTGGAGTGATGGGAGGTGTAGTTCAACAGCATCTGGAAGGCCAGAGCTTCCCCACATTTGGTCTAGGTAGTGGGATGGAGTGCAAGAGCCAAGACTGGAGCTTTTCCAGAAAAGGGGTTTATTGATCAAGAAAAATAAAAGGGAAGTTACATATTTCCACAGAAAGCTGCTCCAGGGGAAGACATTATAGAAAGGGGGACAGCAAGCCAAAGGCAGCTGTGTGGTGAGGGACTGAGAGGGACCCAATGGCTGTGCAATGGGAGAGACAACATTTATTCACATATATAGCTAAACTACAGAATTCATTACCACACTATGTGGTGATTAGCGCTGTGCTGAAACCTATCATCCAATTTCCTGTAAGCTTTCTTTCCGTGCAAAAGAGGCTTCCATGTTTTCCATCTCATTTATAGGGCACTTTAGAATTTCTTTAGGATGTCAGTGGGCATGAAGTTGCACTTGTTGTGAGATGGCTGAGTCTGGTGTGCGCGCTTTTCTTTCCATTCATCATTTCTCTAGCACCCTAAAGCCTCCCTGACTACCTAGGGCTCCTGATCTGAAAAAAACCCATGAGTTACCTCCAGCAGCAGTGCATGAGGGAGGGCAGAGTGGGAGCAGCACCCTCCTGGCCAAGACGCTGCACTCACTGGGATGGGAATGGGGTGGGACAGGAGCAAGGTCAGAGGAGCTGCAGGCTGGCACTGATTCCACAGGTGCACACACACTTGCAGGGCAGCGGCTGCTGCAATGAAATGCTAGACAATGCACTAATATGTTCTGGTGCTCGACTGAAAGTCGCACATGAACTCAGGGCTCTCACTTGCATTAATGCATGGCAAGGTGCTGTCCTAGTTGTATAAACTAATGGGAGAGTTTAGCGTTTACATGTTGAAGAGCTCCTTAGCCAAAGGCACAGGGGCCAGAATGCTCTCTTTTCCATGTCCATAAAGAGGGGTGATTGTTCTTGCAAACACACGCGGCCCTGGATAGTCAGCTAAGCCTCTTGGCAGATAACCATCAGAGGCAAGATGGACAATAAGAAACAAAAATTAGAGGGGTATGGAGACAAGATAGCAGTGAGCTGGTGCTCTCTGGTAACAACCTAATGAGCATGCTATGCCTGGCACCTTAAAAACCCTTCTTCATTCCTTTCAGTGGAGGGAATCAATCCCCCTGATATGTGCAGCCTTAAAAAAAAGAAAAAGGAATGGTGAAGGGATGGATGGGGTAACATCTTGAGTCCCTGCATTCATTCCCCCCCAAAAAATCCGGTCTTACCTGGTTTTTCCTTGGTAGCACCCCAACTGTGGAAATGCCCTCCTTTTACAGCAGAGGGAGGAAACCTGTGGTCCTCCATATGTAGTAGGGTTACATGTCCCATCAGCCCCAGCCAGCATAGTCAGTCGTCAGGGATGGTGGGAATAGTAATCCAGCAATGTCTGGAATGTAACAGGTTAGCCACAACTGTACAACTGGTGCCAAAGTTATCATTTTGTCCCCTGGTTAAGACTGATTTATTTGCCCAGGCACTTTAAGTTTAACCATCATTCAACCATCTCTGTTGTTTTTAGCTGCACTATTTGTTTGATGGTATATTTTGGTATGTATGGTTGTTTATTTTTTAATAAGGCTGAATATTTTTATATTAGATTCTGTACCCTTCACTGGTATCTGTATAGATGAAGGGCAGGTTATTAATATTTGTAATAAATAAATAACAGATCTGATGACTTACTATATTTTTATCCTGTTTTTAAAGCCAAACAGTGATTGTCAAGAACATTAAAATACATTACAGTATAAAACTGCTGCT
Source organism: Rhineura floridana (assembly GCF_030035675.1). Classification (NCBI taxonomy): domain Eukaryota; kingdom Metazoa; phylum Chordata; class Lepidosauria; order Squamata; family Rhineuridae; genus Rhineura; species Rhineura floridana. The sequence continues at coordinate 259,155,584 of NC_084480.1, read as the reverse complement.
TTTTGGGGAGAGGGAGAAAGAGGATCCTCTGCTACAACTGTATTCAGGCATGTTATCTGTCATTAACTTCTTCTCCAGATTTTGATTGATTGATTGATTGATTGAAACTTTATTTTTACCCCGCCCTATTTCCAAACTGGAACTCAGGGCGGCTTACAAATAGAACTACATGTGGTTAAAAACATAGAAAAACATACAATTAAAATACAATTAAACTATGCACAACCTTAAAACTGTAAAAGACACTTAAAAATGTAAAAACAATTTTAAAAATACAAATAATAATATAAAACAACAAAACAAGCCTTGTAAAGCCCAATCCTAAACACCTTCTATCCCAAAAGCCTGTCAGAATAAAAAAGTCTTTACTTGCCGACGGAAGGATGGCAAGGAGGGGGCCATTCGTGTCTCCCTAGGAAGGGAGTTCCAGAACCTAGGAGCAGCCACCGAGAAGGCCCTATCTCACGTCCCCACCAATCACACTTGCGAGGGTGTTGGGACTGAGAGAAGGGCCTCTCCTGAAGATCTCAGGGCCCGGGCAGGCTCATATAGGAAGATACGGTCTGACAAATAGCCTGGACCTGGGCCGTATAGGGCTTTAAAGGTCAAAACCAGCACTTTGAATTGTGACCGGAAACAAACTGGCAGCCAGTGGAGCTGTTGTAACAAGGGAGTTGTATGGTCCCTGTAACCAGCCCGTTAATACTCTGGCTGCAGCTCTTTGTACCAGTTTAAGTTTCCGAACAGTCTTCAAAGGAAGCCCCACGTAGAGCGTGTTACAGTAGTCTAAACGGGATGTAACTAAGGCATGCATCACCATAGTCAAATCAGGCATTTCCAGGAATGGGTGCAGCTGGCGCACTAGTCTTAAATGGGCAAAGGCACTCTTGGCCACGGCCCAGACCTGGGCCTCCAAGTTCAGAGCTGAGTCCAGGAGCACACCCAAACTGCGAACCTGTGTCTTCAGGGGGAGTGTAACCCCATCCAGCACAGGCTGAATCCCTATTCCCTGATCTGCCCTTCAACTGACCAGGAGCACCTCTGTCTTGTCTGGATTTAGTTTCAATTTGTTTGGCTAAATGGATGCTTCCAGCAGGAGTAGCTAGCACAATGGGGTGCTGCTGCTTACTGAGACGATGTGGGGGGTGGAACAGGGGAATGGTGAGGTTGAGGCTGGGGGGCGGGGCACTGGCAGAAGTGTCAAATTGGCTGAACCAGTGTGCCAGCAAAGCCTTTATCTCACCACAACCCTTACTCTTGCATTGTCCTGATAAGTGGCAGTAACGCCAGTGCTGGCAGGATAGCTCTGCAATATACTGTCCCACCATGTTGACCACTCCTGGATGCATCATCTTTGAAATAATGAGCTTCCGCCGGACCCTGAAGACCTGGTTTTTTAGGCAGGCGTTTGGAACGAGCTAATTTTACTGTGTTTTAAACTTTTAACTGTTTTATTGTGTACGTCGCCCAGAGTAGCCACTGGCCAGATGGGCTACTAACAAATCTCATAATAAATAAATAATAAATAAAGAGATTCCTGAGCTCTACATTCACTGGTATACATAGTGTATTCAGATGTCTAGAGTTTGGAGGGCAGGGGAGAGGAGAGCCCCAGTGATGTACAAGGTTATATTGGGATATTGACTCTGCAACAATCCTACTATCTGAATGGGCAGCAACTTTTAAAACCCTGGCAGCTATGAAGCTCAATATGTTTGCAGGCTATCTGTATACAAAATAACATTTTCAGAAGAGTCACCAGTACACATTCCTTCCCAAACACCTCCTCTGTTAGACTTTTTGGGGGGGGGGAACCCCTCTGTGGACTGTAAAGCTGCAAAGAATAACTTTATATCTGGTCTTGTTTTCATCATCCTGGCATCAATACTGCAGGAAGCCATGCCCCACCTGCCAATATTGTGTAGAAGATTAGTTGTCTAGACAAACGTGTCTATCCAGCAATGGAATGCATCAAAATGAATCCCAAAAGACTTCCGACACAAGAAAATTAGCTGTTGATTTTGGAGCATCAATATCAATAAAAGGAAAACATACTATGGAAGTTCTTGCTACTCACCTGCCTTACACAATTCAAAAGGAATGTTTTGTTTTTAAGCGAGAGAACAAATTAGGTAAAGGAAATGAAAACAGAATTGCCAAGTTTAGTTCCAAGTGAAAATCAGCATTCCTTTTGTTCATTCATCATCATCAATACCAAAGGATTAGTTTTATCTTTCTAACAATTCTAGGATGTTGATCTGAATTTTGGACTTTTGTTTTTAAACCATACAAATAAATGGAAAATATATTCAGGTAAGCCAAAAATGGGGGGGGGACACCCTCTACCAGTGCTTTTCCACTGTCATTCCTCAATTTTGACCTTATACCATAGCATTTAATAATATTATTTTCAGGAAACCATAAACTTGGAAAATACCAGTTGAGCATCTTGTCTACCCCTCTATAGCAAGCAGGGGGTACATTAGGCTGAAGACAACTTCACAATGGATGATTTCCCTACTTTGCTATATTTTGTGTGCGTGTAAGAAAAAGCATATATGCTGTGCATACATTATAATGAGTCAAATACACATTTTATTCCATATTGACTGAGCCATTGGGTACAGCTTTGAAAAATGTCTCATAAACTAAATTGGGGGATGGGAAAATCTGTTACAAACCATCATTACATTCTACAGATTCCCTAAAATATTATGCTATACTTATATTAAAAAGGAATGATAAGGCTGAAGTCCTGTACACACATATCTGGGGATAAGCCCCATTAACCACAACGGAAATTACCTCTAAGTAAGCATACACAGAATTGAGCTGTAAGATAGCCAGTTGCTTGAAGGATCTTCGCTGACAAGTACAGTCAGCATGTTAGAATAATAAGGAACTTCAGAATTTCCTCGCTTTGGCTGGAGAAATATCAGCTGGTAACTAAATCAAACTCAGCTAAATATAGCATTGTTGATTTCCATAGGCCCCCACCAAGCACACACCCAAAGTTTTATTTCAAGTGAATCATGTTAACAGACTAATTGTCTGATAAACCTGAAATATATTTGCAAATGAAAAGCAACCAAGTGGTCTCTCTCAATTTAAAACATAGATTTGACCCAGCAGAACAATTTGGTCACCTGCATATCATTGTAATTTGTCTCTCATGGATTAATGAGAGCAGAAATCTGGTCCTGGCAGGACAATCCTATGGTCAACTGACATGGCTGTTGCTATGCAGGTGCTTATAGTGTAATAAGAAGATATTTGTGTAGGGTTTCCATATTAGCTGGGTTTTATCTGGATTCTAGCCATGCTGCGGAGTGCCTACTTAGTCCATTAGGTGGCCCAGATTCCCAACTTTCATTTTATTTAAAAAAAAAAAAAGCAAGTCTATAGCCCTTGTAGATTCAGAGATACAAGGCAAAATGTGGAGGCAGTTTTCTGCCCAGTCGTTTAATGAGAAATCAGTCTACTCCCACCTTCCATGGTTCTTAGCCAATGAGGGACACCACATCTGTCCTGGGAAAATTAAGAATTTTAGCTGTCTGTCTGCTACATATGCAGAATCTAGGCAGTTTAGAAAAGTGCACATGTTCACTTGATCAACATGTGCACTCTGCCTCTTATCCAGAGACTCTAGCTCACTTTCTGGTTGAGTCAGCAAGGAGAAGCACCCTTCACCTCAATTGCCATTGTGTCTCAGGGTAAGTGTCTTAAGTAGTGAATACGGTTACAGTTAAAAACCAGTTATCTTTAGGCTGCCAGGAACAGTCCCCTTCAGCCATTAAATGCTTTGGTAAATAGGAATGTTTTCAAAGTGCTCCTGAAAGTCAATAGTGAAGGAGACAGACACACCTCACTGGAGATGGCATTCCACAAATGTGGATCCACTACTGAAAAGGCCCTGTCACGAGTCAGCACCAACTAGGCAGCCCCAAGTGGTGGCACCACCATCAAGGCCTCACCTGTTGATTGTAGGGTTTGAGGTGGTGGATATTGGAAAAGTTTCTCTTTTAGATACTTGAGTCCTAAGCATTTTAGGCCTTTATATGGTAATACTAACACCTTGAATTGAACCCAGTCACTCACTGGCAACCAGTGCAGAGCTTTCAGGACCAGTGACACATGGTCCCACTGGGCCACCCCACTTACCAGCCTAGCAGCCTGGTCCAGGAACAGCCATAAGTGGTACATCAGCCTCAGCTAGGCATAAACATTCCTAGCCACAGAAACCACTCAGGATTCTAGTGACAAGTTGGAATACAAGGGTACTCTCAAATGACAGACCTGTTCCTTCAGGAGTACAATGCCTCCAAAACAGGTCATTCATCTAATTCCTGGACAAAGGAACCACCCACCCACAGAACTTCTGTCTCAAGATTATCAGGATTCAGCCTTTCTTTACATTTAATACAGACTTCCTCTTACCATTATAGATCCACAGTTCCCACTAGTGTGGAAGCTCATTAGCACATGAGCTTGGGTGGGCAGTTTGCCACATATGTGGTGACGCTTTGGTGGGTGGCCTCTACTGCCACACTGTTACTTCTGTTTGCTCCTCATCTGAGCATAACCTTAGCCATTTTGTTTCTGGCACCCTGAACAATATGAGCGTGTCTATTCCCACCAATAGCCGTGTGCTGAAGGCATGTTCCAATTGCAGCCACCCAGTTTGGAGGAGCAGTTCTCTCAAGATCTTCTCCACACAGTATGTGTGTGTGTGTGTGTTGGGGGGTCACCTTGGAGACTAATAGCACTACATCCCTCCAGGCAGCAGCTGAAGGCATTTGACTACAGGAACAACAGATTTGTCTGGCATTGCAGAGGCCGAACTAGGAGCTACTCCCTTTTCTCATGAAGTGACTCATAGCCGTGTCAATCATGACAGAAGGGGATAAAAATACCCAAAGTTACAGCTTGCTGAGGCTGCAGCTCCCAAGAGAGAAAATTTCTTTAGACATTTGTTCAGCTTGTCTGGCGACCAAAGGCTGGTGAGTGTGTAAGAAAGTAGGCTGGAAAGCGGACAGTTTGTGCTGCTACCAGAAGGACAGGAAACATTGAGACTTTCTGCAGCGGTGGTTAGATTGAGATAATGCCATTGTATAACCAGGCTGAGCGACCTCTCCCAGTGCTGAGAGCCCAGAGCCTGGCGTCTGACTGCTTGGCGTGCAGCCAGCTCTAGCCTCTCCAGTCTGGGGGGAGGGTGTGGATCCCTCCCCGGCAGCTCCCCACAAAGAGCTGGCCACACCTCACCTTGCAGAGGAAATCTGGCTACAGCTCCAGACTTCATGGCTTCTTCATGATGAAGGTTGCTCCCACCCCTCTTTGTAGGGGTTTTGTGGCATTTGCCTTGGAGTATGAAAGAACTATTTAAAGTTGCAAAGAATAACAGATCCAATAACAGAATTACAGAGAAACTCCTGTTTTGCTGTTGCACAGTGGATTTCAGAGAGCCCAACAACACTGCCTTTTGCATTACACTAAAAAGTTGTTTCAGAATGTCAATTCTCCCAAACCACAAGGTCACATCCACACCATACAAACAGAGCTTGGAAAAGTTACTTTTTTGAACTACAACTCCCATCAGCCCAATCCAGTGGCCATGCTGGCTGGGGCTGATGGGAGTTGTAGTTCAAAAAAGTAACTTTTCCAAGCTCTGCTTAAAGCTGTCTTATGCCACTTTAACAGGCATGGCTTCTGCCAAAGAATCCTGAGAACTGTAGTTTGTAAAGGGTGCCAAGAACAGTTAGCTTCACAGAGGTACAGTTCCTAGAACCCTTAAGAAACTATAGTTCCCAGGAGCCTTAAATGTATGGATGGATACACTCTAAGTAGGTTCGTTGCATCTTGCCTACTCAGACTATTTACCAATCACTGATGACGTTTTCAGCCTATGACAAGTGTTCAATATAGTGGCTCATGCGCATACTGGCTCTCTTTCACAGTACTCATGGGAAGCTGGCTTATATCCCATCAGACTATTTGTTTGTTTGTCAGGCTATTGGCAGTGGGTTTGAGGCAGAGGTCTTTCACATCAGCTGTTTGTTGTTATATGCCTTCAAGTTGATTATGATTTATGGCGACCCTATGGATCTTTTTATATATATATATTCATAGGGTTTTCATGGTAAGAGGTATTCAGAGGTGGTTTACCATTGCCTTCCTCTAAGCCTACAGCACCCGGTATTCCCAGGTGGTCTCCCATCCAAGTACTAACCAGGCCTGACCCTGCTTAGCTTCCGAGATCAGACGAGATTGGGTGTGTTCAGGGTAGTATGGCCATAGGCCTTATCAGCTGTTACCGGATCCTTTTAATGGAAGATACAGGGATTGAACCTGGGACCTTCAGGTGTATATTAAGTGGCTGAGAGACTGAGCAATGAATCAGGAAGTGCCTGGGTTGAGTCTTAAAGTTGCCATAAACTCATTAGTTGGCCTTAGACAAGTCACTGTCTGCCCACTTCATTCCCCCCATGTACAATATTGGGAATAATCATATCAAGTTACCTTACAGGGTTGCTGTGAGGGTTATAACTAGATAAAGCATGTGAAGTGTTTTGAACATTTGAAAGCATTATATAAATGTATTCCCTCTCTAAATAGCACAACTGATATAAGCCACAATCCAGAAAGCATCTTTAAAGTACACCCAAATGCTTGGGCATGCCCTCTCTTTCCCTTTGAACAGCAGCTTCTCATGCCATATTGCGAAATGCTTCTGAAATTCTTCTGACTTTCAAATGCCATTAAAGAGGGGTGTGTGTGTGTGTCTCCTTCTGAAAACTTATGTCCAAAGCATTTCTGGGCACACAGAGCTAGGCATGTGGTTCTATATAATGTGGTCTTATGTATAGTTCTATGTTTAGTAGCTACTGTCCTGCATGTTATTTTTATGTCATTTTATACTGAAAGATCTTTTTTTAAAAAAATGTGGGTAAGGACTATGAAAGATCATGAATCCCAAGACACCAAATTGAGTTGAAGGCCTTTATGTGTCACTTGAAAGCATAGATAGTCTTATATTAGTAGAAGTTGGTATCAGCCTTGAGATATGCAACTTAAGGGAGGGACTTCAGCTCAGTGGTAGAGCACATGTTTTGCATGCAATGTGCAAGGTTTCAGGTTCAAGCCCTGACATCTTCAGGTAGCAGGTGATGTGAAAGACCTCTACTCAAGACCCTAGAGACTTAGGGTGCTTTCACACTGCACTTTATTCCGTTATTCTGACAATTTATTTCGTGTTAAATTGCGCATAAAATTTGAGCTTTCACACGACATAACAGGTAGCTCCGGAATTCTGGTGGAATGTAGTAGAAGTTTAGTGCTAATTTCCGCAATAAATGTTACCAGAAAAATTCCGATAGCAGGCTGGGAACCCGGAAGATTGCGGGAGTTTTGCCCTAGCTGCCGCTGCTCACGTGACAGCCCTCCCAGCATGCAGTGCGTTCCCGCCCTTACCAACAGCCCTCCCAGCATGCAGCCTTCCTGCGCTGCTGCGCTGCCGCCGCCGCGCCTCCCAGCCGATCCCAGCTGCTCCTGAGAGAGCAGCCTGTGCTGGTGCTGCTTGTGCTCAACCAGAGCCTCTGCTGCTGCGCTGCCGTGCCTCTCAGCTGATCGCGATCGTGTCTCTTTCAACCCCCCCACGCAGAAGGAACAAGCAGAGCTTTTGAATAGAAAAGGCGGGAAAAGAAGCAGTCTTCTAATGGCTGCGGTAGGTGAGAGTGCTGTGTGAAAGACCATTGCGCGAAATGCCACTAAATTGGTACTGCAGTGTGAAAGGGATTTTTGAAATCCAGAGGAAGCACTAGATTTTTAATCCATTAAACTAGCGCTATTAGCCCCATGTGTGAAAGCAGCCTTACTCTGAGGGCTAAGCAGACCAATAGTCCAACTAAGTATGTCAGCTTCCAGTGTTCACCTTATTCATTTCCCACTATTATCCATTGTCTGAGACCAATATGGCAACATCAGTAAACCACATTATTATGTAAAAGAAATATCAAAACCATACGGACCAGCTGGTCAGAACCTTAACCACCATTAATACATTATATCCTCAGCATTGGCTGACAACAGCTGCCACACTGATGGAGTGGTTTTCACCATGTATTACAGCTATAAAGAAAAGTTTGTGGCGTCATGGTGACATTTATCTGATCAACATGGTGAGCCTCCATGCACGAATAGCTCAACAAATGGTAGCAACTGCCAGAAAGAATGATTTAAAGCAATTTCACATGGCAATTGAACATGTAAACTGGTTGGGTCAAGCCACTGAAATCAGTTTTGTTAGCAGGAGTATTTGCAAGGTTCCTTGTTGAGAACATAAACAAAACAGAACTAGATCACCCTGGGGGATTTGTATATATCAGCTCTGGCAAATGGCAGGTGTTGCATTATTGAATATGGAAAGCAGAGAAGGATACACGATTGTTCCAGTCAACAGTTGGGAAGTTCCTATTGAGCTTGTAGTTCGCAGCTTGATCGCAGCAGCCAGAATCCTAAAATCACCTACAAATGATAGTAAAGGATCCTAAATACACTTATGGCTGGTTTACACATGTATGTACATTACCTGATTTCTAGCCACCTGATTGTTGTCAACTTGATGATTAGAACGTGTGAACTAACTCAGTTTAAAGGCATTGCATTTGAGGTGATATGAAAGATCTTTCTATCATGTTGCATCTAGAAGAGCATAACACATTTGTGCATGAAGCAACCCTTACAAAGATGTACATCATTTGAAATCAGTGACATCGCTTAACAAGTTTAAGATTTGAGGTACCGTTGTGCTATTAATCCATCGACAAAAGTCAGTGGAACTAATAGCGCATGAATGGTTTCATGAGTGCAGTCAACTCAAAGGTAACAAAATCTGGCTTATTAAACAAGTATTTACAAGTTTATAAACGTGGATTGAGTTCCACAGATGAAGTCAGAGTGGGATCTGTGGAAGATTGTCCCCCTAAAGGATACTCTAGGCCCTCTCCTGAATATTCAACTTTCACTGGGGGGTCATTCATGGAAGGGGAACGGCTCTTGCTCTACCCTTTCCAGATAAGGCTATTGGAAAACCTGAGAGTTGCTTCCAGTCAATGTAAATAAGAGTAACCTAGATGGACCAATGGTCTGGCTCAGTATAACAGTTTTCTAAAGAATATAACCAAAACCTTTATGTTGCAGCCACTGGAGAACATTTCAGTGTTTCTTTTACAAATGTAGAAACTGCATTTCTCGTAGAGATAAAGTTTTTTTGTTTTTTGTTTAAAGACATTTAGGATTAATGTCAGCTGTGGGAAATCAAATATTGGCTGTGATAAAAACAAACCTTCGCAAAGGGCTTATTCTCACAGCCACTGGATTTGTGGTAGCCACAGCAAAAGCCCTTGGAATCCTAGAAAATCCTATTCATGTTATTTCTCAGCCCAAGGCAAACCGTACATGTACACCAGGGGCCAGATGTTGGTCATGGGCAGAGCCAAAGGCAAGGGTGGGTGGGGCACCCCTTCTCTCTCTGCCACCCTTTCCCCCATCCCTGACATACACCATCATGTACTGGATTCTGCACATGGTCAGTCATCAGAAATATCACTTGAACAAAATTTGCACTAGTGTGCTAAAAGCTGAATACAGTACAACAGCGACAACTATACACAATCACCTGGTCTGGCCAGTGGCATGTGATGGATCTGTGTCTTCTACTTACAATGCACCAAAGTGGTTGTGCGAACTGGCTCCATGCAGCAGCCCTTATCTGGCCTTGCTGCAACTCACCAGTTGTCTCCTTCTTTGCACTGATTCACCTGATTGTCCATACAAATATTTGCCTGCACGAGGCAAGGAAGTGGCAGTTTCTGAAGGCAGCTGGTAACAAGACACAACATCTCAGCTCTCTGTGTCAACACTGAAAAACAAACAATAGCTGTTAAGGGAGAACGTAGGCATTCATGTGACAGGGTGCACATAGTTACTCATGACCGTGACCTACACACTTTATCACTGTTCAATCTGCATTGTGAATGTTGGGACTGTGTCAGAGAACTTGGCAGGAAAACCACCCTGGGGAGTGGTGGGGACAGGCAGCTTCTCCATAATATGCAAGGACCTTCTTGTTAAATGCACACCTAAATTCATTTATGAAGCTTCTCACTTGCTATTTTGTTGGCTTTTCCCTACTAATAGTCAGCCTCCTTGAGGAAGCCCCACTCTTAATTCATTTTCAGAAACAGTTATTTCATTTTACGTTTGTGCAGAGTCATGTCAAAGCTATGCCACTTCTTTGTTTGGTCTCCTTGATCTTCCATTACCATCGATAGTTGCTAGAGCTCCCCTGGGCTGTGAGGTGCAGGTGGGCAGAAAACACTGAAGGTGGCGGAAGAAGATGAAGAGAGAGTAGGGGAACAAGTAACACCTACTGTAATAAGAATCCACAGCCGAGTGGATAGTATTATTATTACTCATAGGCAGTACTATCCATAGATTGCTTTTGTTTTTTACATTTCCCCATTTTTTTCTTCAAAAATGCAATGCAGACTGTTCATGCTGAAACAGGATCAATGCATTTGGTCAAGCCAGAAATACATGAAAAGGGTTAAGAAAAATATGTGAATTTACAATGGACACAGCTTTTAACTAGCAATGTACCCAATTATTGTCTTTTAAATGCTTTATTAGTTTTGCAATCTTTGTGTTTGAATGAAACCAAGAAATATTAAATAAAATATAGCTGCACCATTTGGTCAACTAACAGGTTAGTTTCACCAGTTTAAAACCTTTTGAATGATGAAAAACCTATCCACAATAAATCAGGCAGAAGATTAAAATAATTAAATATGAGGACAAATAATGCAGGTGGCAGGTATCATTTTGGAAGAGGCTCCACCCCCCTTCTCTCCAACAGAGGAAGAATACCTCTTCTGTGTTGGTGCCTGCTGTGGCATGTCCACAGTGCATCTCACTGTGGGCCCCTCAATCAGCAGCGGCCCACAGTGCTGGGAAGCCAGGAGAGCAAAGGAGCCCCACCCACACTGCATCACTGGCTGCTACTGATCAGAAAGAAGGAATGTGAGCCATTTCCTGTATCTTCCCTGTTCCTCTTCCAATAGGGCAGGAGTAGCATGCAACAAAATGTACAGGTAAAAGATCAAAGTGAATGATGCCTTGTACCTTTAACAGCTGTGTGTCTGGCACAAATTAAACAGAGTAAGCCTTTTCTAGTATGGAAATGCAATTATGGGGAAAGCTTTATCTGTTGACATTCTGTCTGTCAGACTTCTTATTACTTGGATGTGGCCCATGATTTACTTTGGAACCCCATACTTCAGCACAGCAGCCTGTAACATTCTGAATACTGTGAAAAAATGCTGAGGATGAACTTTTTATAAACAAACAAGTTTATTTGGATGAACTTGGATGAACTAGTTCATTTTGTAACGCGCAAGCCTGAACTGGAACCAGTTTCTTTTTGGACATGATGAACTTGAACTTGAACTAGTTCCTTTAAAAAATGAATGTTCCAAGCACTGCATATGTATCGTAGGCAAGTTATACCAACCCTCATGCAGAGAGAACAAAAAAAAATCACACTGGCTTATTTTGGAGTATATTTGGACGCCAATAAGTTTTCCAGTGGAAGGATGTGGCCACTTTGTCCTCCAGAGACTATTTTTTTGTGTGTTGTCACCTCAAGTGTGCTTCACAATACCAAAGCACCTTGAACCAAAGACACTTATTCAGAAAAGGTAAAAATGTTCTGAGCTAGCCTCTTCCCCATGCATATTAAACAACACAATTTCTGGGGTATTTTGGATCCCAGTGTTTTTTGTTTCCAGAAGGAAAAAATAGTAACTGGCTAAAACTTGTACAGGTGACAGTTTGTGACAATACCCTAGAAGGACAACCCTGTAGGCCTATTCATGTATAAATTACACAATAAAAGGGAGACATTTTCCCCCTTGGGCTTCTAAGGTATTTTGGCCCCCACTGGTTTTTTGTTTCTAGAAGGAAAATGGTAAGTGGTAACTTGCTGAAATTTGGGGATGTTGTACAGATTAAAATTTGAGACAATGTCCTGTAAAGACATCCCTGTAGATCTACTTATGTGTAAATTACACAGTGAAAAGTGCACCTGGAGTCTGAAAGTACCCCACAAGTCTGCATGACTGTTATACAATCCAATCTATCCATGTATTTATTTATTTAAGATATTTATATACTGCTTTTCAGGTGAATCTCAAAAAACAATTTACTTTAAAATTTGTTTAAAAATAAGCATAAATTAACTTAGGCCTCATTTGCATGTCACAGTAACCATAGTTACTTGCTGATCTCACCTGCTTTGTTCCTCTTTGCTAGCACAGAGGAGAAACCACAAATCCTGGCTTAGCATTATGTGAATTGGGGGTCATGTTTGCTTCACTCAAAGAAACTACAATCTGTAAACCTTAGATTAAGCCATGATTACAGATTGTGATTTATTTGGAGCAAAGCAAACAATAATCCCCTATAGTTTGCCATGACATGTCAACTGAGCCACTATAACAAAAGAAGGAGCAAAGCCAAGCTACAAGGGGAAAAAACCCACATATATATTAATCTTTTGACAGTATCTTTTGTATCTTTTCTAGTATCTATTGAATAATTATTAATAATTAGATTTATTAGTTGCTTGCCATTGAAAGGTTTCCAAGCAATTTACAATGCATATGCATAACAGACACACCATCTCAGTCTATCAAATGCCTGGAGAAGAAGGTAAGTCTTTACCTGGCATCAAAAAGATGTCAGTGAAGGCACCAGGTGGACCTCATTGGGAAGTGTATTCTACAGACAGAGAAGCACAACTGAAAAGGCCCTCTCCATTGTCATCATCCCCCAACCCGTCTTCAGAGGGGTGACCTGGAGAAGGGCTTCCCAAAGAAGATCTAAGAGTCTCTGGGGAGTTGATACTGAGAGAGTTCCAAAAGATATTAGGGTCCTAAGCCGTAAAGAGCTTGATAGGTCAAAACCAGCACTTTTAATTGGGCTTGCAAGCATACAGGCAGCCAGTGTGTCTGGAACAGGATTCACATTATATGCTCTGTTCACCCTGAACCCGTCAACTATTGGGCAGCTGCACTCTGCACTAACTGAAGCTTCCGAATCGTTTTCAAAGGCAGCCCCACATAAAGCGCATTGCAATAGTCCATCCTTGAGATTATCAGAGCATTGATTACTGTAGCCAGGTTATCCCTGTATAGATAGAGTCGCATCTGGCAGCCAGCCTAAGCTGATGGAAGGCATACACCACTGAGGCTTCAAGCAACAGCAATTGGTCCAGGAAAACCTCCCAAATGTTGGAAAAGCCAGAATCCTATAATTCCCTTTATTTCCAAAGTTCAGAGGCAAGTGCTGGCCCTTTTATAACCAAAATGGCACCATTTGTGCACAAAAGGGAGGTTATCAGCAAGTTTTGAGAGGGGGAACCCCAAGATTCACAGAAGTACAAAAATTATTGGGGGGAACTAAAAGGGAGAAACCCCCTAAACAATCCAATGAGAACGTAGTATGTTCAGTGGCTAAGGAATGCTGACTGACTGTTGCAAAAAGACAAAAAAAAAAGGTGGGATGGGGATTGGAATGCAGTATAGTGGAGGTCATGACTGACCTATTAAGACAGTGAATAGGTATGCTCCGCATGACAATATTTTGTTGCAGATCCTACTTGTTGAGCCATATTGTGAACTGAGAAGAAGTTGAAGTCATTCACAGCAGCCAGTTCCCTGGCTGGACAGACAAACTCGTTTTTGAAAGAAATGCAGCTTGCCCATAGCTAATGACAGGGATGATGGGAGTTGTAGTTCAGCAACATATGGAGAGCCAAAGCTTCCCCACCCCTGCACTAGATGGTTGGCTGCAATAAAAACACTCAAAATAATTCTTGTTTCACATCTGCTTCTACCCTTCCTCTATTTGTTTAAGATCCCAGACAAAAGTCTTTGCTTTGTTACAAGTTGCAGGTGTAGGCTTATTGATGATAAACTTGGCCAGAAAAGTTCACTATTGCACATTTTGATTGGGTAGATCTATTTTCCCTAAGAGGATATGACCAAGTGCTGTGGGGAAGGGGGACAATCAACTGTTTCTTTACACAATGGGTCAAACTACATGAGACATGGAAGATCAGTGATCTTCAATCACTGCAAAAAATTCAGCCATGCAGGGAGCATTGCTGGATTAGGACTGTAGCACTGATATTTTATTTTTCCCCCTCTACTATTTTCCCAGTATAAACCACCCACTCCAAACCTTTATTAGCACTGTAAGAGAAGATAGGTAGAGATAGATTGTTATATATTCAAATGGGCAAACTGCAGTGATGAGACAGACAACTGACATCAGGAAAAGGCATAGGGGAAAAGAGTCATATTCCTTCTCAAAGCCACGATCCCAATTCTTATCAGAAGGGATGGTAGAATAGTTACTCTTAAAAGAAATAAGATGGGAAATCTTCCCCCTGATTTCCAACATCACATCTAGATTGGCCCTAAGTCAGTAAGTGATTAGAAAGGGGGGGGCAAGAGATGCAAAAATGCCAAGAATGATGTTCTGCTTCCATTTGGAGCTTATTATTAATCATTGGCAGATAGAACTCTTTCATCTGTGACCTTTCTTCCCAAGGAAATCTCTGTGCTGTAATCACTGGGTGTATGGTGAGACACCCTGCATGGTAAGTGTACACTCAGCTGGCGACAGGGAGTTGGAGATCAATACACCATGGTGGTTGGTGGCCATAGATTGTTCAGGAGATGCCACACTGAGGTGCAGAAATCAATAGCCAGGTGTGTAACTGATAGGGATAACATCACCTTTCATCCGAGACCCAAACTCACTGAAGAGGGAAGATCTGATGGTTTATGGAATATTGATGTTATGGAACAAAACAAGCAAAGCCAGAGAATGTTGAAAGGGAAGGGCTTTTGGGATACGATCGAGAAACACTTTGTGCTTTGTGAGATCTTTTGTGGAGGAAGTTTATGATCCATAAAATTCTCCTACTAACTAGTCCTAACATGGTTTACAGCTTAAGACCTGTAGGCAGTGCTGGAAAGTCTCCCTGACCCAAATCAACTTCCATGGAGCAATTTCCCTTTTTGCATCCCTTACCCAGCCCCGCTCCCTGCCCACTTCCAGAATCTGCCCATTTGACTTAACTTCTACATATCAGCTAGTATAGAATGGTCACATGAGTATTCTCCGCAGGTCAACTGTCCAAATGGCCACAACACCAAAGGTAAATATACAGTTGTTCCAAGAGATCTTGCACTGAGCTCTGGGTGGATCAAAGAACTGGGGACATTGGACATTACAGTTTGCCCCCTCCTGCCATTGCTGAGACATGACCTGCATCCTGACACAGCAGCATTTTGCAATGATACTGTTGCACCAGTGTTTCTTTCTCAACCATGGTGTGCTTCCAGCTGTGCTACGGAAAAGGGCAGACATGTCTTTATTGCGAGCAGGAAAACAAAGAGAGGAGATGACAGCCCCTGTTTTCTTTATCCAGTGAGTAGCTTGTAAGTCCAGGAGCCTCAAATCACTGGGCTATTTTTACTACTGATTCATAGCAGAAAGGGTATTTCTGAGACAAGTGTGTTCAAAGATACTTCTGTTCCTCACACTACCTGAGTAAGATGCTTCAGTTACAGTGACAGAGCTCATTGTTTGCAAACAGTCAATGGACAAATTCATCAAATTCACGCATTGCACCATCCAGGACTTCAAACATATTGATTTGTATCTGGAGACTCCTAGGTAATCTGGGGCAAAACAATTGACGATTGATTGATTGATTTGATTTGATTTATATCCCACCCTTCCTCCCAGTAGGAGCCCAAGGCGGCCAATTACATGGGATAGTGGCAGTCCTGTGTTTTTAAATAGCTACAGATATAATCATATATGCACTTAAGGCTAAATTAGACATTCAACAGAAATGGAGCAGGCAGCTACAGGTCAAGTTTTTTTTTAATTAAATTCCAGCATGGATGGGGAAGGTGATCTCTATTGGGAAGGCAGCACGCAGGATGGAGAGGCTTTATCTCAGGCTCCTCTGCACAACCTGTTTCTTGATTATTCAACCTGATTTGCTTGCTCAAAGTTTATGCGGAGGACTATCCAGTTTTTATCAAGCATTTGTTCTGATTTGTTTGCAGGGAGGTTATACTATTCTGAGGTTATACATTCTGATTTGCTTGTGCTATGTTTATACATCTTCCCATTCATTCATCCCTTATTTTTCAGTACATTCCCCTATTATTTTCCTAACTGCAAAAAGTCTGGTGTGGATGGGTGGTTTAATGGATTTGTTGTGCTAGAGCAACAAAGCAGTTTAATCTACTTTAATTGAGGAAACCTAAATTTCTGGTATGTTCCTGAATCCCCTCCACAAAATGCTGACAGTTTGGAGGCGATCTTCCTTCCTCAGTGTGATCACAACAAATCTTCTCCCCACATGTGGCTAGGAGCCTGAGGGAAAAACTCTCCAGATGCACACATCCAAGTGTATATTATGCACCCTCGGGCATAGATATGAAATGTATTTTAAAAAGTAATGTGTGAACCAACTGCAGCTTCTGTGTCCACATAGTAGTAGTGCACAGATACACTGGATTTCTTTTAGTACATTAACTCGTTATTCCTTATTTGTGCAGTGAAATCAAGAGAGTGGAAAGTTGACTCACACCCACAAAGTTGCTGACAGATATGTCTGTGCCACAATGTAAGGAAATAAAGCAATCCACAGCAACTGCAGGCTTTATGCAGCAGCCATTCAAGTTCTTCCTGATCTTGAACAGCACCTATGTCATGCAGTCTGAACCTATTTTAGGGTTATTGTGCAGTATCTTAATTTGATCTTTCTAATCCTTTCAGGGAAAACCCCCACAATTTTTAAATTAAGCTGCTTTTAAGCTATAGAATTCAAGCCCACCCCACCCTGAATGCTTATTATTTTTTTAAAAGATTTTAAAAATATATTTATTTTATTGTGACTTTATTAACATATTTTATTGACATACAACATGAATGTATTATAATTTTAATGCCTTAAATGCAGGATATAAATGATGATTAAAATATGTTTTTAAAAAATCTTTTGACAGTGTGAAACCAATGATCCAGTGTGCTGTAATGGTTGTGTCAGACTATGAGGATGTAGGATCCAGTTCCAACACAGCCATGAAGCTCACTGGATGACCACGGGCCAGTCACTTCCTCTCAGCCTAACATACCTCACAGGATTGTTGTGCAGATAAAAATGGGGGAAGACCACCTGAACACCAATTTAAATTCCTTGGAGTGTATGTGGCATGTTAAACAGAAAACAAATAGGAAACCACAAATAGCTGTGATCATTAGAAGCAGACCACCCCAACTTCCTTGAATGTTAAGAAGTACTTCCTGGCATCTTAGCAGATCTCAGAAGAAAGGGAATTCCATAACTGTAGAACAGGCCCCAGGAACAGCTGCATGCCACTTACAAGTGTTTAAATAATGGCTCTTCCAGATGACCTGTTTATTGAGCAGAATGAATATTCTGATTTGCTTGCACAATGCTTATGAGGTGGTTAGACTATGTTCAGTCTATTGTGTTTTTGTTCATATTTGTTTACAGGGCAATTATGACAGCGAGCATTCATCCTGATTTGCTTGTGTGGGGTTTATACATCTTCCCATTCACCTCACATTTCCATGTCATTTTCCTAACTGCAAAAGTCTGGGTTTTGGGTTTTTTTTAAGTGGATTTGTTGCACTGGGGCAGGTACGAGGAGACTTTGGCCCTCCATTCCTCCACTAGGGCAACAGAGTGCTTTACTCCACTTTAATTGTTCAAGCCTAAAGTTCTGGAGTGCTCTTGAATCCAGCCCACAAAATACTGTGTCTGGTTGTTGTTCAAGCTACATTTGTTCAGTTGTTCAAGCTACATTTCATTAAGACTTCCTTGGGTGACAGATGCTGGATCAGTAGATGATGATGGCAATTTGGTCATTTCAGGTAAGTCTACCTTGTTACTCTAGATCAGTCCATTGTGATGTACTCAGAGCAGAAGTCCAGGGGCTCACACGGTAGACTGAGTATGTTTTTTTAAAAAACAAAAACAAAATCTTTGCAGTGTTTTTACTGTTTTGTTGTTTGCCATACTAGGGTCCTTTGGTAAGAAGGTGGGATGAAAATCTAAAAAACAAATAGCAGGGCTTGTTTACCACAGTTTTAGTTAAGTGAAGTAACCATTTTTAACCCCACTCCAGTAAGACCATCAAGACCTAAGTGCACCACTATTTACCTGCTACATGAATGTAATGATGGTAGCACTGGTAAGATTTTGTCAAGGCACTCTGAATGCTGGAAAATCAATGGGTGTCACTAGACACAAAAAGAAGCCTTTGCCGTTGGCAAAGCAAATGGAAAATGACAATACAGCAAGTAGCACATTTTTAAAATAATGAGAAAACAAACAATAAAATGTATGTTGCTATGTGAGAAGCAGGAAAGCTGTTAGACCCTTAGATGATAAAGGTGTGAAAGAACTAGTGAAGGAGGATAGAGAGACCACAGAGAAGCTAAATTAATTAGTGGCACCACCTTTTATTGTGGAAAACAGAACAGGAAGAGGCAGTTGCCGTCACTTCTTGCTTAAGTGCTTCTTGGGTGCATCTGGTTGGCCATTGCTAAAAACAGGGTGCTGGAATGAATAAAAATGTAACTCTCCATCTGTGGAGATGGCAGGTGTTGCCACCACTCACCATATGCTCAGAGGCACATGTTACCAAATTTTCCAAGCTGCGCAGAAAGTGGATAAGACTGTGAAAAAATGGAAATGGACTGCCTTCAAGTCAATTCTGACTTATGACGACCCTATGAATAGGGTTTTCATGAGGCTGAGAGGCAGTGACTGGCCCAAGGTCACCCAGTGAGTTTCATGGCTATGTGGAGATTCGAACCCTGGTCTCCCAGGTCATAGTCCAGCACTCTAACCACTACACCACACTGACTCTCTGGACTGTGAAAGACCAACCCAGACCAACCCAAATTGTGTTTGCATTTTGACAAATTTGTAGGGCAGCACAATATCCCAGAGAAGAGGTCAGGTCTCCAGCTGTCCTGGTGCATTCACCATAGCTGCTCAATTTCCCTGCTTTTTAAAGTTGGCTAGAAATATCTGTTGGCTATAGGTGTGTTCTTAAGCCACATGGGTTTTTTTGCCTGTTAGTGAATTTCTCTGCTTTTTAATCCAGGAGGTAAGAAATGGGATCCTGTGCAAGTTTGCTGAGAATGGATTGATTATTTGCATGCTTATTGAGTTCAATGGGATTTACTCCCCTGCAGTCATGCCTATGATAGGTAAAACTGACCATGGAGGAGGAGGGGAGAGGGGATTGGGATGAGGAGTTAGAGGGAGGAGCAAAGGAAGGGGGAGGGAAGGGGTAAAAGGGAGGGAATAGGGGAGGAGGAGGGGAGGGCAGGTTTGATCATTTGCATGCTTTTTGAGTTATCTGTCTGTAAGCCCCCCCCCCCAAACACTCTGGGATTTATGTCTAAACATGCATAAGGTTGCACTAGAAGAGTTCTTTTTCCAGCAAGGGGTTGAAGCAAAAAGGGATTATATAATTACACTGGTAAGTGAGAACTTCGTGGCTGAGAAGAAAGAAGATAGGACACACCTAGTTCAGTTTATTTTTAAACCTGAGTTGTCAGTGATTAATTCTAAAGTACTAATTCAGTTATAAATTATAAGCAGAACTGCCAGTTGCATGAGAGAGGAAAAAACCCTCAAAATCTTAAAGGCAGCTCATAGCAAGCTGAGCATGCTGACATTCTGATGTGGTTCACTAATTTTTCTTTATGGTCTCCATAAATTCAACTTGTTATAATTACTGTCAATAAAATTAATGAAATTGCAGGCTGCCCAACAAAAGGAATATCAATCTGTAGTTTTTATTAGGTCAAAGAGACCTTAATTTATCACAAGTACATTTTCTGCAAGGCAGAAATTTGGCCCATAATTTCTAACTGTTGTAATTTCATCAACTGATATTCCAGAAGCACAGAAGTTCTCTAAATAACAATTGCTTGCAAGTGGAGAGAAAGCTTTTTCCCATATATGGGAGGGAGGGAAGGAGGGAAAGCTTTCTTCCATATAGGCATAGAATTGTGAAAAAGATGATTTCCCCCTGCTGTTAAAAGAAGAAATTAGTAAATTAGGATAACTAGTTCGTTAATAGGCTGAACACCTCGTATTGTGCACCATGCTATTTTACCATGGATTTTAATACCTGAAAGCATCAAGTATTGTGCAAATTCCTACACCAGTATCTGCTTCACTTTCCCCACTTTTCCAACATGAGACCCGATCGCTATGCTGCAAAAAAGAAACTCATAACCCTAAGGTAGACATCAACAGCAAGGCACCCACAAGTCAGATTGGACTCTCTGAGGAGTGACGTCCACTCCCCAGTTCCCATCTTAGAGCTAAGAGCTATTGAAAAGTGATATCTGTCGTGACAGATTTGCTGGTGGATTGCTTTAGGGAGTGATAAAAATGACATCCCACCATTTCCTTTTGAAAGTGACCTTCCAGGAAAACTAAGCTGATGATCAGGGCCCTTACCATTTGAATTTTAAAAAAGAATTGTAGTCAGAGATATTCCTGGGAATGGCCATTCTATGCCAATTACTCTCTTCAGTTTGTGAACATCATCTATACATGCCAACTTCGCTTGTACTATTTGTCTCCAAACTCCTCAAGTATGCTGTTTACTCCTGCTATCTTGACCTTCTCTCCTCCCACCTCTTCCTTGACCCTTTACAGCCAGGCTGTACTCCATTGGTCTTTTCTCGGTGGTCACCCTCATTGGCCTCTCTTGTGCCTTTGACCCAAATGATAGCCTTCTCCTGCTTGACTCTGTTCATTCCCTAAGATTCTTCTCAGCCTGTTGTCTTCCTAGCTGTGCCATTATTCATCCAACATTTCCACATGGGAAAGCTCCCTCTCTGCTTTCTCCCTTCATTGGGGACCTTTCTCTTGGCCCTCTCCTGTTCTGTCTACACAGTGCCCATGGGTGACCATATCAGATTTTGTGCCTTTCAATTTCACCTGTGTGCTGGTGGCATCCAGTTTCATATCTCTACAAAATTTCTTCCTCAAGCTAATCCTGCATCTTCAGCTGGCTGTCTAATCTGATATTTTCACTATGAGCCAGGCTTAAGCCAGCCTTCATTGTTAGGTGGGGCAGCCACATTTCTAGGTTGGGCATTGGGAGGGAACAGGTGCACAGCGCGAGCCACTTCCCCCCCATGGGTGGAGAGGGTGCAAGGGCCAGGCCAGAGAACTTCTTCTACAGTCCTCCTCCATCCAGAAAGTATGTTAACATACATGAATGAAGTTTAATTTTTTGAATTGTCTCACCTTTTTTATTATTATTATTATTAAATTTTATTTATACCCTGCCTTTCGGCCAAAGGCCCTCAAGGCGGCTTACAAAGAAAAATAAACACAGGTATAAAATACAATAAAAATACAATAAAAATACAATAAAAACAATATAATTTACAAAAATTAAACTAAATAACAAATAACATTATCATAATATTGTTAATTAAAAGTAGGGAGAGACCAGGGTTTCAATCTGAAGAAGCTATTAGTTAAATCGAAAGTACTGGGGAGCCCCAGGTTCAAGTCCCCTCCGGGCTGCTCCTCCACTGAAAAGCCATGGAGCTTCTGGATGGCAGCGGCAATGATTGTGGTGGCGGCGGCCCGCAGTCCTCTTGCCTCCCCCTCAGAGTCACCCTGTTGCTGGCTCACTGCACTGCACGGGGGAGGGAAAGGAGGCAGCTCACTGGCTTCCTGGGCATGCTTTCTTCCTCCTCCTCCTCCTCCTCCTCCTCCTCATGCTACTGTAGGTCTCCTTCTCCAGCAGCTGCAGTCGAGAGACCCAGCCCGGGCTCGTCCTCCGCAGTGGGTGGTGGCTCCTGCTGCTCCCCCAATAAGGATAGCTGTAGATGCAGCACACAGGCCGCAGCCGCTTCTTACGCAAGTAGGGAAGTTCAGTGGTCACTGAAAGGACTAATTTAAAACTCTGGAAGCCTCTTGGATCTTTTTTTTTTCATCCCAAGAATGTTGATGTGCTGCTAGGGAAAGAGTCCCATCAACTGCCGTCTTAGAATTAGTGGGTGGAAGAATTATTTCAGATCTCATTCTGGGCTGCTTCTGAGCTTGTGGTGATGTTAACTTCCCAGCTCCTTTTCATAGTTCTGCAGTTGTGAGCTTTTTGTGAGAGATCCCTAGGAATACCAAACTGAAAAGCTTGACTTTGCCTATAGATATAGTCCTTTTTTACCTATGGTCTGTCCTTGTATTCTGATTCTTCATGAACTGAACTACTTTGGTAATCACAGTGAGCACCTGAGCTTATCTTTGATGCTGCATTAGGTATCTCAGTTTCAGATTCCACCCGAAAAGCAAACCTGTCCAACTACAAGTTTAAGGAAGGGCAGAGAGAAAATAAATATGTTAGGGTGTGTTTGTTAGATCCTCCTTGAGGATTTATCCTTTTATTCTTGTTCCTGACCTTTAGATATTTTTCATTTCAAGCAAAACCCTTTTAACTCGTGGCTATATAAAGGACTAACTAAGCAAATATAAACTAATGGTGGAAAGCAGTTGGCATTTTTTTTTACTGGTTGCTGAGTTGATTTTTCTGTCCAGAAACCCTGAAACGCCTCATGCTGAGTTTCACATATTGGACAAATCAGAAATTAGGCCAGCCAGCCAGCCAACTGTGGTTACACCGCAATATTTCTAATCCTCTAGGGCTGTTTTCATGCTTTACCATCAAGCATTCAAGAAAAATAAGAAAAAATAGTTGCTGTGATTGTGAGTATAATGAATACTTAAAAAGGGTAAAGGGTAACTTAGGGTAGATATTTTTTCAGATCACTTTAAGTTATGTCTTTATGTCACTCTTTAGCAATAAGCACCCAGTCCTGCTCTACTCATCATAATAACTGCAGAATAAACAAACTCTTCCTTCCTACCGCAGGTAAACAAACATGCTTCTTTATGGCTGACTAGGTAGGAGAACACAACTGAAACTAAAAAGCAGAGCAAAGGAAAGTCAAAGGGGTGGCATCTAATTCTAGCCCATAATACAAAGTTCTAATATTTAACTTTTCAAGGGTCATGCTACTATACTGGCTGTTTTTTTAGGATCACTTAAGTAATTATAGGGTGACTGTGATCATGAAAAATCCACCCTCAGCCAGGGAAAGTCAGCCAGGGAAAGTGAACAGACTTTTGGGGACTCTTCCAGATGAGGCTTAGGGTGGGTGGATAGAGCTCTCTTCTGTGATCCGCGGCAGCTCAGCTCCCAACCCTGCCATGGATCGCAAAGAGGGAGCTCCCAGGCACCCCCCTACTGCCGCATAGGCCGACACCCACCTGCATGCTCCACCTACCTACCTTTCCCTTGGTGAATGCTGACTGCACTGTGTGCTCATGCCTTTCATCGACCAAGATGGCAGCTGAGGCTTCCCTAAGGGGCTGATGCCCCTGCCGCCATCTTTGTTGGTGGCAGGGATGTGTATACATAGCAATCATGCGTGCCATCAACCAAGATGGCAGTGGAGGCATCAGCCCCTTAAGGAAGCCTCGGCCGCCATTTTGGTTGATGGAAGGCATGCGCACACAGCGCAGTCTGCATTCACCAAGGGAAAGGTAGGTAGGTGGGGCATGCGTGCATGTACCGGGGTCTGGGGCAGGCTGGCATGCCTGGTGCCAGCCCTGATGTCATTGTCTGTCATGTCACAAATTTTAAAAGGCAATCCCCCCCCCCAAAAAATGTTGTGTGTGTGGGGGGGTAGTGATGGAAAGATCTGGCTGTTTTGGTTCTCTCAGTTTCTCATTTTTCCAGTGTTAAATCCAATTCCTTACATTTCTACAGCAATCTGCAAATTTTTGTAAAAAAAAATCCTCATTAAAATTCTTCACCATTTTAGTGTGAATTTCTCCAAACACATTTCTGTATGCAGTTTTGACAAAGGTACACATTTTTGCAAGCCATTTCTCATCATTTTATGTCTTTTTGCATGTTATTTTCACTCACGTATTCATTTTTATGTACACATTCCCCTAATACAGCCTTTCCCAACTAGTGGGCCACCAGATGTTGTTGGACCACAACTCCCATCAGCCTCAGCCAGCATTGCCAATGGTCAGGAAAGATGGGAATTGTGGTCCAACAACATCTGATGGCCCACTAGTTGGGAAAGGCTGCCCTAATATATACATTTCTGTAAATATTGTTTAGTTGGCGAACTGCATCCCAAAATTCTAATAAATGCAAATTTCAAAGGATGGTGTGTTTCGGTTCTCATGTTGTTTCGGAAATTGTGAATTTGATAAATTCTGCTTGAAATGCAAACTGAATTGAAATTCTCACCCATCCCTAGTAGGAGGTGAAGCACAGTTCTAGGAGGGTGGAGCTCCCATTCCCCCCCCCTCCAGCTACAGGGCTGCCATGAAATCAATTGTCATCTTTAAAAGGAGTCCAGTTCCCCCTTTTCCTCTCAGTCTGTCCTCTCCTCATATTCTCTCAGAATCCATTACTTGCTCATCAGGCATGATGCCATGAATGTAATTCCACCTCCTCTGCTGTCCATATTCAGTCCACCAGCTAGACATGTTGTTCCTCCTTGCACAACAGTGTGAAAATACTGCTCTTCCTCTGTGTTCCCTTTATGAAAATTCTAGTTCCAGCTCTAGTCACCCACTGTCTTGGCTATACTAGCCTTCTGCTCCCTGGCCTTCCCTTGTCACACTTTGTGCAACACACTTCTGTCCAGAACACTGCCATCAAAATTATTCACGGCCCTTGTTGCTCTGGCCATGCAGACAACCCTCTTCAAATCCCTACCCATGGTGGTATTCAGTGCTAGTCCTATTCACAGCAGACCTATTGCAGTTAATAGTCATGATTAAGGTTCATTAATTTCAATGGGTTTACTCTGAGTAGGACTTAGTTGAATACATCCCATGGGTTTCCTGTCCACTCCAGGATCCAGCACAAACTTTTCACCTCCAAAGCCCTCCAAAGCCTTTTCCTTCTTTCTTGATTCTCATAACCAGATACATCCTTGTCCATGACCTCTTCTATCCATCTGAAGATCTCCGCTCCTTTAATTTATTCCATCTTTTGAGCTTTTCTACCCATTATGCTTGGAACTCCCTCCCGGAACCTCTTTTGCTCTCTTCAAATCCTTCCTCAATCCCTATGTCTTCCATACAGTCTTGGACATTACCCTTAAATCTTCATCCCCTCTTTAGTATATTTTCCCATCTGAACCCACCCTTGTGTCAAATTTTAGATTGCAAGCTCCTCCGGGTAGCAACGGACCATTATGTTTTACTGTGTAAAGTAACATAGTAGCATAGTGATGCTCCTAAATCCTATATAAAAATAGTGAAATTATTATCTGAATGCTCGCCCACATGCAGGCCAAACAGTACCATCCATGCACAAAAGGAAGATATCAGCACATTTGGGGGAACACCAAGGTTTGCAAAAGTGCAGAAAAACATTAGAACCCACCCACCCCTGCTCCAATGAGGGCACTGTCTGTTGAGGTGCATTTATGGAACGTGGTGATGGGAATGGCCTAGAAGACCCTGAAAGAAAGCATGACTGGCTGGCTGAAGCCTGAACAGAAGAAGGTCATGCTACAACATATTGTTGTAGATTCCCTTGTAAATAAATATGCATCTTCAAGGAATGAAGATTTAACCAATTTAAGATTTAATCTTTTTTAATACAAAAAGATTTGTCTGCATTATGAGATCAAGGAAAAAATGTTCAGTAACCTTTAAGTATCACCTGAATTGATAAAATATTTTAATATGGGTTAATAAAAATGATAAATTGTTGTTTTCAAAGCCTACTTGAGATGCAGTGATTAGAGCTCTGAACTAGGACTAGGGAGCCATGAGTATGAATCCCTACTCAGCCATGACATGCACTGGATGACCTTGGATGAATCACTCCCCCTCATCCCAATCTACCTCACATGGCTATTGGGGAAGAAAATTAGGATGAGAATCTTATATGTCACCTTCTTGAGCTCTATGAATGAAAAGTGGGATATTGATACTACATTATTAAATTTGTAGGTCCATTAATTAACGTTCAGGAGCTGATTTTTAACAGAACGATACCCTAGGCGATTAATTCTGTTGAACATGTACAATATTGCCAGCTCTTGTGAGGGAAATTGTGAGGGAACTTAAGCTATAAAGCAGATAATATCAAGTGTACACTATTATGTCTTACTTCCTTTTTCCTGGATACAGCCTTTTTATTAGCATTCTTAGATATAAACAACCCACATTCAGGAAAACTAAAGAAAAACATCACTGGTTGTGTTGTTTTGTGCACAAAAAAACCCACTGTTCTGCAATATTAGACTGCTCTTGTGCTACAGGTCTTTTCGAACTGTTTTATTGTGGGCTTTCATTGCTATTTCATGTTGAATTTTGTTTTGTTTTGTTTAAAAATGGTATTTTAATAGAAAAACAGTTTGACTATATTTTAAATCAATCAAAGACATTAGACTTTATAGATTTCCCAGGCTATAACAAATACAGTGAAGTTACTGTGAGATCCCTGTGGGTTCCAGTCTCTGATTCTTTTACCTTAAGCAGAGGAAACACATACATCCTATAGTTATATTTACACAACTAAAAGTGTATCAGTTCAGTCAAAAATATCAGCACTGCCCTGATTTTTCCTATTCTACATAGTGAAAAATGACACCTTTCATCCTGTAATTACATCAGTATTTCATCAACAAAGCCTAACAACAATGTCCAAAACAAAATTAGGCAAAATAAAACATCTCCAGGCTTCAGCAAGGCTGAACAGGCACCATCTCGTAGGACCAGCTCAAGTGCTAAGTTTCCTCAGACTGACTTCTAGAGGTACAAAGGCTTATTTGATGAGAAAGGAGTAAATCAGCATGATGACGCCCATCCACATTGATCATGCAAGTTCAAATGTTAGCATAATTGCAATCTGAGAGACAGGCCATACCCTCAAGGACAGCGTGAATGACACATTCTCATAAGCAAAAATGGCTATCTGACTGTATTTTTATGCTTGCTCACTGAAACAGGAAAATGTATGACCATCAGATCATGCTAGCATGTTTCGAGGGACTAAAATTCAAATGAAAAATGCTCGCTTATCATGTTGCCAGGAAGCCTCTGGATCATCCTTAGTCCCTATACATGATTGTAATAACTAAGCCAAAGTATGTGCAATTGAAATAATCATATTTATTTATTTTTATTTGACATTTATGCTGCTTTCAGGATCATAGATCACATTCTTCTCATGCCAACCATGCCTCTATTTCCCCCTCCTCTGTTGTTTCCTGAATCTATTTTAGATTGTAAGTGCTTTGGGGTCAGGGTAGGATGTCTCTCCAGATGTTGTTGGACCAATTTCTATTGTTCTTGACTAGAGGCCATGCTGGCTGGGCCTGATGGGAGCTCGAGTCCAACAACATTTGGAGGGTCACAGATTACCCACCCCAGGAGTAGGGACATCATATCTGTTCTTTGGGAAGAGGCATGCACATAGATGGCAACATACGTTATACTTTGGACACATTAATGAGAAGACATGATTCACTAGAAAAGACAATAATGCTGGGAAAAACAGAAGGGAGTAGGAAAAGAGGAAGGCCAAACAAGAAATGGATTGATTCCATAAAGCCACAGACCTGAACTAACAAGATCTGAACAGGGTGGTTCATGACAGATGCTATTGGAGGTCACTGATTCATAGGGTCACCATAAGTCATAATCGACTTGAAGGCACATAACAACAACAAGAAGATCAACTATAGCACTGACCATAAGTTTGAAAACAGTTTACAGCCCCCAAAAGGTATTCTTATTGTCATTTCTTCGTTTCTGAAAGCACTGTTTTGATAACAAACCCCGATTGTCCATTACTGTTGTTTTAAAGTCAACTCCTGGAGGACCTCTAGCAAAAACAGGCTTGTTAATGGAGAATTGTGCTGGTGTTCTGTTTGCATGTAAAATCTCTGCCCCCTGTTGCCACCAACTTATTAATGGTGAAGATATGCAATGGGAAGCCTCCTGTACTTGTGGAGAGTCTGACCTAGAACCCCAATTATGCAGGTTTCTAAATCTGGCAGGAAGGGTCCATAATTACAGGAGGCTCCTCACTCCAGACCTTAAGCGTCCACTAGTTGATGGTGATGGAGGGCAAGGCTTAAGCTACTCATCTCCATTCTCCTTGCTCATGCCCAAACCTTCGTATGCAGCTCAATGACATCTGACCCTGACTTGTCCCATTGTAAATGTTTCATTTATTTATTTATTTGTTTGTTTGTTTCATTTATAGACCGCCCATAGCGAGTGGCTCTCTGGGCGGTGTACAAAAAGGTTAAAATACAAAATATCAACAATAAAATCAGACAAACAAACACAAGCAGCAACTAAAGAAAAAAATAAAAAATAAAAAAATTAAATTATAACATAAACGCTTAAAATGCCTGGGAGCATAGCCAGGTCTTAACCTGGCGCCGAAAAGATAGAAGCGTAGGCGCCAGGCGTACTTCTTCGGGGAGGCTGTTCCACAGTTCGGGGGCCACTACAGAAAAGGCCCTAGATCGAGTAACTGTCCTCCGGGCTTCTCGATGGGTTGGTACCCGGAGGAGGGCCTTAGATGCTGAGCGAAGTGACCGGGTAGGTTCATAGCGGGAGAGGCGTTCCACAAGATATTGCCGTCCCACGCCGTGTAAGGCTTTATAGGTCAAAACCAGCACCTTGAATCTGGCTCGGAAACAAATAGGTAGCCAGTGCAAACGGGCCAGAACAGGTGTTATATGTGCTGACCGGCTGGTCCTCGTCAGCAGTCTGGCTGCTGCGTTTTGCACTAGCTGAAGCTTCCGAACTGTCTTCAAGGGCAGCCCTACGTAGAGCGCATTACAGTAATCCAGCCTAGAAGTTACCAGAGCATGAACAACTGAGGCGAGGTCATCCCTGTCCAGATAGGGGCGTAGCTGGGCTACCAACCGAAGGTGGTAGAACGCATTCCTTGCCACCGAGGCCACTTGCGCCTCAAGAAAATGCTGTCCCACTCTTCAAGTAACACCTCCAAGAGGACCTAACTAAAGCAACAATACATACACACAGTGGATGCTAAACCATGACTTAGTATGGGTATGCATGCTTTGCTCCTCCTAGCTAAGCCAAGGTTTGATTTTGCATGTCATCCAAACATAGGCTTGTGGTTAAGCTCACATCGAGATGTGGCCAATGTTTGTTCTTGGCTACAGCTCGTGGTTAAGGAAGAGAAAGTTTAATCATGAGTATGGGTCAGACCACAAGTTAAGCCAAACCTCAGCTTAGCTGCAGCATCACACTTATATGAAAGGGTTTAGAAGGAGCAAAGTGGATGTGAGCTCCTTTTCAGGAGCCAGCAAGTTCATGTGATCGTGGTAAGTCATAATTTGCCTTATGATGTGCAAACCAGTCCAATGTTAATTTGCAAGTACTGCAGTCAATATACATTGTTTAGCAATCAACTTATTTTCACTACTGTTTCCTAACCTAAAGGGAACATTATATTCGTAAGACCATGCCTTTCATACAGAGCCACTGATTTTCAGTGATTGAACATATTATTATACACTAGGACAGGAGTGGAGAACCTCTGTCCTGCAAGCCAAACGTGGTCTACCAGGACATCAGAGCTGGAAAGGAGCCATGCAGAGAGATTTACAAAGGATTAGGGCTACATACACACAGCATTTTATTGTGCAATTGACAGAGTTCTTATTTTTTTCCTGTGTGGTCCATACACAATCTAGACCTATCCCCCCCACCCCGAAAAGCAATTCTTGACAAACTGGTTTCATTCCAAAAACAAAAATTCATTGCAGATTGATTCTGCATTACCCTGTGGTATGTCCATTTGAAAACAGATGTATATGGTCCCAGAAATGGGGGGGGGTGTATCCACACTTGTCCAATGGGGTTGTGGGTGAGTGTATATACCAAGATCACAAGGGGAGGGTTTTTCAAATGTGTTATCTAATCAAGGAGAGAGTTTTCAAACACATATCCAGCAACTGCATGCACCCTTCTGCATGGCAGGATCTACAATTAATCTAGACTATATTGAAGACAAGTACGAACAATTCTGTATTGAGAAAAACTACTTTTTTGTGCTACAAATGGGCAAGTGTGCGCACAGCCTAGGAGAACTTCAGGATGGAAATGGATGTCAGTTACAGTAGATGTACATTGGTAGGCCAAATATCAGAATCCATTTCATTTTAATATCAGAAAAATAAGTATTAGTGGAAACATTACTAGGATTTCTCTACTGTGGTAACAACTTTGCCTTCATTATATGGCACAGATCATCAAACTGGACAGCTAAAGAGGAGCTGGACTATGTTTTTTATGCTGACATAACATAATTCACTGTCATTCAGGCCCCTCCTCTGCTGGGTTTTTGAGACAACACAAACAAGTGTCTGTCTCTTAACCCTAAAGACAGGGTGGCTCCACTGTCTAACATAGCACTTGCCAACAAAGCAGAATAATAAAAACTTCAATTTATTTACAAAGCCTACGTGCTACAAGGGACATAGATAAAGGCTATTCCCAGAGGGAATTTGGGAGCACATTGTAGCTGGACTGTTTCCTCTGCTACTGTCTTAAA
Source organism: Rhineura floridana (assembly GCF_030035675.1). Classification (NCBI taxonomy): domain Eukaryota; kingdom Metazoa; phylum Chordata; class Lepidosauria; order Squamata; family Rhineuridae; genus Rhineura; species Rhineura floridana. The sequence goes on along the minus strand of NC_084480.1, from coordinate 259,124,778 downwards.
CTGTACAGAGAGTGCATGTGCAGTAGCTGCAAGCAAACAAATGCAGAAGATTTTCCACCAAGCTGCCAATTAAAGGGTGAACAGATATAGATTTATCTAGTAAAAAGGGACTCTCTAATATTCTACTCTATAAATACATTAGACAACAAATAAAAATAATACAGTCATGTAGAACATACCATATAGTGTGTCCTGGGAGCAGAGCTTGGAAAAGTTACTTTTTTGAACTACAACTCCCATCAGTCCAATCTAGTGGCCATGCTGGCTGGGGCTGATGGGGGTTGTAGTTTAAAAAAGTAACTTTTCCAAGCTTTGCCTGGGAGGCACTGCCCACAATGCTTTCATCAGTGTAATTGTTAGAATTATTGGAAGTGTTAATAACAGATTAAAATTTGCTTTAGCTAAGGTGAGGCTGAAACTGAAGGACAGGCCACATTTAAGGTTGAGAAAACATGCCATCAGTTGTCCATTCCCCTGTGCCAAATGTTATCAGAAAGGATAGATATCAATTTTCTTTCTAATGTTTATCCAAACTTGGCAAATATTTTGTATTTTACAGGATTGTATTTGGATTTTATTTGGATTTTAGCCTCAAACTACCATGTCTTAAGCAACAGGACCTTTGGGGAACCAAAGTCAGCAGGTGAAATCAGTGACAGCATATTTTTTTACTGTAGGCCAGGGGTAGCCAATGTGGTGCCCTCCAGATACTCAGACTCCACCCCCAGCCAGCATGGGCAACAATCAGGAATACTGTAAAGAAAATCATAGTCCAACAACATATGTAGAGTGCCTTGTTAGCTTTCCTGGCTGTAGAGATTTCCCAATAATGATGGTATTAGAATTTGTTCTTTAAAACCAATTTTGTTCTGGGATGTTATGGAATAAGGAAAATTCTATACTTCAGATGCCGAACCTGATGAAAAATAAAGCATAGGTATTTATTACCATACACTTTAGAGAAAATAAGCCCTTTATAACCTCAAAGAAGCAGCCATTTTGAGGTTTTGGAAAATTCATTGAAGATCTGTTGATTAATTCATCTAGTAAATTAAAAACCATTTGATCCACCAACAGCCTGATAGGAATACACATAACAAAGGGTCAGGCCAATGGAAATTTTGGGGTCATAAGATATTATGTAAACAAGTATCCTTAAAGACAAAATTTCAAGATCCGTGTATGAAAATGTGTGGAATTAATAGGAAAGTGGAAAACTAGAATTCGCTATATTAATCTTCCCCCTGGACCCCAAAACACCCCTTCTCAGTTAATATAATTTCATCTTCAAACACAAGGATTGGCTCCCTGCCACATGATAGCAAAGTTCCAGGAATTTGGAGTCTAGTTTCTGAGCAGAGCAAAACCAGCTATATAAGATATGGGCATGTTTAAAGAATAACTAGCTTCATTTTTACAGATGCACTGAACAAAGGCTTAGAACCAAGATGATTACAGACAAAGCATTCAGGAATTTCTGCCTAAAGGCTAATGTTCAGTGAGTAATTTAACATTGACTATTTTGGCAATTTTCACTGTGAAGAGTTAGAACCAAGGAAAGCAAAGGAAGGCAGTGTCTAGCCTCACAGTATTTATTGCACATCAGATCAGAAGCATCCTTCTAGTTGCACCAGCCTTATATGTCCCAGAGCAACCAATCACATAACACCATGGGCAGCCATGAATAGTTAGGATGTGTTTGTTCTTTATTTAATTTACATACAACTTTCTTGCTTGCTTTATATGCTACCTTTCTTCAGTAGAGCTCAAGGTAGCATACATATTGTTCTCAGGCAGGTCGCCAACTTTAAAAGAGGACTAGAGGATTCATGGAGGATTCATGGCTATCAATGGCTACTAGTCATGATGGACAGCTATATTACCTGCAATATCACAGGTGGTATGCCTCCGAAAATCAGTTGCTGGGATCACAAGCAGGAAAATGCTACTTGAGGGCTTCCCCCAGGCATCTGGTTTGGCCACCATGAGAACAGAATGCTGGACTAGGTGGAATTTTGGTGTGATCCACGCCAAGGCTCTTCTAATGTTCTTAGGTCTTCTCATGTTTCATCCAGGCACTGACCAAACCTGCCTAGTTTTAGCAAGGTTGTGTATCATTTGCCTTCAGACCATACTAGGGCATTTTTATTCAGAAGTAAGCCCCTGTTAAACCAGACAAGATCTTCAAGTAACAAGGACAACTGTCTCGGACCACCACTGCAATGAAACCTGGATTTTAACACTTTCACTATGTACCCTCCCTAAGCCTTTGCAAGTTTACTCAATTGTAAATCCCACAAAGATCAATGGGGCATACTCCAAGTGAAATTAGGACTGCAACGTTAATCTACAAACTTCCAATCTTATGAACATTTAGTTCCAAAAAGAAGTGTGTAGAGCATTTAGATTCTTATAAACTGCCAGTGGAATTCTATGCACATTTATTTGGAAGTAAGTCACCTTGAAATCAGCAAAACTTATTTCAGATATGAAATTCAAAAGCTAGCATGTTTGGGACATAACTTTTGGTTAATAATGCCCATTGTATTGCACATTACAATTTGTATATTACAGAGGAAATATACAGTAAAGTACATAGATTTAAAATGCACACACAGAAATTACTAGAAGAAGATGAATGAGAACACTCATTTAGAGGTCCACTGCTTCAGATGTTTCTGTGGTGACGTACCCACTCATCTATTTCCCTTCAGTGTTTATTTTGGAAAGTTGAAATGTTATTTTGAAAGAAATGAAGAAGAAAATCAGACAGCAAAGGAAACCATTAATCACCATGTGGCCAACTATGTGTACTACCCAAGTCTGATACACATCCAATGGTGAAAATAGAGCTACAAATCAAGAAAACTCATTTTGATACCAGAAAAGATTAGTAGTGTGTGTGTGTTATGTTGATTATGACTTATGGCGACCCTATGAATCAGTGACCTCCAATAGAATCTATCATGAACCATCATGTCCAGATCTTTTAAGGACAGGTCTGTGGCTTCCTTTATGGAATCAATCCATCTCTTGTTTGGTCTTCCTCTTTTTCTACTCCCTTCTGTTTTCCCCGGCATTATTGTCTTTTCTAGTGAATCATGTCTTCTCATTATGTGTCCAAAGTATGATAACCTCAGTTTCATCATTTTAGCTTCTAATGATAGTTCTGGTTTAATTTGTTCTAACACCCACTTATCTATATTTTCGCAGTCCATTGTATCTGCAAAGCTCTCCTCCAGCACATTTCAAATGAGTTGATTTTTCTCTTATCCGCTTTTCCTACTGTCCAACTTTCACATCCATTCATAGACCATGGTCTGAATGATCCTGACTTTAGTGTTCAGTGATACATCTTTGCATTTGAGGACCTTTCTAGTTCTCTCATAGCTGCCCTCCCCAGTCCTAGCCTTCTTCTGATTTCTTGACTATTGTCTCCATTTTGGTTTAATGACTGTGCCAAGGTATTTATAATCCTTGACAAGTTCAATATCCTCATTGTCAACTTTAAAGTTACATAAGTCTTCTGTTGTCATTACTTTAGTTTTTTTGTCATTCAACTATAATCCTGCTTTTGTGCTTTCCTCTTTATCTTTCATCAGCATTCATTTCAAATCAGTACTAGTTTCTGCTAGTATTATGGTATCGTCTGCGTATCTTAAATATTCCTCCCTCCAATTTTCACACCTCCTTCATCTTGGTCCAATTCTGCTTTCTGTATGGTATGTTCTGCATATAGATTAAATAAATAGGGTGATAAATACACCCGTTTCACACCCTTTCTGATAGGGAACCAATCGGTTTCTTCATGTTCTATCCTTAGAGTAGCCTCTTGTCCAAGTATAGGTTGCACATCAGAATAATCAGATGCTGTGGCGCCCCCATTTCTTTTAAAGCATTCCATAGTTTTTCGTGATCTACACCGTTAAAGGCTTTGCTATAATCTATAAAGCACGGGATGATTTTCTTCTGAAATTCCTTGCTCCATTCCATTATCCAACGTATGTTTGCAATATGATCTATGGTACTTCTTCCCTTTCTAAATCCAGCTTGGACATCTGACATTTCTCACTATATATCTATCTTGGTTATTTACTTGTTTAATACTGTATATTTTACTGTTTTTGTGATTTTATTGTTTTTATCCATGTTGTGCACTGCCCTGAGAGCCCTTGGGCTGTGGGCGGTATATAAATCGAACAAAATAAATAAATAAATAAATAATATATGGTAAGAGCCTTTGTTATAGAATCTTGAGCATTACTTTACTTGCATGGGATATGAAGGCAATAGTTGGATAACTATGGGTTAGAATAAAAGTCCATCTACTTTGGATTCACTTTCCAGTACTTATCCTGACCTAGGTGCATCATGTTTTACTGCCAGGAATCTGTGGCCACTTCTTACACTATATAATATTCTTTTAGCACAGGAAACAGTAGCAGAGGTTATTTTATTGCTTAAACAACTGCATTTAGCAAGTAAGGTGCAAGAATTAGCAAGCTAACATTAACAACAAGCTTCAATCAGAGTGAGGCTGCACCAAGCACTATTCATACTTGTCATGTGCTTAAGTTTCTTTTTGTGAAAGGTCCTTTGGAAGTTGGCCTCAAAGCTCATACTAACTGCACTCTTAGAATGTTAGGTGTGAATAGCTTCAGTTATTCGGAAGAAGCAATGACAGAGGAACCATCTCTCCCATGCTTCTAGTCATAAGGGACACCCACATTAGGGGTGGGTAAATAAAATTTACATGTTATTAGGGAGGTTCTTTCCCTCAATGTGGGGATAGGGAAATAGATGTATCTCTCCTTTTCAGATATGGTTGAAAGCATATGGAAAACAAGTCTGAGTCACTCACTCTTCTTCTCTCACCAGACATAGGAAACTACCTTATATAGAGTAGGACCACTGGCCTGTCAAGTGGTGAATCATATACACTGACTGACTGAGCCTCTTCAGGGTTTGAGACAGCTGCCTTTTCCAGTTGTACTTGGAGATGCTGAGATTGAACCTGGGACCTTATTTCTTTCTTTAGAAAATTCATAAACCGCTTAACCAAACAGTTCTCTAAGTATTGTGCATGTAAAATTATAGGTAAAACACAGCTAAAATCCACAAAACAATTTAAAAAACCAAATGTACATAAAACCGTTATCCTTAAAACAGATCAAATCAGTAAAACTTTAAAAATAAATATCATAGAATCATAGAATAGTAGAGTTGGAAGGGGCCTATAAGGCCATCAAGTCCAACCTCTGCTCAATGCAGAAATCCAAATTAAAACATTCCCGACAGATGGCTGTCCAGCTGCTTCTTAAATGCCTCCAGTGTCAGAGAGCCAACTACTTCTCTAGGTAATTGGTTCCATTGCCATATGGCTCTAACAGTTAGGAAGTTTTTCCTGATGTTCAGTCGAAATCTGGCTTCCTGCAACTTGAGCCCATTATTCTGTGTCCTGCACTCTGGGATGATCAAGAAGAGATCCCAGCCCTCCTCTATGTGACAACCTTTCATGTACTTGAAGAGTGCTATCATATCTCCCTTCAGTCTTCTCTTCTCAAGGCTAAACATGCCCAGTTCTTTCAGTCTCTCCTCATAGGGCTTTGTTTCCAGTCCCCTGATCATCCTTGTTGCCCTCCTCTGAACCTGTTCCAGTTTGTCTGCATCCTTCTTGAAGTGCGGAGACCAGAACTGGATGCTGTACTCAAGATGAGGCCTAACCAGTGCTGAATAGAGGGGACTATAGGTAATTAAATTAAATTAAATATGTCTGGGTAGGCTTGCCAAAATGAACAAAAAATCAGCAGGTGTCTAAACCAACATAGTGAGGGCACCTGCCTAATATCAATAGGCAGAGAGTTTCAAAGCACAGGTGATGCCACACTACAGGAACAACTCCTTTCAAATGCAGAACAGACATTGTGTGGCACTTGTAAAAGTGCAAGTTTCTTGGGTATATAAAGCATGAGATCTATCACTAAGCTGCAGACATTCCTCTAAAACAGCACTTCCAAAAACCACTTCTGAGACAAGCACATTCTTTTGGTTTAATAAAAGTTTATGCCTTCAGTTAAATGAATTGGGTAAGTGCTAGTCAGTGCTGCAGACATGTACACTGAGCCAGTGTTAGGGGCAGGCATAATTGAGCATCTAGCAAAGCCTACACTCTTACAAGGGAGCCCACTGCCAGCCTTTGGAGACTCCTGCTCCTCCTTCTCAGCCTCCTTGATTTCTCCGCTTGTATTTGCATGCTAATTCTGACCTGTGTATACTGCCTTAAAGTTGATTTCGACTTATGGCAACCCTATGAATAGGGTTTTCATGAGGCTGAGAGGCAGTGACTGGCCCAAGGTCACCCAGTGAGCTTCATGGCTGTGTGGGGATTCGAACCCTGGTCTCCCAGGTCATAGTCCAACACCTTAACCACTACACCACACTGGCTGTCCATTCTGACCATGCAGATATAAGTGGATGCAGCAGCACCCTCCACTCTCCTTGTGCAGTTTGGTAGCTGGTTCCTATCTGTTTGAATTCTGACAGTCCAGCTTTCAGTACTGATCTGCCATTTTTTTGTTCCCGATTGTTTGCACAGTTGCCAATTCGCAGGTTTTTTCCAGTTAAAAAAATAATGTAATTGCTAACTAAAATGCTAATGAAAATGTTTGTTTAGGAGACCCCTATTCCCGACTTCCGGGAAGGGTGACTTAGCCTGTGCCTGCTTTTGAGACGGGCTCCTGCCTCAAAAGAAGCTTATTCAGATATATCAGTCAGTTTTTTCTTTTTTTTTTGACTGATTAAACTTCTCCCGGGTAGGGAGAAACGAAGAGATTAACCTCAAAGCCTATTTTTGTTGGGACGACCAGATCTCATTAATTTATGGGACGAGGTCCAGCCGACGAAGGTGGGACGGATTTTTAACAGCAAGCTCTATCTGATAAAGCGAACGTTCACCTTATCTTCTAAGAGAGAACGCACTAACAGGCAAGCACCCTTCTTTCTATATTTTTCTTTTACTTGACTTAAATTGTTGCTGTTTAAAAGAGATTTGCCAGATTGATCAGTTTTTGACATCTCACTGGGGAGCCGTAACATCTCTCTGCTACGCACTAATTAATAGCTTATCTCTGTTTTTGTTGCAAAAAGCTGTCCTGGATTTGCATTCTAAAGATATACACAGAAGAGGGATTTCTATTCCAGATTTTTATTTTGAAAAATATTATACTGTTTTGAGACTACTCTCTTTTTGGTCTATTTTATTTTGACGAATCTGTTTCTTGACGATTGCCATTAATTGTTTCGATCCTGGGAACTGCATTTTGTTTACTTAACTATTGGAGAGATAAGGCTGTCTGCTCTGTTTATACTGTGATGTCACCAAGTTTGGAGTATTAACCCAATTGTTGCTGAAATAAGAAGTGGTTTTCCTATATTTTTCTTTTAAAATGGCAATTAAGAAAGTGGCTGAAAATCTGGAAATAACTATGTTTCAGAAAATAATGGATGAGATTGAGATAATGAAAATTGATTTGAGTAAAATGAAGCAGGAGATTAAAGATATAAGGGTCCCTGTGAGAGAGGTGACCCTGGAAGGGGTCCCTGTGAGAGAGGAGATCCCGGAGATTGGAACAGGGGTCCCTGTGAGAGAGGTGACCCTGGAGACTGGAATAGGGGTCCCTGTGAGAGAGGACATCCCGGAGATTGGAACCAACGTGGAACAGGAACAAGATTTGGAGTCTATGGACTTTAGAAATAAAATCTATTGTTTGGAACTCAATGTTATCTCTGAAGAAATGAATGAAGATTCTAGAGATAAAGTTATCAATGGCATGGATAATCTTCTGGACTGGAATGATGTGATGGAGCCCAATATAGAGAAAATCTATGGAATTAACTGCAGCCATGTGACAATGGAAAAACTTTTAAGAGATGACCCAGTGTATTTTGAAAAAAAGAACAGAGATATGATTTTACAGCAGTATTTCAGCAACCTATTCAGAATGGATGGCAAGAAAATATTTGGGATAGAGGTAATCCCCATCAGACTCTTACTATATGACTATGGCTTTGACAGCAAGATTATTATGGAATACTGATAATGGAAGATTGGATATTGAAATTACTGGACTTAACAAGACTACTGAAGATGGAAGATGGAAAATGGAACTAATAGAGATAATAGAACAATGGCTACTGAAATTATTGAACCTAACAGATTCTGATGTGATGGATTAATTGAAATGTTTATTTTGACTATGGTTATGACAATAAGATTATCATAATTAGTAATGAGATGGATTAATCGATATGCTTATCTGGAAAAAAAAATTGATAGATATATTTCTTAAAGAATTGAAACCTCTCTTTGACTTTTTGTGGAAAGAATAAAGTAATGTCTATGAGATTTGATGATTAAGTAAGATAACTACTGGAGGAAAGTGATTTTATAATATGACTTAAGAGACAGGATTGTTATATATTATAGACTTATAACTGATTTGATCTTTGACAAATGGGAAGTCAATATTTTACTCTTTATTTTTTATTTTTGTTTTTTTTTTTTTTCTTTTTTTCTTTTTGTTTAACTATTTTTGATTTTGTTTTTTGTCTTTGAATGTTTTATGATTTTGTCTTGTATGTTTTATGAAAATCTGAATAAAAATTATTGAAAAAAAAAAAAAGGAGACCCCTATTCCCCTCACAGAACTCAGTGGCCAGAGTGGATTAATAGTCAGCCCCTCTTCCCAGAGAATTCTGGGAAATGGAGCTCTGTGAGGGGATTAACAGTATCCTAACAACTCTCAGCCCCCTTCACAAACTACACTTCCCAGGATTCTTTGGGGGAAACCATGACTGTTTAATGTGGAATAAATGGCTGGTGTGGATGTGGCCTGATGAGTTAGGAATGCATCAGCTTAGAGCAGCCTTTCCCAACTAGTAGGCTACCAGATGTTGTTGGACCACAACTCCCATCAGCCTCAGCCAGCATTGCCAATGCTCAGGAAAGATGGGAATTGTGGTCTAACAACATCTGGTGGCCCACTAGTTGGGGAACACTGGCTTAGAGGAAAGGTGATTATGAAGACAATAACATAAAATTTGGAGTGGATTTTTTTTTTAAAAAAAACTGCTGACGAAAGCTGTGACCCACCACAAGAAATCAGTGCTGGTCCAAAAACAATCCAGATTGTCAGATTAGGTCAAAATCTGGTAATAAATCTGATTTAACAAATATTTTTCCCCATCCCTATCTCCTTCTGGGTGGTTTAGGCCAAGAAGGAAAGGGCAAGCAAGTGGGGAAAAGTGTCTTGGAGAGAAGGGAAGGATCCACAGAAGAGGAGGTTCCATTGAAGTCACCTTGCCTACTCCCCCCCCCCCAAAAAAAAACTAGAACCAGTGCTGCACGTCCTGTGTTTTGAAGGAAGACAATTACAGGCATATGTATTCACATCCATGCACACCCTTAAGTTTAAGGGCTTCTCCAGACAACCTGTTTATTCAGAATTTATTTTGATTTACTTGCACGAAATGTGTGGAGGTTAGACTATGTCTGGTCTTGATCATCTTGATCAAGCATTCATTCTGTTTGCAGGGAGGTTGTACATCAGAGCATTCATCCTGATTTGCTTGTGGGATGTTTATAGGTGTTCCCATTAATCATTCATTCATCCCACCTTTTTCAGTGTCTTTGTCACTAACCTACCCACAAAAAGGCTATGTTAAAAAAGTGGATTTGTTCAAGCAGAGCGACTGAATCTACTTTAATTGTGCAAACCTAAATTTGCAGAAAGTGCTTGAATCCCTTGCACAAAATACTGACAGTGTGGAGGTGATCTTCATGAGCCTTCCATTTCCACAGCACTTGCTCCTCTTTTTTGTCCAGTCATCAGCAATTTAAATTAAGGGAGGGTTTTGAGAGATGCAGATATGTGGATGCAGGAGTGCTTAAGGCAGGACTGAGGACCAAGTAGTGTATAAAATCATATACAAGTGTATAAATAACTGCACAGGTTTGCAGTTCAAATTACATATATTAGTATCAACAGAAGCAGAAGAGAACCAGGCTTGAAAGGAGATACCCTTTCTCAGACGATGAAAGAGAGCAATACTGTACCACAACATTTTGTTCTCTCTCTAGAAGAAATAACTCCTCTAGGGTGATAATGCAGTAAGCTGGTTTTATTCAATGACCTTTTCCAAAATACCTTGCTTGTTTCTTTTGTTGAGGAGGCTTTCTAAAATTATACTGGAAGCTATACAATTCTGGCCTATGTCCATTTCAAACAGTAGTTATCGCATGGTGCTACAAATTGTTATCAGATAGCCCTGTGCGCACATACACAAACATGGCCAATATCAGGCACAGACAGGCCATTGCCTGGCAATTGCTCTAAAAAACAGAAACAAACACAATGGGAAGGGAATATTAATATACTCCTATTGGCAGCAAATATTATTAATACAGTAATAGATTTCAGACCTAGTAAGACATAGAAAAATGCAACATATACTGTATATTCCAAAAGAAATAATATCATATGGGCAGACTGATTCCATAGAATCATAGAACAGTAGAGTTGGAAGGGGCCTATAGGGCCATTGAGTCCACCCCCTGGTCAATGCCGGAATCCAGCTTAAAGCATATCCAATAGGTGGCTGTCCAGCTGCCTTTTGAATGCCTCCAGAGTTGGAGAGCCCACCACCTCCCAAGTAATTGGTTCTATTGCCGTACCACTCTAACAGTTAGGAAGTTTTTTTGATGTTCAGTTGAAATCTGGTTTCCTGTAACTTGAGCCCATTTTTCTGTGTCGATCTCTGATTGAGAAGAGATCCTGGCCTCCTCTGTGTGACAACCTTTCAAGTATTTGAAGAGTGCTATCTCCCCTCAGCCTTCTCTTCGTAAGGCTAAGCATGCCCATTTCTAACAGTCTGTCCTCATAGGGCTTTTTATCCAGTCCCCTGATCATCTTTGTTGCCCTCCTCTGCACCTGTTCCAGTTTGTATGCATCCTTCTTAAAGTGTGGTGTCCAGAACTGGATGCAGTACTCAACATGAGGCCTAACCTGTGCTGAATAGAGGGGAACTGGTACTTCAAGCAATTTAGAAACTATTCTTCTGTTAATGCAGCCTAAAACAGTATTTGTCTTTTTGTAGCCACATTGCCCTTTTGGCTCATATTCAGCATGTAGCCACATTGCACTGCTGGCTCATATTCAGTGTGTAGCCACATTGCAGTTCTGGCTCATATTCAGCTTGTGATCAACAACAATTCCAAAATCCTTTTCGGATGTAGTATTGCTGAGCCAAGTACCTTAGTACACATCTTATAACTGTGCATGTGGTTTCTTTTTCCTAGGTGTAGAACTTTGCACTTACACCTGTTAAATTTCATTCTGTTGTTTTCAGCCCAATGCTCCAGCCTATCAAGATCCCTTTGAAGCTTCTGTCTTTCAGAGTATTAGCTATCCCTCCCAATTTTGTGTCATCTGCAAATATGATAAGCATTCCCTGCACCTCCTTGTCCAAATAATTAATCAAAATGTTGATGAGCACTGGGCCCAGGACTGAGCCCAGCAGTACCCTGCTCGTTACATCCCCCCAGTTTGAGAAGGGACCATGGGTAAGCACTCTTTGAGTATGATTCTGTAGCCAACTGTGGATCCAATTGTAGATAGTTGTTCCACCCAGCCCACATTTAGCTAGATTGCTAATCAGAATATCATGAGGCACTTTGTCAAAATGTACTTGCTTAAAATGTAAATGTACTGCCCTCCAGTTGATTCTGACTTATGGTGACCCTGTGAATAGGGTTTTCATGAGGCTGAGAGGCAGTGACTGGCCCAAGATTACCCAGTGCGCTTCATGGCTGTGTGGGGATTTGAACCCTGGTCTCCCAGGTAACAGTCCAACACCTTAACCACTACTTGCTTAAGATATATTATGTCCATAGCATTCCCACAGTCTACCAGGGAGGTTACTCAATCAAAAAAATGAGATAAGATTAGTTTGGCAGGATTTATTCCTGAGAAATCCATGTTAGTTTCTAGTAATCACTGCATTGTCTTCAAAGTGCACACAGACTGACTGCTTTATAATCTGCTCCAGAATTTTCCCAGGGATTAATGGCAGGCTGACTGATCTGTATTTCCCAGGTTCCTCCTTTTTGCCCTTTCTGAAGATAGGGACAACATTAGCCCTCCTCCAGTCATCTGGCACTTCACCCATCCTCCATGATTTCACAAAGATAATAGACAGTGGATCTGAGAGTTCTTCAGCCAGTTCCTTCAACACTCTAAGATGCAATTCATCAGGCCTGCAGATTTAAACTCTATCAATCTCAAGCTCCAATCCTGCCCCTTCAACTTCATGTTTCCCAGGAGGGTCATAGACCCTCTTTTGGGAGAAGACTGAGCTAAAGTAGGAATTGAGCACTTCTGCCTTTTCTTTGTCATCTGTTATCATTTTGTCATCCTCACTGAATAGCTATACCACCATTTTTTCCCTGTCTTTTACTATGGATGTATCTGAACAAAGCTTTTTTGTTGCTTTTAGTGTACCTCGCCAACTTCAGCTCATTCTCAGCTTTAGCCTTCCTGATGCCATCCCTGCAATTCTGTTCTACCTTTCTGTACTCTTCCTTTGTGGAATGGCCTTCCTTCCACTTCCTATATTGTCCTGTTTTGTTTTCAGGTCATCTCTAAGCTTTCTGTGAAGCCACATTGGCTTCTTCTGCTATCTCCCCCCTTTTTCCTTGTTGGAATTGTTTGCAATTGTACGTTTAGATTTTACTTTTTAGAAACTCCCACCCATCTTGGACTCCTTTTCTCATTAGGGTCACTTGCCATGGAACCTTTCTTATCATTGTTCATAGTTTATTAAAATTGCCTTTCCTGAAGTCCGGGGTATGCTTATGGCTACTCTCAGCTTTTGCTTTCTTTAAAATTAAGAACTCAAGTATAACATGGTGACTTTCCCCAGTGTTCCCATAACTGCCACTTCATCCACTAAGTTGTCTCTATTGGTTAGAATCAAGAATAGCTGATCCTCTAGTTCCTTCCTCCAATTTCTGTAGAAGAAAGTTATCTCCAATGCAAGTCAGGAATTTCTTGGAGGGGCCCTGTTCCCAACTTTGTCTCCCAACAGATATTGGTGTACTTGACGTCCTCTATTACTACTACATCATGCTTCCTTGAAACACGGGCAATTTGCTTTTCAAAAGTTTTATCCTCGTTTTCTCATTGATTGGGTGGTCAGTAGTAAATTCCAACTACCATGTCCCTTTTATTCCTTGCCCCATCAATTTTAATCCAGATACTCTTGGTGGGGCAACCAAGCTCATGCTCCTGTATTTCTGTGCACAGATATATATTTTTAACATATACAATAGGGCCCCGCTTTACAGTGATTCACTTTACAGCGATTCACTAATACAGCGGTCTCAATTAGATGCAAGACCCACTCATACAGTGCTTGTTCCGCTTTTACGGTGGTTTTCGGGCATTGCACACCATTCTATTCAATGAGTTTTGCTTTACAGCAGTTTTTGCTTTACAGCGGGGGTCCGGAACATAACCCGCAGTATGAGTGGGGCCCTACTGTAGTGCAACTCCGTCTCCCTTTCTATTCCTTCTGTTCTTTTTGATCAAGTTATATCCTTCAATTGCTGTTCTCCAGTCATGGGAGTCATCCCACCAAGTTTCAGTTATACCTATCGTACTTACCCTCCTGTATTAAGAATTCAGGTTTGTCCTTTTTCTTTCCCATACTCTGGTCATTGCTATAAAGACAATGGGACTGCCTCCCTTAACAGCTGTGGTAAAGTGGGGGGCAGAACTATAGGTCCTACCTACAATTCATCCTGTCATGTTGTGACCCCAACACAAGCTTGTTAAGTTTCACCCTGCAGACAGTCTGGAGACATTGCCTTAACATTTTAAAGCAGGCATGGGGCACCAGTGGCATTCCAGATGTTGTTGGGTTGCAATTCCCATCAGTCCCTAACCATCAACCATCCTGGGAGGCTAACAACATCTGGACAGTCACAGATTCCCTTCTGCCTTTTTAAAAGGGCTTATAATGCTGAGAAAAACAGAAGGGAGTAGAAAAAGAGGAAGGCCAAACAAGAGATGGATTGATTACATAAAGGAAGCCACAGACCTGAACTTACAAGATCTGAACAGGGTGGTTCATGACAGATGCTTTTGGAGGTCACTGATTCATAGGGTCGCCATAAGTCATAATCGACTTGAAGGCACATAACAAAAAAGAATGCAGAAGGTGAAATGTGAAAATAGCCAAACTTGAGACTTGTCAAATGGTTTGAGACCCAAATATCTGAATATATGATCAGCCTGCACATGCCATAAGATCTGTGGAAGAGGTTTTTCTCTACGTACCATTGTTAGGGGAAATTCATTTAGTGGTGACATGGGATAGAGCCTTCTCTGTTGTGGCACCACATTAGCAGAATGTCCCCCCATCACCATTTAGGGGAGGCAACTCTGTTATCATTTTGGTGTCAAGTTTTGCTCAGGCATTTTAAGTGTTTTTCAAGATGTAATGGATTTGTACCCCACTCAAACATTGACATTGAAGAAGGGCAGGCTACAAATGTTTTTAATAAAACTTCCACGATCTTTATTTTATACTTCACTGTCACTTCAGTACGGATTTGTCATTTTTAGGTTGCTTTTCTGTCTTTAAAACTTTATCGAAGGAATGGCTCTACGTGAGTGTTAGAGTGTCTGTATATGCTACTTTACAGAGGACTGTCCTCTGTTTGACAGGCTCTCAGAGGTCTATCCTCTACTTGATGGAGTCTTCTGTTTGAAGGGCTGTTCAGTACATTCAGTACATTCTCAGTGAGTATCACATAATAAGTCTAATGCATCAGGGGTTTCCAAACTGTGGTCCATGGACCACCAGTGGTCCACGAGCTTTGCCAGGTGGTCCACGAGCTTTGCCAGGTGGTCCACAGCATGTCTGGATTAAATATTATTTATTTATTTATTATTTAATTTATATCCCGCCCTTCCTCCCAGCAGGAGCCCAGGGCGGCAAACAAAAGCAGTAAAAACACTTTAAAACATCATAAAAACAGACCTTAAAATACATTAAAACAAAACGACGTTAAAAACATTCTTTAAAAAAACTTTAAAACATCTTAAATAAAAAGGGTTAAAAACATACTGCTTAGGGGGGGAAATGTTTTTTTTTAAAAAAAATTAAAAGCAATTCCAACACAGACGCAGACTGGGATAGGTCTTAACTTAAAAGGCTTGTTGAAAGAGGAAAGTCTTCAATAGGCCCCAAAAAGATAACAGAGATGGCTGTCCCTGCCACATCCACACCAGACCTTTATTTCACTTAAACAGTTATGGCTTCCCCCAAATAATCAAGGGAAGTGTAGTTTGTGAAGGGTGCTGAGAGTTGCTAGGAGAAGCCCTATTGCCCCCACAGAGCTACAGTCCCCAGAAGAGGGGATGACTGTTAAACCACTCTGTCCACTGGAGCTCTGTCAGGGAAATAGGACTCTCCTCTCAGCATTCTTCACAAACTACACTTCCCAGGATTATTTGGGGGAAGTAAAGCAGCCTTTCCCAACCAGTGTGCCTCCAAATGTTGTTGGACCACAATCACCCCTTCCCCCACTCTCTAGGTGTAAGAAGAAACCCTGGTAAACTTTCCCTTTTGTCCAATGATCTGACTACACACCGGGGGACATGCAGGTGGCTTCTGGAATCGTGCCATCAAAAGCTGAGCTGCTCACTTTCAGCTGTGGCATAATGGAGCAATTTTAGTATTCAATCCATTTCCTTCAATATGTTCAAGGTCAGTTTGAATTGCCATAAACAAGCCGCTTAGCTTCCTAGAAGCAGTGCTGGAAGAGCTGTGTTTTTGCTGCACTCCTGGCAAAGCTCATGTAGGCAAAACAAGTGTGGCAAGGAGGGACATTTTCAAAGAGGCAACAAGTGACAGCTGTGCCGGTTTTCTACTTGTAACTTTGTTTATCTTTGAAAAAAATAGAGCAGTTGTTATGCAGCCTGAGCACAAGGGCCTGTCCTGCTCCCTTTACTTTACAGTCCTTCTCTCCAGCCTGATAGTGTTTCCTTCCTGACCTCTCATGACTTCCTGCTTCAAGCCTTATCGCGGCAAAAAACTTGACACTGGACTGGCTATGCTACTTGAAATGCACGATTTCTACATTCCATAAATGAAAATCTTGTGCTTTTTTACATTAAAAACCCTATCATCTGTAGGGGTCAGTCAGTTATTTCCTGCTGATACACAGATTCTTCTTACAGTGAAGTGAAATGCTAAAGAAAAATTCATGTAAACTGACAAATCTGCAACATTTTAATTGCCACTTTTGTGACACCAGAAAATATGTGCCACAATCTATGGAATGTTACTTGGATGCACAAATCTGATGATTGAAAAAAGAAATTTCAAGCTAGGAATTACACCTGACTTTATGGCAAACCCATAATGTTCACATTTATTTTTTTAGAAATCTTTTTATCCCACCTTTCATTGCAAAGCTATCCCAGGGCAGGGTACAATAAAGCAGTTTGAAACCACAATATCAGTAATAATGTCATAAAACAAGGACACAAACCACAACAAGGGCACATAAAACATCAAAACAGAAGCAGTACGACAATAACAACATTGACCCTACTTGGACCAACTATTCTGAGCAAAACTGGAAGGTTGCATAATAACCACAACCACAAATCAAATGCACCATTTCCTATGCAGGTTGGGGTGGTGAAGCAATTCTAGTAGAGTGTAGTTCACATGTGAAGAACTTGCAACCTGTGGGCTGCATGCAGCCCTGACAGGCCTTCCATGTCGCCCTCATGGGTGCCCAAGCTGCTGCCACCACCAAGTTTCCTCTGCCACTGAATTTTGTGTGGTTGTGATAGGAATAGGGATGAGGGGGAAATTCGATTCAGTTCACATTTAAAGCCAAATCTGTCAAATTCCAAAACTATATGAGAACTGATAGAGCCACCCTCTGAAACTCTCATTTATCCAAACTTTGCAGTGCAGTTCTCCAAGCAAACAATATTTACAAAAAAATGTATTGGGGGAAAGCGTGCATAAAAATGAATATAGACATGAAAATAACATACAAAATGCATTATATTAGGAGAAAATGCTTGTGAAAATGTGTACATTAGTCAAAACTGCATATAAAATGTGTTTAGTAGGAGAAATTTGCACTAAAATGCTGAAGAATATTCATGAGGGTTTAACAAAAATAAAAAATTGCTACAGAAATATGAATTTAAAATTGGAAAAACGAGAAACAGAGAATCGGAACAGATAGACCCTTCCATCCTTAGATGGGAAGGAAAGTGCATGGGGAGAGTCATCCCCCAATTGCCTTCTTTCCCATGAAGATCATTTGGCAGGCTGTGGGAAGCATCATTATGATGGGAAGGCATGTGGGGGGAAACTGCTTGGCAAGCTGGGAGGAGCACATCTCTCCCTGATGGGATGGAGAGCAATCTGTCCTTGTTTGCCCCAGTAGGGAGAGCCTTTGAAAATAAGGATTGCACTGGCTGTCACTGGCACAACCCCCACTTTCAAGGGACATTTGTCTTCCTGCGGGGCCGGGCAGGTTCTGTCCTGGTATAGACAGTATGATTCAGAATAAAAATCAAAATTAAATTACACTGTAATACTAAACATACTTACTAGAGTATAATTGTTCAGTTCTATACATGTCTATTCAGGAGCAAGCTCCTCCAAATTCATTGTGGCTTAACTCCTAGATTAGTGTGCATAGCATTGCATTCTCAGTCCCACTGAATTCAATGGAACTTATTTCTCAGCAGATATACTGATCATGCACTGATTGCACTATTCACTGCAAAACGTAGTGTATTTCAAGACAATTACTTGTGGTCCGTCTTTTAGGGTTGCCAGGTCAGAAGTATCCTAAACCCTTTCAAGGGCGGACCCTAGTGATGTCATGGGGTGGACACTAGTGATGTCATTAAGCACGATACATTAAGCATCAACCACATTTGCTTGGAGCATATTATTCACATTAAAAAAGAGTGTTTCCAGGTCCATCTGAAGTGATGGAATCATTCCTGTTCACCTACTTAGGGAGCCTGGATAGGGAACATTTAATATAGCCTACTTTCTTCTAGCAAGAGAAGTTTAAGTGCCCTCAGACCAGGCCAGTCACCAAAAGGCCACTGTAGGAAAAAAGGAGCCTAGTGTTGTAGAGATGTTAGTTGGGAGCACTCAGGAGTAAAGCCCCTGAAGGGTGTAATTCCAAACACTTACTAAGGGACTAAATCCCATAGAATTCAATAAAACTTCCTTCTGTGTAGATATGGTTAGCATTCTACTGTTGGTAAGTAGATCTGTTGACTAGGAATCCTCTGCAAAGATACTGATATCTTCGGCAACCCTCTGTCTGGAATGCCCTGCCCCTGCCTTTTAACATTGCGGCTCCAAACTTCTTTATAGACTTGACTCTTCATTGCAGAGACATTGGGAAATGAGAAAGAAGATTCCCTACCCTTGCCTGCTTACCCTCTGGGCTGCTATAGACTTTCTTTAACAGCCAGCCCAATTCCACTGAGTAATAATTGACAGAGAGAAAACACACATGGTTTGGTCTATCTTCATAGGCAGTAGCTTGGGAACAAGAACAATTGTAGCCACGTTTCCCAGTATGTGAATTCTCTTTTACCACTATTGGGCAAGAAACAAACTATAATGCAAACAAAGTGCATGATCAGTGGGTTTAAGGGGGTTGAGCTGAGAGCATGGGACCACTGTTGTTGCTTCTATGGATGTAAGAGAGTGAGGTCAGAGGTAAATGAAATGAAAATAGAAAAAGAAAAAGGCAGTGATGCAATACCATACCAACCACAACAAGATTCTTATGAGTAAGGCGGAAAACTCAGAATCCCACAACCAGTCAGCGTTCTTATCCAAAAACCAAAACTAAAAGAATCCTGGCAGCCAGTCAGCCAAGGTAACAGAATTCCCCATTCAGCACAACCTGACCCAGGGACTGCAGTTAATGCAGAATGCTGTGGCATGATTGCTGACATGGGTGAAACCCTGTCAGCACTTAATACTGCTGCTCTGAAATCTGCACTGGTTGCCAATTTGCTACCAGGCCAAGTTCAAGGTGTATTTTTCATGTTATAGGTACCACAGTGTGGCACCACCTATGCTTTGGAACTTCCTGCCTATTGACATTAGGTAGGCACATTCATTGTATTATTTTCAGCACCTGCTCAAAACATTTTGATTTAGGCATGTAGAAGTTATGTTTGTTCTGTTTTTAACTCATTGTTGATTTTATTATTCTGAATGTTTTTACCAGTAATTTTATTGTTTTAATTCTTTCTGTAAAGTGCTTTGAGGATTTTTACAATAAAATGGTATATAAATGTTGTATAATAAAATACATAAATAAATTTCAGAGTTATTGTGGCCCTTGGATCTCTTTCCTCTTTTAAGCACAAAGGAATCTGCCTTATGCCGAGTCAGGCCATTTGATACCATCTAGCTCAGTACTGACGACGTGAACTAGCATTGTTTTCCAGGAATTCTAGGCAATAGTCTTTTGCGGAGATTGGATTTTGGACCTTTGCATGCAAAGCATGTGCTCTCCACTAAGCTATAGCCCTTCTCCTGTTAAGAAAGTATCTTTTAAAATTGTTCTTTTCAATTCACTGGTGAATGCACAGGATACCTTGGGCAGATCCATACCATGCATTGAAAGCACATTTAACAACACACATTTTATTTATTTATTTTTATTTATTTATTTATTTATTAGATTTATATCCCATCCTTCCTCCCCGTAGGAGCTCAGGATGACATTTGAAACACATGAATCACACCACAGAATCATGGGAACTGTGGTTTGTTAAAAGTGGTGGGAAATATAACTGTGAGGGGGAAACTACACTTCCCAGGATTCTTTGGGGGAAGTCTTGTGCTTTAAATGCAAGTTGGATGTGCTTTAAATGCATTGTGTGGATCTGCATTGCTTCATAACCTTTGCCTGTATATAAATCATTTTAATTAATTTTTAAAATGGAAATCAGCTATGAAGTTTAATGGGTGACTATGGGCTGCTCACCATCTCTCAGTCTAATCTTCTCTTCATGGTGAAAACAGAGGGGGACCATAACCACCTCAAAGAAGAAGGGCACACTTAAAATGTAGAGGAAATAATAATGTACAATCATAGTGTGAAATCCAACACTTATCGAGACATATTATGAAGAAACATTTATATAAGCATGAATGTCAAAGATGTTTATTTTTTATACAACCCATAAAGATATTTACAGTGCAATCCTATGCAAGTTTACTCAGAAGCAAGTCCCAATGTATTCAGCAAGGCTTACTCAAACAGGGAAGTGTGCACAGGACTGCAACTTCAAATGATAAGGAACTTCATTCACCCAACCCAAAAATCAGAATCATGCCACTTTAAGCTGGTTTGTTACTGTTTTATACTTTTTTTGATTATTGGATTTTAAATGGATTCATTTCTTATTGTGAGCAGCCTTGGTTTCCAATCAGCAACCCTGCCTCACAGGGTTGTTGGAAAGATTCCTTATATACACAAACTGGAGAAGTAAAAATACATACACCCCATATAATAGTTTACCAAACCAGTTGGTCATTGCAGATTTTTTTTAATCACTATTAGCTTCCAGCCAAATAAAAGCAGTGACACCTAAGTAAGCACTGACTGATTGCTTAAAAAATAGGATTGGAGAGGTACAGAAAGATTTACAACACAACCCTTTCCTATGTTCAAAAGTCCCATTGATTTACAGCACAATCCTAACAATGTCTACTCAAAAGTAAGTTCTAATGAATTCAATGGAGTTTTCTCCTAGGTATATGGGATTAGCATTGCAGCTTTATTCCCAGAAAAGTGAGTATAGGATTAAAGCTTCATATTGGGAAGATTTTCAAAATAGGCAAATAAACTGCCCTCTTCAACAGCCCAGGGAAACTTAAACTTGTTAGACTCTTTATAATTAGAAAAGTATTCATCACAAGATACATGTACACTTTAAAAAAAATTCTGTTGAAAAATTATGTGAAAGATAAAATGTATAATATGCTATTTTTTCAAGTAATTAAAAATTCTGCTTGTACAATTTTTATTATAATGCTGCCCCGGGCTCCAGCTGGGAGGAAGGGCGGGATATAAATCAAATAATAAATATAAATAAATAAATAAAATAATCATAACTGAAATTGTTTACTGTGCATGCTTACCAAGATCCTGCTCTGATCTTCAGTTATAGATCTGCTCAATTATTGTGCAGTATATGCACACAGAGAAAAACATACTCCTGCTGCTGCAAGCTATAAACTTATTCAACTCGTGATGTGTAGATAAGGAGGAAAAGGAAGGTGTTTTCAGGACTTGCTGTGGGTTCTAGCTATTGTCTGAAGGTCAACAAATCCCTTGTCAATCACAACCCTGACTTCACTTATTGGCTGAATACCTGAAAGGGCAGGGATTTGAGCAGCTGGCTATCAGCTCATTTAACAGAAGTTGCAGGGGGGGAGGCTGATATTTTGGTGTATATTTCTTGAACTAGACCTCTTAGGAATTCAATTTTTTTTAAGAATCCAGAGATTCGAATCCAGAGGTTTGGGTAACTCACTCAGAGATCCAGAGAGTACCCAAAAAAACTGGAATCTCCAGGTAAATACTGGAGACCTGGAAACTTATCCTCTTTATATTTCATATGAACTATAAAAATGTAGATCAGGCATCCATCATTCCCACTCCCATCCCCAGAAGCAAGACAAAGAATTTGGTGTGTTTATATAGTGCCTAGAACCATTTAATTAAATAGAAGTGTTTAGAACCTGTCAACTGATCAGAAATGAAGTGGTTTTTTCCCCTTGAGAAACAGTTCAGAACTCAGCAGGAATGGTTAATGGGGTCTGGATGATTTGATCATATAATTCCAGTTCTTTATTATCTGTACTGAGCTCAGTTTGAACTCCTGGTTGTGATCTTTAAACCCCTAAATGGCTTGGGACCAGATTACCAAAAGAATCATAATTGCCTTCATGCACCTAACATGAAATCATCTTCAGAAGTCCTTCACTAACTGTCTCTATCAAATGAGAGGCTTCTAAGAAAAAGGGCTTTCTTGCTGATGGCTCCCTCAGTATGGAATGCCCTCCCTGTTATGGCCTTTTTGGCCAGGTGAAGAGAACCTTTTTATTTTCCTAGGCTTTCAAACTGTGAACTCTTGAACCCATCAAATTTATATCTACTCTATACTTTTCGTGATACTTCACATTTTTCTAGGCTATTTTTCTCTGTGCTGCTGAAATTCTTATGTTGGATGTTACACTGTTATATTACGCTGGAATGTGTTTGCTGTTTTTATTGTCTTCTAACTATATTTTATTCGCTATTGTGTGTAAACTGCCCAGAGAACACTATTATTGGGCAGTATATAAATGCTGTGAATGTTGATTAATAAATACATTGTTTGATATGCTGGGGAGGAAGGGATGTAGCCACCTTTGAAAATCCCGCCCAATGAAAATGCATTGCCAAAGAGAGAACAAAAGACAAAGCAGATTTGCATAATGTGCATATATGCATATTTAGAAATCATTACTATAATTTAAATAGAAATAATACAGCTCACCACAGTGGAAAACACTATGGCCAGGTAACCTATGCACCTGCTCAGTCTCCTGTCCAGGTGCTAACTGTTGATGGGCAACTTCAAAGCTTTGCTTCTTAGAGTTCTTTATCTTCAAACCAGATTTAAAGGTCATGTGATTGCCATACATTTAAAGAACATGGCTTTCCACAAAAGAATACTGCGGACTGTATTTTACTCCCCACAGAGCTACAATTACCAGAAATCTTAACAAACTGCAATTCTCAGGATGCTTTGGGGTAAGGCATGTGCTTTAAATGCATGGTGTGGATGGATCAGACAGTCTCCCAAACAGAGACATCTATCTAAAGGGGGATTGCCCTCTAGTAGCACTTCAAATAGAGGATGACCCTCTTTTCCCAGCTTTTCAAAAGCACAATGAAATGTGAGATGGTTTCAGCCTTTCCAACTGAAAAGGATACTGCCACCCCAGTGAGGAAAAGTTATCTGTATCTTTATTGTGCAGTGTTTGACTATTTTTAATTATTTTTATTTTATTTCCAAAATACAAAAACAAAACAAGAAGAAACAAAATAAAGAGTTACGTCATGTAATTACTAACAGAAGGTAATGCATTTAACATATTTTTCCTCTTTACATGTAGGAAGTCATATATATATATATAAGATCCACTGGCAACATGGAGATTTTCTGTATACTTCATTATAATATTACAATTTGTACTTAATCTCTTTTCCATAATTTGAGGAAAGACTTGAATAAATGTTGCTATATATGCCCACAAGTGCATATGACATGAAATCAAATCATTCTATACAAGAATCAAATATTTTAGCTTTGCCTTTAGCTGATGTAAGTTGGCAAGTTACTTTTTCTGCCACGGCCATTTGCCACAGCTTGCTAAACCAAGAATTCAGTCTCAAATGTTCTGCAGTTTTCCAATCTTTAATTATTTCCCTACAATACAGTCCTAAGAAGCTGAATCAAAAGTTGGCAAAAATAGATGGAGTTTGTAAATGAAACTGTCTATTAGATCTAGCAAATAAATACTAGAACAAAATATAAGTATCTACAATCCAACATGCTTAAAAGCTCATTAATTTCAACAGGTTTAAGCATATTTAAGTCTATGCAGGTTTGTAGCTGTGATGATATACCAGTTGTCCACTGCAATCCTTTGCAAGTTTACTCAATAAGTTATTCCCAGTGGAACTTGCACTCAGGTAAGTGTCCATCAGATTGAAGCCCTACGGGAAAACATAGATAATAGGAAAAGAAAAAACAAGTCTTGCTCTTTGCTATGTGAATAAAATGGGGCACATGATTGTTGTATACAATTAATACTGGTATGTTTATCCTTGTTTTGAATGTGGCTTTGTTTGAATAAAACAGCTAGCCCCGTCAGAGATTGGGTGGCATTTATTGCTTCCTTGTGTTTGTAAGGAAAATTTCTTTCTTCTAGTTCATTTTGACAATTCTGCATTCATTTGAAAGTAATGCAGGAAGCAAGCACACTCTAAATATTGATTTCTTCAAATAAGTAAAGCTCTGAAAACTGAATTGCTTATTGTTTTAAAACTGCTAAATATAACTTGTTGAGATAATTATTTTTGTTTGCTGACACTGTAACATATAGTGTGTTGTCTTCAGGCACCATGAATAAAATACACTATCTCCTTTACAATTCACCCTCTCTCCTACCTCTCTTTCCTTGGACTAAAACATACTCTTCTGCAGACTTATGTTCAGAGCTGTCCCAGAGAGCTATATATAACCCTGCTTAATAATTTGTTATCTATACCTGTGTGGAGCCAGAATGAATAGTAAAGTTTCAACAGAACATATAGCAGACCTCATCATATGGCTAGTCCACATTGTGTGGGATATTTGCATACTAATCTCCACCAGGAATGTGGAAATCAGAAGTGGCACTGTGGTGAGGCAGAGCCATGGAGCTGCTTATCTGGACAGGACAGGACAGCAGTGAGGTCAAGGCCACACAGTTGCAGTAGTGGCAGTGCCATATTGATGGTGGGGTTCCTTCTGGTGTATCCATGTGGCTCCAACCTCACCCCTGCCCTGCTCCAGCCCTTTCCAGGTAAGCAGTTGTGACACCAGTGTCAGGAGGGTAGTTCAGCCCCACTACATGCATCGCTTCTGGTGGAAATGCTCCACGTGTTGAAGAGGGGCCAAATGGTAAAGGCATGGTACATGTTTCAGCAATGTCATATAACACAATGGGGAGACAGCACAGAGCTGTTGATTCAAGCATAACCTCTAGGTGGTAATGGCAATATACATGTAGCCTGTCTCTTGCTTTCTGTACTGAAACATAAAAAACACTTCAGAATCTTATGTGTATTCTGATGTACATACCAAGCTTTATTTAATCAGCCATCCTCATTTTCTTCAATGAAATGAATGGTTAAGGAGAGTAAATGAGATCTGTGTGTACATCAGTATCAGAGCATCAGCAAGAAATCACTAGATTGGGTATTATATTGATCTTAACTGTACTAGATGAAAGACTATATGTTGGTTTCACACAATGACAATAAATTGCTCATATATTTTGCTGGACAATGTAATTTCTTGATGTTCAAAGAGTGCCTGTTCAGTTCAGGCAAATTATATCTATATATAGATATCACTAAACTGATGTCTTTTGCAAAGATAACCACTTCCCATTTATATGTTAATCCACAGTAATCTGTACATAATAGATTTTCATCTCTTGGTCATCCAACTGTCAATCCAACTATTGGATTTATTGCACACAGATCATTTGAGCCAGTGAGAAGACATCACAGAGCTATAGGGAGGGTTATGACTGAGAGGTTTTCTGTCATGGAACTATAAGGTATGAGAGTTTACACAACCAACAAATAAAAAAACAGTCTGCAAGAGGCAATTATAGTAAGTGGAAACCAAAGTGAAGATAAAAGCTTAGTGAAATGCAAAGCCTATGTTGCTGTTTTCTGGGAGGGGGTGCCTCAACTTGCTCTAGTCTATCAGGACAGGCAGCTATTAATCAATTGTTTTCATGACTAAAGTCCTGACCTCTTGTGGTTAATATTATTCCACAGCAACTTTCAGAAGCACAGGATCTCTTCGTTTTGCCAAGTTGTCAGACATTTCCATCTCATGTAGTCACATTCTGTCTCCCTAAAATTACCCTTGTATTAACAATTGAATAAGTTATTTTTCATTGTGTGTCTTGAATTGTTATACTAGACTGCCAAGTGCTGTTAAACAGTGACCAGAATGAGCCACTCCATGGATGACTGCATTTCAGTGGAGAATGAAGTCTTCCCAGTTTGGAAATACAATGCATTGGGGGGGGGCAGGGACAGGAAGGAACAATTTTAACAAATGCACAGATATATGACACTTTGCTTACAGTGTCATAAACTGCCTGGAGCCACCTCCAGGGGTGTAATCATCTGGGGTCTCAGGTGGTCTTAGACTCCTTACTTTTTTGACAGCAGGGTCCCTATGTCTCCAGCATCCTATGAGCTGATCAGCATGAAAGGGGAGTATGTTAGCCCCTGAAAAGAGTATCCTAACATGCTTCTTTGTCCTTTCCTGTTGATTGGAGCCAATCAGAGTGAAAGGAGGTGAGTTAGCAACTGAGAAGACTCTTCTCAGTAGCTAACACTCTTCCCTTTCATGCTTATTGGCTCCTAGGGACATCTGTTGTTGTGGGAGAAGGCATTAACAAGGATCTCATTCTCAACCCAGGAGCAAAAAGGGAGATAGTGGCTGGGACTATCTTGAAGGGACCCTACATTTCTGAATTTGCCACTACACTACTGGCCACCTCTCATAAAATGCAACCCAAACAAATATTGTAGACTTATGTTTATTAGACTTTGCAGACATCTGTATCAGCTCAAGCCACTATCATACTATCTTCTAGTGTGTTTTTATTCCTGTAATATACTTCTCTTGGTTTGTATGAAAATTATTTAGAGATTTAAATGTTCACTCAGAATTAAGAACTGTCATAGATGTGACATGAATCAGTGGGCCAGTGCTAGTTTAGCTATGTTATTCACATCATTATACAGTTTGCTTTATTCACTTCTGATGGAAATGTCTGGTAGTCAGGACATTTGACTGCTGGGCAGCTAATCTTTATCAATGTAATTGACATAACACAATAGTTGCTCCACTTGGATCCTGTGCTAGTTTTGCTCTTCATCTTCGGGAAGCACAACTGAGGTGTTCTTCATAAAGATCTCATTATATCTTTAATAGTAGCTGTCTGCAAGGAAATTGTCCAGTCCTGGAAATTCAAAGCGGTCTTCTCTATGATTTATTGGTACAACAAAATTTGACAAATGGCTTTGGCCAAAAAAAAATGCAAACATTAGCTAGGGGTGGGCAAAACAAAGACACATTTTTATGCATGTAGTATCCCTTATTTACTTTCATAAAGAGCCTGTGTCCTCCACTCCCACAGAGATCATTTTGGAAAGTCTCCCTTTCTCAAGGCGCTGTTTAACAGATGTAACAGATAACTTAAAGTCTACATTGGACTTCTTGCACTGGCTAAATAGAAGGATGATGCACACTCTGTTACAGATTTTTGATGTTAAATATATGGAGTTGTGTCTAATGCTAGTCCTACTCAGCACAGACCTATTGACAATAATGGACATGAGCTAGGGCCATTAATTTCATTGGTTCTACTCTGGGTATAACTATGGAAATTTTTGTTATTATGCAAGACGTTGAATAAAATGACATTTTTTAAAAAATGCATATGAAGGAGACTACAAGCAAAGGCTAATGAACAGGTTGAAGTTACACAATCTGATGTGTGCAATTATCTACCCAAGATAAAGCTTAAATCTACAGTGATCAGGTAAATGAAATTTAAATAGAGAAACTAATTAAGGCCCAACAACTGAAACTGCCAATGGATTAAGGTGTGTGGCTTCTCACCTTTCTTGGAGAGATGGCATACACACCTTAATCCATTGGAAATCCTGGGAAGATTTAGCAGTCCCTTATCAGTAGCTCTGTTTTTAAACTGTCAAGCATATTTGTGCTGCTAAATGTTGAAAATAATGGTTCATTTCCTTAAAACCATGAGAAGAAATTGTGAAATTTGCAATCATGATACAGTATTGAATCTTTTTACTGCCTTTGAGCTTTTCCTATCACTCTACTGTTATATTTCCTCCCTACAGCCATACAAGTTTCAAGTAACTTTCCAGATATTTCTGGGCTGCTCAGAGAGCTGACATACATTTCATGTATTGTATGTTTTATCATTCTAACAGTTTCTAGAAATACTCAAGGAACTGTATAGAATATAATAAATGGTAAACTGGAATCAAATAGTTGCTACATTTGGCTCTAGATTGGTATTTGCAGTATTAGCCACACATTTTTACAATGACAGGCAATGGGGGTGTGTACAATGAAGTCCACTGAAATATATTATTTTCCATACTTTTTCATATTTTATCTGAGTAATTTTTTAAAGGAAAGGAAAAATGCAATCAGAATCTTATTTTCAATTCTCTCTGAAAAACCCACATCAGCATTTCAAACCCCTGTTTAGTGCTTTTGTTTGGCACCTGTTTGAAAAAGCAGAGATGAAAGAAAAACTAATCCAGTTGTAAAGCTCCCTGCTACTTATACATGCACCACCAATACAATGCCATTGTGATTAGAGGTAATGCAGGTTCCACAAGGGACATAGATTAGTATTGTTTAAGGCTCAACTTATCAAACCCAATTAAAGCAAGGCTATCAGGTGCCAAAATTCCTCTTTAGTTAGAGCAGGAAACAAACAAGGCTCAGAAGAGTTTCAAATTCAATTAAAAGCAAAGCTAGCTGTATTGGCTCATAAGAAAAATTCCAAAATCCATAGTAACCCTTTATGTCAATCAAAATGTCACAAATATAGTGAGCAAGCTTTCAGATTCTCCAGAAGCAAAGGTTCGAGGGATGGGAGAGAGGAAAGCTCACTTGGGGTTAAAGTTACAAAGACTTAAAACTATGTCTTCCCGCATTCCATTTTAAGGCTAATACCAATGCAATGTTTATAGCTGTAACATCAGACTATCACTGTCCTGCCCCTGGTTTTGCTTAATTCCCAGCTTGATGAAGAGTGCTGAAGAACTTGAAAGCTTGTTCATTATTTTATGACATTTTGGTTGGCCTAAAATAAAGGGATTGCACTACAATGGATTTTGAGATCCAGTTGTGACTTTGTATGGTTGTGGGAGGAGTATGAAACATCACCATTGCACAAGCACACATTGGCAAGAGAAACCACCCTGTCATGTGCCCATAGCCACCTATGAGAGGGAGGAGAATTTACTTCCTGACGTGTTTTAGTATATGAAGAAAAGAGGAATACTTCTCAGGGCACTTCCAGATGAGTGTTTATTGTTTGTGGGAAGGGTGTTCCTCATGCATGCAAGTTTTTTGCAGCATCCATGTTATGTTGTTGGCATCAAAATGCCAGTCTGTGTTTTGCCTCCATTTAATCCAAATCTGCCCTTTGTAAGGAAAATCCAATATGTTAAAAAACAACTATCTGTTTGCAATATCTCAGTGATGCATTTGCAGATTAAGTACCCTTAACGAGCATAGGAAGAGACAATATATGTTCTAAATTTATTATTTATGACTTCACCAACAGAACCAAGCAAAAACAAAACATTTTTACCTAAATAATAGCCCAGTATCCCTCTATCGAAGGGAGACATAATGGCTATATCTGTCTGGGTTTTGTGCAGTTCTATCATTGGTCCACAAACATGGTTGGAAGATATATGATGCAGCAAACTAAGCTAGTCTGCTCTAGTTAGTGGGTGGCTGGACCACTAGGAAACCCTACACTAACTTCCTTGAGTTCCGTCATGGAAGAAAGGTGGGATATCAGTGCAAGAAATAGATAACCTAGGTTTCTTACAGCATATTTACCTTTTGCCCCCTGGTCTTTGCTTTTGATATAGCTGTTGTTTTTTCTTGTACTCTCACAGAAGTTAGGCAGCAGGCATTGTTCTTGTCCCCTCTTTATATAGCCTCAGAACAGCCCTGTGAGGTAGGATAGGCTGAAAGACAGCGACTGGCCCTAGATTACTCAATGTGCTTGCTAGCTAAATAGAAATGTCAACGTGGGTGTCCCTGAGCCTACTCTCATTCTACCTAGTATCACACTGATCCAATCATTCATGCATAGAGCCTGGTTTCAAACTAGACATTGTATCAACTGAAGGTTTGGTGGGGAGGGGGAGAGAAATAAGGAGAAATGATTACAGACCCCTAATCTGAACACATAGTTCCTGATCAAGAAACCAGAACTGCACACCCATCTTTTAAAATGATTTAATGGTATCATGTGTGCATGGCCCCTAACTGTATCACTTTGTACTGATTATGTTCCCTTTGTACAAATGGGCATTGGGTTATGCTGGGCTTTGTGGCCTGTCATTTGGAATAGTTGTGCATGGTTTGTTTTTTCTACCTTTATCCCCAGTGGGAACCATGAAGTTATGGACTTACAAACATGAAGGGGGAGTAAAGATTGGGCACATCTATTTGCTGCAATGATGTAGTAACCTAACCATTGCTTGGGAGTACTCAGGTGGTCTGAGTGGCTAGGAGAGACCATTCCAGCTCCAGCTGGTTTACTGGAGATGCTTAGTCACTGTACTCCATGCTCTGGTAACTTCCAGATTGAGTTATTGCAAAATGCTCTCCATAAGGCTGCCCTTGAAGATGACTCAGAAACTTCAGCTGGTCGAAATGCAGCAGCCAGATTACTGGCTGGGGAGCCATGTAGAATTCACCTGACCCCTGCTTTAAAACAGCTCCACTGGACACCAATTTATTCCAGGCTCAATTCAACCTGCTCACATGAGTATTTAAATCCCCACACAACTTAGGCCCCAAATATCTGAAAGAACACCTCCTTTCCTGCAGACTCTCTCAGGTGTTAAGATTGGCAGAGGGGGCCCTCTTGGTAGTTCCACCGTCCGCAGAAGCTTGGGATGGATGGCGGCCTGGAGAAGGCAGCCACTATGCTGTGAAATTTCCTTTCCACAGGTTGCATATGTATTTAGCTTTCATCCTATGACTCTTTACGCTGGTCTTTGACTCCTGAGGGATGTATATTTTAGGACCCATCAAATTCTTCTGATTTTAAATTGTTTAAAATTGATCTTAATATTGTATTTTTATACTGTTGCTTGTAACCCACCCTGGAGACTTATGGTAAAGGGTAGGTAAGAAAAATAGTAGTAGTAGTAACACAAAAGTTAGAAAGGGAAGTTGTGTGTGCTTGCTAAAGAGTGAAAAATACATTGGTATCTTGTGTGCTGGATAAATTATGGAACCCTTGATCCATGTGAAAGATGACACTGTAACTTTGCCAGGGTCAGCAAGCCATACTAATCAACCGAATCCTCCTAAGCTGAGCAAGTAAAATGGTTTACTGGTAACTTTAATTATGAACTTTACTTTGTGTATGTTACTCGACTCTTCAAAAGCTTCCAGTTTCTGTGAGTTTTTTTTTTTAAATGTGTGCACCGGTCACTAAACAAATACCACAAATTCACCTTCACAACAGTTAGGGTTAAAAATGCTCTAGAAACTACAGCAAAGGTGTTGTATTTCATAAGAGTGAAGTTAGTAAATGAATGACTAGACCTGTGTACATATGCAGTTTTGGATAACACCTAGAAGGGCCTGAATGAAGCCAATGCAGGTCTTAGAACTGAACCTTTGAATCTGCTCAAGAGGCATTTATATCCATGCAGCTGTCAGCATCCCTGGCTCCAACATCTCATCAGGGCCCCTTATACCTTCCTGTGTTTGTGCTGCCATCTTCCTGAAGCAAATGTGTTCTATCATATCTAGCGTAGGCATAGGCAAGAAATTCAATTCAGTTGGCATTTCAAGCCGGAATCTATCAAATTTGCACTTTCCAAAACAATATGTAGACCGAAACCCAGCCATCCTTCAAAAGGTGCCGTTATCTGAATTTTGCAATGCAGCGTGCCATACAAACAATGTTTACAAAAATGCATATATTGTGGAAGGTGTGCATAAAAATGAATATATGAGTGAAAATATCATAGACAAATGCATTAGATGAGGAGAAATTGCTTGCAAAAATGTACATTAGTAAAAATGTGTTTATTAGAAGAAATTCACACTTAAAATGCTGGAGAATTTTCATGAGGTTTTTTTTAAAAAAAATCACAAATTGCTGCAGAAATGTGGAGAACTTATTTAAGACTGGAAAAAAATGAGAAACTGAGAGAACTGAAATTGGCATAACTTTCCATCCCTAATCTAGTATTTATTCTGTAAAAGAGTGTGTTCCCAATAAGTCGCTCTGATTTGTCACGGATCAGATCCTGTCAGTGCTAACCTACTACCTGCTTGATGGAATTAAACAAGTTTTCCAAGTTACTTCTCTTAAAGTAATGTGGATAGGGGTTGTTCCCCATAGTTTCTAATAGATATGCTGCTCCTTTCAGAGCTGCCTGGCTAGCAGAAATTCAAATAGTGCAGCTTTAACCAGTAAAACTCAGTGCTGCCATTGTAATACTTCCCACATCATTTTGAAGCTTTCTGTTTTTTTTGTCATCCCTAACCATTTAAAAGAGATTATCTTCTTAGCTGACAAATGGTTGCTCTGCAACAAAAGTAAATGGCAACAATCAGCCCACTTCAGTAACACAAGTTACTTTTCAATCTCCGTGTGCTTTATATATCCAGTGCAACTAGGGAAAGTGTTTCTTAAAGATCCTCTGATTCTTCCTACTATAAATGGAAGATTACAGCATCACCTATCAGCAATTCACAATGCAGAACAGGAAGCAAAGGGTTGCATTAATGGTGACAATAGGAATATAATTCACAGTGGAATTATCCACTTCTACTGGATCAACATCATTTGACAAAAAAACTAAGACATGGGAGAAGGCAATTGACAGTCCCATTACTAATCCAGAGATTGTATTCAACTAAGTTGTACTTAGAGAAGACCACTTGAAAGACCCATCACCTCAACTGTTGCTCATAGTAGTGTATGCCATATTCAGTCATGAAGTTGGACCACTTTCTTCACTCATGGAAGCGGTCTGCTCATATGGCCAATGTAGCATGAAGGCACTCCTGGATCTAAGTTGTGATAGATTCCACCATTTTGGAAAATGAGGAAAGTGCTGCAGCTCAGATCCATGAAGCTTCAGCTCAACACTGCATTTACTGCATTTCCATGAAAGTCCCTGAAAGTAGCATGTCAGCCACGTTTTAGGCCAGAGTTGTGGCTAACTTTTGGCCCTCCCGTGGTTATTGGATTCCAGCTCCCATCACCCCAGTTATCATGGGCAAAAGGCAGGGATTATGGAGGCTGTGTGTGTGTGTTTGCACTTATATCCCACCTTTCATCTAAGGAGCTCAAGGTAGTATACATGGTTCTCCTTCCTCTCCATTTTATCCTCCCAACAACCCTGTGAGGTAGATTAGGCTGAGAGACTGTGACTGGCCCAAGGTCACTCAGTGAGCTTCATGGCCAAGTGAGGATATGACTCCTGGTCTCTCAGGTCCTAGTCCAACACCCTAACCGCTACACCATACTGGCTCTACAACTGGGTTGTAGTCCAACAACATCTGGAGGTCCGCAGATTACTCACCACTTTCTTAGGGCCATCTCAGATGTTTCTTAGCCACCAAATGACTGCCTGTGCAGATGTGTATGAGGTTGCCAGCAGGTTTGTAGCTCACCAATAACTGGTATTTCCACATGGTGGGTAGGCACATGGATATTGTGATTGGCATAATCAAAACAGACTAACTTGCAACAGCCATGTGTCCATCTCTCACATGGAGCCAGTGGGTCATCCAAGCAACACCTCCACATGACCTTGGCTGGTTCTTAAAACATGCCACCAGCCCTGTGGGCAAACATCTCTACCTGAAATGCTAGGGAGCTGCTGCCAGTCAGTGTAGACCAGCCTTTCCCAACCTTTGGATCCCCAGATATTCTTGGACTACAATTCCCATTAGTTCCAGCCAGCATGGCAATGGCCAGGAATGCTGGGAATTATAGTCCAGCAATATCTGGAGACCAAAGGTTGGGAAAGGCTGGTGTAGACAATACTGAACTTGATGGACCAATGGTCTGACTTAGTATAAGGCCACTGTTTGCATAATGTCCAAGATGTTTCTGACCCAGGCAGAAGTTTATTTCTCTCCCCCCCTCCAATGGTCTGTCATGTGCTCTAATCTTTTTACACAGTGGCCTTTTTAAAGTAGTTCTACTGTTGCTTTCCCCCCTCCCTTTTGAATATGTCTACCCCTCTAGTCTCGACTTTCTCAGCTCCGACAGAGAGGACAAGCAGGAGGGGACAGAGAAGGTGGAGGTGGGGAGAAAAAGCATCCATCTGGTATCAGCCCCATGCAAGTATTGTTCTTTTTCCTGGCATGTTTGTTGGGGTACAGCTTTCATTTATTTTCCTTGCTGCAAGGCAGGAAGACCAATCTGGAAAGAATACCGCTCATATGTCATCAGCAGTTTCTTGGCCGTGATGCTTGGCACTGGACTGCCAACAATTTAAAGGCAAGAAGTGGGTGAGGCCCAGCTGCAGCCAGCAAGGAACAGGAGGGAAAGATTTCAATCTGACTCAGGCTTTACCAGCCTCACCCCCTCCTCCCATTCTATCCTTCTCCCCAGGGAGCACTGACTACAATGTCACACAATTGACTTCTTTCTCCATTCTTTAAGGAACCTGGTGTTCTGAGGGCCTGTCTGCTTTCTCTTCTGCCTCCTTCTACTTGCTGGATGTAGTGAGAACCCACCCAGAGGATGGGGATACTCATGGTCCTCTCCCAAAGACTCTCATCCATTACAGTTCCATTAAAAACCCAAGTAAGCAGTTTAAAAGTATAACAAAGACCTCAATGCTGTAATCTACCAGCTTAACCTCATCCCCAAAAAGTTCAAACAGAAAAGTAGTAAGGACATAATACATTTTCTTTTTTGGGGGGTGTAAGGTTTCTGAAGTGCATTTGAAATCAGGTGGCACCCTTGCCAGAGAACTAGGATTGGCTGCTGCTACTTTTATTATTATTATTATTATTATTATCATCATCATCATCTTGCCCTTCCTCCCAAAGAAGCCCAGGACAAACCTAGTGGCAAACCTAGGTTTCTTGATAAAACCAAATTGTTCAGCTTAGTAAGAAGAGAAAGGGATTGTGTGAGCAGCTCTCCTTAAACTGCAGATGCCATTCAGTGTTATAAAGCAATGCAAATTGGGGCACCCCCCCCTAACTTCTCATGTATGCTAAGGGGGTTTAACTGGTGATGACAGCCTAGGAAAAAGATCTTGGGGTCATGACTCATGATGAATAGCTCAATGAAAACGTTGACCCAGTGTGTGAGACCTGTGAAAAAGGTGAATTTAATGCTAGAGATCATTAGGAAAGGGACTGAAAATAAAACTGCTACCATAATGCCGTTACACAGATCTATGGTGTGGCCACACTTGGAATACTCTATACTGTTCTGGACACCTAACCTCAAAGAGGATATTGTACAGCTGGTAAAGGTTCAGAAAAGGGCAACCAAAATAATCAAGGGGTTCCTAAGAGGAAAGGTGTATAAAATTAACAGGGCTGGAACCAGGCATGACTGGACTCTTGGGCACCAGACTGCCCAAGGCTCTGGTCATCATGTTCCCCAACACCCCCTCCCAATGCAGGTAGTGCAGGCTTAAATAGGCTTGCCCACCCCACCTCCTGTGTCACCGCATTAGCATGCTAGTGTGCTGAGTGCGCATGTCTGCCATCGCCCAAGATGGCAGTGAGGGCATCAACTCCTTAGGGAAGCCCCTGTCGCCATCTTGGGAGATGCCAGGCATATGTGTGCAGCACACTGATTTGGCAACATGGGAAGTAAGTGGGGTGGGTGGGTTTATTTAAGTCCTTGCTGCTTGCACTAGTGTTGCCTGGGAGGGTGGAGCTGCCAATCCATCATCTGTGGCCTGCACCTGCTTCAAATCACTGGGCATGATTTGCTCCATGACCCAATGCTGGTGTAGATCAGAGTGGCAGATCCACCCTCTTAGATTAAGGAGGGGTCCTTCTGGGTTGCAGGGGCCCTCAGCCAGAGCCTCACCTGGCCACCCGCTGGCACTGGGCCTGAAAATTATGCATGGTTTGGAGGAAGTGGATAAGCCTCTCATAATACTAAAATCCAGGGCTATCCAAGGTTGGAAAGTTCAGGACAGACAAAAGTACTTTTTCACACAGCATGTAGTTAAACTATGGAATTCGCTCCCACAAGATGTAGTGATGGCCACCAACTTGGGTAGCTTTAAAAGAGATTTGGGCAAATTCATGGAACATGAGGCTATCAGTGGTTACTAGACATGATGGCGGTGTACTACCTCCAGCATCAGAAGCAGTATGCCTCTGAACACCAGTTGCTCGGGAACACAAATAAAGAGCATGCATGTGCACATATCCTACCCTATGGCTTCCCATAGGCACCTGATTGGCCACTATGAGAACAGGATACTGGACAGAATGGACTTTTGGTCTGATCCACCAGGTCTCTTATTATGTTCTGATGCCATGTGATGTGTGAAATAGCCTTAGTGGTACTTTCCAAAGATGCTCAGAGTTGGGCTTTGGTGAATTTTAAATATGGAACTCTGTAATTGTATACAAACTACAAAAAATGCCTCTCTCTGTGCTCTTGCTCTCTGAATATGGTGCACCCAGTTAATATTGTAGTCTTACTATTTTACATAGTTTGAAAATGTGAAAAGCTGTGAAGTTGTTGTTATGTTCCTTCAAGTCGATTACGGCTTATGGCGACCCTATGAATCAGCAACCTCCAATAGCATCTGTCATGAACCACCCTGTTCAGATCTTGTAAGTTCAGGTCTGTGGCTTCCTTTATGGAATCAATCCATCTCTTGTTTGGCCTTCCTCTTTTTCTACTCCCTTCTGTTTTTCCCAGCATTATTGTCTTCTCTAGTGAATCATGTCTTCTCATGATGTGTCCAAAGTATGATAACCTCAGTTTCATCATTTTGGCTTCTAGTGACAGTTCTGGTTTAATTTGTTCTAACACCCTAACAACCAAAAGCTGTAAACACTAAACTAAATCACAGCATTTTATTTTACAGTAATAGTAAAACTAACTTGCCTATGCACTAGGATTTCAGGAAATTAAATAGCACAAAAATGATGAAGCACATCCTTTATTTCCAAACTACACATTATGCATAAATATCACTGGAGGCAAATAGCAAGATTTTTGGAGGTGGAGAGCTGTTTTCAGATGAAAAGCCTGACATGGGAGGAAAGGATGAACCATCCTTCTTCTATGCTATGGTCTCAATCTGCAATTGATTTTGAGAAGAAGAAGAAAATATTCAAGAAACCCAATACAAATAAAGCACTATACATCTCCACCATTTCCAGGCTTCCAAATTGGTCTATCACTACTGAGAACTGACAAGGGGAGTGTCCAGAATCAGGTGGGGAGTCCAGTCAAAGAGCATGGAGCCTTCTGATTGCTTAAGTGGACTTTCAGGAAAGTTATGATGGGTCCACAGGGTCTGTGGGTTCCTTTAGGTCCCCCTCTGTACCCAGGGCTGCAACAGGGTCATGTTCCTCCTCCCCAAAAGAGGTCTCCTTGGACTCAGGGTCTGGATCCAGGTGGGTTCTGACCCCAGAGAAGGGTCACATAGAAGATTTAATTTCTGCAACTGAAATGCAACTGCAACTAAAATGCCCACTTGAATGCTCATGGGTACTCTCCACATGAGTAGAAATTCAGTTTGAATGTTGAAATGAATGCTAGGATGTATGATTTCCTGTCACTGCCTTGTCATTCCCTACCTAGACACATTCCACCTGGTTAGAATGACTAAAGTGGACTGCAAGACATCACAGTTTTGTTTGTAAAATATTTATTTCTTAAATAAGCAAAATAAAAACAAGGATAAATGGTGACATAATGCTGTAGTCCCAATCTGCAATTGGGATGGTGACATAAGTGACATGGCAAACAGTTCAAAAGCAAATTATGAGTCCCAGATTTCTTGAATGACTGATGACAGGTGCTGCTTTGTTTGATGTTCAAAGGTATATAAAATAAAGTCCCACCACACCACATGAAATGTGTCTGGCTTAGCTCTGCCCTGGATCAACTGTAAAGGAAGTATAATTTTTTTCCAAAATGGCAATGTTCCATGGATTCTTATACCAAAGGGAAATGTTCAAAGTATCCAAAGTTTTCAATATCTGAGCAATTGAAAGATGAGCAGCAAATAAAAGATTTTTAAATACAATATCAGAGTTACAACCTTCAAAAATTGAAAGGAGGACCAACTGGAGTAACATCTGAATGGGAGCACAGATAATTTTAGGTATTTCTTCAAAAACCTAACTCCAGAAAGACTTTATATGGGAACATTCCCACCACAGATGAAAATAGGTGCCATGGGCTCCACATCAACATCCTGGAGAAAGATCATAATGTGTGAAAGCTGGACCAAGGTCCTGTACCATCAATAGAATTTGAGAGTTCTATATGTTGATCATAACTGTTTTGTGTCTGACTTCCGGGAAGGGTGACTTCGCCTGTGCCTGCCTTTGAGACGAGCTCTCATCTCAGAAGAAGCTTTTTCAGTTTTAAAATCAGTCAGAACGGGTTTTTTTGACTGGTAAAGACTTTCTCCCGGGCAGGGAGAAACCTAGAGATTAACCACAAAAGCTTGTGTTTGTTGGGGGGACTGGATTTCATTAGTTTATGAAAGAAGGTTCAGCCAGCAACGCCGGACGGACTTCCAACCAAGCTCTAACTGATTAAGCGAGACGTTTATCTTTTCTTTAAAGATAAACGGATTTTAACAGGCAAACATCCTTCTTTCTATTTTTATCATCTGGCTTAAATTGTTGCAACAAAAAGAGATTTGTCAATGAATCAGCTATAAAGAATCCCTGGGTGAGTTATAACTCTTCTCTTTCATTCACGAAATTAAGGAGGAAAGAAATCATAATAGCTTATCTTTGTTTTTTATTGCAAAAAGCTGGCCTGGAATTGTACAGTTTAAAGATACAAACGGATGAGGGATTTCTATTCCGAGGAGAAAAATAATAATAATAAATCTGATTTATGAGCTTTTGAGTATTATATGTCTGGGACTATTTTTTCTGGTCTATTTCATTCTGACGAATCTGCTTGTTCTGGATGCCACTAACTGTTTTGATGCTGTGAACAAAATTCGTTTTGCATTCCTGAGCATATAAGAGATAAGGCAGGCTGTGTTGGCTACACTGTGATGTCATCAGGCTTAGAATATTAACCCCTTTGTTGCTGGAATAAGAAGTGGTTTTTTTTTCTTCATGGTTTTAAGAATGGCAATCAAGAAAGTGACTGAGAATCTGGAAGTAACTATGTTTCAGAAAATAATGGATGAGATTGAGATAATGAAACAAACCCTGAGACAGGGTAGACAGGAGATGAAAATTGAATTTGGCAAAATGAAGCAGGAGCTTAAACAAATAGGGGATTTTGTGAGAGAGGAGGTTGATGAGATCAGAGATACAAATGGTCAAGCATTAGAAGATGAAAAAAGAAAAATTAAAGGGAAGATGCAAGCCCTGGAGATTGGAACAAATGTGGAACTGGAAAAAGACTTGGAGTTTATGGATATTAGAGATAAAGTTTACTGTTTGGAATTCAGCGTTGTCTCCGAAGAAATTAATGAAGATATCAGAGATAAAGTTATCAATGTCTTGGATAAATTTCTGGACTGGAATGGTGTGATGGAGTTTGACATAGAAAAAATCTATGGAATTAATTACAGATATGTGACAATGGAAAAACTTTCAAGAGATGTGCCAGTGCATTTCGTAAAAAAGAAGAATAGAGATATGACTTTACAACAATATTTCAGCAACACATTCAGAATTGATGGCAAGGAAATATTTGTGATAAAGGAAATTCATATCAGACTCTTATTATATGACTATGGCTATGACAGCAAGATTATTATGGGACACTGATAATGGAAGAATGGCTACTGAAATTATTGGACCTATCAGGATTATTATGGGTGCAAGGATGGAAGATGGAAGATGGAATTAGCATTGATAATGGAAGAATGGCTATTGAAATTATTGGACCTAACAGATTTGATAAGATGGATTAATTGACATGTTTATTTGGAGAAAAATTGATAGGTATATTTCTCAAGGAGTTGAAACCTCTCTTTGACTTTTTGTGGAAAGAATAAGGTGATGTTTATGAGATTTGATGATTAATTAAGATTACTGGAGGAAAGTGATTTTGTAATATAATTTAAGAGACAGGTTTGTTATATATTGTAGACCTATAACTGATCTGCGACAAATCGGAAGTCAACATTTTATTTTATTGTTTAATTTGTATTTTTGTTTTGTTTTGTTTTGTTTTTGAAAATTTGAATAAAAATTAATGATTAAAAAATAATAATAATAACTGTTTTGTGTGTGATCTTTTGTGTTGCTTGTCACAAGAGTTCCTGGATGAACAATGAGATCTCCTGTGTTTCAAACAAACTTTTGAACATTGTAAGTAATAAAATATACCCTTATATATTTAAGTAATGTAGGAATGGTAGAACATGAGTCTACCTGTAGGTGTATCATCACTGCACTTGTTATAGTAACTTTAAACATTCTGTATAGTTCATGTTTCCTTCCTTGCCCCATGGTTTCACTATTTCACTGTTTCTTTACCCATGGCTTCCCCCAAATGTTACAAAAATTATATGAGTTAGTTTTAGGGAGGATGATGATGATTAAATTTATATTCCACCCTTCCCAGTAAAGACAATGAGCTCAGTTCTGGCCTATGCCCAAAATTTCACACCACCAACATCAATGCCTGGAAGTTCAGTATTAACCACAGTTTAGTGGTAGACTGAAATCAAATTGCCCTCTACAGACCATATTTTGTCAAGGTTACTTCCAAGCATAAAACCACAGGCTGCTAGTCATTTAACTTCTGATACCAATGAAGGGCAATCCATCACCTAGATCCTCTCCTAAATAAGCTCAGTTGAAATCAAAGGGGCTTGAGAGTAAGAAGCAACACAATAAAAGTACCAATTCCAGAGTTGTCCATTATCTGATAATAGTATAAATCAAGCACATTATGTATTACCAGGTGCAGATGACACATATTTTAACACACCATATACATATGATAAACGTAAGTACCCAAAGGTAAATAATAACTAAAAATGTGAGCCTCCCACTAACTAATAGGCATGCAAAAGTATACACAATACAGTGGCATTGTTCAATTT
The DNA here is from genome assembly GCF_030035675.1 of Rhineura floridana. Lineage (NCBI taxonomy): Eukaryota > Metazoa > Chordata > Lepidosauria > Squamata > Rhineuridae > Rhineura > Rhineura floridana. The sequence goes on along the minus strand of NC_084480.1, from coordinate 259,083,755 downwards.
ATATGGAAACAAAACATTTACATTCCAAACAGTTATCTGCGTCATTGTACAAGGAGCTTGTTCACTATTTTGGGTTGGACAGTGGCGACCGGGTGGTGGTGGTGGTGTAGTGCTACTGATGCTGATGCAAAAAAATATTATCCATCCCTTCTCTCAAAACTGGCTATATATATAAGCAAGACTGTATTACAGTAACAATACTGAAAGATACATTTTTAGTCACAAAAATGATTTTAGTACTAGATCCAGGCAACATATGAAACTTGAACGAGAACAAGACAGAAAATAGGCAGAGAGGCTCTTTTTAAAAAATCTCTTTTTTGCGCTTGTGAAAATGGGGGGGGTGAATTAAGTGCATAATAGTATTTTTTTCGTTAAGGTGAAATAAATCAAAGCAAACAGTAAAAACTCTGACAAGGACAATGAAAGAGAATAGTGTGTAAACTATTGCAGCTAAACTGTTAAGCTGTTGGCATTTCTCACAATCCCCCAAGGAAAATATTGTAAAACATCTCCAGAGGCTAATGAAATGTGGAACAATTTGTGTACAAGCGAAATACCCATGCCTTCACAATTTCCATTGCCAATAATAACACTTTACTTCCTATTTGTACTGTATAATGTTCAGGCTAAAAACAAGTGACACTATGCAGCAATTATCAAGACTGTCGTTTTGGATCCTAACTATATTATGTATGAACCAGTTAGTCCACACATGGACAGAAATCAAATGCACAGCAGCCATTAATACAGGGACAAGGAAACTCAGGCCTGTGCCTTTCTTTCTGTCCCTCAGACTCTTCTCAAGTCCCCCAATGCACACATCTCACTGGCATTGCTTCACGCCCTCCAGGCTTTGAACTCTGATTATGCGTCTTGGTTGCCTATATGGAGGATAAAGGGGTGGGTGTATGTGTGTAAAAACTCCCCTATTGTACAAAGGTAAAAGAAACATTCATCGCTTCACCCACTTTTGACTCTGGCCCTGCCCATCACAGGCATGTGGCCCCCAGAAGGATACCCAGAAGGGAATGTGACTTCCAGGCTAAAAATACCTCCCACCCCTGCTTTAGTAGACCTGCCCTGGGAGTGAGTATCTGAACATCTGGGTGCTTGCTGCTTGCTCCTTTGGGTTGCTATCCCTCGAGAGAGCTGAAGTCCCTGGTAAGTGCTGCAAGAACTGGGACCCCCTGCCTGACCCTGGCTCCAGAGAGAGGCTGCAGTCAATCTTGCAGCATCTTGCATCAGCTGCTGGCTGGGTCAGGAGGCATAAAAGCCCAGCTGCCCCTGGGCAGTGGGTCTGCCACCAAAGGGAGCCCCTTAGGGAGTCCTGAAGGCAAGGGCACTACCCCCTTCTATTACCTTTTTAAAAAAATTGTTTTATTATTTTTCTGTTAAACCAATCTAGAGATTGGGGATGAGGAGGGTGTGTGGTGTATGTGTAGTTCCTGCACAGGGTGAGAGCCTGTGCAGTGAATTGAATGCTAGGAGAAAGTTGCCAGATGCCTTCAGAGTGAGAGTCTGTAACTGGCAGAAGGCTGGCCCTCCCTGGGTGTGAGACAGGAGGGGGAGTAGATGGGCCTTGTGTGAAAAGGTTTGAATGATTATGACTGTTCCCAATTCTTACAGAGGCCTTCTGGGATAATTGGCTCCGGCAGGCTTTGTTGGTGGGCTCGTGCTGGGTCCATATCACGTGTTTAGGAGGAGTCTTAGTACGGAGGAACATGGGTGATGCCACCCCAATTTCAGTGATCATGGGTAGAGGGAAAAGGAGCCATGGGGAGGTGGTGAATTACCATAGAAGACGAGGGCAAGGCTATCTGTGCCTTGTGCCTTGCTGCCACTCCTCTCATGGATGGGTTCCTCATTGTTTATCTGCTGTGCCACTAGCCTGTGTGTGTTACTGTTTAATGCCAGATCGGTACACAATAAGACCACTCTCACCCATGATTTGATTGTGGATGAAGGTGCCAATTTGGTGTGCATTACCGAGACCTGGGTGGGAGAGCTGGGAGGAGTTTATCTGACCCAGCTTTGCTCACCTGGATACTCAGTGCAACCCCAGCTAAGGCTGCAGGGACGGAGGGCAGGAGTTGCTGTGGTTTATAGAACTTCCCGCTCCCCGGCAGCTTCTCTGACCGAGCTGGTGGAGGTCATGTCAGCTGTGGTGTTGGAGGAGCCCAGAATGATAGTCCTGGGTGATTTCAATGTCCATGCAGAGGCTGCCTCTTGTGTTCCAGCTCAGGACTTCATGGCCTCCATGACGACCATGGGGCTGTCTCAAGTTGTCACTAGCCCAACACATAGGGCAGGGTACACCCTCAATGTGGTTTTTGCTCCACATGGAGAAAGGGGTGGTCTGGAGATGGGGGGTGGATGTCACCCCATTGTCATGGTCAGATCACTTCCTGGAGAAGTTTAGACTTATGGCTCTGATCCTTCCCTGCAGGGGTGGTGGACAGATTAAGATGGTACACCCCGGAGCCTAACGGAATCCACTGGATTCCTGAATGCCCTGGGGGAGTTCTCAGTAGTTAGAGCAGGTGACCCTGTTGAAGCCATTGTTACACTGTGGAACAGAGAGGTGCATCAGGCTCTTGACACAGTTGCCCCCAAGCACCCTCTCCGGCATTGTGGAGCCCGGTTTGCACGTTGGTACACCAGTGAGCTAAGGGCAATGAAACAGGCTGGACAATGGCTGGAGCGCAAGTGGTGAAAGACATGCTGTGAGGCTGATCGGGCATGAGTAAAACATCATAACTGTGCCTACTGTGTGGCAGTGAGGGCAGTGAAGAAGGCCCACTTCTCTGCCTCCATCGCATCCTCAAGTAGCCATACAGTGGAGCTTTTCTTTATTGTCATGGGTCTGTTGACATCAACTCCAGGAAATGGAGCCTTAGACCCTTTGGAGGCTCACTGTAAATTGTTTGCAAGGCACTTTGAGGGTAAAGTTGCTCGCCTCCATAGCAGTCTTGATGCCCCATCCACATCTACTTTAGTCCCCAGTGAGGTTTCCAGTGCAACGTCGGCTGCAAGGTCTTGGGAATGGTTTCAGTTGATGCAGCTTGATGATGTGGACAAGGTGCTTGCGATAATGTGACCAGCAATGTGTCCTCTTGACCCTTGCCCTTCTTGGCTTATTAAAGCTTGCAGAGGAGGTTTGGCTGAGTGGATCCAGGATGTGGTCAATGCATCATTGAGGGAGGGGGTGGTTCCAGCTGCCTTGAAAGAGGTGGTGATCCGACCAGTCCTGGAAAGCCCACCCTGGACCCATTGGTTTATGGCAACTACCGACCGGTCACAAATACCCCCTTTTTAGGGAAGGTGATTGAGAGGGTTGTGGTGCAGCAATTGCAAGTACTCTTGGATGAAACAGATTATCTTGACCCATCCCAGTCTGGGTTCAGACCTGGTAATGGGACTGAATCGGCCTTGGTCACCCTGATGGATGACCTTTTTCGGGAGAAGGACAGTGGAAGTGTGACCCTATTATTCTTACTTGATCTCTCAGTGGCTTTTGATACCATTGACCATGGTATTCTTCTGGGCTGACTTTGTGAGATGGGTATTAGAAGCACTGTTTTACAGTGGTTCCGATTCTATCTCCAGGGTCATTCTCAGAGAATAGCATTGGGTGACTGTCTTACGGCCTCCTGGCAGTTGTGCTGTGGGGTGCAGCAGGGTACCATCTTGTCCCCCATGCTGTTTAACATCTATATGAAGTACTTGGGAGTGGTCATCAGGAGATTTGGGGCAAGGTGTCAGCAGTATGCTGATGGTACCCAGGTCTATTTCTTTATAACATCTGAATCAGGAGAGGCCGTGCAAGCCCTTGGACATTGCCTGGACTCGGTGGTGGGCTGGATGAGGGCCAATAAACTAAGTCTGAATCCTAGGAAGACGGAGGCACTGTGGGTTGGTGGTTCCTGAGTTCAGATAGTTGGTCAGTTGCCTGCTTTGGATGGGGTCGTACTCCCTCTGAAAGAGCAGGTTCGTAGTCTGGGGGTGCTCCTGGATCCATCTTTGTCGCTAGAGGCCCAGGTGACCTCAGTGGCTAGGAGTGCCTTTTACCAGCTTTGGCTGATAAGACAGCTGCGGCCGTTTCTGGACTGGGATAGCAGAGGAGGGCAACAAGGATGATCAGGGGACTAGAAACAAACCCCTATGAGGAGAGACTGAAAGAACTGGGCATGTTGAGCCTGGAGAAGAGAAGACTGAGGGGAGATATGATAGCACTCTTCAAGGTCATGAAAGGTTGTCACACAGAGGAGGGCCAGGATCTCTTCTCAATCATCCCACAGTGCAGGGCACGGAATAATGGGCTCAAGTTGCAGGAAGTCAGATTTTGACTGGACATCAGGAAAAACTTCCTAACTGTTAGAGCCATATGACAATGGAACCAATGACCTAGAGAGGTAGTGGGCTTTCTGACCACTGGAGGCATTTAAGAAGCAGCTGGACAGCCATCTGTCGGGAATGTTTTAATTTGGATTCCTGCATTGAGCAGGGGGTTGAACTTGATGGCCTTATATGCCCCTTCCAACTCTACTATTCTATGATTCTATGACCACTGTTGTCCATGCACTGGTAACCTCCAGGGTGGATTACTGTAATGCACTCTGTGTGGTGCTGCCCCTGAGGTTGGTCCAGAAGTTGCAGGTGGTGCAAAATGCAGCGGCAAGACTGCTCACTGGGGCAGAGTATCGCCAACATGTCACCCCGCTGCTGAAACAATTGCACTGGCTGCCCATTTGCTACCAGGCCAAGTTCAAAGTTCTAGTTTTGGTGTACAAAGCCCTATAAAGATCGGGACCAGGATACCTGAAAGACCGTCTTACCCCTTATATACCCAGTCGATCACTGCACTCTGCAGGTGAGGGGCTCCTGCAGATACCATCTTATCAGGAGGTCTGTTCTGCACACAGGGCCGGCTCCAGGAATGCCAGGGCCCTTGGGCATCAGCTTGCCCTGGGCCCTGGTATGTGTGTGTGTGTGCGTGCGAGCGCACAGACGTATGCACACACACGGCCCCCCATGGCCCCCACCTACCTGTCTGCTGTCTTTTACCATTGCCCTTAATGAAGATGGCGGCTGCGGTTTCCCTAAAGGGATGACGCCTCTGCCACCATGTTAGTTGATGGCGCGCGTGCGTGCTATGTACACGCATTTCTGCAATCAACTAAGATGGTGGCAGGGGCTTCAGTACCTTAGGGAAATCGCGGCCGCCATCTTCGTTAAGGGCAACGGTAAAAGATAGCAGACAGGTAGGCGGGGGGACGTGGGGGGGCGCGGATCACCGAAGGGGAGTGGAGGGGCGGTTGAGGGGCCCCCTGTAGCTCCAGAGGCAGTCGGGCCAGTGCCCCACCTGGCTGCCCTTCAGAACCGGCCCTGTCTGCACAACCTATGATACGGACCTTTAGTGTGGCAGCACCTACCCTGTGGAATTCCCTCCCCTTACATATTAGACAGGCGCCATCCCTGTTATCTTTTTGGCGCCTATTGAAGACTTTCCTCTTTCAAAAAGCCTTTTAAGTTGAGACCCATCCCAGTCTGTCTGTGTTGGAATTGCTTTTAATATGTTTTTAAATCTTTTTTTTAACAATATGTTTTTTAACCTTTTTTTTAAGATTTCTTGAAAGCTTTTTAAAAAATGTTTTTAAAGTTGTTTTGTTTTAATGTATTTTAAGGTTGTTTTTATGATGTTTTAAAGTGCTTTTAAGATCCTCCGTGGCACAGAGTGATAAGTGGTGGTAACGCAGCCGAAGCTCTGCTCACGGCCAGAGTTCGATTCCAACGGAAGGAGGAAGTCGAATCTCTGGTAAAAGGGGTCGAGGTCCACTCAGCCTTCCATGCATCCATGGTCGGTAAAATGAGTACCCGGCATATGCTGGGGGGTAAAGAAAGGCCGGGGAAGGAACTGGCAATCCCACCCCATATATACGGTCTGCCTAGTAAACGTCGCAAGACGTCACCCTAAGAGTCGGAAACAACTCGCACTATAAGTGCGGGGACACCTTTAACTTTTAAAGTGCTTTTAGTGCTTTTGTTTGCCGCCCTGGTCTCCTGCTGGGAGGAAGGGTCGGATATAATAATAATAATAATAATAATAATAATAATAATAGAAATCACTTGTGTGTCTCTGTAACCTACTGTAGGTTTTATATTTGCAAAGTAGCTCTGTCCAGATATTTTGACTGGACCTTCTAAAAGGTTTACTTTTTTCTAATTATGTTTATCTATGGGTTGGATCCTTGCTTGTCTGCAGCTGGAAGGGTGCCTTCCACTCACCAAAGGGACTGAAATCCAGTGAAGGCTCCCATTGGAAGAAGAAGGGGGAAGGCAATTTTATCAGGCACGTTGTTCCAGAGAGCCCCAAACCCTCCAGAGCAGATTTTCAGGAGTTACTAGGGGCTACAGGAAGAAGGAAGAATCAGTGGAAATTGTTTCACTTCCTTCTTCTGGTGAGAGTTTCTCATGAGTGGTGTTCCTCTTATGGAAACTCTCAATCTACATTTGTCCTACATCTCCATGCATATGTACTCTATGAGGTTGATTGTCCCTTAAAATAATACTTGCCTTCCATAAAACATAGGCCAGGTATACATGACATTTTATTGTAGAATCAATGAAGTTCTTGTTTTTTCTACCTAGTCCACACACAGTCTAGATCCCCTAAAAAACTGCTTAACAAACTGGTTTCGTTCCAAAAATAAAAGATAGTTGCAGATTGATTCTGCATTACCCCGCAGTGTCCATTTGAAAAGAGATGTAGGCAATCCCTACACCCGCCTAATAACATTGTGGATGACTATATACCAAGATCAGAAGGGGAGGTTGTTCAAACACATATCAAGCAACCGCATACCCATCCATCTGGACAGCAGGATCTACAATTAATCTGGATTGAAAACAGCATGTTGACGCTGAGCATGAATCATTCTGGACTGAGAAAAACTACATTTTTTGCTACAAATGGGTAATATGTATGTAGCCATGGTGGATGGATGCTCTTTGTATCAGAACACTCTACCACCACTAAGCTGATACCAATAATACATCATAATCATATTATGTTTATTATGTATATTATGATTTTTTCTTGTATTTCTTGTCCTTAATTTTATATGCAATGTTTATATTACATTGATACTAAAGAGGATGTTTTTTTCAGTTAACTGCATTTTATTGATTGTTTTTTGTAGTTGTTGTTTTAAGATGTTTTGACTTGTACACCACTTAGAGTTTTATTTAAATATAAGCGGTATATAACTGGACTATATAATATAATATATAATCAAGAGAACTGCATGAGTAGTCCGGTGCTCTTGCTGACTATGGGTGGCAAAGGCTATGGGCCATTCTATGGGAAATTTCTGATTGCACTTGTGAAACTCACTTAAAATGTTGATCTGGCAAGCCCATCGTGGGCTGGGACAATATATGTATACTGTTAATGAAGACTTTCTAATAGCCAACACAAAGGAGCACACTTTGTTCCCAAATATGCGTAATTAGAACAATTTACTCGTACTGTGCTTTCAGAGGTGTTTGTACAGGACAGGAAGAGTTATTAAACTTGTACTTCACATGCGCAATAGCCGCTTTCTCTTTGCCAAGGAGGGAATAGCTCTGATTGCAAAAGGCCCAGGCCAACCTGTCTTCAGAGTCAGTTTAAAGAAAGTGTAACAGTTTAAACCTGTCCTCAAGTTCTGCCTGCTGGGTAGAGATAAGATTGCTCCTTCGAAAAGTGAACTCAATGCCACCGTGCCAATAGTAATGGAGCCAAAACAAGGCCACTGAGAAAGAAGGGGAAAGTACCAGCATGCTCAGGGGAACCCTGAGGTTTGAAGAACTACAAAGCAATAAAAAAAAAACCCTCCAGACAGTGGCAACCAGTAACGGCAGGCAGAGTGGGGTGGGACAGCCGGTTTTCTAATGCAGAGGCCTTTGCTGGTAATGAAGAAAGAGAGGGGAAGCCATCCAGGAGGTTAGTGCAACGAAATTGCTGGGCACTTTCAAAGCAAGATTGCTTGCATTCGTAGGGACTTAGACTCTGATGTTGTGACAGATGAATCCAGTGAATTGTCCGGAGCACGGCCTTGTTCTTTATTATTGGATGAGTTTCAGTTGGTGCAGCTCGAGGAAGTGGACAAGGTGCTTGGAATGGTCCGGGCAACCACGTCTGTTCTGGACCCTTGCCCATCTTGGCTAGTGAAAGCTAGCAGGGCTGGAACCACCGGCTGGGCCAGGGAAGTGGTTAATGCCTCCTTGAGAGAGGGAGTAGTCCCAAGTAGCCTCAAGGAGCCAATAGTGAGACCTCTATTAAAGAAACCTTCCCTGGACCCGGATAATTTGAACAACTACAGACCGGTGGTGAATGTCCCCTTTTTGGGCAAGGTTTTGGAGCAGGTGGTTGCTAGCCAACTCCAGGTGCTCTTGGATGAAACCAATTATCTGGATCCGTTTCAATCCGGTTTTAGGCCCGGTTTTGGCACTGAAACAGCCTTGGTCACCCTGTATGATGACCTTTGTCGGGAGAGGGACAGGGGGAGTGTGACTTTGTTGATTCTCCTTGATCTCTCAGCGGCGTTTGATGCCATCGACCATTATATCCTTCCGGGGAGACTCGCGGAGTTGGGAGTTGGGGGTACTGCTTGGCAGTGGTTCCGCTCCTACTTCGCGGATCGTCGCCAGAAGGTAGTGCTTGGGGAACATTACTCGACACCCTGGACTCTCCATTGTGGAGTCCCTCAGGGGTCGGTTTTGTCCCTCATGCTTTTTAACATTTACATGCAGCCTCTGGGTGCGGTCATCAGGAGTTTTGGAGTGCATTGTCATCAGTATGCTGATGACACACAACTGTATTTCTCCTTTTCATCTTCTTCAGGTGAGTCTGTTGATGTGCTGAACCGTTGCCTGACCGCGATAATGGACTGGATGAGAGCTAATAAACTGCAACTCAATCCAGACAAGACTGAGACACTGTTGGTGAACGCCTTCCCCGCTCAGATGGTGGATGTGCATCCTGTTCTGGATGGGGTTACACTCCGCCTGAAAGAACAGGTCCGTAGTCTGGGGGTTCTTTTTGACCCTTCCTTGTCTCTTGAGGCTCAAGTGGCCTCGGTGGCACGGAATGCGTTTTACCATCCCCGTTTGGTAGCCCAACTACGCCCGTATCTGGACGGCGACGACCTCGCCTCAGTTGTCCGTGCTCTGGTAACTTCGAGATTGGATTACTGTAATGCACTCTACATTGGGCTGCCCTTGAAGAGAGTTTGGAAGCTTCAGCTAGTGCAGAATGCGGCAGCTAGATTATTGACGAGGACCAGTCGGTCTTCGCATATATCTCCTGTTCTGGCTCGCCTGCACTGGCTACCTATTTGCTTCCAGGCGAGATTCAAGGTGTTGGTTATGACCTATAAAGCCTTACATGGCGTGGGACCACAATACCTGGTGGAACGCCTCTCCCACTATGAACCTACCCGTTCGCTTCGTTCGTCATCGAAGGCCCTCCTCCGAGTACCAACTCATTGTGAAGCCCGGAGGGTGGTTACTAGATCTAGGGCCTTTTCCGTGGTGGCCCCCGAGTTGTGGAATAGCCTCCCTGAAGAGGTATGCCTGGCGCCTACACTATTATCTTTTCAGCGCCAGGTAAAGACCTTTTTATGCTCCCAGGCATTTTAATCACTCTAATCTTTTTAGCTTTTTAATCTTGTATACAAAGTCTTTATTTTTATTTTCTGTTTAACTGTATTTGTTTTTATGTCATATATGTTTTTGTGATTTTATTATTGCCATGTATGTATTTTACCCTATGCTGTTTACCGCCCTGAGAGCTATTTGCTAAGGGCGGTATATAAATGTAACCAAATAAATAAAATAAATAAAATAGCATGGTGCCGGCACAGCAGCAGGAGTGTCAAGATGGTTCCGCTGCTGCATCGGCACTGCACCAACCTCCTGACTCCCCCTCTCAGTTACTGGCAGCAACCTCCATGTGCTATTAGTGGCAACTCTCCTGCCAACAAGCCTTATTAGAACTGAGCATGCTCTGTGATCAGCACAACCCACAGAATGTTGAGTGTCAGCTGGAAAACAAAAATAGAAAACTGGAGGGGAGGGATAGAATAAATTGGCTTGAGTGAGTCCCTAACACAGCACTTCTCAAATGTTTTGAAATGGGACCCACCTGTAAACTTATTCACCATTTCAAGCCGTCAAACTTATTCAACTGAAATCTTCACTCACTGCAGTTCTTCCCTCAGACCAGTCTTTCCCAACCAGTGTGCCTCCAGATGTTGTTGGACCACAATTCCCATCTTTCCTGACCATTGGCAATGCTGGCTGAGGCTGATGGGAGTTGTGGTCCAACAACATCTGGAGGCACACTGGTTGGGAAAGGCTGCCTCAGACAGAGGCATTTGGAACCAACTGCTCCATGGGAAAGAGCAATAGGACCATCTGCTGTGGGGGTAATTTTTTATTTATTTATTAAATTTATTAGTCACCCATCCAGCCACTCTGGGCAACGTACAAAATAAAAACATACAAATACATTAAAACATTAAAAATCTCAACAACAATAATAAAACCTAGCCCACCCCAAAAGCCTGCCTGAAGAGCCAGGTCTTCAAGGCCCGGCAGAAGCTCATCACAGAGGGGGCATGGCGGAGATCATTTGGGAGGGAATTCCACAAAGTGGGGGCCACAATTGAAAAAGCCCTCTCCCTAGTCCTCACCAGTCTAGCTGTTTTAACTGGTGGGATAGAGAGAAGGCCTTTTGAGGCTGATCTTGTTGGGCGGCATCGCTGCTGATGCTGGAGGCGCTCCTTCAGATAGACTGGGCCAAAACCGTATAGGGTTTTAAAGGTCAGAACCAACACCTTGAATTGGGCCCAGAAAACAACCGGTAACCAGTGCAACTCCTTCAGCACTGGAGTGATGTGATCTCGCCAGCAGCTGCCTTTCATCAGGTGAGCCGCCGCATTCTGTACCAGTTGCAGCTTCCAGACCGTTTTCAAGGGTAACTCCACGTAGAGCACATTACAATAGTCTAAGCGAGAGGAGACCAGGGCATGTACCACTGATGGGAGCAGATGATTGGGAAGGTAGGGGCACAGCCTCTGTATCAGATGGAGTTGATACAGCGCCGCCCGGCTCACAGCCGAGACCTGAGCCTCCATGGACAGCTGGGAGTCAAGAATGACCCCCAGGCTGTGGACCTGGTCTTTCAGGGGCAGTTGTACCCCATTGAGCACCAGGTCAACATCCCCCAACCTTCCCTTGTCTCCCACAAACAGTACCTCAGTTTTGTCAGGGTTCAGCTTCAGCTTATTCCTTCCCATCCAGCCAGTCACCGACTCCAGGCACATGGATAGGGTTTCTACACCCAACCTCGGTGAAGATTTGAATGAGAGATAGAGCTGCGTGTCATCCACATACTGGTGACACTGCAGCCCAAATTCTCTGATGATAGCACCCAGCGGCTTTATATAGATGTTGAACAGCATCGGGGAGAGGATGGATCCCTGTGGCACCCCACAAGTGAGAGGCCAAGGATCCGAAACCTCATCCCCCAATGCCACTCTCTGGTACCTACCAGAGAGGAAGGAATGGAACCACTGCAATACAGTGCCCCCTATGTCTAACCTCTTCAGGCGGTCCAGAAGGATACCATGGTCAACGGTATCAAAAGCCACTGAGAGATTCAGGAGGACGAGGAAGGTGCATTCACCCCTATCCAACGCCCTCCTCATATCATCCACCAAGGCGACCAAGGCCGTTTCAGTCCCATGTCCAGGCCTGAAGCCTGATTGAAATGGATCCAGATAATCTGCTTCCTCCAAATGCACCTGCAACTGCTTCACCATCAACTGGGGCCCCCATGAGTTTTACCTGTCACAGTGGGAGTGAGAAGAGGTCAGCAGTTTCCAGTTAGGCTCCAGAAGGCTGGTGCCCCACCCCATAAGTCAACATTACAAGGTGCATTAGAGACAAGTCCAGGATGGTCAGGTCACCAGATCATTTCTCAGAGGTCCACCAAGACCTGTTTTGAACACTGGGCAGCCTGTTTTCATCACTGCAGGTTTTCATAACAAGGATACAGTATAACATTCTGAATTCATGCCTTCGTTTGCTTGTTCTCCTCTCCCCTCCCTGTCTGTTTTCCTTTTGTGTCATATCTTTTTAGAGTGCAAGCCTAGGAAAGGGTCTGTGTTGTTTGTATTGATTTGTAAGCCACTCTGGGAGCCTTTCTAGCTAAGCTCTCCACCAAGAAAGCACCACTCCTACTTTGTTAGGGAGACATTGCTCAAACCTTTTTGAGGTGGTGTAACCAGTACAGTGTTTCCTCATATTGCAGGGAAGGAGGAGAAAACATATAGGGGGACACCTGAAGAAAAGAGGCTGATGTGCATAACACTCAAACTGGTATAGACATAGAGTGACTCCTAGTCTGTTTCCCTCCCTCCACTGCAATATGAGGAAACATCTGTACTGTTAAGCACTGTCCCTTCAACAGTGGATTTGAGCAATGTCTCCCACATAGGATAAGTGTGAAGTTTGCAGTGAGTGGGGTGGTGCTGTTGACGCCACAAATCCCATAAACTCCCACCATGCACTAGTAAAATTAATTGGTATAGCCACCTTTGGCCGCACCCACACACTACACATTTCAAGCACTATTATACCACTTTATTAGTCATGGCTTCCCCCAAAGAATCCTGAGAACAAGGGTGCTGAAAGTTGTTAGGAGACCTCTGTTTCCCTCACAGAGATTCCATTCTCTTCAGTAGTGTAGTGACAAATTCAGAAGTGCAGGGTCTCTTCATGATTGTCATGCCACATCCCCTCACAGCCATGCCCCCTAGCTCAGTTGCTCTCCATTGTCATCTCCGCACTCTTCAGTTCTTCCCATGTACAACTTCACCCACAACAACAGATGTCCCTCGGAGCCAATCAGCATGAAAGGGGAGCGTGTTAGCTACTGAGAAGAGTTTTCTCAGTGGCTGACTCATCTCCTTTCACTCTGATTGGCTCCAACCAGTGGGAAAGGACAAGGAAGCATGTTAGACTCTTCTCAGTGACCAACACACTCACCTTTCATGCTGATTGGCTCATAGGATACTGGAGACATAGGGATCCTGCTGGGACCCTGCTCCCAAAAAAGCGAAGGGTCTAAGACAATTGAGACTCTGGACCACTACATCCCTGTTTTTATTTATTCTTGGATTTATTAGTCGCCCATCTGGCTGGTTACCCAGCGACTCTGGGTGACGTACAAACAGAATAATACATTAAACATTAAGCATACCATAAACATTAAAATATTAAAACATACAGTAAAAGTTTCAACCCATCCCAAAAGCCTGCCTGAAGAGCCAGGTCTTTAAAGTCCGGCGGAAGCTCATCATAGAGGGGGCATGTCGGAGATCATTTGGGAGGGAGTTCCATAGGGTGGGGGCCAATATGGAGAAAGCCCTCTCTCTGGTCCTCACCAGCCTAGCTAATTTAACCGGTGGGATCGAGAGAAGGTCTTGAGAGGCTGATCTTGTCGAGCGGCATCCCTGACAGTGCTGGAGGCGCTCCTTCAGATAAACTGGGCCCAAACCATATAGGGTTGTTTTTTTTTCAATTAATTTTTATTCTAATTTTCAAAACCAAAATAATACAAAAAGAAAACAACACAAATCAATAACTAATACAATACAAAAAAAATACATATATATAAAAATATTGACTTCCGATTTGTCATAGTTCAGCTATAAATCTATAATATATAACAAACCTATCTCTTAATAGATTATAAAATCACCTTCCTCCAGCGGTTATCTTAGTTGGTTTCAAATCTCATTAACATCATATCATTTTAATATTCCACAAAAAGTCAAAGAGAAGTTTCCAATCCTTGAAATATATATCAATCAATTTTTTTTTCTAAATAAACATGCCAATTAATCCAGCTCATCAAATCTACTAAATCCAGTAATTTCAAAACACTATAATTCAACTATAAATCTATACTATGTAACAGACCTATCTCTTAATAGATTATAAAATCACCTTCCTCCAACAGTTATCTTAGTTGGTTTCAAATCTCATTAACATCATATTATTTTAATCTTCCACAAAAAGTCAAAGAGAAGTTTCCAATCCTTGAGATATATGTCAATCAATTTTTTTTTCTAAATAAACATGCCAATTAATCCAACTCATCAAATCTACTAAGTCCAGTGATTTTAAATCGCTCTTCTGTCATTATCCATATTGGGTCCATCTTCCGTCTTCCATCTTTACGCACCCAAAAATCTTGCTGTCATAGTCATATAATAAAAGTCTGATAGGAATTTCCTGCATCACAGATATTTTCTTGCCATCAAATCCAAACGTATCACTGAAGTATTGTTGCAAAGCCGCATCTCTGTTCCTCTTTTCCACGTGATACACTAGTACATCTCTTGAAGGTTTTTCCATTGACACAAGACAGGAATTAATTCTGTTAACTTTCTCCATTTCAAGTTCCATCAGATCCTTCCAGTCCAAGAATTTTTTTGAACCGATAATATCTTTATCTCCAATCTCTTCAATTCCTTCAGGGACAGCGCTGAATTCCAAACTGTAATATTTGTCTCCAGGATCCATCACAGCCAGGAAATCCAAATCTTTTTTCATGTCCATAATTAAGCCAATGTCCATAGTTTGAACCTTGCCTTTAATTTCTCTTTCATCTTTTTTTTGTTTTCCAGATCTATCTTTATTCTCCTTTCTCATAGAATCCTGAGTTTCTTTCAGCTCCTGTCTCATTTCGTAAAATTCAATTCTCCACTCTTGTCTATTATTTCTCAGTTCTTGTTTTATTGAGTTAATCCCATTCATTATTTTCTGAAACATGTCTAGAGATAAAATCCCTTCTTGTACATCCATGGTCTTCTTAATTGTCATTCTTAAAGCCAAAGGAACAAAACTCCTTCAATTTTCAATGTCCCAAACAAAGAGCAGCTTATTTCTTTAACCAGTTACAAAGGAGTTAATTTTTCCAACAAACTAACGTCACACGCTAGACAGCCCTTATCTCTTATCTGCCTGAAAGTGTAAGAACAGCTTTAGTTCACAGCGTCGAAATAGCTAGTAGCAGAGAGAATGAGCAGATTCGTCAAAAAAAAAGTAGATCAAAAAAAATAGTCCCAGCCATAGATCAAATAGATTTCTTATCTCCTCCAATCAGAAATCTCTCGCCTGTTGTAATCTTTAGAATGCCATTTTCCATGTCAGCTTTTTGCAAAAAAAAAAAAGATAAGCTATTTATATTTTCTTCCCCCCTAGCTCCGCGAACAAAAAAAAGGAAAGTCTTACCTCACCTAGGTTATCTCAATTGCTGTTACTTTGACAAATCTCTTTAGCTGTATAGATAAGAAAATGATGAATGTAGACAGGAGGATGTTTGCCTGTTAATCCGTATAAAAAAAAAACGGGTCACTTATCCAGCTGAGCTAGCATAAAAATCCTCGCTCTGTCTGAGCTGCTGGAAGACAGACAATTCTGACGAATTCCAGACTCCAACAATCAAAACAGAGCTATGTGGGAAATCTCACGTTTCTTCTTTAACCGGAAGAAATTATTCCCAGTCAGAAAAGAGCCTTCTGACTGAATTTAAACTGGATAAGTTTCATCCAAGACGGGAGCCCGTCTCAGAGGCTGCGCAGGCGTAGGGATCCTCCTGGGAAGTCCAAACCATATAGGGTTTTAAAGGTCAAAACCAACACCTTGAATTGGGCCCAGTAAACAACCGGTAACCAATGTAACTCCTTCAAAACTGGAGTAATATGATCTTGTCGGCGGCTACCTTTAATCATACGAGCCGCCGCATTCTGTATCAGTTGCAATTTCCGGACCGTTTTCAAGGGTAACCCCACGTAGAGCGCATTACAGTAGTCTAGGCGAGAGGTGACTAGGGCATGTACCACCGGTGGGAGCAAATGTTTGGGAAGGTAGGGGCGCAGCCTCCGTATCAGATGCAGTTGATACAGCGCTGCCCTGCTCACAGCCGAGACTTGAGCTTCCATGGACAGCTGGGAGTCAAGAATGACCCCCAGGCTGCGGACCTGGTCCTTTAGGGGCAATCGTACCCCATTGAACATCAGGTCCACATCCCCCAACCTTCCCTTGTCTCCCACAAACAGTACCTCGGTTTTGTCAGGATTCACCTTCAGCTTGTTCCTTCCCATCCACACTCACCAAGTCCAGGCACTTGGACATGGTTTCTACAGCCAACCTTGGTGAAGATTTAAATGAGAGATAGAGCTGCGTGTCATCTGCATATTGATGACACTGCAGCCCAAATCTCCTGATGATTGCTCCCAGGAGAGGATAGAACCCTGTGGCACCCCACAAGTGAGAGGCCACGGATCTGAAACCTCCTCCTCCAGTGCTACTCTTTGGTACCTACCAGAGAGGAAGGACTGGAACCACTGTAATACAGTGCCTCCTATGCCCAGCCTCTTCAGGTGGTCCAAAAGGATACCGTGGTCAACGGTATCAAAAGCCGCTGAGAGATCAAGGAGGACAAGGAAGGTACCTTCGTTCCTATCCCATGCCCTCCTCATATAATCTACCAAGGCGACCAAGGCTGTTTCAGTCCCATGCCCAGGCCTGAAACCCAATTGAAATGGATCTAGATAATCTGCTTCCTTCAAGTGTGCTTGCAACTGTTTCGCCACCACCCGCTCAATTGTCTTGCCTAAGAATGGCAGGTTTGAGACTGGGCGGAAGTAGTTGAGATCATGTTTCTTGTAGTGGTTTAACAATCAATCCCAGGGAACTCTCTTGACCCGTCCGATCTGGCCACGGTGACACATGCCTTAGTCACATCCCGTTTAGATTACTGTAATGCGCTCTACGTGGGGCTGCCTCTGAAGACTGCTCGGAAACTTCAGCTGGTACAACGGGCTGCAGCCAGAATGTTAACTGGGGCTGATTACAGGGACCATACAACTCCCCTGTTAAAAAAGCTCCACTGGCTGCCAGTTTGTTTCCGGACACAATTCAAAGTGCTGGTGCTGACCTATAAAGCCCTACACGGCTTGGGTCCAGGCTATTTGTCAGACCGCATCGCCCTCTATGTGCCTGCCCGGGCCCTGAGATCCTCAGGAGAGGCCCTTCTTTCAATACCTTCATCCGCACAAGTACAACTAGTGAGGATACGAGATAGGGCCTTCTCGGTGGCTGCCCCTAGGCTTTGGAATTCCCTCCCTAAGGAGATAAGAATGGCCTCTTCCCTGTAGTCCTTTCGTCGACAAGTAAAAACTTTCTTATTTCAGCAAGCCTTTGATTCCGAAGGCGGCTAAGGATAGGCCCAAACGGAGGTTATATTGTTCTTGCTTGTTTATTTTTTTAATTATTCTGATTTTATGAGTATAGTTTTTAATTATCAGAAACAGTTTAATGCTATTTTAAATTAGAGTTCATTTTTTAATTATATCTGTCTATATTTATTTATTTATGTATTATATGCTTTTAACTTTGGTAGGTTTTAATTGTATCTGTTTTTTATCTGGAAGCCGCCTTGAGTTCCAATTTGGAAAAACGGCGGGGTACAAATAGTTAATAATGATTAATAATAATAATAATAATAATAATACTGCTGGGCTGGCCAAACATTCTTTGTTAAGTCCTCTTTTCAAGTTAGGAGGCAGGACACGGACCACAATGATCAGCACCTGGAGACTGCCCAAATTGGATGGGAGGGTATGACATTCTTTCTTCCAACAGGTGAACTCATAAATGTAGGCCTTGTCAAGGGGATTATCAATGGGAAAGAATTTGGCTAGGACATGTGAAATGGAAGAGCATCCAGGTGCTGGCACCTGTCCTCAATAATTCACTCAACAAGCAACCAATCATAGGTATGGGTCTGATCCAGCTGCTGTTCTCTATTCATTACATCCACATGGCTTTCTTGACTCCACACAGGCAGGCAGCACTCTCATAGAGGAAAGGGGACAGATAGTGCTGGGTGATGTTATAGGGGTATATCCATCGTGGGAATTGATTGGTATTTTTAATGTATGCCCAATGTGGGACTGTCACTGGTGTGTGTAGGATCAAAACTGGTGTGTTGTAGCAATGTTGCCAGTAGGGTTGCCAGGTTCTTGGCCTGAGACTGATCCTGTATCTTTAGGAGAAGAGAAAGTCAGCCAAGTCCAGTTGTTCTTGCAACACTGTAATGGGAAAACCAGAAGGTGGAATTCTCCCTTCTCCCTGCACAACTTTTAAAGATACAGAAGACCTCTTGGTTGCCAAGCCCAGCCTCCAAGAGGTCTGTATCTTTAAAAGTTGTGGAGGGGGAAGGGAGAATTCCACCTTCTGTTTTTTCCCATTACAGAGTTGCAAGAACACCTGCACTTGGCTGATTTTCTCTTCTCCTAAAGATACAGGATCAGGATCAGGCCATGGACCTGGCAACCCTAGTTGCCAGGTATGTTGTGGAACAGTGGGGGTGGCTGTCATTGTTGAAACATTAAAATTTCTTTTGCTTTCTACTTTGCTGCTTGGAGAGCTTAGGATTATGACAATGTTACATTAGTGTTGCCATGGGGTAGCCAGACTTTTGGACAAGGCGGCCCAAATAGGTTGGGTTATTATCATGCCTTTAGATTTATGTGACCATGCTGTGGTCATTTTTGCCTGCATGAAGCTGAAAACTCTGGATTCCTCCCAATACACTGGGTTAATAAAATTCATCATTCTAATCAACAAACCCCATTAAGATTTTAAAGGGGAAAGTTCCAAGGCCAACACAAAATGATGCATACTGAACAGGACTTAAGTTTTATGGATATGAATTGCTAACGTTGCTAACTCGTTCTATTGTTTCCAGCAATGCCCTCTCAAACTCCAGCAATAATTCAGCCATGAAATAAACAGGCCTGATCAGATAGCTATGAAAATTAGATAAAGCACACAATAGCTGTGAAGATATGAGCATTTCATCAGGAGCCATATATCGGTTTCTTCCTGGTGTTAGTTCCTTGCAATTCCTCTTTCTTAGGATTTCACATTAGTATCAGGAAGAACATGAAATATAAGCATTTATAATGGGACCATTTCCCCCCAAATAGTAGACACGAAGGCACAAATATCTCAAACATTCATTCATAAGAACATATGAAGAGCCCTGCTGGATCAGACTAAAGGCCCATCTGAACAAGCATTCTGCTCCCACTGTGGCCAACCAGATGCTTATGGAAAACCCACCAGCATGTCCGGAGCACAATAGAACTCTCCCACTCATGTTCCCCAACAACTGGTACTCAGGGGCATATTGCCTGTGATACTGAAGGTAATTTAGAGCCATCATGTCTAGCAGACATTGATAGCCATTATCTCCAAGAATTTGTCTAATGCCCATTTAAAGCCATCCCAAGTCGGTGTCCATCACTACATTTTGTGCTGGTGCATTCCATAATTTATCTATGTGGTACGTGAAAAAAATATTCCTTTTGTCCATCCTGACTCTCCCACCATTCAACTTCACTGGATGACCTTAGGTTTTAGTGACACACAAGAAGGAAAATGCTCAAGTTATCACCAGGTTAGATTACTGTAATGTATGGACATTTGGAAACTAGTGCAAAATGCTGTAGCTGCATTATTAGCAGGAGTTAGGTGATCACAGGATAGTATTCCTATCTGATTTGATCTTCAGTGGCGCTCTGTTTGTTTCTGAATGCAATTTTAGGTGCTAGTTTTGACATTTAAAGCCATAAATAGCCTGGGTAGCTTAAACACCAGTTTCTTCTGTTTGTGCCCCTACACACATACATTCTGTTCAGGATCTGAGATCCTGCTTCATGTAACCTATTGTTATGTGAGGTTTGGTTGGCATCTACTAGAAGCAGGGCCTCCTTTGTAGTGGTGCCATTTTATGGAATTCCTTCCTTACTGAGGTTCTCTGGGCTCAAGCACTATATTACTTTAGGCATTTGACTGACATGGCTTTTCCAACCAAGGCTTTTGGCTGATATGGCTCGGTGTTTAGATATCACGGCAGTTCTACTCTGCCTAGCTGCTCTACAAAGCTATTTGAGACTGGGAATGTAGTCTTATGTTGTCAACATGTAGCTGTTTTCATACTTGAAACTGTATATTTTATATTTATTATTCACTGATTTTATGTTGTGAGCTGCTTTGGGTAAAGAAAAGTGAGATATAGAAAAGTGGGATATATCATATATATATATAAAATATTTATATATATATATATAATAAATATCTGTCTAATCCATATCTACTGAGTCTGGGAAGAGATTGCCAGCTCCTTTTAAATTATGCTGTTAAACTTATTCCTATTTCAGCCAATAGCAACACATTCTACTTCTTGGTAAAGCTTCTTTTTTTTTGTAAATTAACTCAGCCTGACTTTAAAAAAAAAGAATAACAGCCTTTTTTTAAAAAAAGAAAAAAGTTTGAATACAGAGAATCACACACTAGCATCCCTGGAGCAAATTCTACCCAGGACACTCCCACTGGTTTGGAGTCATTTTTTGCTGATTTCCCCGTTCCCCTGCAGCCCCCAATGCCCTCTCCTAAGTTCTGATGATCCACCAACCTTTTGGAGATTTATAGGTGCATAGCAGACTGCAGGGGGAAAGAGGAACCAAGAAAAATTGCTTCCTTCTCTGTTGCACTGGCCAGGTTCCTCCACTGGATCAGAAGCCTTCTGTGGATGGAAGGAGCCCTACTGTTTACAGAAAGCAAATTCTGGATACAACCCAATGATTGTGTATCATAATAAAATCAGATTCAATAGTTTATATTTTATATTTTATAAAATAGCTCTTGTCTTCTGGATGATACCAAGTTCCAGCATTCTGCCTTCAAGAGAGATATTTTCAAGCTTTCCAAGCATATTGATGACCGCCACTCCCAGCAGTTTGTTCCCAGCAGAGGTATATTGCCTGTAAACATGAAGATTTCATTCTTAATTATAGTGACTAATGGGTGTTGTTAGGTCTACTTTTTATCAGTTAAAATCTACAGTCTCTCAACACATTTAAATTTAGCTCCAAACCCAATGAGAGCGAAAAACATAGGATTGCTTTATGCACATGGGCTGGTCCCTTTTTTTGTCCACTTCATCTGCTCTGTTTATGTGATTGCATGGAGAAAGTTCCCACACTGTCGCCAGGGTCAAGCAGCTACACAGTATAAAGAAAGCATTGGGTTCCCACCCTGCACAAGTCAAATAGGGAATGTAGAGATGGCTTGAGGAAGGGAGTAAGACAGCAGAAAGAAATGGGAAGTGTGTAACCCTTTGCCCACCTGTAAAGCCTCGCCTGGAAAAAAAATTGATGGTCAGTGGGTATTTCCAGGAAAGAATTAATGGGTGTAAGAGGAGTTAAGCATCCTTTCTTCCCCACTTGCCAATCCTCTGTGGATTCTATACAAGTTAATTCAGCAAACATATTTGGAAATGTGCACATCTATCCAGAGGTACAGTCTGTTGCATCCATTTCTGCAATCAGTCACTTTTTCCACCTTACATGATCATGACTTGCTACTGCAAGCTGTATCTGTGTACATACTGAAGTTCTTCCATATACAATCCCATACACAGGAGACATTATGTCCAGACAAAAATGCATGTGTGAACAGCCCCTGGGTTTTGGTTTTTGTTTTTTAAAAAAATACACCTCTGTCTGGCCACTCTCAGAATGTAGAAAATCCATTTTTATGCTTCTTTTTAAAATCATTGCAGGCTTTATGATGTCCGGCTCTTATTCACAGTTTGGAGTAGAATACTGCATAGAGACTCACTTTAAAAAATAAATATCTGAATACTTTCACACCCACCACACAAAACTAATTCTGAAACTGCAGCTGAATTTACTGTTGCTGTATATTATTTCAGATTCTTTCAGAGGTTGGGTTGTTTTTTACAGTAGGTCTTAATTAAAAAAATACAAATATAGAAAAACATGGTGGTGAAGTGATAATATGGAGCATGGTAGAATTCAGAGTATAGCCACTTCTATACCGACCTGCTGCTCTGGGCTTTTTTTCCTGCATCTGCAGGTTGATCTTCCGGGCTCAGGCTAATATACATGCAATGTAGGTTTTTTTAATGTGAAATTGACTTGCCAGTTTAGAGATGGGTGAGAAAATAGATTCAGTTCACGTTTCAAGCCAAATCTATCAAATTCACACTTTCCAAAACAATATAACCAAAATGCAGCCATCCTTCAAAATTTACACTTACTTGAATTTTGCAATGATGCTTGCAAACCAAACAATGTTTACAAAAATGCAGATGTTAGGGGAAAGTGTGCGTAAAAATGAATGAAAATAACATACAAAAATGCATGATGAGAAATTGCTTGCAAAAATGTGTCCATTAGTCAAAACTGCCTACAAAAATGTGTTTATTAGGAGAAATTCGCACTAAAATGCTTGAGAATTTTCATGAGGATTTTTTTTTAATTGCTGCAGAAATGAGAACTGAATTTAAGAGTAGAAAAATTAGAAATGGAGAGAACTGAAATTGACAGATCTTTCCATCCCTACTTGTCAGGCATATTCAATTTAGCTTAATGTCAGCTTACTACACATTGGTTCCCACTGAACCGCTCCAAAAGCCTCACTATTCTGCCATCTTGGATTTCTTGCAAGTTTTTTTGATATATTGGACTGTATTGTATTTGCAAATCAGAAAGTGAGATGGTGATACTTATACTGCATGGTTTATCTTATTTCTACAGACCCAGTTTGGCCTCCTCCTGCTTGCATTGCTCCATTCTTTTTATGTTACACATTTATTTAAAATCAAAGAGAAGCAGCTGATGACCTAGGCAAGCATTTTTTAATAAGCATTCTTCTTTTTATTATATCTTGTTAAGATGTAGTAGCACCCAGGACCTGTTGTTGTATGCTAGGGCGGGCTATACGTGATCAAACTCTTACCTATCACCCTGAGTAAATTACTCTATTTGCGTTCCTTGCTGATCTTATCAGGTAAACAGGTTAAGCATTCTGGAATTCTTATAGTCTTTCTAACAGTGTTCTCTCAATACCTGATTCAAGGTTCTTTGATGTTAACAGGGAGCCTTTCTGCTAGCTTCAGAGAACTTTGACTGAGGTCATTATGCATTACTTCTACAAAGGGATCAGTGCATGGATAAGGTTCTGTTTAAAACCAGGGGTGGGAAATCTGTGGCCTTCCAGATGTTGTTGGACTCCATCTCCCATCAGCCCAAGCTGGCATAGTCAATTGTCAAGGAGGATGAAAGCTGGAGTCAAAAACATTTGGTTAGCAACATGTTCCCCGAACGTGGTTTAAATGTTTAAACGCCTACAATAGCTGCTTTCTATTGGTCTGAACTTATGACAAGCAGTGGAACGGGTTCACACATGCACAAACATCTCTTGATCTATCTACACTTGATTACTGAATGCTCAGTGACAGGTAGCTGAACATGTAAATGAGTTGAAGGGCACTTCCAGGCTTCCACTATTTTGGGGTGGAATTCAACCACATAGTAGTAAATTTAGGTTGCACAATTATCATTGATTGGGAGTTCTTATACAACAAACCTGCTTCCCCAGAAGATTAGACTTTTCATGATAAAGAAAGTGATGGGAAAATTCATTGGAGAGTGTGGTATAAAACTTGCTTTGATGCAACATCTTCTAACCTCCCCATGAACAAATCAGGATGAATGCTCATCCAGGTCATATGGAAGCAGCTGGAGTGATATAAAAGTTGTCTTTGGGATAATTTATCTGTGATAGCCCCTTCACACACAAAAAGTCATCATTTGGCATGCAGACAGCAAGTTATGGATGTGCATATGTGAACCAGGCCAGAGACTCATAAGATTTGGGGTAGACTTCCATTTTCATTGCAAGGACTCATCAACAGAAGAGGGCCAGCCCCATACTGGTGCATCTTCCATACCCTCTACATAAGCTGTTTGCATTGCATCACTCTGTATATTTTCCACCCTGCTTGGGAGGGCTGGGCTTTGTCCAACTTGCACCCACCCCCACTGGTTGGCCAGTGGGATTACAAGTGCATTGGCTTGTGCCACACTTGAGGTCTAATGTTGGCCAACACCCAAGGGTGATTCCCCAACTGATAGTTGGTTGGATAAACATTCCCTCGGCAAGAACTGTTGGAGTGAAAGTGGATCCTTACCCTACTGCCATGCCAACCCCGCTTACTGCTGTAATCAATAAAGTTGTGGCCTGTTTTCGCCCATAAACCGGAGTTGGCTGTTTTATTCCTGTTGCTGATAAGGGGATGTTTCTTGCACCTGTCTCACAAATCTATGGATTGTTATGGTCTGGGACTCACAAACTGTTGTGGTCAAGTGTAAGATTAAGACAAAGGATTCAGCTGCAGTGGCACTGCACAATGCAGCTTAAGCTGATGCATTTATAGACCTTTTGATGTTTGCCTGTTCCAAGTCAAAATCATTCAGTCATACTGACACTGAAAGCTAAACACATATTGCTCTGATTGAAAATGCCACTGACATTGCAGCTCCATTCCAATGCAGAACTATGATCTACACAAAGACCCTCCATTGTGTTCTCACACAACTCTTACTGTTGGTTGCGGACAGGCAAATATCCATGCTCTTACAGAGCATGCTGGTTGTGGACAGAGCAAACACATGGTTTGCCTTGTTTGGCAAAGAAACAAGTTTGCCTTGCCACAGGTGACAATGAGAGCTGCAGGTCCTCATTTCTAAATCATAGCCAAAGATCTCCAAAGTTAAATATATTAAGTATTGACTTGACAGTGTCAAACAGAATAATGCAGTAGTGTAAGTGTGCGTGCCATGCCTTCTGTTTGTTTATTACATTCATATCCCACTTTTCATCCAAGTAGCTCAAGGTGGTGTACTCCCTCTCTCCATGTTAGCTTCACATCAACCATGTGAGGTAGGTTAGGCTGAGAGTTGGTGACTGGCTCAAAGTCATCCAGTGAGCTTCATGGCCCAGTGGGGATTTGAATTCTGGTGTTTTGGGTCCTAGTCGGGCACTCTAACCACTATGTCACACTGGGTCTCTATAAGAGTTCTGTCATATGTGAAAGAATTCCAGGACTGTAACCTGCCTTCTTTCTTTCTTTCTTTCTTTCTTTCTTTCTTTCTTTCTTTCTTTCTTTCTTTCTTTCTTTCTTTCTTTCTTTCTTTCTTTCTTTCTTTTTATATTATATTACATTACATTACATTACATTACATTACATATTCTGCTTTTCCTCCCAGCAGGAGCCCAGGGCAGCAAACAAAAGCACTAAAAACACTTTAAAACATCATAAGAACAGACTTTAAAATTCATTAAAACAAAACACTAGGGGGTGGCTGGCCACATTTCTAGGTACCTGCATTTTTGTGGGTCATATTTATGTATGGTTATGTTTGTGTATTAGAGAATGTACACATGTGTTTTCACCATTTACCATCCTTAAGTGCTTCTAGGGAAAAAGACCTTTTCACCACTATGGGTTGGATCCAGAGTGCCCATTCACAGATTTTGATCCTGTAGAGGCTCTGGAGGATGGGAAGAGATCCTGATTCCCCTTCATCTCTGCAACCTGTAATGCCACCTCCCATGCTATTCTGGAAGGTCCTCTAACTCTCCAGAGCAGATTTTCAGGCGGTGCAGAAGAAAGAGGAATTGCTGAAAATCACTTCCCCTGCTTCCACCCACTAGAGCATTCATTTAGTGGAGGTCTGCTATAGGCAGGTCTAGATCCAACCCTATGATTGTGAGTATTGTGGCATGTTTTAAAAGAATAATGTGCAGATATTTTTCAAGATCATTTTAAGTTGCCCACCCCTCTGTAAGGCATTCTACTCTCAATGGCGAACAGGTTCCAATCACTAATGATACAATCCTATAGATGTCTACTCAAAAGTAGGAATTTACTCCTAGATAGGTGGGTATAGGATTGCAGCCCGAGGCTTAAGGTTATGTGAGATCCCTGGAAAATCTCTCGAATGAGCAGAGTTGTGCAGACCAGCTGGGAGGATTTGGGTTCCCACTGCCCTCTTCAGAGGGAGGACCAGATGTCAAATTTGTTTTTAGCCATAATTGTTCATTTTCTTAAAGCAAGCCTTCATTCTCTAACTGGAGGCTATTTTGTAACAAATTAAAAAGATGCATATATACACACACCCAGCTCCTAAGTGGGTCAAAGCAGTGTTCTAGGCAGAATAGACCACCTACTGGACCCAGTGTCTATAGCACTGAGTAATCCTAATAACAAGTTCTAAAAACTACAAATTATTAATTATCTGTTTTCTTTAAATTTACAACACACTCTTTAGTGAATTGTGTTTAAGAATAGAGAATGAAATGTATCCTGGCTTACATCATTAACTTCAGGAATTAATCAAATCCCATGAGCTGCAATTGGTCTTGATGCTCCTGCTTGGGAAATCCTTTTAAGTAACTGTTAAAGCAATTAAGCTGGTGTCCTCGATTTAATCTTTTAAGGTTTAGCACCAGCACTGAATCACATCAATATTCTAGGTTAGACAGGAAAAGAATTGACGTCATTTCAAAATGCCACTGCGTAAATATCCCTGAAAAAACATGGCAGCCCAGTGTACACAGTTGGGTAATCAGATTCTGTGAATAATGGATTTTTTGGAACAGGTGAGCTTAGGGAATTTGGCTCTTCACATTTCAGCTACGAATAAACTATTTTTAAAACTGTTCTGGACACACTTTCTCTGACATAACACATTTAACTTACTTAGCAAGATGTTTCCTTTATCCAGAAAATCATTGCTCCTGTTAGGAACGATCATTTGGCACACACTATGCTCAAGGGACAAATAGGGTAAGGGATGTTTCGCACAAAGAGGCTTCAACAGATAGATATGCTCCTAAGGCTAAGGAGCATAAAAATAAATGTTACCTTTTAACCTTGAACAATTAAATCTGTTTTCTAACAAAATTGTCAAAGCAGATGGTGAGATAGCCAGTTTAACTTGGGAACTTTTACTTCCATCCCTTTTCTTTTCCTTTCTTTTCTTTTTTAGAAGCAAAACAACAAAGCAACTATAATTATGTTCCAGAACACCTTCAGGTCCTTTTGAAATACTAGAGATGAAGCTGAACCACATGCAGATCATTGCTGTTACTGGGGGAAATGTGCCCATTTCTACTAGCTTGGGGACTGGCACTTGGGATTCTCCATTAACTTTAATGTATGTGTGTTTTTCTTATATCACCTCTTTTGTAGATGTAACATTCCAGCTAGTGAGAGTAACCCTAGAAGGACCACAGATTTTTGATTAAGTGATGTTTCTCTTTCACTATGCCCCACGTTCTACCTCCCTCTCCCCATATTCTGGGAGCAACCCTTCCATGTAAGGGGTTTGCAACTGAAGCCTTCATTTATTTATTAAGAATATTTATATTCTTATTTTCCATATAATGTTGTGGAATGATCTCCCTGACAAGGTGCGCCTGGTGCCAACACTGTTATCTTTTCTGTGCCAGGTCAAGACTTTCCTCTTCTCCCAGGCATTTTAGCATGTGTTTTTAATTTTTTTTTTAAAAAAAAAATTAAATTGTTTTTTGTGTTTTAAAATTTGTATATTTGTTTTTAATGTTTTTAATTGCTGTAACCTGCCCAGAGAGCTTCAGCTATGGGGCAGTATATAAATGAAATAAATAAATGTTGCTCAATATGGCAAACAATACTCTGCAACATAATCAAACTACAAACAATGGCATCATAAATTTGCACCGTAACTTAGTTCTGCCATTGCTTGGAGATTCTGGTTGTGATCCTACCCTACCACGGTCATAACTCAAGGATAGGATCACTTTAAGAGTTCAAAACTAAGATCTCAGTGTCAACATTCAAGTTCAGTTTTGAGAAAGAGGGTTTATATAAATGGTATTGCAGTTTGGTGTAGCCAAACATGATGGACTGATACAGAGTTATTTCATCATGGAAAACATTTTAAAATTATAAGGGATTTGACCAAGTCTATTGATCCAATAAGCAGAATTGTGCAAAGCCTGATTATTACATTCAACCATGATTTCAACAAAAATTTAAAAAAACAAGTCCTGTGGTATGTTAAAGACACTCGGAGATATATTTCCTCCACACTGCAACAAATCCATTCCATATTACAAGGAAATATCTTACCTCAAAACCAGAAAATATAAATATATCTCACAAATAAGCCCAAGTTAAGCACTTTTAAAGTTTACAGAAAATCAGTTACACTTGAAACTGCTTAACTTTTGGTGAATCTTGCCTTTTGTTTCATCTAAGCAGGTAGCATTATGGTGAATGTGTCCCACTAGTCAATTCATCTTAAATGGAACATGGTCAACCTATGCAAAGCTATTAGCCATGACAAGTAAACAGTGGGTCATGGGTGGGGGAGGGGAGGTATGGTTAAAAATTAAAAACCAGTCAGTGTAAGCCTGAAGTTTATATATACCCCTGCTCTTTGAGTAACATTTTTTTATAAAATACAATTAAAAAGTAATAGCATTAAACAACAAATGAAAGAATCAGGCATCCATGCTGGATCCCCGTTGTCACTGCCACAGTGTTGATTGGATACTATGTTAAATGGTTTAAAATATTCTAAATCAATCAGTTAGCAGGCTTGGATCCAGACAAGTCATGTGAGAGCAGAAAGGCAATTCGCTTTGCACAAGGCAATCCCATCAAATTCCTCTGATTTCTCTTTCCCATTGCAGCTCCCTGTGCCCCATCTTAAACCATTCTTGAGGGTTCCTTGACTCATGGCAATGGCTGTAGTAGGGCAGAGTAGTCAGGAAAACCCCATTGTACAAGCAAGAGTTCTGCTTGTCTCCCTCTGGATCCAATCCGTCTTGTCCAAATGTTGTACCAAAAGTAGCAATGGAAGCAGGAAAAGTGGCAGGAAATGTTAAGTACCAGAGTAAGGTTTCATATTTAACCTCATTTGTGTGATTGAAGCCTGGCTGATTTACCTGCATTTAGAATTGTATTTAAAATTATTGCTAGTAGTAGCACATGTTTTTCTGAATCTTCAGTTACCACCAGATAAACTCCCTACTTTAAGGCTTTGAGATTTATTCCCTGCATTTTAATAACATTTCCAGGGTGGCAGAGATAGGGTTGCCATATTGCCCGGTTAGCCGGGTTTTACCCGGATTCTTTGCATGCCACCCAGTGCACGTTTAGCCCGTTAGGTGGCCCAGATTCTCAGCTTTAATTAAAAAAAAAAGTTTCTAGGTGGTCCAGTTTTCGAGATATACATAAAAAAGTCAGCCGCCCCAATTGTTAAATCTTTCTTTAAACAGTACTGTATAGCACTTAGTAGCTTTAACCCCGACCGTTCAGGATTGCAGCAAATCACTGAAGCCAGGGTTGTGTTTCAGTTTGATTGACCTGAGGCAGCATCTAGAAAACGTCATTGCAATGCCAGAAAATGGCGTGTCCCCCCTGTTTATCTGAAAAGCTCATAAATTGGGTAAGTATATACATTTCAGTTTTTTTCCCTCTTGTGTGCAGGAGTCAGATCCTGGGCAGTGTTTTGAAAACCTTCCCAATACTTGCTTTTGTAAAAGCAATGCTAATCCCATATGCCCAGAGTAAATTCCATTGAATTCAATAGGACTTACTTTTGAGTAGACATGGTTATGAATGTGCTGAAAATCAATGGGACTTTGGAGTGAATGTAAAAAGGAATTGTATTTGTGTTCTAACTCTTTCTGTCTTCTCTCCAGTCCTATTTTAAAGCAAGTAGGCAGGGTTTACTTAGGTATTGCAGTTTTTATTCTGTAGGAAACTAATACTGAATTTTCTGCAATGATCAACTGGTTTGACAAAAAACTATTATATGGGCTGTATGTATTTATACATCTGCAGTGTGTGTGTGTGTGTGTGTGTGTGCGTGCGTGTATGGAGTGTTTCCAACAACCCTGTGAGGTAGGGTTGGAAACCAAGGCAGCTCACAACAAGAAATAAAGCCATTTAAAATCCAATAACCATAAAAACAAGTATAAACAGTTGCAAAACAGCATAAAGTGGCATGATTCGGAATTCTGGGTTGTGTGAATGAAGTTGCTTATCACTTGAAGTTGCATTTCTGTTCCTGTTTGAGTAAGCCCCACTGAATACACTGGGACTTGCTTCTGAATAAATAAACTTAGGATTGCACTATAAATATCTTTACAGTTTGTGTAAATAATAAATATATTGGACAGTCATGCTTATATAAATATTTCTTCATTTATCATATTTTTGGTTTTTGGTTAGGAATCCTGACTGGTTGTGAGATGCTTAGTTTTTTGCCTTACTCATAGGAATCTTGTTGTGGTTGGTATGAAGTTGCATTTAAGAAATCATGGTACAAAATGGCCTGAATCAGTATAAGGCAGATTCCTTGGTTCCTAACAGTGGGAAGAGACTCAAGGGCCACAGTGACTCCAACATTTATTTATGTATTTTTATTTACAACATTTATATACCGCTTTATTGTAAAAACTCTCAAAGCGGTTTAGAGAAAGAATTAAATCAATAAAATTATTGGCAAAAGCGTTAAGGACAGATACTTAAAAACATTCAAAATAATAAAACCAACAATGAGTTAAAAACAGATTTAAAAACACAATAGCTTCCACATGCCTGGAGAGGCTTGCCTCAAGTAAACTGATTTTAGCAGGTGCGTCTGCCTAATGTCAATAGACAAGGAGTACCAAAGCGTAGATGCTGCCACTTTACAGGACTGATTTCTTACAATAGCAGAACAAGTACTGTACTATGTGGCACCCATAACATGGAAAGCACAGCTTGAACTTCGCCTGGTAGCAAATCAGCAACCAATGCAGATTTCAGAGCAGAGGTATTATGTGCTGATAGGATCTCACTCATGTCAGCAATTGTGCTGCAGCATTCTGCATTAACTGCAGTCCCCAGGTCAGGTTGTGCTGCATGGGGATTTCTGTGACCTTGGCTGACTGGCTGCTAGGATTTTTTTAATTTGGGTTTTTGGTTATGAATCCTGACTGGTTGTGGGATGCTGTGTTTTCTGCCTTACTCACAGGAATCTTGTTGTGGTTGGTATGGTATTACATTTAGGAAAGTGTTACTGCCTTTTGTGTTGTTTTTTCCCTATTTGCATTTCACTTATCTTTAACCTCACTCCATTACAGCCATAGAAGCAACAGCAGCATATGCAAGGTAATTAACTCCCATTAGTGATAAGAGCAAGAATTTATAATTATTATTTTAACTAAAACAAGAGGCTTATCAGTACTTTGAAGAGGACCAGATATTTATTTTCTTTCTGAGCCCAGGACTGGGTCTTTCATGATGCCTAAGGGGGGGGGGAGCAGGAGGGTAGTCGATAAGACAGACATCCTGGCATTGGTAATCTAATTAGCAAGGTATGTGTGGGGTTGTTGCACACTTCCAGGCCCAGTTTCATTTTGAGTATGGAGGTGGAACCTGTGTAGATGTGGTTGATCAAAGGGAGAAGAAATTTTGAGTTAAGCAAAGCTCTGCTTTTATAAAACCTAAGAAACATACAGATACTTTGAATGTCTGAGTGCCTGCACCAGTGGAATACTGGAGGAACTTGTAAAACTTGCTGCAACAGTATTTAGAACTGAGCATGTGGTGTGAAAGACTCCTTTTGCTAACATTTTGGCTTCTTGTTTTTCTCCACCCACCACATCTCTGAAATATATTGTATATGTAATGGTTAACCATACTAAAAAAATGTAAATAAGTTTATTTCTGTCAATGACCAGCAAAGGTTAACCATACTGCTACCCTGACTTATCTTATATTTGTTGCTATTTTGTGTTTTTATTATGTTTTTATATTGATTGCGTATTTTTATTGTTTTTATTATATTTGTAAGCTGTGCTAAGCTCTGTTTTTAACAGCAGAAGGGCAGGATATAAATCCTCTTAATCAATCAATCAATATTCCATAGTGTTGGAAACTAGAGTCTAGGCATTTAAGGCTGAAAATGTTGCTTTTTAAAAAAAGATTTCTCACATCTTTCCCCAGTTTTTGGTGGTAA
Organism: Rhineura floridana; assembly: GCF_030035675.1. Taxonomy (NCBI): domain Eukaryota; kingdom Metazoa; phylum Chordata; class Lepidosauria; order Squamata; family Rhineuridae; genus Rhineura; species Rhineura floridana. The sequence continues at coordinate 259,051,692 of NC_084480.1, read as the reverse complement.
TTCCTAGGCACAAAAACAAAACAACTGGACAATCCAAATATTAACATGCAAATAATTTGCACAATATGCAAATAATATGCAAATAATTTACATAATATGCAAATTAGCCTGCCTGGATTTGTGGAACTGGAATATGGAAACCCTAGGCAGGGAGATCCTAGCCTCAAGCCCTGAGCATGGGGCACTGTTGTGGGGTGGGGCATGCCCCCAGGCAGGAACAGGAGGGATGAATTTATCCTCCTGGCTATGCTCCATCTCTTGTGGGACTGCCTGTAGTCCCAGGTGATTTGGCAAGAGCTCTAGGAGGGGTGGGGTTAGGCCCAGGCCTATAAGAGGCCTTAGCCATGCTGCCACAGGCCTCTTTCTTCACCTGCCGGCTTTGCCACCTGCCCTTGGTTTTAAGGTGTCACTGAGCTGTTCCTAACAGTGTTGCTGGTTGATGGAGCCAGACAGGAATTTTTCTCAATCAAATTGGCTCTCAGTTGAGTAGGGTTTTTTGGCCTATTCCTCAGTTTCTGTGCAATCTGTTAGGTGTTCATATGCTTCTGTCACAACTTAAGACAAAGCTGGCACTGGGCAGGATCAAACATAAGAGGGGTCCCCATAAGGGGTCTAGTGGGGTACGTGCCACACCACTAGCTTGGGAGGGTCTAGGCCTCATCCAACTTGCAACCATCAGCAGCTCTGGGTGGCCAGTGGGATCACAAGAGGATTGGCTTGTGCCTTGCTTGGGGTCTAATGATGGCCAACTCCCAAGGGTGATTCCCCAACTGCTTATGAGGCTGATACAACTTTCCTTCAGCAAGGGCTGTTGGAATGAAAGCAGATCCTTACCCTGCAGCCATGCCAACCCTACTTACTTGCAGTAATCAATAAAGTTGTGACCTGTTTTCACCCATAAACTTTTGTTAGCTGTTTTATTCCCATTGCTGATGGAGGGATGCATCCTGCATCAGCCCACAATCATATGCCATAACCTTATGAGTGAGGTAAGAAGCCCAGTACTCTGCTAAGTTCACGTTATTCATTAGCCTGTTAACATATTAGCCACTTTTCCATATTAGCCACCAAACGATTGGTGTAATCTGGTGTGATTGGTGAAGATTCTAAAAGTGAAGACCTTTGAATATCACTGATTTTTAGGGCCTATGCAGAGAGTTTTTCCAGGACTGGACAGGTAAGCCCAGCAGAGAACTAAACAAAATAAATGAATGAGTGCTGAAGTCTGTCACTTTGTAGTATTGTGTGCAACAAAGGTAAATTTGAGCTGAGGATGTTTTTTAACGGCAAGTTGTGTGAAGCTGAATAGGTATTATGTCCTATCAAGGACTCATTGTTTAGCAGATCCTATGCCCAACAATACCTCATTGTGATGGCAACAGAGATCAGTGCATTAAATACCCGTGTTTCAGACCCCCTTTGCATTTTTTGTGTCTTCTCGTGCTACACAGACTAGGATATTGTTTCTACAATTCTGCTTGTGTGCTCATCTGCCAGCGGTCTTGAATAATGAGAGTGGACAATTCGTCTAGCTTGAAACCAACAACTGCATCCACTTCCTTTCTTTTTTCCCCAAGGATTCAGTTTCTTTTAATTCCAGAGAGGGTGAATCTATACAAATCTCTGAACTTATTTTTTAAAGAGATTTTCCACATTTGGAAATCTGCCTTTGGAATTATCAGTTTTACTCAGAAGTGCCAGGAGATTGCTGGGTACTATGCAGGTATTATGGCTGATGAACATCTATATAACATAATTCAGTTTCTCGGTGCAAGATACAGTTTTAAACAGCCAAAAGGATCTTTGGTTAATTGTCTAGTGCATGCATTGTAGTTTGTGATGTTTTACCTGATTCTTACAAATATCAGAAAATGCTACTTAAGGACTGAAGTGATCTGCTTGTTTCATCTGCTACTGAGAAGGTGAGAGATGCTACATGAAATGGAATTGCTGTGTTTATACTCTGTTTCATGGATAAAAATTGGGGCAGGCCTAGAAAAGATAAATTCTGTGATTAACATTATCTTTGGGGTGGACATCCTAGAAACACAGGGCTGAAAACACACACACGTATTAAGATATCATGGAGAGAAGCAAATTCTTACGTTTCCATTTATCTGATTGCATTCTCAAAGAAAGATTTGTACTTGAATTAGAGGGTGGCCTTGACCCACTTTAACACTGTTTTTAAAGGTTTATGGGAGGCGGCATGATTTGGCTAAAATTGGAGAAAGTCAAAGGGTTGGGTCTGACTCTTGGAGATTTCATTAACACAGAGAGACACCTTCTCCCATAATTCAAAAACTGAGTTAAGGGCACAGCAGAGGACTCTTTCTGTTTTATATACTATTTTATGTCTGTGAAGTTATGAAATAAGAAATATTCAGCCACTGAGCAACCTGAAGTTGGCCACTTAGATCTAGAGCTTACTGATGTCTGTGTCTAGCTGTACCACTTTAGTTCATCGATGAGGATTCATGAGAAATAATGTTCCTCATAAAATAAAAATATACTCCTACAAATAAAAAACAAGCATGTTGGAGAATTGATTAAGCGAGAACACTTCTCCTTGACAATGAATTTTCTCCATTGAGGGATTGTTTGTTTGCTTGTATGAAAGGGAGCATTCAGTCATGTGAACCTGTAGCATGCAGCCTGTAATGGTACGGCCCAGAGGTAGAACTACCACTTTAGCAAAAACTAGGCATACAGTGGCTTTGAGCCTCAAGTTAACAGTGGGCTGTATAAATATTATGAAGTAATGCTGAAATATTTGCAATGGGAAATGGAAAGGTTGGGGAAGCATCATAGTTTCTTCTGTTCAAATCACTTTCCACTACATTTGATGGCAAAACTATAATTATTAACACAGCTGAAGTTTTCATCTGATCTCAGATAATCTAGTTGTAAGGTTGGCCATCCCAGATATCTGAATTGAAGTCCTCTTATACAGCTTAGCAAGATACAGATGTCACCATCATTTTGATTGTCACTTTACTATTCCCTTTGACAAATAGGGTGGGCTCATATGACTAAAAGGAACGGGATCAGAAGAAATCTGGAAAATGCCACTCATTTTTTCATTGTGAGTTCTTTCCCAATTGTGCCTGAATTGCATTCATTTAGATTGAGAAGCTCTTGTGACAGGATTTGCTGTCATGTGTTTGTTTCCCCCCAGTTCAAATCTGACTTTTGCTGTCATAAGAACATAAGAACATAAGAAGAGCCTGCAGGATCAGGCCAGTGGCCCATCTAGTCCAGCATCCTGTTCTCACAGTGGCCAACCAGGTGCCTGGGGGAAGCCCACAAGCAGGACCTGAGTGAAAGAACACTCTCCCCTCCTGAGGCTTCCGGCAACTGGTTTTCAGAAGCATGCTGCCTCTGACTAGGGTGGCACAGCACAGCCATCATGGCTAGTAGCCATTGATAGCCCTGTCCTCCATGAATTTGTCTAATCTTCTTTTAAAGCCATCCAAGCTGGTGGCCATTACTGCATCTTGTGGGAGCAAATTCCATAGTTTTAACTATGCGCTGAGTAAAGAAGTACTTCCTTTTGTCTGTCCTGAATCTTCCAACATTCAGCTTCTTTGAATGTCCACGAGTTCTAGTATTATGAGAGAGGGAGAAGAACTTTTCTCTATCCACTTTCTCAATGCCATGCATAATTTTATACACTTCTATCATGTCTCCTCTGACCCGCCTTTTCTCTAAACTAAAAAGCCCCAAATGCTGCAACCTTTCCTCGTAAGGGAGTCGCTCCATCCCCTTGATCATTCTGGTTGCCCTCTTCTGAACCTTTTCCAACTCTATCATATCCTTTTTGAGATGAGGCGACCAGAACTGTACACAGTATTCCAGATGTGGCCGCACCATAGATTTATACAATGCCATTATAATATCGGCTGTTTTATTTTCAATACCTTTCCTAATTATTGCTAGCATGGAATTTGCCTTTTTCACAGCTGCCACACACTGGGTCAACATTTTCATCGTGCTGTCCACTACAACCCCGAGGTCTCTCTCCTGGTCAGTCACTGCCAGTTCATACCCCATGAGCGTATATGTGAAATTCAGATTTTTTGCTCCAATATGCATAATTTTACACTTGTTTATATTGAATTGCATTTGCCATTTTTCCGCCCATTCACTCAGTTTGGAGAGGTCTTTTTGGAGCTCTTCGCAATCCCTTTTTGTTTTAACAACCCTGAACAATTTAGTGCTGTCAGCAAACTTGGCCACTTCACTGCTCACTCCTAATTCTAGGTCATTAATGAATGCTGACATGAGTGTGTTTCAGAAAGTTCATGCCCAGGTTTGATTCCCTGCTTAGTAAATGGCTAGGAATCATCACAAGTTGTGCTTGCCTTTTTCAGGATGGCTGTGGGGGGGGGAACTTACCCACCCCTTCAGAAGGCATGCTGTCCTGCTACTGGAGCAAGGTCATAAAAAAGAAAGAAATGTACTTAGAAGATGAGTATTTTTGAGGTTCTGATAATAAAGGTTCTGATGATAAAACTCCATGTATTTTTAATTCTCATTCTTCATCTGGAGTTACAATCTATATCGGTGGTTCCCAAACATTTTTCCCCCCATTTCACTTAAATATCATTGAGGGTCTTGGTGGACCACTTAATGGTTTTTCTGCCTGTTTTAGCAATTGTCATGTGCTGTGCTAGATGCTGTATGATTTTTAATTGTATTTTATTGCTTCTTTTATTTCTTCTATGTTGTATATTATTGTATTCCATAGAATTCAAATTGTAATACAATATAAGAAATGAAGGAAGCAATAAAAATACAATTAAAAATCAGTATAAATATTTAATACAGTAGATATTCAGTCTCCTGTCTTTAGCCACAAATGCACAGACCACCTGAAGGAAGCTCATGGACCATTGCTGGTTCACAGACCAGTTTGGGAACTCCTGATCTATATGCCAAATCATACAAATGTCTCAAATATCCTAGGATGTTGGTTATAACCAGAGCTTGGAAAAGTTACTTTTTTTGAACTACAACTCCCATCAGCCCCAGCCAGCATGGCCACTGGATTGGGCTGATGGGAGTTGTAGTTCAAAAAAGTAACTTTTCGAAGCTCTGCTATAACGTGCTTTATGATTACTCTCAAATGAAGTCAGGCCTACATAAGTTGTGATTCACCAAATGGAAAACAGTCAAATAGCTGTGTTTATGTGACCTGCCATTGCTTGAGAACCAACCCATCCCAGGTAAGTAATATGGTCACTTACACATCACTAAAAAATAAAAATAGAAGGAGGACACAGCTTTGCATGAAATTTGTACATGCTGATTTATATGTATTGATGCAAATTTAGAAATAATTACAATAAACAGAAATATAATACATTCACCATAGTTAGGAAGACTGTGACCAGGTGGAGCGATGTCTACTCAGTCGGCTGTCCATGTGCTAACTGTTGATGGGCAACTTGAAGGCCTCTTCTGCTCTCTCACTTTTGAGGGTTCTGCATCTTTAAACAGTACCAGATAGCCCTTCAAACAGAGGATGCCTTCTTGTGAAGGACTGACAGTCCTTAAAATACAGGGTTAGTCCTCTATAATGTAGAAGACATGGCTGGCAACTCAACAAATAAGACAGCAAAACATTTCAGGAACACAATCCAGCTACTAACTATTGTTATCATTGTTATTGTTATCATTACCAGCTTGTTATCTAATTAAGATATCATGGAAATTTATAAAAGTTGTTAAGGCTGTAACCTTATGTGTACTTTCCTGGGAGCAAGCCTCACTAATCTCAGTGGTCTTGCTTCTGAGATGACATGCATAGGATTGTACTGTAATGCCACTGAAAATAATCTTGGTAAGAAAAGACTGTAACCTTGGTTAAAGTGTCAGGCTTGGATCCTAAGACAATTAATTTAAGGAAGCTCATAAAAGGCATCTTCTCCACCCCTACAGAGCCCCGTATCCCCTGAAAAGCCTCTCTGATGAGTCTAGGGCCACCTTCAATAATGTGGGATGGTGTCCAGGGTGGCTGATATAGAATGGGAGACTCTTCCAATATTGGGTGGACTTTCATGCAATTTTGGATGATTCCCCTTGTCCCCAGCAGCTTCCTGCACACTGTTCCATGTTATTCAGGATGGCTTTTCAGACTCTATGGATGGGTTTGGAGGGAACCTCAGATAACTGCAAGAGGAGGATGGAGTGGGAAACCTCCCTTCCATGAATTTATGGAACTTAGATTATTTTAGGAATCAAGCTATTTAATCAATTATTTGGGAATAACTGAAAAAAACATACCTTTGCAACTGTGCCAGCCTTGTTTTTGTTTGTTTGTTTGTTTTACTTCTTTATAGGACAATGAAGACAATTCACTATGGGGCAATTACAATGTACATTTGAATCCATCCAGACAATTGCAATGACAATGGCAGGTAGGTTCAAATAAAAGCCAAATCACTTTCCTATTTTTTTTCCTTGGCTTTATTGCTTCTTAGTTCCACATTTCCCTGCTGGAATCAGAAAATCAGTGGGCCAGTGTCATAACTTTGGCCTCAGCTTAAGTATTTTACCTGATTTTGGTTTCATATTTACACAGGTGATCTTTCTATATTTATTCATTTGGTGGTTTACCTCTCCAGAATTTTGCCCCTTCCCTTCAGAATGAACACTGTTTCCCTTAAGGGTACTCAGATCCCACAATTCCATTGGTATATAACACATTATAATGGATCTTTTGAATGATCTATTAATGGAGTTTGCATATTGTTCATTTTTAGCTGTTTTTCTCATTTGTAATTCAGAGATCAAATGTTGAAGAACAAGTATTTAAGACCTGCCCCTGAAGCCAGAAGCAATGGCAAAATTCCTGGTGAGTTGAGGATTTGTCCTAAATCCCCTATAAAAGCTAAGTGCTCTGTTTTAAGCTCCAACCTAATCAGCAGTACTTTAACAGGATTTTAGTTTTATTAGAGTCTGACAAGTTGCATGTGACTCCAGGGCTGCATGATAAACATTTCAAAACTTAGATGCTTTGAGAAGAGGGTCATTTTTCCTGGCGTTAGTCATTATCAGCAACAGTACACAAGCACACAATGGAAATGATACTGGCCTGATTGCAAACAATGCCTTTGAAAAAAAACCTTCAAACCATTTCTTAGTGAACAATTTATCAGTATAATTACCATTTTCTAATCTGGAGTTGTACTGGGGCATTGTTTCAGGTAATGTGTGAATCAGGGGAGAGGATTTGCTGTTTTGGTCCCCATCAGGATGTTTAGGGGTGCATAGTCTTAGGATGGAGACTTAAGCCCAATGAAGCATTGTGCTGGCACTGCAGGCCACGGCTCCACCACTACCTGCCCCTGGAAACACCCACTTCTTCCAATTTCCCCCATCGGCAGTTTACAAAGCAACCAGGTAATTAATGGGGGTTGGAAAATAATTTGCACAGGATTTAGTGACTTAGAATTGACCATGAAGCCTCAAATCAAGCTGACTATTTGGTTGCCTCTCCTGATCCATGAGGAGAGATGTGCTGAAATGAGAACCCCATGATAACTTGTGACCCAGCTGGAGAAGACAAATAAAAGGCTTAGATGCCTTTGGATATGCTAATACACAGACACAGTTAAAAGCCCAGTGAGATTGTCTCAAATCCTCCTTCAGACCCAGCATAATAAAATGGCTCTCAAAATTCATGCCGCAAACTGGGATTGTGTTGACAAACTATACTTGGAGCATTACACACCATGTAGCTGAATAACCCCTACTTTTATATTTATAAGGGGGGCAGACATAGGTTTTGATGTCTCAATCAACTGTGTCTTGCTTCATGCATAGATGATAGTTTCTTCATATCTTGATTTCGTCTCATCATGTGCCTTACCTACCACCCAGGATAGTCGTGATTAACAATGATTTAATTACAGAATCTACCTTAGCTCAAGATAACAATTAAGGAGAACTCCCTAAAAATGAGATAGGCAATGCTGAAAATGTTTGGCAAACTCTTCTCAAAAAGTTTGAACAATCTCCCCACCTCTTTTTGCTTCATAGGGATTGAGCTTGGAAAGACTAGCACTGGTGAATCTTATGTGTCAGATCAGTCTATCACATCCCATCCACAGCTCATTTATCGCATCTCAGCCTGATCTCTGGAGCCACACTGGTTTAAATTTGCACCCTTGATGATAAGCCTATGATCTACTAATGCTATTATGTCCTTTTCCCAGTTCTACCCCAATCTAAAACAAAACCCAACAACACACACAATGTCTTTTCCTGTTCTGTCAGATTTTAGCACTGTAATACTCTCCTTTTTCAGTCCTCATTAATGCCAACATGAGGAAAAACTAAGGGTCAATTTACACCTTTGCTTTTCAGGAATTATTTATTTATTTATTTAAAATATTGCTGTCCCGCCCTTCTACCCTATAATAGGGCACTCAGGGCGGCTTACAAAAATAAAATCAGACATATACATAATAAAATTGTAAGCAGTGAAATCACAAAAATATTAAAATAAATTAAAATACATAAAATACAATTAAAATACATAAAATACTATAAACACACATACACATACACACACACATATATATAGGGATCGGCACTAAAGGAACTACAAAGATAAAATTTAATGTAGAAGACATAAAAATCAATGTCAAGCTCTTTGAATTACCACTTTGAATGTAGACTTTAGAATGTGTGAATTATTTAGAATTTCTTGGGATGATATATTTGGTACAAGGAGACTTGCAGACCCATGTACCTGGACCCTAAGCCTCGCACACCGTGAGGAGGTACATATTTTCCCCAACATATTAATACTTCTGTAGGTAATGTGTGAGAAGTTCCCAAAAATTCATGACTGATTGTCACATTAGAGCCCTGCTCAATCAGGCCAATGGCTCATCTAGTCCAGTATTCTTTTCTCACAGTGGCCAACCAGATGCCTATGGGAAGCCCAAAAGTAGGACCTAAGCACAGTAGCACTCTACCCATTTGTGATTCCCAGCAAGTGGTATTCAGGGGCATACTGCCTCTGCCAGTGGACATTTCTCTACTGAAATAAGCAGACTTGTGGAAGAGTGTATTGCATTTTAGTACATTGTATGAATTAACTGAGGTTGCCACCCTCATCACACATTTATCACATTCTTTCATCTCTTCCTTTGTCCAAGAAGCTCAGGGTGGTGTTGTTCCATTTTATCCTCACAACAATCCTGTGAATGAAACATAAGCTGGAGAATACAGGTAAGCCCAACAAGCTGAGAGGAACTTGAACCCAGATCTCCTAAATTCTAGTGCAGTACTCTTCCCCTGTGCAGTAGCTTCCTCACAAAGATTTTCATATTTATTTATTTTTTTTATTTTATTACATTTTTAGACCGCCCTATAGCAATAAGCTCCCAGGGCGGTGTACAGCATAATAAAACAGGTTAAAATACAAAAACACAATAAAACATAATTAAAAATTTTCAATTTTAAATTCAAATTTTTAAATTTTTAAAATTTTTAAAATGCCTGGGCGAAGAGGTAGGTCTTTACCTGGCGCTGAAAAGATAGCAAAGAAGGCGCCAGGCGTATCTCATCAGGGAGGGCGTTCCATAGTTCGGGGGCCACCACTGAGAAGGCCCTAGCTCTAGTTATCATTCTCCGTGCCTCCCTATGCGTTGGGACATGGAGAAGGGCCTTCGACGTCGAGCGCAGCGACCGGGTAGGTACATAGCGGGAGAGGCGTTCCGCCAGGTATTGCGGTCCGATGCCGTTAAGGGCTTTATAGGTAAGAACCAACACTTTGAATCTGGCCCGGAAACATATTGGTAGCCAGTGCAGCTGGGCCAGGACAGGTGTTATATGATCAAATTTTTTTGTCCCAGTAAGAACTCTGGCGGCAGCATTCTGCACCAGCTGAAGTTTCCGAACCGTCTTCAGAGGTAACCCTACGTAGAGTGCATTACAGTAGTCCAATCTAGAGGTTACCAGAGCATGGATAACTGTGGCAAGGTTCTCCCTATCCAGATAGGGTCGTAGTTGGGCTACCAGCCGAAGCTGGTAGAACGCATTCCGTGCCACCGAGGCTACTTGAGCCTCCAGTGACAGGAGCGGATCTAATAAGACCCCCAAACTACGGACCTGCTCCTTTAGGGGGAGTGTAACCCCATCTAGGGCAGGTCGGACATCAACCATCTGGGCAGAGAGCCCCCCCACCAACAGCATCTCAGTCTTGTCAGGATTGAGTCTCAGTTTATTAGCTCTCATCCAGTCCATTATCGCGGCCAGGCAGTGGTTTAGTACATTAACAGCCTCACCTGAAGAAGATGAAAAGGAGAAGTAGAGCTGCGTATCATCAGCATATTGCTGGAAACGCACTCCAAATCTCCTAATGACCTCGCCCAGCGGCTTCATATAGATATTAAAGAGCATGGGGGACAGAACTGAACCCTGTGGGACCCCATATTGGAGTATCCAGGGACTCGAGTAATGCTCCCCAAGCACCAGCTTCTGGAGACGATTCTTGAGGTAGGAGCACAGCCACCGCCAAGCAGTGCCTCCAACTCCTAAGTCCGCAAGACGTCCCAGAAGGATACCATGGTCGATGGTATCAAAAGCCGCTGAGAGATCAAGGAGAACCAACAGAGTTACACTCCCTCTGTCTTTCTCCCGACAGAGGTCATCATACAGGGCGACCAAGGCTGTTTCTGTACCAAACCCCGGCCGAAAGCCCGATTGAAATGGATCCAGATAATCAGTTTCATCCAAGAGAGCCTGGAGCTGGTGAGCGACCACACGCTCTAAAACCTTGCCTAGGAACGGAACATTTGCTACCGGTCTATAGTTGTCAAGATTTTCAGGGTCCAAGGAGGTTTTCTTTAGGAGCGGTCTCACCACCGCCTGTTTCAGGCAGGGTGGTACCACTCCCTCTCGTAAAGAGGCATTGATCACCTCCTTGGCCCATCCGGCTGTTCCGTTCCTGCTAGCTTTTATTAGCCATGAGGGGCAAGGATCCAGAGCAGAAGTGGTCGCCCGCACCTGTCCAAGCACCTTGTCCATGTCCTCGAGCTGAACCAACTGAAATTCATCCAATAAAACAGGACAGGACTGTGCTCCGGACACCTCATTAGGCTCATCTGCTACAATATTGGAGTCAAGGTCCCGGCGGATGTTTGCGATCTTATCTTGGAAGTGTCTCGCAAACTCATTACAGCGGGCTATTGATGGTATTATTGCGTTCTGAGGACCAGAGTGTAAAAGTCCCCGAACAACCTTATAAAGTTCCGCTGGGCGGTTAGAAGATGACTGAATGGAGGCAGCAAAGTACTGCTTCTTCGCTGCCCTCACCGCCTTCACATAGAGCTTGGTAGAGATCTTCACAAGTGCAAGACCACAGCCGTCGGGAGTTCGTCTCCATTTGCACTCAAGCCGTCATATGATTCCTCTTCATTCCTTTGCTGCAAAGCATCCTTTCTGTAAATTGCTAACAGCTGACTTTGGCAAAGTTTTTTCCTCTCCATGCTATTGCCTGCTTCTAGATTCAGTTCAGCTCATTTCATGAATTATCAGTGGAATTAAATGTTACGAATAAGACTAAGTTACCAAAATTGGTGGCTGCATGTTACTCCCTTGTCCTCTTCCCAGTAATGTCTGGTACAACTTACCCCATATGTTGGTGCTACTGAATGGTGTGATTTTTCTTATTCTATATTATTGGCTGCTGCTGGCACATAGGGACAGGGGAAGAAAGATGCACAGCATAAGGATGTCAGGACATGGGGTAAATTGTACTAAACTTTTTTGGGGGGAGTGAGGACTGAGGATAACACTCTATGAATCAGACAAAATGAGATATCTAAAATCCATGAAAGCTTGTTACAAAAAATCTGTTAGTCTTTAAGGTGCCACAAGTATCTTTGTTGGTTTGCTACAGCAGTGATACCCTCCCTACAGTCAGGCAAACACCTTTACTAGGACCAACCAAAATTTCCCAAAAATTATAAGTAAGCTTTTAAGTTCCCAGAACTCTTTATCTAAGAAGCAAATACTAAATTTGAGAATACTTAACAGTTCAGGAGAGGGAACTGAAACTGGAGGAAGATGATTTTCTACCATCTGAAGGTGGGACTTGTATTGTTTTGAAGGTTACATGCCTTCCAGCACTAGATAATTCTACCCAATTTGGCTTCTAGTTACTTTTTACAGAGTATGTTATCTCTGGCTTTGCTAATATGAAGACTGGCATGTTGACTGAAAAGTTGTTGTTGTTGTTATACTATTATTACATTTCTTGCTTGACCTTCACCATGAAGCCCAAAGGTGGGTTACAACAATTTAAAATGCAAGCCGTTAAACAAATTAAAATCCATTAAAACAAACTGCTGTCAAGAGGATAGGGTGGGTCCTGAAAACATATGTGGTGTCAAAGGCCAGGGTAAAGAGGTGTGTCTTCAGTATACAACAAAAACTACATAATGAAGTTCCATGTGCACCTCTGTGGTGAGAGAATACCATAGGGGCTGCCACAGAGAATGCCCTCTCCTGGGCTGCCATCCCCCAAATTTCTAAGGGCAGTGAAACTACTGTAAGAGCTCTGTCTGAAGGGGTCTGTGGGGAAGGAGACTGTCTTTCAGATATTTGGTGCATGAGTCATTTAGGGCATTAAACACTAATGAATTGGGTCTGGAAATGAACTGGCAACCAGGGCAGCTGTTTTAAAACGGGTTGTATCAGTTCTAAATAGAACCCTAGTCAGTAATCTGGCTGTTGCATTTTGGATCAGTTGAAGTTTCTGAGTCGTCTTCAAGGGCAGCCCCACATACAGCATGTTGCGATAATCAAATCTGGAAGTTACCAAAACATGGAATATGGTGGCCAAGTCATCTCTGTCCAAAAGGGGCTGTAGCTGGAGAATCAGCTGTTGTTGGAAATAGGCACTCCTAGCCACTGAGGCTACCTGAGCCTCCAGTGACAATGTTGGATACAGGAGTGCCCCCAAACTATAGACCTACTACTTCCAAGAGAGTATAACTCTTTCCAGAACAGGCCACTCCACCACCTTTCAGATCCAAGGATACATAAAACCTCTGTCATTATCAGGTTCAGTTTTAATTATTAGTTTTTTAAAAAAGTAATAAAATGAGATTATACAATTTGTTATTTTTTACATGACTGCGAGGAAATTTTTTTTAAAAACTATTATATTTCTCTTCACTTCTGTATTCTATCTCACCAGAGAACTGTGGGCTCCTACTGGGAGGAAAGGTGGGATATAGATCTAATAAATAAATAAATAAATAAATAAATCTGTGTGCTTTTTCTTAGGGCTAGAGATGAATCTGACTAATTGCTGATATTTTTAAATGGGGGATGAGATTATTTTTTGCTTCATTGTTCCAGCATCCCTTAGTGCAACCTGAGATCTGCATAGCACCTAGCAGAGCCAAATCCTATAACATTAGCAATCTCCTCCTCCATGCTACCTTAAAACAGTGCCTGAATGCAGGCTTTGTAGATTCAACATCAAGTGAGCTCCCCCCCCAAAAAAACCTCCCCCAGTTTTACTTATCATCCAACTAATGAATAGTTCTGTCAACTTGAAATCTTGTTCATTGTTTTGTGACGTTTTGGTTAGCCCTAATAAAAATCTTTCCTGATTGAAGTTTTTTTTTTAAAGGACCGATATGCTTTTTTATGTCCACCACTTCCCATATGAATTGATCTTCCAAGTCTAATACAGATTACAGGTTGTTGTCTGCAAATTCTGGTTTCATTGTGAGCAATGGCAAAAGCCTCACATTAACTTTGATAAAAGTAGGATTTCGTTAAAAAGGTGTAGCTTTCAGTAATAGATGTTTTAAAGACTGTGCATTATTGCTGCCACTGTTGTTGTTATGATTATTATTTAAGAGTCAATTGCAGCACATGAACTATATGCTGGGAATTTCCAGTCTCTTGCATGCTGCCTAACCTCTATAACTAGTGTAGAGAGCAGTTTCTCAGAATACAATGGAAACCCTGCCACTTTGATGATAAGCTCTCACAGTTAGCTTAAAACAATAATTCTGTACTTTCTTTCCTGTGTTAAGATTTATTTTAAGTATTAGTATAAAATATCACAGAGTCTGATAGCAGCCAGATCAGTTTGTATAAAAATCAAGGGTATGTTTGTAGTATATTGCAAGCTATATTTGACACAGGAAAACACTTCATCATGAATGCTATCAGCACACCACACCCATCTTTTGTAAAAAAGTCTTAAAAGCTAGATTTATCACTGTGAACTTGAACTGGAGAGAGACAAGTAATCATGAATCCTGCAGGCCCCTACTGAGGAGTTGGGGTTAAGAGGCATGCTGTCCACAATACATCTCCCACCACCAATGTTCTGATGTTAACAAATGTTGTTGTCAGCTAGATAGATGTGGTTAGAGTGAGGGATATCTGTATCAGAGTTAACACTGGAAACATCAATATTAGCATTTTTAAATTGGTTCACTCTCTTGAGAATATATTCCATACCTAGAAACCCATATAAAAAGTACTGAGGAGAAAGGGGCCTCTACCTTTCAATGCCCCCCTTAAATTCACTGAAGCCAAACTTTTCCAGTAGCTTGGGAGAGGGGTCCCAGAAGGCGCCACAAACCTGTTCAGTGCATATCATGCTATTTATTCATTTATTTAAAATATTTCTATCCCACCCTTCTACCCCACAATGGGGCACTCAGGGCAGCTTATCGACTTGAAGGCAGTCTATTTCCATTTTCAAACATGATTCCATAGAAATAAATCCCATTGGGCTCAAAAAGTATGCAAATGATCAAACCCTCCCTCCCTTCTCCTCCCTTCTATCCCCTCCCTCTTGCCCCTTCCCTCCCCCTTCCTTTTCCCCTCCCTCCCCATCCCTTTCCAATCCCCCTCTTCCCCTTCCCCCTCCTCTTCCTCATCCCCATGGTCAGTTTTACCTATCTTAAACATGATTGCACGGAAGTAAATCCCACTGAACTCTATAAGCGTGCAAATAATCAAACCTGCCCCCCTTCCTTTGCCCCCCTCCAATACATTCCTTACCCTTTCCACTCCCCCTCCTCCTCCCCCATGGTCAGTTTCTCCTATCCTAACCAAGATTGCATAGGAGTAAATCCCATTGAACTCAATAAGCATGCAAATGATCATACCTGCTTTCCCCCTCCTTCCCCTCCCCTCGCCCTTCCTCCTCCCCTCTTCCTTCTTCCTCCTCCCCTGCCCACTACAGCCCTCCCTCACTCCCCCTGGGCAGTTTTACCTATCCTAAGCATGATTGCACGGGAGTAAATCGCACTGAATTCAATAAACATGCAAATGATCAAACTGTCCACCCCTCCCCCTCCTGCTCCCCTCCCAGTCCTCCCCTCTGCATTTCCTCCCCTCCCTCCTCCTCCTCCTCCCCTCCCCATCCCCTGTGGTCAGTTTCACCTATCTTAAGCATGATTGTAGGGGAGTAAATCCCATTGAACTCAATAAGCATGCAAATGATCAATCCATTCCCAGCAAACTTGCACAGGATCCCATTTTTACCTCCCCGATTAAAAAGCAGGAAAATTCACTAACAGGCAAAAAACCTTGCGGTTTAAGAATGTACCTATAGCTCACAGCTACTTCTATCAAACTTTAAAAAGCAGGGACATTGGGCAGCTATAGTGAATGCACCAGGGGAGAGGAGACCTGACCTCTCTGAGATATTGTACTGCCCTACAAATTGGTCAAAATGCAAACACCATTTGGGTTGGTCTTTCACAGTCCAATCCACTTGCTGTGTAGCTTGGAAGAATATTGTTTTTTTGCTGCCCTCACTGCCCCTAAATACAGCTTACTATAGGCACTTACCAGTGTGTAACTGCATCCACCAGGAGTTCGTCTTCATCTGCACTCAAGCCGTCTCCTATATTGTTTGATCGCTCTCAGCTCTGGGGTATACCATGGAGCCATACAAGCTCTACACAGGAGAGGGTGCTCAGGAGCAATCATGTCAACTGCCCGGGTCATTTCTGTATTCCACAGTTCAACCAGGGTTTTGACAGAAGCACCAGCCCTATCAGCCGGAAAACTCCCAAGAACCCTTTGGAAACCATCCAGATCCATTACTGTCTGGGGGTGGACCAACTTAATAGGTCCACCACCCTTGCAGAGGGGAAAGGCCGCTGTAAGTCTAAACTTCAGCAAGCAGTGATCTGTCCATGACAGAGGGACTGATGTAAGGCCCCCCACATTCAGATCACCATCTCCATGTCCAGGTGCAAAAACCAAATCTAGAGTATGCCCTGCTACATGGGCCAATGGCATATTGGGACAGTCCCATGGTTGTCATGGAAACCATGAAATCCTGAGCCACCCCGGATAAGGTGGCCTCGGCATTGTTGACATCCCCCAGAACCAACCATCTGGGGGATCTCAACAGTACACCCGAGACCATCTCCATCAGCTCAGCTAGGGAGTCTGCTGGGCAGCAGTGTGGGCAGTACACCAACAGAATCCCCAATCTGTCCCGCTGACCCAACACAAGGTGCAAACACTCCAGACCAGTAGTCACATGGACAGGATGCTTGCAGAGCCTGGATCCATCTTCTCTCTTGGCTCTCAGATAAAATTGCTATGTTCATAGTTTAATTTTTTTCTACAGGAGTTCATTCCATAATTGAAAAATTAAGGCAGAGAGAACATTGTTTAAACAAGTAGGTCTGACTCATTTTTTGTAGTTACTGTTTACTTATTAGAGAGATCATTTGCTAGCCAAACTTAGCTAAACATATGCATTATCCTGTTATAGCTACCATTTTGATATTTGTGGTCTCTGCATACCTTGGGTTAATCATCAGTACATAAACATGTAGAGAATTTACTCTCATAGTTTTAAAATAGCTCGGGACTAGAAAGTATAAAAATTTCTGTGTGCTTTATTTATTCTTCCTTTTAGTAATGAATATAGTGGCAATAAAGATGTGTTTACATTGTTTACTGTTCCAAATCAGAACAGTCCATGTGATCTCACAAGAGGACTTAGATCAGAATGTCATTCTACATGTTATAAAAAAGGTCCTAAAGTGTTTCAAATGGTGGTTTGCATTACTAGACCCTGATCAAGAGGAGATGCATGTCCATTTCCCGTAGTATGCAACAGTAATGTCAACATGGAAATCATATATGCTTACATTGATTTTATTTATTTAGTTGCACATAGTTGTTTGTTTATATTTGGCAAATGTATATACCATTCAATCACAAGAAATAAAACGTTACATAATACAATATAAAATATAAAACATTGAAACTGTTCAGTCAAAAAACCTAATAATACAAAGCTGGCCACACTTTAGAGAAAGTTTGGTTTCATAAAGACATTTTTAGCAAGCATTTTTTTAAAAATGAGGATGGTATCTAAGAACTACGTGTTTCTCCTCCCTCTCCTCTCCTTGCGCCCTCACCAAATCTGCTCTGGAGGTTTGGGGAAAAATCCAGGACAGATTTAGGGGGTGCACAGGTACAGGAGAAGGAGGGGAAGTTCCAATGTGCAGCCAAAGATTGTTGCACTAGCAGAGCTACTTTATTGGATGCTACCCTTTGTGATCATGTATTGGGAGAGGGCTCTGTAAGATTGGTTGCTACCACATTGAAAGAATGCCTTAAATCTGGCCTGGTAGCATATTGGCAACCATTATACCATCATATACTGTTTTTCAGAGAAGATTGCAAAGTGGTTACAAAGGAAGTCAAACAACAAAATGAAACAATACAGCACATCAAAATCCATAAAACAGGACTCAGCACTCACACTGAGCTATGCTTATTTATTTATTTATTTATTTATTTATTGGATTTCTTAGTCGCCCATCTGGCTGGCCATCCAGCCACTCTGGGCGATGTACAAAATGAACAAAATAACACAAAATGACACACCAATACAATAAACATTAAAATCTAAAAGCAACAATGGTAAAATCTAGCCCACCCCAAAGGCCTGCCTGAAGAGCCAGGTCTTCAGGGCCCAGCGGAAACTCATTGTAGAGGGGGCCTGGTGGAGAACATTTAGAAGGGAGTTCCATAGGGTGGGGGCCACAATTGAAAAAGCCCTCTCTCTGGTCCTCACCAGTCTAGCTGTTTTGACTGGTGGGATAGAGAGAAGGTCTTTTGAGGCCGATCTTGCTAAGCGGCATAGCTGATGATGCTGGAGGCGCTCCTTCAAATAGATTGGGCCGAAACCGTGTAGGGATTTAAAGGTCAAAACCAACACCTTGAATTGGGCCCGGCAAGCAACTGGTAGCCAGTGCAAATCTTTGAGCACTGGAGTTACATGATCTTGCCGGCGGCTGCCTTTAATCAAGTGCGCCGCCGCGTTCTGAACCAGTTGCAGCTTCTGGACCGTTTTCAAGGGTAACCCCATGTAGAGCGCATTACAGTAGTCAAGGTGAGAGGAGACCAGGGCATGTACCACCGATGGGAGCAGATGATTGGGAAGGTAGGGGCGTAGCCTCCGTATCAGATGGAGTTGATACAGTGCTGCCCGGCTCACAGCCAAAACCTGAGCTTCCATTGACAGTTTGGAGTCAAGAATGACCCCGAGGCTGCGGACCTGGTCTTTTAGGGTTATGACAGCAATGTAGCCAAAGCAGGGCTACTGTGAAGGGGGGAATCAGCATACTTGGAGGAAGCCCAAGGCTTGCAGAATTAAAGTCTCTCCAACTCCTATGAACACATATAAGGAAAGCAGGAAACACATGGACAGGCAGATGCCCACTGCTATCATTCTGCCCTGAGCATCAGTGGTGCTACCAGCCTGTGGAGAAAGAGGTTTGGGGCTGACTGTACGCATCTTTACAGCTACATGGTAAATGTCAAGGTGGGAGCCTACCTGCAATTTCCATGCATTCCAGAGCATCAATGACTTTGTAAGAGCTTTAACTATTTTCTCAAACTAAAGGTGTTCTTGATCCAATAATTATATATACATGCTCATAAAATTTGGATTAGACTCATGAGTTCTGTCTGTAAGGTTGCTTATTTTCGTAAATGTTAACTTAAGGGACAAAGAACGTATCTTCAGTTTCTTCATAGCAAATAGGCTCTGGATATAATATTGTGTCACATACATTCTCTGCATACTTACCCTGTTAGCTACATTCCAGATATGTTTCATCCTTCCTGGAGAGAGACATGTTAGGTGTCAGAGCAGGATGCAAACCTTCACCTCTC